>NC_090931.1:1099023286-1099664482 GCF_040938575.1 Ambystoma mexicanum
TTACCATTGAGGGGCTTGTCTCCAGGCTGGTCTTTCGATAAGAAAAGGACTCCTGCAGCCATTTCTTCAGATCAGCGTTGGCTTCAATAAACCTGTGTAGAAGAACATCTAACTGAAGATCAAAAGAAGTCTCCTGAAGAGGACCCGCATCCCTTCCTGCATTTTGTCTGGTGAAGCTCTGTTGGACTACCTGATCTGTGAAGGCCCTGTGCAGTGCTTCAACACCTGCACTGTTGGTACTTACCAGTCTCAACATGTTCTCATGGGTCCAACCATTCTGACCCTTTAGAAGTGTTCCTGGACTACTTGATGGACAGACTAGCTCTCCAGTGGGGCACCTCGCTCGAACCAACACCGGTCTGTGTTTACAGTCAGAACTTCGATACACCAGATTGTAGTGTAAGTCACCTTTGTGCTGAATTTCAGCCTCCCAGCTTTGAGGATTCCTGTTCTGAAAGGCCTTCTTCAACTGTGACTGGAAGGATGCTTGCCGTCGTCTGTGTACAGTGGCTGTCACTGGAAATCACATTCCCCAGTCTTGTGAAGTGCCCTGATAAGGTCTGCATCAGTGTTTTCTGTATTCCTCCATCACCATCTCCTGGACCCGACTGGAAGACTCCTTGCACCCTCAGCTCCTTGGCACCTCTGACAAGAACCAACTGTGCGAAGTCCAAACTTCAGTGACCCCCAGTGGATCACTCCAGTCCTCTGGGAAAATCAGAGTCAAAGGGGTAAGTAAACGCAAAGCATTTGCCTCCCCCTATCCTCCATATGATAACATTGAGAACAAGTCTCTTGTATCCTTCCATTCCACTTCTAGTTGGTTGTCGCACCTGAACATCTTTACACTAAAGTTAAGAACACAGTTTTACTTAGCAGTGACTTTGTTGCATCTCTTCTCTTGAAAATTTCACAAACACAAGCACTTAATCTGCATCAGATACATTTGTGGCAGAAGCAGTCCGACTTTTGGGCATAAGGACCCACTCTTCATAAGGATTGGACTTCTGAAGAAAGGGTACATTTCTTATTAATTGGTTACATCGTACTGCATCACTTACCTTATTCTATTTGTTTAAGCCATTGAATGCATTTTAGAACGTATGGTGCCTGTATATATGTCTATAATTGAATGTTGTGCGATATTATCACCTGCTTTTTTCTAGTGTGTGGTTTGGACCTATAAAAAAATATATATATATATATATGTGTATATATATATATATATATATATATATATATATATATATATATATATATATATATATATATATAAATATATATATATATATATATATATATAATATTTTTGTACTTGACTGTCTAAATTTAAATATTGCGTTCTTCACTGTGTGGACTCATTGTAGACCCCTGACCCCACGTGCGCTCTCTGGAGAATAGCCACAACTGCTCTCCATAGCTACCTTGATTGAGTTTTGGCTAACCTCCCCGGTGCACTATTCTACTGTGGTCTCCTAAAATCTGTCCAACTGGACAGATTCTAGAAATCCATCTTAACACCCAACACCATAGTTATCTTATATGTGAAATCAGCCCAGCTGCACGTGCAATTCGCCACCCTTTCAGCCCTACTAACATGCAGTGTACAGCACACATGCAAAGTCTCAGAAAAAGATGTAAACATACATGTTCAGTGAAGACACAGCATGCACCAAGACCCGCAACATCTTACTGCTAGTCAGGGTCAATGATTAGAAAGTGATAGTAATAGCCAGCTAGGAGGCAGCAGAGAGAAAGTAACAGACAATGATCACAGCAATTAATGCCAGTGTGTCAGTTCTATGTAGGTTATCGTACAATATTCAACCAAAGCAAAAATCCTTAACATTGAAGATCATCTGTTTCAAAATCAGTTCATGCTGAAGTCTTGAAGAACCTTAAAATAGGTTTTGCAGTGTTGGGTTAATTGTGAACCTAAATTGTTGTCTGAAGACCGCTATGTTTGCCTATTTGCAGAGGCATTCAGGGAATCACATTCTGTCACAATGCAGAGGCCAATTGTTGGAAGTCCCAACCCAGCCACACCGTACCAATAAACGAAATGAATAACAAAGAGCTCTGCTCCTACAACAATATCTTGCAATATTAATTGGTGTGCCACCTCAGAAGACATTTGATCGGAGGAGCGGACCAGTCTACAAGTGTTATACCATCACTCTGAACAACATTTCTGTGAATTGTAGTCAGTATTTATTATTGATATTGTTTAGAACTCTGCCTACATCTTCCATTAACTGTTTTTTGCACCTGCACATATATGAATTATAGTTATACAAATATCTAAACATATTCTATTTGTGATGTCATCTTTGATGTCCTGGGTGTTAGTCTTAGAAGTGCGCGGTGGTGGCGCGAGTTATGGTTGCTTAGTTTACCATAACTGGCGAATTTCTGAGGTTTTTCGGTTTTACCTGTAACCATAACGTCCCTGTAACAATGTTTTTCCATTGAATTTCATAGGTTTTTATTAGTGCAACTTAACCATAAGGTCCCTTTAACAAGGTATTTTCATTGAATATAGCTATAAATCGATTTTACAATCAGTATCCAAAAAACAAATTAGTCGGTCTGAAGGGACGTTTGGGTCTGTGGCACAATCATCTGAAACAGCCACTGAACCCATGCTTGCCCAGAGTGTTATAAACCTTATATCAAGTCATATCATATGTATTCCTGGTATTTTGTGCAAAATGAGTTTTTCTCTTCTCATGTAATCACCTCCACTTTGGAAGGGCCAACTATATGCCCACCAAAATCGCCACGAGTAATGTGTTATGAGTATTGGCTTTTACTGTCAGATTTTTAAAATTTTCATTTCCTAATGTGATATTCGATGTAATGTGAAGAGAAAACTTATGTTTTACTTTATTAGTTGTGATATCTGCAGCTGGAAAATTACAAACCTGTGACATTGCCACGTGCACTTCACCAACGGACAAACATATTCATCCCAAATATTGCAAATGCCTGGAGTTTTTTTTTTTTTTTTTTTTTGCATTTATATAGCGCTGCAAACCCTCAGGCATCTGAGCGCTACTTGCCCACGGTACATGGTGCTCTCGCGCAGCGTGTCAACACTGCAATGAACATGTAAATGGGAAAAATTGATCTTTAAAATCAATTCATGCATTTGATGCATGCTATGTCATTGACATGCTCACGTGATCTCCATTAGTCAGATGGTCACAGATGAAAGCAGTTCACTTAATGCCAGTGTTGTAATGCATTTTCATACGGCCCTTTTTTACGTTGCTCTCGCACTCTTCACCAAAAGTCATATTTACATCTGACAGATTAGCACTGTTTTATGGAATGTTATGTTAACCCGTAGTCAAGGTCAGAAGTTCGATTTTCTTGATTTGTGAAAAATGTGCCTGAGCTGCAAAACAGCACATTTTTAAGAATACAATTTAAATTACATCGAATACAGTGCGATTGAAACTGCATAAAAACATAGCAGTTTGACAGGGGATGAGTAAAGCTTGCGCTCTCATATGACCAAACAGTCTCTAGTAATCCCTTTAGAGGTTACAAGATGGCAAACGAAGTAAAGCACCTTACTATCAGTATAAGAGCTCGGATTCTGCAAGCTCATGTAAAGAGCAATTTTGCATATTCAATGACCTAACTCTCCCTTAGAAAAGATTCTATACCGATGCCCACTCCTTATAGTCGTATACTGACCTGAGAGCTTTCTTTTGACCAAAACATATACTATCACAGATCCAGCATGGACTAGCACACACCCACGCATGAGCGGTGCATCTTACCTGCAAGCTCTATTCTACCATCTCTCGCGGTGCATCTTACCTGCAAGCTCTATTCTACCATCTCTCGCTTTCAACATAGTCACTGGTCATACGAGTGGAAACTGACAGCATCCTATGAGCATTTACGCATGTGGCGACTGAGGTCTACACCGTGCACTCATACTCCTCAAGCTATGTGCTGCATGCAAAAAGGTTGCCATGCCATCCTCCTCACACATACGAAGTTCTCCATCTGTGCTAAGGATGCATCAATGATACTGCCATTAAGTGACTATGGCCCTTTCATTTGGCCACCATTCAAGATTAGTTGAACAGTGCCACAGGGCTCCAGTCTACCACAGATCCTCCTTATCAACTATAAGACACCACTGTCACTATTCCCCAGATATCGCCTGCATGGGTTTCAAATGAACTCAGTAACGGACGGCCAACTGCACCTGAAACTCCATGAAGGCAAAGGGGGGGGAGGTCACCTTTATATATATATATATATGTATATATATATATATGGATGCATGACAATCAATCATTTATGTTGAAATACCTCTAAGAGAGAGAACCTACTATTTGAGCCGTCAGACCCCTTCCACCTTCTTTTCCATGTCCATGTCTGTTCAGCAAAGCTTGGAAGCACACAACCCAAGTGTGGAACTTGTGGCCCTGCATCGACAATGACCCACCGTTTCCTCCCTCCAATATTTTATGTCATGTTAGTGTGGCTTTATACAGCGCAATAAATACCTGTACCTATCAAGGAGCTATATAATGTAGAATACAACACTGGACGTCTTAGATACATATAATGAAAGCGAGAAAGTGCTATGTGATTAAGGTTAAGTTTTATTGAAGAGAAAGGTCTTGAGATGTTTTTGAAAGGGGAAGAGGTTTGTCTCTTTTCTAAGAGATGTTTTACTAAATGTGATCCCTTTTTTAATAGGAAGCCAACGTAGCAAATACAAAACTGGAGTAAAAAGGTCGTATTTCTTGGTTTTTCTAAAGATTCACAGTGTTTTGTACCCTCTGGGATGGACCATCGGGTGATTAGGCGTGCTGAGGTATATAGATCAGAGAGTGCATTACGAAAGGACAGAAAGGAACTATATATTTTTATTTCCTCTCCATGAAAAAACAGAATGTTATAAAAAAGGCTACTTGACTGCTTAGTGTTAGCTCGTTGTCAACTAGGATGCCTACGTTCTTTGATTATTATCATTGGTTATTTATAACATGCTTAATACCTAGAGGTTTCTAAGTGCAGATGCAGAGAGCGAACCTGTGTTGCTCCTCGTCGTCTTGTTTCCAAGGCGAGCGCGTTGACCCTGAGCTATCCTCCTGAAACTTATCTTAACTTCTACCGTTAGGATTTGTGCAGTGACCGGAACAATCTGGCCAGAAGGAGGAGACCAAGAAATTAGATTTTCATCATTCAATAAGAGAATGTTTGTTTCATCACGGTTGATCTTCAACTGGTTTTGATCCATCCAATGTTTAATAGACAGAAGGCGGATCTTTGCAGCTAAAGTATCACTGTCTTCATTTCAATCTAGTAGAATATAACTAAAATATGTCACTTCATATTGATGCAGGATATCTATTAATGGACGGAGATATAGATTAAAAATAATTGGTAATAATGCAGAAGCTTAGCGAACCCCACAAAGACATGGCTCAGACATGGCTCAGTGACTAATAGAATGTTCAAAGTTGGACTTGTCAAGGAAGAGTGAACCCATTTAAGGGCAGTGCCCTGAATAACCATTTTGGAAAGTCTATCAAGCAGAATTGAGTCCCTGACCATGTCATACAAGGCTGATAGATCCAATTGTATCAATGCACTTGGTTCACCTGTGTCAGAGTTTTCTCATAAGAAATCCAATACTGAAGTAGTCATTAATTCAATATTCTGCATGGGTCTCAAGCTCATTTTTGTGTTGTCCAGAATTGCTGCATTCTCTACATAATTTTTGACCCGTTTCACAATAACCCTTTCAAGTTATAACAAGGAAGTGCAGTTGGAATTGCTGCTTTCATGAATCCAGTATTCTATCATTTGAGGCTACAGAGTGGTGTCTCTCCGTACCTACAGGTTCCAAAAATGATTGACTGGTAAATACAGATGTTTTGCCAAAACCTGACTGCGGCAAAGACACCTGTTTAACACTCCCTGGCAAAATTGTACATTCTCTGCAAATATATTAAAACTATTATACCAATCATATCTTTGGTTTAAAGAAAGGCTCACTTTGCTGATACATTGTATCCACTGCACTTATAAACAGGGCATTTATTAATAGATTTCAAAATATGAAACAGGAATCAGTGCATGGATAGACCTCATGCTAAATTCTAACAATCTACATGAATACCAGATGCCCAAGATCTGCCTTTGAGGTACATGGTGTACAAGGATGAGTAGTGACTAAACCACCTACTCAGTCTTCACACTTCTACAAACCAACAGTGATCCCGATCCAAAAGAAGACACAGGCATAGGTGAGGTGAGCTTTTGTGGTAATGTGGGCTGACGGCAGGCTATACTTTAAAGAGAGCTGTGAATGTGGGAAAGTAGCAACCCAAGCAGCACTAGTACACCATTCCAAAATAAAGAAATATCCAATCAAGGATCCAAACAATGTATTTACTTTAATTAAACACTCCGATATGCAATACAGTCTGCACTAGAAAACACTAACAGCCCACCCCTGTAAAGCAAGACAGAGAAATGCAGAGTGTAATGATGCAAGCACTCTGCATACATACTAGGGATGAAAAGGCAATACATCACTGTGAGGATACTAAAAAAAAGGATATGTCTTTGGGAAAATGGTTCAAAAGGGAGCTCACCCAGTCTTTAGGGTATGAACAAATGCATCAAGGGGGCTGGGGCCTTCCAACTTTACTGTAATCATTTCTTGGTTGTTCAATGGCTTCAGATCAAGCTTATCAATGTTGTGAGAAGAGGTTAGTTCCAGATGTGGCAAGTCACAGGGATCCAGGTAGGGAGCAGGTATTGGTTCAGGTTTGAGAGGAACCTTTGATGCAGTGTCCAAAGGTTGCAGGTCAATGAGGTCACCAGGGTCAGTTTGGAATTCACGGAATGCTCGATGATGAAGATGCTGGTAGTTTGAGGCACAGCGCCAGATGTGGCAATTTGAAGGCTTCCACAGTGGCAAGCTTCTTGTTCAAGCCAGGTGCATTGATGCGCTCAGCTTGTGCAGTGTGACAGCGAACCTATTCGAGGAACAGCAGCAGTCATACAAAGAGGGTTGAACAAGTGCCAAAGGCAACAATGTGGGTTCCATTGGTTCAAATACATTTCAGCATGGTTGACAGTGTTTCAACAGAGGTTTGAAGTGGTAGAATGCAGGACGCAAGCTGCTTTGCTTCTTCTAGCACTGTGAGTCCCAATCCAGGGTCTCAGGGACAAGATGGTTCTTGTTCACATTCTCTCAACCGAGGGGATGCTGGCTAACATCTGCCAGTGTCCTTCTCCTCCATTGAGCTGGCAGAGAGGCAGATCTTGATTCAGCATCAGCTCACCCCAATGTGCCCTGGGTAGGGAGCAGAGGTTGTCTCTGCCTTTGGACAATCCTTCTTCATCTCACTGGCTGGGGCCTTGAAAAGACCATCTCTCGCAAAGAGGTCCAAATACATATTTGTTGAAGCACAGGAATGAATCCCAAAATCAATCAAAGAAAGAAGGGGAAACCCGTTATGAAGGAAGCACACCTCAGGGTATTGGTTATGAGCAAGCCTGCTTTAAGGGGTCCACATTTTGTTAAGATAGCAAGTAACTTGTGAATTTCTGAGTCATACCCAAACGCTTTAGGGACTGCAAAATGTGGGAAAAAATAATAAATGATTGAAAAAGCCCTAATGAGCCATGAAGGAATTGATGGTGGGGACCCGTCCATGCTAAAAACAAAGCACCAATACGACTAGGGTGGTGTTGAAGAAAGGCATGGTGGCTCTGCTCCACGTTTTGAACAAGTGTTCCGGCAAAGTAGGCTCTTGCATGTAAAGGGCGTAATGGCAGACTTACTGAAATATAATGGCATTGGTAAGCAGCTTCCCTCCAGTGATTGGGGGATGGAAACAATGTGTCTAGTTGTTCAAGGTGGGTCTTCCTGTTAAGAAAGCACGACACAACGTTATATTAGAATGACAGAGAAAACTACATGTAGAGACTTTATAGTTTACTTTTTAAATCCTTTTTCCCTGCAGATTGTTGTCAAACCAACCCTTGCTGTGTTGTTGCATTGTCGAAGCGAGGGGCCCAAGAGAACACCTAGCTCCAGTCCCGAAAGATTCTGATGAGCTATGAATACTTTGCAGAATCTATTGCCGTTGTTCTTACAGGGAACCACCCAAGTGCTGCCAGTCATGGGACAGTTTGCCTTGCCTATAATCTTAGCTGTTTTCATTTCCTCAATGGGAAAACCTCAATCTTTGAAGGTATGTGTGGATCAGTGTGAAAAGATTGGTGAGATGTGAGGGGCACAGTTGAGGTTACCAGATGAATCTGTCAGCAGAGACCCATTGCTCGAGTCCTGTACTTTCATGTATCCGCCAATGGCCCCAGAAATATTCAGATGTATAGTCCTGGCTCACTACACTTGAATAAAATTAACACAAACAAAATTTAAACAAAGGTGAAGGACAGGACTGGAAGAGGGTGTGGGGCCGATTCATGGAATATTTGCCCGGCTCAAAGTGAATTTGCAATGCTGAAAAGTGACTTTGCACTGCCAATACAAACCCTGATTCATGGTACTGTGCAAATGTATTTGTGCCGTGCGAAGTCCGGGCAAAGTCATTTTGTACTGCAAAAATGACTATGCACTGACTTTGCTCGGACGTTGCACTGCAAAAATTCACTTTGCACGGTTCCATGAATCAGGGTTTGTGTTGGCAGTCAAAGTCACTTTTCAGCAGTGCAAATTCACTTTGAACCGGGCAAATATTTCATGAATCGGGCCCTGTGTGTTTTCTCTAATATCAGTGAAAACAATGGCGAAATGAGCTGGGGCATTATCAAACTCATGCCTGATTGCTCTCTTATAATTTTTTCAAGGTTTCTATATTATACTTTGTTCGTTTCAATCGATCAGCCTCTGAAGTGGTCAAAAGGTAGCATGCTGACCTCTTCAGACGCTAATCAACTGAAATGAAAAAGTGTATCTACATATTGCCATTACTGCCCAAGTATTGACGAATCATGGTGCCCTCTTATTGCATGCTCTGCCAGAACACAACCCACTAGTTTTGGGAAGGCTGATCAGGAACTGGGTGACAGGGAATATGAGTAATTTCCCAAAGTTTGTTCGATGTCTTGATCACGCCCAGTACCTTGGTCGGCTCTCCAGGAACAGACTTCACAACTTTCAAAATAGATACATGTTATCTTAAAAACAGTATACCTTGTGAAACCATGTTATATTCCATACATGCAAATTAAATGGGCCTGATTTACATAGCGTTTTTCATTGGGAAAGTCCCATTAAAGAACATTTAAATCAGGCCCAGTGTAGGCAAAAATTCATTTAGTTGAAGGGGTCACATAGTATAGCAATTACCCACGATTTGGGGTGCATACATAGCTGGTAGCTGCCTGCCTCTCCAAGCCTAAGCAGTTCCGAGTGGAGCTAGAGCCTCGGCAAGGGCTGTGGGCAGTTACCGGTAATTTGCACACCCCGAACAAGACACAATAGCTATTTGCACCCCGGGACTTACCCGGGGTGTAAATAGTTTAATTTAAGAAAAGAAAATCCTTGAAGGTGGCCGCGGGCATGAAGAGTGACGCGATCAGAGAACAAAGCTTTGGTCCAGCAGGTGTGTGGAGAAGGAGGGAGGGTGATCACGTTGTGTATTTCGGGAGTGTGGGCACATGGGGAGTCAACAGGGAGTGGTGCAACCCAGGAAAGGGCCTCGGGTGGCTGGAAGATGCAGGTGGTACACTGTGTCTTCTCGTTGACATTTCCAGCCACCTGATTGGCTGAGCACCATTCCCTGGGTGCAAATTCACATTGGCCCCCACCTCTCATAAATTCCTAAATTGTGCACGCAATAAACAAGAAGAAAGTCTAATACATTCTACATCCTTTTCTTGGCAACTGCTCAAATCTTACAACTATAAAATAATCATGGATATGATTGGGCATATGATGGTAGTATGTCTGAACAATTATTTCATAGCAATATTTCAGTTCAGAAATCAGTGAAATGATATTCTTGCCCTTAAAAATACTCCTGTAAGCATGAAGATGATTACAGTAGCAATGCGTTGCAGCTTTATTGCCAGACCTAGTCATACTGCAAACTATACCTGAATGAGTCTTCTCAAACGACAAAAAATAGCATTTTGCTTTTAATTGTTAGAAGGCGTATGTACGGAAAGTGCACCGTTTTACTATTTTGAATCTATTCTTTTTTTATTAGAAAAGAGTGCTTCCTTGTGTCAATTAAAGCCTGTTTTTTTGTTATTGATCTAGCTTTAAGAGCAAGCAAAGAGCCTGTTGCTGCAATCATGTGTTTGATATAGCATGACTTATATTCTGCACAGTGCATTCATTTAGCCTTACGACAACATATTGTAAATTGGGACACCTTTTATTTCATTTAAAACTAGCAATGAAACAAATCCGCACTGCCACATGTATCATTTTGTTTTCCCATTGGAAGCAGGACTATCCTTCTTGAGAACCATTCCCTAATTGTGCAGACATGTTCCAAAGCAGTACCTTTAAATCGAGGCATGCATTGTTTCCACAGTGAGATCTGCATTTCTGAAAGACAATTTCCACTTGATGTGTTGCTTTTATGGATATCTTTGTTATCTAGTGCTTCCCAAAGAGGGATGAAATAACATTTCTATTTACTCGGATACAATCTGCTGTTGCAAGTTTTTCTGGCATTTATTTTGTAAATCAAGTTGAAATCATTTTCATGGGTATCTGTCTTATCTTAAGTAAGCATTTACATAATGAAGCATGTCACAATATGCTCTAGACTTATGACTTAATTTGATTCATATTTTGCATACTCTTGGGTCCGAATCTTGGATAGTGCGCAGAGATCCTGCAAACCCTGCGTGCCGAGAACGACACTGCGCAAGATTGCACTCAGATGTTTACCTGCATGCAATGCATATTCATGGAATTGTTTGCACAAATTAACTGTATATGCAAATCATGCCCAGAACACCCCCAACACAAAGCAAAAACAGCCAGCAACAGCTACCTTTGTGTGCTTTCCGGACGCAAATACATTCACCCTTAAAACAGTGTATGGGGTCCCCTGAAAGCAGGCATGCATCTCAGACACCCTGTGTGGAGTCCCCCTTAACTGTAACCGGTTCCCTGACAACATTTATCGGGTATAACTCTGAAAATCTGCATGCGAACCCCTGTAAACCATTCCTGCACTCCACTGCGTACATGCAACCCTAAGTTAGCACGGAACTCTGGCTGCATACACGCATCCCTAAATCCAACACCTAATCATACTTCTGCATGGGGAATCCTATGCACAAGTGTCTGTACGCCTGCCTTTGGGTGGCGGATAGTATGAGAGCTTTGCGTGGCCATTTGCCTGCCGAGAGGTTGCGTACTCAGATCCATGAATACATATCACTCCATGCAATAGTGGGCGTGCGATGGACTGCCTGTGGGCCATTTCTCATAACGCCCACATTTCCCCTTGTTCTTCCTCATTTTGGGTGTTCTGCCCGCTACCCTGCCCTCTGCACAAGCCACGCCCATTCTTTGCGTGGTGTTTCACGCAAGGTCTCGCGGCCTCTCGCAGTGACGTGCCAAGCCTGTGCAAAGTCCGTGTAAAGTACAGAAAAGTACAGCGCAGTCGATTCCATGAATTGACAAACTGATTTTGCATGGGGTTTGGCATGCAAAGTCCCTATTTTAACTATTGGTGCTCTCCTTGTAACCCCAAGACTACCGGATAAGCAAAGTATCTCCCCGCATAGGATATTTCAGAACAGCCATTTGGTATGTCTGATTTTGTAATGGCATTTGAAACATAAGGTAACATAATTTCACTGATTATATGCGCTCATCATTTTTTAAAATATTTTTATTAAACAGGCATAGCTCAATTAGAGAAACCTAAAAATGCATCTGATTAATATTTCGAAACAGTCAACCAAATGAACATGTTTTGAGTATGCACTCGACTTTAAATACCGCTGTTATGCCTTGTTCGGACTTCAGCTCTTTCAGAGAGAATTGAACCTCGTGGGAAATGTTGGGTTTATACCTATTCCTTAGAAGTATGATTGGGCCAACGAGCAAAGCTTCAGATTTGTGGCTTCCCTATATTTCCTCCAGCTGTGGGCTTTGTGAATTAGGTAAAAGGCAGGAGGGGCAAGTGGTGGTTGCGTTGGGGTAATGTTGCTGCAAGCCCTTTCTCCCCAAATGTTGGTACTGCTATATATTTAGAAATGGTAAAAATTCCAAAATTTTGGAGATGAAGCAATCAGGGGTAAAAACACACGGAACCCAAATGTGAGATGCTGACATCCATTCCCTGTTTTGCTCCATTGCATATCTTCGTGCATCCAGTCCAATGATTTCAGTTATGGAGATGTGGCCATTCTTTAGTTACTCGACGTTGTTATAGGGATGGTGAATAAGGGATCTATCCAACCATTTACAACAAATGTATGTGAAATGAAATGCGGGGGGTGACCCATCCCTTCCCCCCACATTAATGAATAACCTAACCCACCCCATCTATATTTTCACGTAACATTTGTAGTAGATGAGGCAATATTTTCGTATTCGCAGTAATGGTGTGCGCAGTAATGGGGTGATACCATGAATACGTATCATTTGTTTGGTATGTATATGGCGGCTAATGTGTTACTTTGAAAACAATCAGATGTTTCCATTATTCGAATAAACAGCATAACCATATAAGCAAGGCATATACAATACGCTGCTAGCACGTATCGGGTACATATAGTCTCAATATAAAGGGTTTGCATTTTAGCCTAGGTGAGCTATGGTGAGAAATCCTAGAGTACTCGGTTGCTGTTAGACTTTCTTTCTTCATCATAGGCACTATCCATACAAACTGCCATTTCTTTCATCGGTAGAATGAACTAAAGACCCAATCATATTCACATTTCTACCATGAGTGCCCTCAGCCTCGGCTGGGCCTTTCTTTTGTTATTCATAGGTTCGTGGTGGTCAGTTTGTTTCCATCCAAAAGCACAATGATGTTGTTGTATGAACCGCGAGTATATACGAAACAAATCCAAACATACTTAACCACACTAATCAACACAGATAGTATGCTCTGCATAGCCCAACAACTGGACAGTACAAGATATGAAATGCAACACATACTTTGTCCTAGCTTGCCCCGACTGCTGCATCACCAAACCTATATTACACTCAACCCGTTTTCCACTCAACTACAGCAAATACAATGGCTCGGTGCTTCCTCACACAATCACGTTCTTATCATGCATCCATTGTCTAAACAGGCAAATGTTCAGTGGCTCCTCCTATTTCCAGCACTAGCCAATGACCAATTGTGGAATGCTTTATGTTCGAGTTTTCTTTTATATTCATTCACTGGCTCCTCCTCTTTCCCACTCTACCCAATCACCATTATGACACCCCTTACATTCTTGCTTTCATTTGCTTTCATTTACTGTTTCCTTTCTCTAACATCCAGGTGCATCCAGACGTAGTTTACAAAAGGAAAGGCGAGTGCTCTAGCCTGTGGTCCAGCAACGCTCTGGCAATGATGCATGAATGAATGAATGGCCCTCATTACGACCCTGGCGGAGATCGCGGTGCAAAATGCACCATGGAGCACGGCGGAAAGCTGCCGATACCGCCATGGGGGTTGGCGGATTTACCGCCCCATTCCGACCTTGGCGGGGCGGTAAATCCCCATTCCCCATTTTACCCTTCCCCATTCCCATTTTTGCCCCATAGGGTATAATGGGAGTGGGGAAGGCGTTAATTACGCCACCGTAAAATACGGTGGCGTAATTAACAACAAGGTCCCGTAGCGCCATGGATTTCTCCGCCCGGAAAAACCAGGCGGAAAACGGCTCCATGGCGCTACGGGAACTCGTAGTAGGGCGGACGGGTCCGCCGCGAATACCGCTGGCGTAAACCCACTCCGCCAGGGTCGTAATGAGGCCCAATGTCTGTTAGGCACATGTCAGCACAGGACGCCTGCGTGCAAAGTTCCTTTGCAGGCCTTGTTGACTAACACAGAGGGCCTGATTTATAAAGGTGTTTTCAATGGGAAACTCCAATTGAAAATGCTTTGTAAGACAGGATCAGAATCTCCTTGAAAGAGAAGGAAACACCACGTGGCAAAATGATAGACAGCGTCTAACTGGATGTAACTGTTGTGCATCCGAGAAAAAACAGTAGTGACATGTCATTCCTTAGACCAAAATTACAACCAGGTCACGCAGAATCCCTAAGCACACAAGTCACTAAATACAGGCGTGACTGTTGCATAACTGGGGACGTAAACCAACAGCCAGAGAACCCAAGCACCCCCAGCACACACAACAGGTTAAGAAGGCCTAGTTTAGAGATTCAACCCACCAGTAGAAATACTGATGATCTTGAACTACCCTTGCTGAAGTTCTGATTTCACTATTGATCCAGTACTAGTATCAAACTTTCAGCCCGTATATCCAAAACTTCTACCACTATCCTACTACAATAGCACCCCACAGGGAACCCTTGTCTACCATACACATCAAATATATCCCAATAAGCAACCACTGACAGCCAACACCTACACTTTTTCCTAAACCATCACTGTCCACTCTTCCCACTTGCCATGATCACAATGACTCTCATCCAGGTTTCTTAAGAAGTAGATGCTTATCTCAAGCAGGCACAGATTCTCAAAACTGCCTCACAAAACATTTTAGCAGCAACCTCCCTGCTATCCAACGACTATGTCACTGACCACCCCATCTCCCTTTCTTATGAGGCCTGACGCACCAAGAGGTCATGCGGCTTGCAGAAGTCGAGCTTGGTATCAGACCCATAACAAGGAAGTATCAGCATATCCAAACTTTTCTATGCTTTGAAATGATTGTGATTTTGAACCTGAAATTATAACAGGCCAACCAGTGGCAGATGATGTTTCTTTTCAAGTATTGGCCATGAATATGCTGTACGGATGAGCTCAAGTGACCAGGCGTAGTGAGGGATTTCCAAACAACCTATGGGGTTGACAGCTGAACATTGTGCATTTTGCTGAAAATTTTTCGTGAAAAACTGAGTAAAAAACCCATATCTTTTTATATTATGTTATGTTGATTTATACCGTGCACCGCTACCACCCAGGGTTAGTCTCCCGGCGCTGATGTGGCTCTGCAAGAAAGTGTACAGGGTTGTTTAGTGAGGATAGATTGATAGGATAGCTCCAGAACCAGGAGAAACTAACTGGCATCTGCGTGTTTTGGCTTGCGGATGGTTGATTGTGTGCAATGGCTTGTAACTGTATGGGTAAGGCCCAATGCCTAGGTTGCTTTTTTATGTGAATGTTTGTTATGTTTTCGGTGCGTCTGTGTGTTTTATGTGTAGATTGGCTGGTATGTATGGTTGTGTGCACTGGCTTGTTGTATCCGTATGGGCAAGGTCCAGTGTCTGGGGTTATTTGTTGTATGCAAGTGTTACTTATGTTGGGTGTGTGTTTGTGTGTAGGTTTGCTAGTCCAGTGGGTGAGTATAGTACTTGGTGGGAGCAGGAGCGGGGTGGTTATTACATTGGTTACTCTCTAAGTTCTTCTATGTGGTTAATCTTCACAATTCTATCTAAGTGTGATGCATGGCTAATGTTCACAACTCTACCTAGTGATATGCATGGTTAATTTCTTAATATATCTAAGTGTGATGCATGGCTAATGTTCACAAATCTGATTGTGACACATTGCCAATATTCACAATTCAATCTAAGTGTGATGTGTGGCTACTCTTATACAATTAGGCTACATGCAGAATATGGCACCCTTCCACAATGAGGCTAAATGCAGAATGTGGCTATCTTGCACAAATAGGCTAAATGCACGAAAAGGCTTCCTACAGAATTGGGCTAAATGCAGAATGCTTACATTAATGATTTAGAGTAACACATGCACAAATCCAATAGCTGTCTGATCACCAACAGTACACAGGAGCATTTTCCAACACATGTTCATTATGCTGTGTCCCACTATGCCTACAGGCACTGTCACTGTAAAATACACCATCATCCTTATGCCTGCACCTTACTACTGTATGAAGACATGTCTATGCTGGCTGTGCCATTATGTCATTGTCACAACACTCACATTGTCTGTGCCCAGTAATGCCAGTATTTGTCATTGTGGGAACACGTGCGTTGGCTGTGTTAGTGAGGCCAGTAACTGTCACCATAAGAACACTTGAATTGATTGTGCACAGTAAGGATAATATTTGCGACAGTAAATCCATTCATGCTGGCTGTACCCGGCAGAGCCAGTAAGTAGCCCTGTAAGAATACATGTGTTATTTATGCCTTATTTGCCATAGTATGAGCATACATGCTAGCTGTGCCCAATAAGTCCAGTTATTGCCACACTAAAACATTTGTTTGCCAGTATCCAATATAGCCAGTATTTGCTATTGTAAGAAAATGTGTGCTGGCTTTACCAAGTAAAGCCAATATGTGCCACTGTGAGAACACGCATTTTGGCTTTGCCCAGTAAAGCCAGAATCTTTCCCTGTAAAAACAGTAATGGAGGTTGTGCTCAATAAGGCTAGTATTTGTTTTCGGCTGTAATTCCAGTATTTGCAACAGTGCAGATATGTGTGCTGTCTAAACACTAGTAAGGCCAGCATTTGCCACACTTGGAATATTTGTGGTGGGTTTGTCCAGTCCTGTATTATCCTCAGTAATACCTCATGTGCTTGCTGTGCACAGTAACTCCAGTATTTGTCACAGTAATAATATTTGTTCTGGATGTGTGAAGTGCGACCAGAATTTACCACAATAAGAATTCTCATTTTTAGAGGTGTTCTTAAATGCTGATATTTGCCACGGTATGAACACTCGTTTTGGCAGTGTTTTGGAGGGCCAGTATTTAGCAAAGTAAAAAAAAAAAAAAAGAATGTTTGCTGTGCACAGTGATGTGAGTATTTTTCAAAGTAAGAACATTTGTCCTTACCCTGCCCAGCATTTGTCAAAGCTAGTGCACACACTTTGGCGGTGACAGGTAAGGCTAGTAATAGCCACAGTAAAAACACTTCTGCATCTCTGCTTATTAAGGCAATTATGTGTTACATTCAGAAAATATGTTCTGACGTTGCCCATTAGGGACACTATTTACCACTGCAAGTGCACTCATTTTAGTGGTGTCCTGTTGTTGTCAGTGTAAGAAGACTCATGCTGGCTGTGCCCCATAACCCTAGGATTTGCCAAAGTAAGAATATTCCTGATGGCTAGGTTACAGGATGAATATAAATACCCAAGACATATGTCATTACATGACATCACCGTAGGTCTATCTAATGCTTTTCAAAGAGCTGTGAGTGAGGAACGGGGCACTGATAGACCCGGGCCCATGCACAACACTGGTCCTTGGAGAGAGCGGTCTTTGCCTTTTTCTGGAATCCGCACATGTTATCATTATTCACACATGCAAAAAGTACATCTGCTTTATGGGGCGAGTGAAAGGACCTCACTCCATAATACACATGGCAAAGAAATGATCTTACACTTGACTTTACTAGACAAACACAAACTAAATCTGGGCTACTTGCGTTTCAGAAAAGGCTATCAGAATAACAGGCATGCCTCCTCAGAGTGGCATTGAGCCAGAGCAATTAACATACAGGGTCTAGCATACAGGCCCAGTAACGTGGAACATCAGTGAGATGAATGCATTAACCGTCATAAAAGCAGAAGAAAAACACATGATTGCTCCAGTGGTAAATGGGCACATGCATCATTCGCAAAATATGGACTAAGCATTCCTCGACACATACGACAGGGCTCGTGAATGAGAGTCGCAATCACATTGGGGGAGAGATAATGAACTTCATTTGAAACATGCACATTGCAGCCGCCCTTTATTACTTTTTTCCCCACTAGTAATGGCGACGGGCACTCACGGCAGCAGCATCTATCAGTTGCTGTAAGAAGGAGATCACAGACGAGTACAAAAAAAAAAAAAAAAAAAAAATCTTTCCTTACAACATCCCTGCTTAGGAACTAATTACAGGCACGCATATGAAACCAGCCCGCCTGTGAAATCCAGTTTGTAGCTCTGCCTGGGATTATGCAACGAGTTCCAGCGAGCAAAGGACTTTTTTGTTGTTGTTGTTCTTGTTATGCCGAAACAATGCACACATTAGGGCTGTTATATATAGTTATGGGTTGCTAAGGAACACGAGCTGCATTTGTTTTTATCACTTGCCTCATTTTCGTAGCTTATGTTTGGAGCAGTGAACCTTGCAGATAGACCCTTGCAACTACGGAAACCCTAGAGTGGAAGGCAGACGCACACACACGTGCGGCAGAGGTTAAATGCTGCTTTTTCGGTGCCACAAAGCCGACATTAGGAAAAAAAGACTGTAGCCCAAACACATTGCCGTATTGAACCTTTAGAAATATGGCTGTATGCACTGCAAACGGGCAGCCATTGGTAAGAATGGGAGCGTGGCAGAGTAGCAACTCTCCCTTACATCAGAACCGTAGAACCGGTGAAAGAGAGATCGAGGGCCTGATTTACAAAGTGTTTTTCAATGAGAAAATCCAGTTGAAAAACGTTCTGTAAATCAGAACCCCCCCCCCTTTCTCTTGAGGCCATGGGAAAGTGAATTTCTTCATTTCGATTCTATCTTGTCAAACTGAGGCTGTGTTATAGGGGGTATCCCATGGTCCTGCAGCACGAGATGATGGACTTGGTCCATGTATGACCTCACAAAAATCTGTTTTTGCAAAGGTAACAAATCCGACAGGTTCATTATCTGAGCACAGCCAAAACACTTTCAACCCTTTTGCTCATTCCTTGAACCTTTTTTTTTAAAACGAGTGCAATTCATCATTAGTACCCTGCAAGGGGGTGCTGATCAAGCAGGATCCTCGCAACGCAGGTTTTATTGCAGGATACATGCCACCTTCCAAGCAGTCTGAGTGCTACTCGCCAGTGCTCTCTTCCCTTCCCTGCTCCTCTTCCCTCTTAGCACCCCTCTAGTGTAGTTTCCTGCGTGGGTGCTAAGAGTGTGTTATTTTTTTAAACCATTAGCACCCTGTAGGCATCTACACTGGTGCTAATGGCGATATGCCCCTCGGCAGCGGGCCTACCCTGTTGGTAATGGAACCACCTTCCTCTTTTGATTTGGGACCTTAACTTAGGCGGCGGGCCATTAATGACAATGTCATTCTCTGTGTACAAATACATGAAATGATGGTATATAGTCTAAGTGAGCCCCCTGCCCCGCCCCTTAATCAGATAAAGGCCCTCAACACCCAACATTTATGTTAACTTTAATTAGCCCACATATATCTTGGTGGATGGTGATTTCCACATGTTACCTTTAATTGCCAGGATGCCCTATGCCATTTCCTTTTATGATGAAATACACTATATTTGGTCATACAGACATTTACATTCCCGATCAGGAGTTGAAAAATACATTTTTCTCTTCTACTACCGTTATGGACCTAACTCTGCCATCCATAATTCTTCATTACGTGTGATTAAATTAATTATTTAACATCATTTAGTGATCTGGTGAAAACACTTTGATTTAAGTGAAAAAACCCAAGAGACTATGTAGGTCACAGCTTACATTTGTGGGGTGTAAATTCAGCCCCAGAATGACATGAACTGAAAGGCCAAGCAAGGCCTCCACTCTAACCTTGAGACAGCACTGAGGCCTAGTGAATGTGAAAAGTGGGCCTCACTGACATTACCAAAATGAAAAGGCACACAGGTGAAGGAAAGAGTGGCTTAAAACATTAATACATCAGAGTGTGCCCAGTGGATTGTAAAAACATGAGCTTCTGCAAATACTGACTTCATGTATAAGGGGAAAAGGCACATTACGACTGAGAAAGACAAACTGCAGCATGATAGACGAAACACCCATACGTGAAAATGCTGTGTATTTGGAAATAAAAAGAAGGAACTGTGCCTTACATCTTAAAGTGAAGCCAAGCAACATATTTAATTGGAAATAAATAAAACAGCTACTTTTCAGCATGAAAAGTGACATTATGTCTCCAGCACAGAAGGCCTGACTGCAGCACCACGTGCATACAACATCCTGAGACCATTTTTGGAAACTGCAGGACCAGCGTTCCATCTCCACGTTGAAGGTAAGCCCTGATCGGTGTTTTTGTAAAGCTTGTTTGTCAACGATTAGAAATAGGGAAGCAAGCGCTCCTTTACTCGCTACTTTTCACCTGATTGATATCTGATTATTCCCACCTGCTGCATTAATGTGGGGCATGTATTGTCGAGGTGTTTTGCTTTTACAGAAGGAAATAGGCCATTGATTTATATTTGCGAAAAACTCTCTCTGATTGGGCAGCTCACTTCTACTTGAGTAAATTATCCATGCCGGCAGAAGCCGGCCCCCACAACCAAGACCCTCTCAGTAAGGCCTCTGTGTGTGCCTGTCCGGGCATACGAGGGCTTGGGGGGGCCCTCCCTTCCTTTCACCCCATCAGCAAATCATGGAGCAATCTTCAGGCAGACAGCCTGTTTTCACATGAAATTGGGTCCCTGCAACATGATGCATCCTTCAGCATGACTCTGAGTGATGGCTGAACTTTGTCATTAACTCCCCACTATTCATAACATCTTTTGAAACAACGTCTGCCTATACCATTCTGCCTTCCTTGCCTTAATAATTTCTCACTCCTTATATAATGCACTATATAAATTTCAAAATAAACTAAATACATACATAATCACATTTTGTGTTTTTGGTTTGCAAATTTGAAGCCTGGTGTGGGCTTTGTAACATATTGCACCCTGTATTGCATTACATGTTTGTGTCTTTTTTTGCAAATTTGAAGCCTGGTCTGTGTTTTTTAACATCTTGCACCCTGTTTTGCATTATATTTTTGTGTCTTTTTTTGGAAAATTGAAGCCTGATGTGTGTTTGTTAACTTTTCTGCACCCCGCTTTGGCCTTCATGTTTGTGTCTTTTTGCAAATTTGAAGCCTGGTGTGTGTTTTACAACATCTTGCAACCTGGTTTGCACTACATTTTGTGTCTCTTTTGCAAACGTGAAGCCCGGTGTGTCTTTTGTAACATCTTGCACCCCATTTTCCACTGCATTTTTGTATCTTTTTTTCCAAATGTGAAGCCTGGTGTGTGTTTTGCACTCTACCCTGCACAGCATTTTTGTGTCTTTTTTGAAAATGTTTAGCCTGGTGTGTACTTTTGTTACTTCTCTGCATCCATCTGTAGTACTAAAGTATTCCCAGTGCATCTTGTCTCTTGTTTGCCTTGGCTACTGGGCCGCCTGGTGAGTTTGTGCTCAGACTGTGATGTGCAGCCCTCCTCTTTCCTCCATCCAACTATCCTCTGCCACCCCTAAGGGACTTAACATCTCCCCTATCTTCTGTAATTGCAACACAACCACCTACCCTCCCTCTCCAACAAAGTCTGGAAGAAAAAAAGCTTAAAAAAGACATCATGATCACAAACCCTTGCCTACCTATCACAGACACCAATGTCAGTGCATCATCCAGACAGATCTTCTCTGATATCCTCTTTTCTGTCCCCTCTCCAGATCGATGTACTCCTCATAACATCTCTCCTCTCTCTCCTCTCACATCCTCTCCCATTAATGGTGGCACCAAATTGGAAGTCTTCTTGGCAGGCTTCGCATCATCCAGGTCTATCCTTTATGTCTATCAGACTGGCGCTCTCTTGGTTCAGGGTCCACAACACAACCTCCTCTTCTTTGACCGACGCCTGCCATCCCTCATCTGCTACTCCTTCTTCCACTCTCTCTGCCCTCCCTCCAACTGGTGCACCACGCCCCTGAACCCCTCTTTGGAAAACCTTTAAAGCTGGAGAACTCCTGCATCTGTCCATGCTTAATGCTTGCTGTGCCCTCAAACACTCTACTGACATCTGGTTCCTTCTTGAAGACATTGACCTTGATATCCTTGCTCTTAGTGAGACATGGTTCAATGCCAGCTCAGTAACTGTTTTTGACTCCCTTCTCCCTGATGGCTATAAGATCATCTCCAAGCTGCACCCTAACCGTGCTGGTGGTGGGGTCGTTCTGATTTTACCTGAGTGGTTTGCTTCCTTCCACATACCCACCCAGTCTTACTCTTGCTTCGAGAGCCTGCTTTGCAAGCTGGTCATCACTCCCACCTCCTCTCTGACTGTTGCCACTATCTGCAGGCCACCTGCCTCTACCACCCTGTTCCTCTATGAATGGGCCAATTTCTCCTCCTCTTTCCCCACAACCACCTCTAAACTCCTACTTGTGGGCAACTTCAACATTTACTTTGACTCCTAAAGCATGTTATCCACTCTCTTCCGTGACCCTTGCACCTTGCTTTCCCTCTCCATTCTCCCATCTGCTCTGACCCACTTAGCTGGACACACTCTTGATGGCTTCATCCACACTAATCTTTCACTCTCCTCCCCACTGATCACCCCATTCTCCTGGTCAGACCTCTCTCTCCTCTCCTCGCACCTGGGTCTTCTTGGCCTTTGCACCTCCCCCAGCCCTCTCAACCTCGTTCACAAACATCTGTCTTATAAAACAAGAGTCAGCTGCTGCCTTCACATACACCTTTGTCCCTCCTGTCCCCCACTGCAGACTCTGACCTCTGACTGCTCTTAGCAACCTCCATCTTGCCATTACTAATAACCTTGACATTCTTTCCCCAGTCATGAGGATCCGCCTGAAAAATGCTTCCAAGCATAACACCTGGTATGACCCCGAAATAGAAGCCTTTTAACGCAAGTGCACAGCAGTGGAACAGAAGTGGTAGACCTCATGCTTACCCTCTGACAAACTGACCTGTCGATTGCTCCAAAGGCAATACAGACTCTCCAACCGCACCTTGAAAAGAGCCCACACCCAGGCCCACATCTCTGGTCCATCCAGTAACATGGCTGAACTCTTTAAATTCTGCAAGGAACTAGCCAGCCCTTCCGCAGTCTCCTCATCACCTCTCATCTCCCAGGCCCGCTGCAATGCACTGGCCACACACTTCACTGCAAAAACTCAGGACATCCCGAGCACCCTGTCATGTGACTTTGAAGAAATGAAACTTACTGAGATTGCTGGATGTGAAACCAAAGATTTCCATAATTAAGGTTTTGCCATTAATTAACATTGGAGTTGTTTTTCCTTGATAAAATGAGAACATGTGGTGCCGTGAGCTCATCCTGCCCTCATTTCGAAGATCACAAAAAACCTGTCAATTGTTCGTAAATATTTATTTAAGCTGTGGAATTGGAGCTAAAGAGAAAAATGTGATTGTGGAATTCCTGCAAATGATAGAAATTCGAAAGTTGGAGAAATGATACAAAGTAAAATGAATGGGTGCTGGGTGAAGTTAAATATTCATAACTATTTTTGTTTATGAATTAACTCCGAACAATGATAGCTTGCCCCAGGAAAGTCATGCTGTGATCAAATTAGTGTCCCCTGGTCCGGCATAAACTGCTGAAGCTGAAAATATGTATATAATGGTTGTTATCCATAAATTGAAGGAAGTTGCCATGTGGTGACTTTCTGACAAAAATGCACCTTTAAATGTCATTTTAAATTGATCTTTGTCTCTCCCCCCTGGTTATCCATAATCTATACCTCCTAAACCCCTTGCCCTATCAACTGGCAGAGACCAGACTTCGGGAGGGAGAGAAAAATAACTGTCCAATCCAATGCATGGGAAGATTGATAATGAGGATGGTGTCATAGGTCCTATATATGGTTAATTTCCTATGACACTGGGGCTAAAAAAAGAAGGAGAAAAGATGGAGAGACATGTGCTGTGTTCCCAAATACATTTTCCCATTGATTCTATTTCCCAAAACCCTGACTTTCAATGAAAGCCAAATTAAATTCCCAATATATTCCCACTACCTAAACCTTGCCTTTAAACCAAGGGGTGTCACATCTAACTGATGTCTGGGTGGGGTGCTGGGAGAAAAGAGTTTTTTGATAAATAAATTAAACAATGCAGTATTCTCCAGTAAAGTGATATAGACTCTCTCCTGGGTGTGGACAAGTGACACTCATAGCAGAAAGGTGTGAGACTCCTTTGGGGTAAAGAAGGCATGTGAATGCAGGGGTACCCCTAAAGAAAGTTGTGTTTGCAATTAGGATGATTAATCATTAAATTAGTTAATATTTTCATCTGATATCTGTATCAATCCAGTTAAAGCCTCCCAACACAAACCTGTCACTTCTTTACTGAGACTGGAATATTTTATTCAAATACAATAAGAAAAGCACATAATGCTAAAAAGTGTGAAGCTAAAAGTTGTTATTACACTGCATAGCAGCCCAAGGGTTATTCTTTCAAGAACACAAACAACATTTAAAACAAGGTATGAATTGGTAAAGACAAGTGAGGGCCAGGACAAAGAATCCTGGATTTTTTAAAAAGGAAATAGAAAAAAGGGGACCAAATCCTAATCTCAGTAAGAGGGTAAACAGAATCAAATTTCAATCATCATTGTTTTCTTCAGGATGATGAAGATGCAGTTAGTAAAATGTAATCCTAATGAAGAGCGTAAACAAAACACAATTACAATCATCAATTTTAGCTTTAGGAGGTACAGCTGGTGACATCTAAAACTGTACAACAGAATGCAATATTCCATCATCACATTTAGTTTTTGGGAAGTCCAACTAGCGACATCTAAAACTGTACAAAATGCTTTTAAACATGGGACATGCTTATTCGATGTCCAAGTGCAGGTCTGTCTGCCTGACAAAGCAGCTGATTTTAAATGTCTGTGTGTTTTTTTTGTGTTTCGTATGTGTTCATATGCAATGTGCACTGTGATTTAAAAGTAAAATTATATTAATTGAAAGTGAAATGTTATTCAGATGTATCTGTGAGTGAATGATAAGAAGTACTTACAACATGTGCTGAAGTTATCAGGTTGTGCCACAGGGTTGGTGGCTTTTGTCACAGTGGTGTAGTTTTTATTAATTCGATGATTTAAATAAAGAAATACATATATTCTTCTATACACCGGCCTGGTACCTGACTTATTGGTAGCACAGCGGAAGGAAGCTGAGTGGTATTACACAGGCAGGTTGGGAATTGACCCAAATAAGAATTCGTTTGGTGGCTCATTGAGCAACACCTTGATTGGAGAAGAAAGGAACTTCCTGAGTTGAGGGTGGCCGTGCAATAAATCGTTGCACATTTTACATTACACATAAAGCTAAAAAGCATCCCTAGGGCTTCTGAGTGGATCCCACCTGGTCACTTGTTATAATTTATTTTCTTTACCTACAAGCCGATCATTCTTCTTCTTTCCTAAATGCACATATGTTAAAGAACACATCTATGTACGTATAAAGTGTATCCTTTACTGAATGCTAGTTATTTCTTTCCTTTCCCACACAAACAAGTTACAAGAATATGCCCACCCATTTCCTGCGCACACCACCTCCTAACAAAAAATGAAGAGGCCCACCATTTGTTCAATTTCGGATGTAACTGCACACATCCAAATCTGGCACAACCATAAAGTAGCTGCTTGATTGAGAGGATCGCTGATGCAAACTTATTAAAATCATGGTCAAATTCTACATAATCACATTTTAACTCTTTTGAAAGTTGACTATTTAAATGCTGTGACAGAATTCAAGCAATCCCTTAAAAGAAAAAAAAACTCTGGACAATATTTACAGAGCAACTATACTGACTAAACAACATCCTTCCTTTAGTTGTTGAAAATTGTACTTTCCTACTGCTCTTAAATTCTTTCTACAAATGTATGGTTCTATATAAAAAACATGTTTCACACACTTTGTGCATAACTAAATGTATTATACTACAAATTATCTTTGCCACCAGATTCTGAATGGCTATCATTTGGTACTTTGATCATCTACAATAATAGTCCAATTGTATGTTGTGTTGTACACACCACTCACCATTCTGTTGTTATGCATGCCTTCCATTGGAATCCATCAGCAACTATTTTGTTTTCTAATTGCCATATCTTCCTACTGCTACGTCAGGGCAGCGAGTTATGAAATTCATATTGAGCTACCACAAAATCATGCTTGGGGGATACAGTATATTGCCTACCTCTCACCTGTGTCATCGGATCCAAGGGAAACAGAAAAAGTCTAGAAACCTATGTATACAAATCAATGAGGGTGAAATCCAACCCACAATTACAGATGGAAAGCTATCGCGCCTGGGTCAACTTTCCCGTACAACTTGAATAATCAGAATTTTGGGTGATTTGTCCAGGGCAAACTTCAGGGAAACCTTTTGAAATGTTTGTCCGAGGTTTGCTCAAATGCTTGAAAGGTGAAATATGATCGGAGATCCTATTCTTTGCTGGAGGCAGGCTTAGAATATTGTGGTAAAAGTTAAGAAACTGAAGTGAAAATAGTTTAGTTGTAAGAAGAAGGGTCGTGAGCGATAGTGAATGAATGAGACACAGCCAGAGAGTGAAATTTAAGGTTGGCCTTGATTATTCAGTGTTTTCTAACATATTCACTTATTTGGAGGTGGTGATCAATTTCAGTGCCATCACCAGAAATTGCGGGGAACCAGGTGACACCCACAAGTCTGTTTCCATTTCTTGAAGTGAGTGGACAAGACAAGCCTTCAGTATGGAGGGAGCGAGTGCTCACATATCCCAGGTCCCAGCATCAGCATTGTTGCCAGAGCAGGCATGCTGTACTCAGAACACACACGCCAATCCAGCCTGCACAGTCAGTGCCAGTGGCAGGATGAACTCTGGCTAATAGAAGGCATCTGTTGCCTGTGTCATCTCATTGAGAGCAGTTCTTTAGCCGTGGTAGCTGAACTGTCTAGTGGTGGGATGCAACCTCCAGTGGCATATGGAGCTCCACCATCCTTCCGTCCTGCTTTGCATTGTGTGCAGGGGAAAGAATGAGGCTGTCATAAATGAGATGCTGGCTTTACAGGGAGATTTCTCAACTGGGAGAAAGACAGCAGTCTGAGGTATAGATGTAGGCATGTGGCAGGAGAGCTATGTTGATTTAAGATTTCCTGAGAGCCATAGTGTGTGTCTTAGAACCTTACTGGAACCAAAGAACCTTGAGAGTTGGCTGCACCCTTTGGTAGAACCCAAGAAAGAGAAGGAGTGGCTGCACCGTGTGGGAGAACTCAATAAACGTAAGGGGTGACTGCACCCTGTGGAAAAACCCAAGGACCTTAAGGGGTGGCAGAGCTCTTTGGGGAACCCAAAAACCTTTGAAGGTGGCTCTGCTCTGTGATAAGGTTTTTGATTGACAAGTCGTTTCATCAATCAAGACAGCAACTGGTCAGTGCTTATCAGTCACAATCACTAGAAAAAACGATCTGACAACCAATTCCACCAGAAAACAGCTCCACTTTATTTTTCAATGTATGACATGTACCAGCTAACACACAATTGTCATCATCCAAACAGGTGTGCTGGCTATGGGTAGTTGTCATTCCATAGTCTTCAATAATAGATTAATCATTTTATAAATGCTCATTGTTTAACAGCCAACACTGCAAGGCTTCTCCTGCAGTTAGAAACAATAGCACTTGCTGCACTGAACTCTCTCTTGGATTTTACACTTGTGGGGGGCATTTTAGCAATTCTCATTTCATTTAAGTACTTTATTCGGTATAACATTATAAAGTAAAAGTGCAACATGTCAAAACACACACATAAAATAATTTTCCATGCACAAAAAAAATGCATTTTACATTGAGCATTTCCATAAATTTAACCCAGAAGAAATAAACATCTAAACAGATAAAAACAGATTAGAGAAAAAGAGATCTTTAACAATGCATAACAAGAGGAGAGCAAGCGTGCAGCCTCTGCTATTTACATAAGAAAGGAACAGCCACCTCAACAGACTTTCAGCAAGATATCTGGATTACGTCAGCCCTCCTTCTTCTTTCCCAATTTCTTCATTCTTAATATCCAAGCTCTATGGACATAGCAAGGTATTGAGAATACAACATGATGTGTGGTTGAGTCCCTACAAAATTTCAATGATTCGCTAGAGGAAAGTAACCTTGCCTCCCAAAGTAATGGTCTTAAATATTGGCTTCTCAAATCATTCAGTTTTGCACAGAAAAACAAAAAATACATAGTGGTTTCTGTACCAGAATCGCAGAGGGGCATATACCTGACCCCCCAGGCACCAAGATTTTGTAAAACCGAACAGGGGTATTGTTCCCATCCTAAATCGGATCTACAAAGATCTTTCAGATGGTGGGCACACATAGTCTTCCTCTCAAGATGATCTGAGCCCAATGTAACCTTTATAGCAGCCTCTGTCATCCTTTCTAGTTTCCTTACAACTGCTGCTTTCTTAATCCTGGGTAAAGCAGAATATCAATAGTGTCTGGTGTTTCCCATAATGTACGCTCATTTAACCCAATTAGTTGTTCTTTTGCATCACAGTACTTCCCATGACCGTCCGTGCTCCACAATCTAAGCCAGTAAAGAACTGGCTTCAAAACAACTAAGCCCCTAACGGCCAATGTCATATTCCAGTTGCAATAATGCTGCAGGTGAACATTGCAGCAATTGAAGCAGATTTTTCAAGAACTTATTTTCAATTTTATTAAGCAGTGGTAAGCAAGCATAGCCCCAAATTTCAGCTCAAAAGACAGAGGCTGGGATTGCCTGCCTTTGGTATAATTGATCTGTCGTATAGGTTGCACTGCTCTCAGGGTTTAAGGAATTTTGTAGCCCCACTAAACTTTCCCAGATTACAGCAAGCTTTAGCAATCTGTGGGGACCATCTACAGTTCTCGTGGATTAGTCATAAAATAGTCTCTGTTCCAATTTGCTTTTATTTACATAGATATCCAAATTACTATACTTCGAGAACTGTGCCTAAAAATCATGGTTTTTGTTTTTTCAATATTTGTCTAGCAATATATTCAGATTTGCTTTCAGGCCTTGATGAGTGGTAGATAAAATGACTGTGTCATCAGCGTAGACTAAGGCAGGGTAGTTGTCTTGATCCATCTTAGGGCTTTCCATGCTCCTCTGCACCAATGCTTTAATTATCTCATTGATGTATGTATTATAAAGGAAGGGGGCAAGGACACAACCTTGCCTTACCACCTTTACCACATCAAAAGGAACGGTTATCTCATCGGCCAAGGTAAAATGCACAACAGCTCTGTTCCCAGTAGGAAGAGACTGAATGGCAGAAATTAAGTCTGAAGGGACTACTCTATCACACAGAATCCACCAGAAGGATTCCCGTAAGGCACTGTCGAAAGCAGTCCTGAGATCCACAAATACAGTGTGCACCCTCATCTTGAAGAGCACAGTGTATCGGGCCCAGATGTTTTTTTGCTCTTTTGATACTCAATAGCCCTCCGTACTTCTGCTATACTAAACAGGAGCATTTCGTCCCTATAGTCACGTTCTAAGCACAACTGCAACATAGCATTCAGATTTTGTCCCCCACTGGGGGTTCCATACAGACTTGAGAAATGCTGCCACCAGGTATCTGCTGGGATGCAACACTGAAGAGTTAGATCCACATTCAGATGGTCACTGCCACCAAATTCCAATACAAGATATAATCTCCTTCTTCATATGCTTTTAACAGCTCATCACATTTTTGTCCAACTAAATCATTCTTTTTCCTTGCACCTCTATATAATCTGAGCTGTGTCTTATCCACAGCCCCAACCCAACCCAAACATTTCACAATTTCACTTTTTGCCTCCCTGCAGGTTTTATCATACCAGACAGTTTTGTTTTATCACATGCCTTTTAGCTAGGGAACCTGCTGAGGTCAAATATGACACCAGGTTCTCTAGCAGTTTGTCAGATTCAGCCATAATTATATATCAGAGGCACTATCTCAGCAAATAGCTACAAGATTTTCCAAAATTGCGTTATATATAGCTGGTTGTGTGCCCTTTTCAAACAACCTAAGCCATTTCACTGATTTACGGGCATGACCTGTAAGAGCAATGATCTATATTGCGAGGCATAGCACAAAATATGGGGGGCCCCCTGCGATCCATGCTGAGGGGGGCGCTCCAACCCACCCAGCTCAGAAACAAATTATGGGTTGGGCAGGCCTAGATTACCATGCTTTTGTAATACGCACAAACATGCTGCTGCAGGGGTTCACCACACACTGCACTAGGAGAAATATATAAATATGTGTTTTCAATTAATTATACAGCACACTTTCTGAGAAAAATTGGCTAAAAAGATAGAGAATTTGCAATTGTTTTGTAGGGTAACACCAATCCAAAAGTCCAACACATGCAGGTCACCAACAGTGCACAGGAAAATGTATGCTTTAATTCATTGAATACTTTGCTATTAAAAATGCCATGCCACAATGAAAACATGTCCAACTGGTTGCACAATGTAGACCTGTCTAGACACGTAATAACATATTACAGTAAAGCATGCCAGGCCACATTTAGATATACGTAGACTGGTTGAACCAAAATGCCAGTTGTAGCAATAACATTAATCATGGTTATTTCATTACAAATGCCCAGAATATTATACAATGCCACAGTAAGAATCAGCTATATTTTCAGCACGCAAATGCCTATCAAGACAGGTAATTACACTTAGCATCACTGCTTTATCAGAGATGCCCAGTTAAAGCATTCCACCCAAACTAAGAAATTAATAAACTGGCTGCACCAAATGCCTCTCTAGCCACTAATAACACATATCATGCCTGCTTAGCCTGGGCATGGATGACCATTAGGATTTATCGCACAATCCCGCTGAACCCACCCCACCCCTCTACACATCCCCTCTCATTCCCGCCCCTCCCCCAAAATTAGCTCTTTGGCCCGTAATTACATCCACGTCCCTCTTCCTTGTCCCATTGCTTACATATGAGGCCCCTTGCCTCACAGTTACATACTGGAACTAAGCCAGGCATTACCTCCATGTCCCTCTATCTCATCCCAGTCCTTGTGTATGAGGCAAAGTGCCTCATACACAAGTAATGGGATGAGGATGAATATGGATAGGAGTAATGAAGATTACCAAAAAGTAATCAAGGCATTAAACACAAGCAGTGGTGTAACACCATTGAGCTGACTTGGCCTGAACCCCCCAACCTCCTGAAATTTTGGGTTATGTTCACTCGACCAGGCTGACCTACAGAGCCCTTGCTGGAAAGAACATGAAACTGATGTTAAATGGCAGCTGGGTTTCCCTGTTAACAAATTCCCAGCAATTACTAACATAAAGCATTACACTATAGTACCTGCATTCAAATGCTTAATTTTTTAGCCAATTGAAATTGTGATGTGCGTTTAATACTTGCATGCAGGGGAGTGATTTGAAGGGAAGAGAGGGTAAAGGAGACTGCTCATTCTGACTACAGTCCATATTTGAGTGCCTTCAGACTTAAAGGAGAGAGTTCACTTCTAATATTGAAGCTGCACTAAAATAGTCTCAGAATGCCTAAAGAAGTTAGATGCCCCCAAACAAATAAATGTGCCCCTCCCCCACCGCCTGTGAAGTTAGTGCCTCTCCCAACATTTGAAGGGTTAGCCCCCAGAAATGTAGGTTTCGTTGTACCCCTGAACACAAACACACACATACCATTAACCATACACACACACACGCACCCCTAGCCACCCACACATGTAAGTGTGTAACCTTTCATCATACAAGCACACCCAGGCATCCCCCCTTACATTTAAGTGTACACTCTTTCACCATACAGGCACACCAAGGGAGCCACCCATACATTTAAGTGTGCACTCCTTCACCTTACATGCACACCCAGGTAGAAACCCATGCATTTACGTGTGCACCGTTTCACCATACAGGCACACCCAGGCAGCCACCCATACATTTAGGTGTGCACCCTTTCACCATGCTGGGACGCACACCCAGGCAGCAGCCCATACATTTAAGTGTGTACCCTTTTGCCAAGCAGGCACACACAGACAGCCACCTATACATTTAGATCTGCACCCTTTCAACATACACTCACACATGCACACCCAGCCACCCACGCATTTAGTTATGTACCCTTTCACCATACACACATACAGGCACACCCAGGCAGCCACCAATACATCATGCACTCACTCACTTATGCACATTGCATTATATACATATATATATATATATATATATATACATACACTTAGATGCACGCACTCACATTTAAAGAAAATACATGTTCTTAGTTTTAATCCGTTGGTGTAGGGAATGCAGCGTCCAGCCCCCTACAGCAGCCAGGAACGCTTGATCCTGTCATCAGCAGAGGATCTTGAGGCCTCCATGTCATGGGGTTGAGAAGAGCCCTATTACTTCAAAAAGAAATGTTTTTTTTTTAAGTCACTCTGACTTCATAAAGAAATTATTTCTGTTAATGGACCGAACCGCAACATAAATAGTTTCTTTATGAAGGCAGAGTGACCTCAAAAAGAAACTATTTCTTTTTTAAGTCTCAGGGCTTCCTAGACCCCATGAAATGGAGGCCTCCAGCCTGGAGGATTGCATGTCATGCGGTGTGGACAGTCCTCAGACTTCAAAAATCAATTGTTTCTTTTTGAAGTCACTGTGCCTTCATAGGGAAATAATTTCCATTGCGGTTGGGCCCTTTAACAGAAATAATGTATTTATGAAGCCAGATTGACTTAAAAAAATATATATTACATTTATTTTGTGTTTTTTGTTTGATTTCCGAGTGGGCCCCCTCCCAGGACATGTACTGGTGGGCCCCCTGCACCACAGGGGCTGCGGGCCCACACTATGCCAGTGTCTGTGCCTCTTTGACACTTGTACTGGGGAGTGAGTGGCCTTCCTAGGGCTGAGCAAAATACTCAGGTGTTTATGATCACTTTCCATCCTGTTCGTGGATCCTGAACTTACCATAGCCCAGTCCTTAGCTGAAATTATGATATAGTCAAAAAAGGTACTACTATTATGCCCAGGGAAGGTTATTCTAGCAGGTTGGTCTTCTACAAACCTGCTGTTACAGGCCCTGGTTGCATACTATATAAAATGTAGGCTGTGTCACTACCTCAGTGGTGAACCATCCTTGGGGATACTGCTACCAGGATGGAGATATTCCAGGCACCATCCTGGTTTTCAGACAATCCCTTCAGTTCCCTTATGAGCTCCATTTGCAGCTTTAAGTTGCCTGTAACGCTAATATAGGTCGTCATGTGATTGGATTCACTCCAAGAATGTATCCATTTGTTTTTATTTGATAAAACGTTCAGCTTTAATAAATACAACTTTTGTTTTGCGCTCACCAAGCATCAACTTAATTACTGCACTATTTCTTTTTGAGTTTGTGTAAGGTTTTTGAATATTCGGTCATCTCCAACTAACAAAGGAGTCGAAGGGCCATGCCCATATTCCGAGTTCTAGCCAAACCATAACATATCCTAGTCAACTCAATTAACCTTTAGTCTGTCGCTGTAGTATTCTCTGAAGGAATCACACTAAGAATCTGATGAAGGTGGGGCTATCTCCCCTGTACAGCCTCTCCGACCACTCATCGGCATCTGTGCCTGCAACCTTTTTAAGTTTCTCATAAAGTAATAAAGTTCTTTCAGTTCTTAACTCAGGGCAGAACAAGATCAAATGCTTTAAAGTTATGTCATGCGAATTCCATTTCCATATGGAGCTAAAGTAAATCTTGTGTGTAGTATGTTAAGATGGAATCTTAAAAAGCAGTCACGAAAGCCAGGATTTGGGGATTTTCTTAAGCTTCCGGAGAGTAACATTAGGTAGTCTATTCAACATTTTTGATAGGGTATGTGTCATTGAGGCTGCTATTAAAGCTTTGGTTTCAGACCTGTCTGTTGCACATATAGCTCTTTTGATCAAAAGGAGGTTCTCACTCTGTTTCACAGAGAAATCTAATTGCGTTATTATTCAATCACATTTTAGATGCCATTGATTTAAAGCCCAATTATTTGTTCTGTGCTCTTTCAACTTAATGATGTTATTTTGCGGCGGGCAACATGGAGAATTTACTTTGCCATAGACCATTAGAGTTTCCAAATGATTCTCGCATATAAAGAAGACAGACCTATTTCATGCCTTACCACCGACATCGGTACTGTGTTTGGTATTCTTAGGATGCGTTTCCAAAACGTACTTTCTAAATTCTCCTATTGATCCCAGGGTAAACCAAGCCCGGCCTGTCCAGCAAAGGTTAATACCAGTACAACCTTGTGATTGAAGAAGTGGATCATTGGAAGCAATGATAATAATACTTTCTTCCAATTATTCAGCCTTGCTTTGTCAGTTGCTTCGTCTTTAAGATCAGAACAGGGATCCAAGCGGTTTTGCCTATGTTGTGCTGATCGTAACCCCCAGGTATTTTATAGAAGTTGTTGGAACAATTTGATTATTTCCTAAAATCCATTTGTCAATTTTTCGTTTCTTGCCACTGCAGTTCTGTATCAGCATAATCTCTGTTTTGTTCCCATTTATTTGTTGATTGTTCTTTTCCACATAGGCTTGCAGGGCATCTAATTTCTTCTTTAGGCTGATTGGTGTTCTATCTATCAACATTATATCATTTGCATATCGAAGCTACCCAGCCGAGTCACCGGTGATTGTCTGCGGGTAAGATCGACTTGGATCCAATATATATTTAATAGGATTGCCACCAAAGGACACCCTTTTTTAAGGCCTCTGGTAGTATGGATTTTGTTTGTAATGTTCCCTTCTTTGTTCAATTGAATCTTCAAGGAAGTATCAGAATAAAGATCTTTGATAGAGGACAGGAGGTCTGCAGAACAACCATTGTCAGCCATTTATGACCAAAGAAGATCTCTATCAACAGAGTCAAATGATGCCTCCATGTACACGCATGCTATATACAGGCATTCTTTTTCCCTTAGTACATTGATCTTTAGAAGATTAAGAATTAGTAAGTTTAGACCACAGTCAGTTCATTTAACAAAGCCTGCTTGTCTTGTGTCAAAAGCATTTGTAGCTGCTATCCAGTCTTTCAGTTGTTTCAGCAAAACTCTGGCATATACTTTCCCCAAAACATTTAGTAAGGAAACAGGTCCGTCAATTTTGGGGTTCTGTCTGTCTCCTTTTTTAAAAATTGGAACAACAATTGCACATTTCCATGAGAGAGGCGTTCTTCTTTGAGCCAACATTTGTTTGAAAAGAGTTGTACAGAAATCAGTCAAGAGATCTGGACCTTCTTTCAATATGGCATTAGTCAAGCCGTCAGGGCCAGGAGCCCTTGATGCGCTAACATTTAGAATTATATTTCTTATTTCTTCTCTGTCTATCTTGATTTGCCATGGTGTAACATTTCTCGATTGAGTAGCTTTTTTAGTGATCTTCTTGCTGCCCAGCAAAGATGTATAGTGGTCAACCCAAACAGATTCTTGTATGGGATTAAGTTGAACATTACCCTTACTTTCCTCTGTACCATACAAAAATGTCCATAGGTGCTTTGCATTATTTGTGTTGATTGCTTGCATCAGTCTTTTGGCGTCCCTTTGAAATAAAATCGATCTTTGTGATTTAAGCCAGTTTCGGTATTGCAACTTCAAACGCTTACTGTCATTGGCCCTTGCAAATTCGGTAAGGCATTTCGTTTTTTTAGTGCTTGCTGCAGTCTACCTTTTTTTGTGCGATTACATTATTAAAGACATGTTTAGTCTTAAATAATGTTTTTCTCGAATGGTTAGATTATTCTTTAAATAAGGCCAAACAAGGTTCTTAATCCAAACTGTCTGCCGAGTTCCCCATCCATCCCTTTAGATGTTTAGCCAGAGTCGGGTGGTTCTTGCATTAATCCTCAGTCTATGGCAGCCAGGCACTATGAGACATTATGACAGCAAAGATCAGCTCTATGTGCTTTTTCTCCCATTCCGATTGGTCTCAGAAAAGTGAGAACCATAGGATTATGATCACTTTTAGATGAATGGGAGATCTTTAAGGTTACTACTTTTGGCAAAAAAATTCCGGAGACAAAAGAATTGTCTAAGGTTGCACTTGAGATGGTAGAGTGCCATGTTTTCACTCCCTCTAAATCGCAATTTCTATGCCCATTTAACATGTCTATCACTGCAGATTCTTCCAGCCACACCCAATTTCTAGATGATTTTGTTTTTTGGAGCTTCTTTTCTTTTATCCGAGTTTCTTTTCATAGTGGCAATAGCATTCTATATTCAGATCTTCACATAATAAAATCCATGGATCGATTAATTGAGTTTGAAGTTCATCAATCCATTTCATTATTGTTGCCACAAAACGTTACACAGTTTTACTCTGAGAGTTCCACTACACATTAAATAATGCCATTATTCCATCTTATTGGGGAGACTTTTCCACCAGTTTAATTAGGAGGATCTGGATTAATGGGCTTGGATGAATTACTCTAATAACTCTTCCTACAGCGTAGTTTTTTTATTAGTGTTAATAAACCCGAGCTTGGTCTTCCCTTTTTACCCATACTCACACTGTTCAAATAGTTTGTCTATCCCTCAAGTAGGTGAGCCTCTCTCAACCACGATTCTTGGAAACACAAGATGTCAACTTTGAACAAGCTTACATCTATGGCGTGCAGCAGATGTGCAAAACCCCTTGTATTCCAAGATTCTATCTAGAATCCATCCAGCAATGACTCATCCCCATTCTGGTGGTTATTTGGATCTACTAGAGATCTGGCTAGCCAATTCCAAGAGGCCTCTTTTGGGATCTTTGTGATTAAGTTCTTTCCTTTAGATGTTACATCACATACACTCTTATCGGAAGGACCCTGTATGGTGATCTTCAGCTCCTTTGGTCCTTTAAGGGAGAAGGGGACATCCCTATCAGGTTTTATTGACTGAGTTTTTCCACAGAGACATCTTTTTTGCAGGTTCATTTTCTTTGCTGTGTCTCACCTCCTCTGTTTTGCCACCATCATCTACATCACCTCCTCTGTTTTGCCACCATCATCTACATCAGACATGAACACACAAATGTCAAAACCTAAGGATCTCAGATCCTCATTTTCTTTCATCATTAGTGTTACCAAGATGAGGATTTCATATGTAAAAGTACTCTATCACCATCATTCTCTGATGGAAAGGCCACAATCCTAATATCTTCAGATTTTGTCACTCTCAAATGAGGAATATTATCCAAAAGATTCATGATGTTTTTTTTTAAATTTTATTTAGGAGGAGGCCGTCATTGGCTTTTAGCACTCTTTATAGGAAGATTTTACATGATGGTTTAATCTCTTGTAGATTTTGCTGCCACTTTCTGTCGGGTCTCTTTTTTTCAGCAGTACGATAGCCCACTCTTTCCTTAGATTTATTCGCTTCCTTAGGAGCAACTAGATCTTTCTTCTGCAAATGTGCTATCATTTTCTTGAGGACTTGAGGGTAAGTTATAACCGGGGCTCTCGTCAGATGTAGTTTTTCTCACTTATCTTCCAAGGTTTCAAAGTTGTTCTCCCTTTTTGCATCTTGAGGTGAAATCTCAACCTGGACTTGCCTCTGGTTGATTATTAGTTTTTTATTATTATTATTAATCTTGTCATCCAAGCTCTCCAATGTATCGACCTCCTTTATGTCCACTGATTTATTTTTATTTATTGGTGTTTTTGAACAGCAGGATAATGACTCCTGCGTTTTGGCAACGTCTTCATCTTCATAGGTGGACAGCTGCATCAGGTCTCCCTCTGAATCATCGAAGACGCTAAGCCCTTTCTTCCAAACTATCTTCACTAACTATTATTTTTCGCGAGGCTTTTAAATAGGTCTCATCAGTGTCTGATGGTTTTGGCAGATAAATCGACGTTGTGGAAAGATGTGCTACAGTTTCTACTGTTCACATCTTTCTGATGAAATTTCTGGCTCCACCTCTTCCTTGGTTTTTATCTCATGGTCTATTTTTTGTTTTCTTTAAGTGCAATGTCTCTTTTATTTCATGTTCTCTCTGTGGTTGTTTTTGTAAAACAGGACCCTCTTTATTTAAGATTGCAAAGGATATGGGGTTGTCCTGGTCACTTTTCTTATCCTTTAAAGTGTAACAATTTTTTGTCTCTTTTTGACCTTGTCTCTCTCTTCCCCAAGTCACTTGAGATTGATTTGGAGGTTAACTTGCTTCCACTTGAATTTGTGTAGGTGTAACATTCTAAATTTCGCAAACCACTACAAACACGTTTTTTGGGAGTCCTCATCCAGCTGTATTAGTTTCAGCTCATTTCTGTTCTTCTCATCATTAGTGGATTGGAGGACACCAGTATTTTGGTTATTCAAATCTTTTTGTTCTCTCTGAGTATGAGTCTGAGGCAGATACTTGTCATCTTTCTTCTTTATCAGATTGATTGTGTCACGGAAGCAATCGAGGAAAGATATTTTGTCATCTCTTGCATCCTCTATAAGATCTAAAAGGATTTTAAAGATTACTCCTTCTGATTCCTTTTCTTTGCTTCTTCTCTCTCTGGTAGCTTCAATGTATGACTCAATAAACACCAATTTCCAATGCATTAGGGCTAACAAAGTAGCCTGATCCTTGTAGTTCTCATTTAAGTTTTCATAGAATGTTTTAAAAAGGCGCTAACGTAACTGATACCATTGAGCATTTTGTCATCTGTAAGTGGGCACATTGTAAGTCCCAATCAATTCCTGGGTCTTGTTGGTCTTTAAGGAGGCCCATTTGATGATCCGTGTTGAGTTTTTGAACTAAACAAGTTTCTGTTTTGGTCATATAGCTCTTGGCTTTTCCATACAACCCTCTCATCACTTTCTGGCTCATCAAATTGGGTAGTAGTAGTATTAAGTCGATAGTTTCTGCCTTATTCAAGCCCACAGTTTGATTGATTCGACAATGACATTCCTCGGATTGTGTAAAAAAGTTTTGCATACTATACCGGTCTTGTATAGTGAATTTTGTTTTTTTTAGAGGGACTCTTAAATCGGATGGTCTTTCATCATCCATTTCTTCCATAGACATTTTCTTTTCTTCTTATCTGGTTCGTCAACTCAATTGGCAGTGTTGAACCAAATTTATTTAGCTGAAGGGAGCCAGACATTACTGCCACAGTCACCTCCACAGTATTGGGGACCGTAGTCCCTTTATTTAATTCCATCTCATCTTCCATTTGATTTGTCTCACATTGTGCATTTTGGAACGCATTTGTGTTTTTCCTGGGTGCACTTCTTGGAAGGTGGTAGTTACTGTGGAGGCCGCAATCAGATCTAAATCTGATACATTGCCCCAGTCATCCCCTGTCAAGCGCAACACACAATTAGTCCCATTACTTAGGGCAGGCGTTTTCACCCTGACGTGCCATTTTATTGATTTAGTGTCACACATGGATTTGCTTCTAGGTTTTGCCAACCTATCATTTGTTTTTTTTTCCTCTAAAAGAAGAATCTGCAAGCTGAGAAGCATTTGTTTTCATTACTTTTGATGGGGGAGACCTTCCTTATCTGTGACATCACAGAAGGCTCTTGTACCTCCCCACCCCTCGTATCCATGATTGAAGTTACTCTGGCACTCTCATCAGATTACCAATTTGTTCCAGCTCCTCAGTCACAACGGGATCAGGAGATACGCCTTTATCACACTATTGTGATTGTGATTTGTATTTATTTATTTCCTGATTCTCTTTTTTAGAGTTTCTAGGCTCCATTGCTATGGCAATTTTTTTCTCGAGGGCGAAGGCTTTAGACATTTCAAAATCTTGACAGCTACGTTCCTTTATTTCAATTGCATTGGCACTTAGGTAGTGTCCTGAGTTCTTTCCATACTACTAATGGAACGTGTAGCGGTAAAAGCCATCCGCAGAGCAGCATTTATTTGGTCACAAAGAGCACTGAGCGGGGAGGGGCCGCCAGTCTCTTGGATAGTAGTCACTCTCATGCTTTCACTCGCATTAGATGGGGATGTAAAATTTTCTATGGACAATTAATTTACTTTCCCGCCCCTAGACAAGCAGCCACCACCTTTACATCGTTTTTGTTGTTGTAATTGCCGGGCTTGGCTACGAGTTCTTGACAGTGCTCTAGTTTCACATGGGGACAGTTCCTCTTTATCCATTGCCACGAGTGAAAACACACTCTCAAATAGTTGTGGGGAATGGAATCCAGGAGATAATTTCCAATTTCACCAATCCAGTGATCATGAGTTAAATGCTTTGTGTGGCGGGACTCTCCCCCTTGACCCCTCCAAACACAGCAAAACACTCACACCTCACTCCGCTCGAGAGAGAGGCTGGTTTATGAAGGCACACCTCCAGGCACACCTCCAGCATTTCCAACAGAGCTGTGAACAGGCTGGTTGAAGCACCATGAGCAGCAGGACAACACTTCAAAACACTTGCACCTCACTACGCTCACGACTCTCAGGAATTGATCAATTCCTGTATTTTTCCACTGAGGCCAACCCATTAGCTTATGAAGGTCTATTATAAAGATTAAATGAGCGGATACAACAATCTTCCCCAGTACAAACAGCCAGATGCTGGAGCTCTTCTATACCTGTTGGGAAGACAATCACCTTCCATTCTAGTGTTGTCTCCATCAGCCCCCACTTCGACCCCCGAGTCATTTTCAAGCTGCGACCTGGAATACGTGCTATCCCTGTCAGATAATCCTCTCTATTGCCCAAGTTTCTTGCAAAAGAATTAACTGGAAACCCCTAAGTCCTCAAGGTTTTGTACACTTCTGGCAATGTTCCAGGATAGTGCAAAACAGCCAGTGTCTGGTGCAGGGCTAGTAGTGCCGTGTGCCAGTAAATCCACTCTTTTGTATTCACGGTAAGAAAATAAAACCAGAGCTTGCTGCAGCAGCATGCAGCACACCCCAACCAGCGACAGTTAAAGACATGCAGAAATTTCTGGCATTGTGTAATTATTGCAGGGGATTTTTTACTACACAACTTACAGGTGACCACTGCTGCAGGCACTAACAGATGCCCAGAAAACAAAGAGCATAATTACCTGGACAGAGGACATGCTCATCAGTTTCTAAGAATTGAAAGATGTTATTGCCACCACCCCTGTTTCTAGAAATACCCGACTACACTGCAGACTTCTGTCTCTTTTCATTTTCAGGTGGGCAGATGACAGAAGTACTAACCCAGAAAAGTAAAATGGGCAGCAGTCCCTTGGCATACTGAAGTGGCATGTTAGATCCTGTTATGCAGGGCCAATTCCTGTGTAAGCAATCTCTAGCTGTAGCAGCTTTTGCTATAGAGAAGTCAGCCACTATCACAATGGCGTGCTCAATGACATTGTAAAAGGAGCATGCAGTATTTGCCATCTTGGAATGATCCAAATACTCTTTCACCACAAAGAGGGCATCAAGCTATGAGGTTATACTATCCACCCATAACATTCACATAGTACGTTGTAAAGAGGGACTCCTGCCACTTTTCTAGCAGAAACAATTACTGATACTTATGATGTACATGACAGTGCCACACATGGGCATCCTGATTATGACATTCCAAAAGTGTGAGATTATGCCCTAGAAGACAGAGAAGTAGTCTTTGTTGAAAGGTCAGCGATATTTGACCAGCAGACGGGAAAAGGCACACAGGGGACAGAGTGGTCTGTCTGGTAGGCAGAGAATACAAAGGACAATCCATTTATTGCATTAATTGAAGCCCTGGAGGCATCGCAGGGCTGCCAAGTGACAATATATTATGATGTGGCTTACGTCACAACCACGGTACACTCAGGGTTGTCTTGATGGAAAAGAACAGGATTTTGAAGAGTAGGTGGGTCCCAGGTGCAACAGGCTGCCTTGTTGGATAGACTAATGTATGCCCTATCGGAGCCCACTATAGTAGCAGTGGTGAAATGTGTCACCCATACGAATAGCACTGACATAATTTTCCTCAGGAACAAGGCAGCAGACACAGTAGCAAAAGTAGCAGCATATCATCCTGTACAAGTTTAAGAACACGGGCACCTTTTACGCACTTAGAAGGAGCAACATCATATACCTGGATCCCACACATATGATGTTGGTGGATAATATGATCAACAAGAAATTATGGGGCCACCACTGCACACAGCCTACCTTCAGCTTGAGAGACATCTGGTCAGAGACATGCACATTACTGGCACCAGACATGCTGGCCCGCCACAAGCAAAGACGTGCCCAAGAACATCTAGACAATAAAACAGAGGGTTCATAGAGTGGACAATGCACGGAAGGGCATGCATATATTGAAAAGGCATGAATGAAAACGGGGGATGGGAAAGAGGAGAAGAAAAGCACATTGGGAATAAAAGATGTGTTTGCAGAGTAAAAATGGAGCGGAATAAAGTAGACACAGCACAGGCAAAGAAAAATACATGAGTGGCATGTAGGTTTACTGGTGGGGCACAAATTGGAAATAGAGGGCACAGAAACCAGCACCAGGAGAATGGAGAACTCTAAATACATTTGGAAGAGGAAAAAAATGTTGATCACCGGAGAACACAGCAGATGGATGTAGAAAAACAACATTTGCCAGTTCAGAATAATGAGATGAATAGAGGGGAAGGCATCTGGGGGTAAAGAGTACACAGGCAATTTGGACCCTGTGATGGCCAAAGTATGTATCATGGCTTGTCAAAGGACTCAGCAAATTCAAGCACATTACCACGACCCTCATCAAACTGCACTGGCTTCCGCTGCCAGCACATATCAGCTTCAAATCCTGCTGCATCACATACATTTCTCTCAAAATCCCAAGTTTCCTCACTGAGTATCTCAGAATCTCTGAAAGCCTTTGTTGCACCAGAACCAAGGCCCCTACATCCCGTGAACACCAGAATCGTCACTCAAGACCCTCCTCTTCACACACCCCATCTAACATAAAACTGGGTAATCCCCCCCAATCCCTGTTTTCTCTGCTGGTTGCTTGTAGTTGCTTTGCAGTCAAGTTTCCCAGCCTACCCCTTCCTCATTGTTTGACCCCGGTCACTTGTATTGATTCCTAGCTACAGGGGTGTTGCTAGGACTGGAAAATATCTGGGGCTATGCTAATTTTGGGGCTTTCGGGAGTGGGGGCTAACTAGCATTTTTGGTTGTAACCCCTGATCTTCTCTCCCGGGCTACAGTCAAAAGACCAGGGGCTATAGCCCCATCAACACCCCCAAACAAGGCCTATGCCTAGCAATATGTTTCTCTCAACATGCACTTCCCCCTCTGACTTGTAAAACACTATGTTGCTTTTAGAAGCCAGGTCCATGCTCAATATATACCTTAATAATAATAATTATAACAATATCAATAATACAGGTAGGGTTCAATAGTCATTTCATATAAGGGTCAGACAGAACAAACTCCAAACAAGGATCCCAGTCATTTCAACATTATGTTTGTAAAAACACATGTCTGGCTTGTTACTGTGAACTCCTACAATATTAATATGGTATGGATTCAGGCGCAAAGGATCACATAGAGGATCTCAGTAAGAAACCAGAAAACCATACACTTTCTCAACAAAATAACGTTTTAAAATGGTTACATCCTCCCAACGTAAGGCATATTGAGGGCACTGTTTGCACCACGTTCCACTCCAGTGCTGCTTCATGCAGGGTAAGTGGAGGACCAGAGGATACTTGTGTAAGTTAATCATTCTGTTAGGGCGGCCTGTGTGAATTGCAGCCTGGAGTAAATGTTGGGATGTTATTGACAGAGATGGTGTGTGATGGGGGAGTGGTTTGATGTGTTCGTGTGTGTGTCTGTGTCTGTGTATGTGTGTGTGACTGCATGTTTTCAATTGTCATGTATTGTAATTGTCCTTTATGGCACTGATAAAGAACTCGGGGCATTTTATTTCTGGGATCCTAAAATATAGATGATCTCAATCTCAACTGCTGCAGACAGAATATTACAGCATGAGATCTCATTGCCAAAGATAGTACATTATTTTCACACCTAGAAATGGTGATGAGCTCTAACTGATACGCATGGCATTTTACTTTCTAAATAACACCTGTTACTGATTGCTAAATGCCTAAAATGAAACTGTGTTGCTAGGCACACATATTTCAATGTGCTATTTTGTGGCAAACCTGTAACCTGCACTAGACATGGCAACCTGTGGCATATGATAATTATATTATGAAAAACAACCTGAAAACGGGAATATTCGCCAATATTTATCATATGTTGATGGTATTTTATTTTCTGTCACATATGTTCTTGATGGGTTCAAGTACATATTTTTCAGCTGGACATCATGTATGAGCCACAAAATCACGTTGCTGGCTACTCTGGAGAACAATTAGGGTTCATGATGTTCCCTTCAGAACATCATGTAAAACATGCAATATTCTTCCAAATGCTTTGGAAACGTGTGCGGGTAAATGCGCAATTGGAACCACATTCACACAGTTGTACCTTGGTTGAGAGCCATCGCCCACCTCTGTGACAGTTGCGATAGGCTGGTTGTCTTGCTGCATCTTGTACTCGTGGTGGCGCTGAATCATTCTGTTCCCATCTTCATCTTGTATCCTGGCTTGCAACATTATGTGTTACTACTTTTTTTTAATTGATTTATTTATTTACATTTTTGAGGCGCTCACACAGCCCGCGGGCATCGAGGAGGTGTTACAGGAATTGTTTTTGTCTTTGTTGCGTAATTGGTTTTTTTTGTCTTAGTTGAGTATTTATAACGCACTTAAACACCCAGAGGTTTCTAAGCGCGGACCCGGGGATCAAACCCATGTTGCTTCGTGTCGTCTTGCTTCCAAGGCGTGCACGTTGCCGCTGAGCTATCCTCCCGGGACAACTGACTTCTGCGATTGTATTCACTCTCCCCTCTTGCTTCTCCACTCTTTTGACTCCTAACTCTATGTTCTCTCCTCCTTTCCCTTCTCCCTTTTCCTATCTCCTCCCCTTACTTTCTTCTATGCACTTACTCTATCAGAATTGTCCCTGGACCTATTACGATAGCAACCTCGTCTGTCTGTCCCCTACCCACCCTCCAGCACTATCTGAAATGTCGTCAGGCCAAGTATGATAGTCGCTTGTTTTGTTCCTCCCCTACCTTTCTGCACCCCTCTCCCTCTCCTCTTGTTTTTCTCCGGCTCTACCAGAAATGTCGTCAGGCCTGGTACGGTGGTCGTCTGCCTGTTTCCATTTCCTTCCCACTCTCCCCCTCCCTTCCTTATCTATGTCTTAGCTCTTGCACTATCGGAAATGTCGTCAGGCCGAGTACGATGGTTAATTTCACATCCTACTGTTCATGGCCTGTAAGAATGTCATTGTATTTTCCTTTGTTCCCTCCCTTGCCTTGAAGCGCTTTGAAACACATTGTGTATAGGTGCTATATAAATAGACTATCATATCATATATCATATCACGAGTATTGAGGCACCACCACTTTCTAACCTCAAGATTTGCAACTGGCTTTTGGAATCCATCACACCTCCTCAGATCGGGCATTTATTAGCCACAGAGACGACTTAGCCTAGGGCAAGAACTTTAAAAGGATCCCAGGAAAGGGTAGATTCGTATCACTACAGAATGTAATTTACAATGCTATGCATCCAGATACCCAGTGCGATTTTTCATTGTGTTTCGATACCACAGAATGGAGGCAGGGGAGTGGTGAATGCGAGAGTGAAAGATAGAGGGAACAGTGTAAGAACTACAGGTCAACACACGTGAACATGCAAATTGCAGTAACTAATTGCCTAATATGAAAATCCATGCATAAAATGGAAAGTTCAAAACTCAGTGACACTTTTTGCAACAGATATTATCTCAAGTTACTATGCAGGACTGGTGCAAAGATTACTTTGGCATGTGAAATATGGCACCGCCTTCTGGAGTGTGCTCAGTAGTAAATGTGACTTACTATGTCCTTCAATAGCAAGCAAATCTAATGAAACATGTGCATGACGACTTTTAAGCACATGTGTTCGTCGTATAAAGAAATATTCATTAAGTCACTTACACAATGGTGTGTAGTATGAGCGTTGATTTAGAAGGGGAATTGTTGGCTTTGCAAGTGGAATTGAAAAGATTGCAATATCGAGATTCTTATATTCTTCAGAAAAGGCTCAGCAGTGATAGAGGCCTGGGCCTTTTTCATTAGTCTATACATCAACGTGTTATGTCATTCTCTGGCGACCAATTCAGGGTCAACAGGCTGCATCAGTTCCACTTACATGTCTATTGGAGTCATGTCCTTTCTACTCTGAGTGCCAAGTGAAATGGGAATTATGGCCAATTGTGATTGCAGGTTAAATGCTATGAACACATGCCCAATATTATCTAATTTCTCACTCCGTAGGCTAAGACTATGGGCTTAATCCACAGACTTGATTTATAATGGCAAAGCCCCATTGGAGAACGCTCTGTGAATACGGCCCTATGTCTTCAAATTGAAAAAGGTCTACAATATGTACACCTATTTCTCCACATCATTTTCCGTGAATTCAGTACCTCCAGGGATATAAAGAGGAGGGATGAATGTAGCAGAGGTCGACAGACAGAAAGAGAGAACCATTTGGTGGGTTTATAGGCATATTGTTAAGCTAATTTGCATATCCACGAGGCATTATTCAGTGGCGTTCAACTGTAGACTAACTTCCAGGCTTAGCTACAGGGTTTTGCTGTGACATGTGTGGTGTGTTGGATGAAATGGCCTATATATGTATATTTTATGATGATGGTCATCACCCTATTGTTAAGGTGAAACCTAAGATCAATTAACTTTGCAAACATTCTATTGCTAGTAACGTTTGACTCATTTGACATATTTGTATGATATTTTCCAAAGATGTTTTCTGGACTGGGCCCAAAAATGGTAGACATGTTGGTGCAACTTCTTGCAACATTTTAACAATGATAAAGCATAGAAAAGGGGTTGTTTTTCCGCACCTGTGAAAAACGTGCATTCATTGAACAGGTGCAGGGCATACATTGTTGAACGAATTTACTTAAACATCGAACCAAGTTGGGCACAAAATGGGGCAAATGTGTCTTTTGGTAGCTTATGGTATAAATGCTAAGTATGTTTTTATTCTAAATTTGGTGGAGAACATGCTGCCTCGGCACTAAAATCCTTTATATATCTCCCATTCTATATTGCAGTAACTGAGCCTTTTCAGAAATGAAAAGTTGTAATTTCTTTACATGAGTCTGAGGGGTTCTTGTAGAATTCTTGTGGTAATTTATGGTAAACTTGAGGTACATTCTCATGAGAACAAAGGGGGGTGGACACCACAATCTCTTACCAAAATGTATGCCAAAAAACCCATTATAACACACACTCTTTTTCCAGTCCATCATTATTGCGAATTGGCCATTGTCCATGGCCACAAACCACATCATAGGCAAACAATCCCATGTTGCATAGCTTAGAAACATGTTAATAATACAGAATATGAAATCTGTATGACATGAAAAGAGACAAAAATATATTACTATAAGTGGTGTGAGATATAACATAACAAAGCCTTGTTCAATGCAGAGGAAAAACATTAGTTAAAGTGACATTAAGGTGATGGTTGAATTCAACAAAACCCTTCAAAGTCGGTAAGTGTTTTCATTGACATCACCTTAATGATTAGCCCCCCATATTGCTCAGACCCTGAGCACACAGATGACATTGCAGATGATATTACCATTGACATTACAGATGACACCACTTATGGCATAAGTTATTACATCACCAGTGAGATCACCTGAAATTAGAACACACTGATGACATCACAGATAACATCACAGACAACACAAACCCAGAATCCCCCAGAATCTTGAAAACCTTTTATACGCAGACACCCCAGACAATCTACAACAGCAACCCACCATATCACAACTTCCTCCGGATTATAACAATGTGCATAGAGCACCGCGCAATCACAATACAAAAAGACAAGACTAAACAGCATCCAAACCACACAAGGTTCTACAGGTAGGCTACATCCCCTTTAAACCAAACCAAAACTCCAAGCCATCCGACCACCTAGGGCCACAAGATGCGCTAACACCGAACAGAATGCTGCCAAATAAACACGAAACAAGAACCAATCCGAATGCAGCAGTTCCCTCTTCCAGTAGAAACTGCCACAAATACAGAACACACCCCTACAAACACCACAACCAACAGAACAAATGATGTGAGAAGAGAAAAATCCCTATATCTAACAGTATACCTCGCAACTGCCTTCACACCGCAACACCCCAATGCCATCGGGAGTTTTAAGCAGACCGAAAACCTATTGGAACCTCGCAGGAAAAGAAGAGAAGATCCGAGAAGAAAAAGGAATGAAATCAACCCCCTCACTTCCTATATCAACAAAAAAAATACAAGAATACAAGGGCAGTGTCACCAACTATTTCAGAACATAGAAAATGAAGAAGTAGAACATTTCTCCAACACAGCTATCAATCTAACAGAACATTTCAACGACGAGGCAGAACCCACAGAACTGCAATTAATTTGTGAAAGCAACAAAGAAGCAACCCAACAGAACTTCTGCAAGACAAAACAGATAAAAACAAAAAAATAAACATAACATTGTCAAAAAGATCAATTGTAACCTAATCAATGCAAGATCAATGTCCAAACATGCCACAGAGATTTTTGACCTCCTGTGCGATGGGGGTATTGACATCCTATTCATAACCGAAACTTGGTTAGACAAAAACTACAAAATCACACTCTACAACTGCCTCCCTGACAACTTCAAGTGCTCACAGTCAAACACAGAAAACAAAAGAGGAGGAGGACTGGCAGTAGTTTACAAGGAACACCTGAAAATTAAAATGTATGTATCACTAAGCATCGCAAACTGTGAATCCCTAATTGTTGACCTAACAGCAAATCCCAAAACAAACCTCAAATTTATTCTAGTTTACAGACCACCAACATATGATGTAACCTTCGTGGATGCCTTCACAGAAGCCATTACCAACCTAGACATCGAGCAGGAACACCTGATATTCCTGGGAGACTTCAACATCTGGTTTGAAGAAGAAACCACTAACTCACAAAAATCACTAGCCAAACAATTGAAGAAAATGAAACTACATCAGCTAGTCAAAGGAGCAGCTCAAATGGTGGGTCATATACTAGACACAATCTTCGCCAACAAAAACCTCATCACCATGGTCTACTAATACAGATCCTCTGGAGCGACCAACTCATCATCCCTTTCGCAATCACACTACCCAAAACAACAGTCAAACAACCAGACAAACTGACCACTATCATGGAAAGAAACTGGAGGACCATCAAAGCTAGCAATTTAATAGAACAACCTGAAATCAAAAAACCACTGACAACAGCCCTGGATGAAGTTGACGGTGACATAAAAACAGAACTACTGCACAAGTGGATTGCTGAAACAATCACTGATATCTCCAAGGAATAACCTTTCACCCCAACACACAAAAGAGCAACAACAAAATGGTTTAACTCGCTACTTAGTGACATGAAAAGACAAAACAAGATGCTTGAACTAGAGTGGAGAAAAGAATACAACCAAGCAAAGAAATTACAATTCCAACAACAAATCCTCTCGTACAAAAAGGAAATGCACAAGGCCAAAAAGAAATTCTACTACAACCAAATCTCCAAAGCTGCCAACAGTCAAAAAGAATGTTTAACATCATAAACTAAATGAGAACCCACCGTGGGTGCAACAACACACAAATGCCCTCACTGAAATTATGCAACAACCTTGCAGATCACTTCAAAAATAAAATCAGCACCATTCACCAAATCATACAAAGCAGACCAATCTACCACAACAAGCAACTGACCTTGCCAGCTGACGATCGTATGAAATAACTGCAAAACTTCCGCAAATATCAGTGGAGACATTCGTCAAGCTCGTGAGAAACAGCAACAAAGCGGCTCCCCCATAGATCCCTGTCCCCCAGACATACACAAATCAATCCTCATACTAGGTGTCCCCATGGAACACTAAAGAAACCTTTCCATCCAATAACTATTAACAGGGAAAGTACCACAATCGCTCAAATCGGCATACATGAAGCCGCTACTCAAGGACACAGCAGGACACATGGAAGACCTTGATAACTAGAGACCCATCTCAAACATCCCCTACCCAGCAAAACTACTCAAAACCTACGTATATAGAACAATACAAGACTACATAGAGGAACACCTACTGCTGGACCAGGCACAAGTATGCTTCAGACCGAAGAGAGGAACAAACATGGCACTGTTCTCAATCTGAGATGATCTGAAGGCTAGTACAGACACAGACACAAGCAAAGCTCTAATACTTCTGGATCTCACAGAAGCATTTGACACAGTCAACGATGACATCCTCAACAGAAGATAAATTGGAATCGCTGACCTAGAACATAAACTGTCTTGATCAAACCTATCAAATCCACCCCGAGGAAATCTATATACCTGACTCCACTAATCAAGCTCATTAAAAGACATGGCCTCACATGCTACAACCATGCTGATGACACAAAGATCACCTACAAACTACAAAACACACACAAATAAAACACAAACTTTTAAGAATGCCTACAAGAACTCTACGGCTGGATGAACAGAAACAACCTCAATCTCAACCTTTGCAAAACAGAAATAATGGTTATATCCATGAATGGGAAAAACAGCCACTACATCCCATGCCAACAGAACTAGGAGCAGCACTGACATGATCAACAACATTAAAAAACCTTGGAGTCCTGCTGGAAACAAACACTTGAGCCAGAAGTAAATGCTATAATCAGGAAATGCTTCTTCCTCTTGCACAAAGTAAAAAGTAGCCTACCGTTCCTCTGCTTCACCCACAAAACACTCACCATCATCACACTCATCATGTCCAGAGTAGAGTATGCCAACAGCCTATACCTAGGATTGCCAGAATGCCTATTAAAGAAAATCAGCATATCCCAAACGCAGCAGCCAGACTCTTGCTCAAACTACCACGTAGAGAACACATAAGCCCATCACTGAAAATACTACCCATAAAACAAAAAATAAGGTTCAAAACAATGTGCATAACGCACAGAGCAATCCACAGCTGAGGAGCAGAGTTCCTAAAGAAGAAAATAGCCATTTACCATCCAGCAAGACCACTCAGATCAAGCCACGACATTCGACTAGAACCAAAGCCATACAATAAAAGAAAATTGGAGGGTCATCTTTCTCACACCCAAAAACATGGAATTGCCTAACAAAAAATATATGCAATACAAGGGATCATCTGGAATTCACAAAAAACAAAAAACGTGGCTCTTGACCCCAGAATCAGAAGGCAACGAGTAGGAATCATACATTGTGGTAGAAACAGGAAGCCCAGAGAGGGACCCACAATCCATTGCTTAATCATCCCCAACTGGTGGGTGCAGGGAGGACTATTCGACCTCTCATGCACACACACATGTGAAACTACTCAGAGTAAAATATTCACTGAGTCTATTTGAAGACATATCACAAATGTATTGCATAGGTGTATGATTGATGCATGATAACAGAAATGCAATATACCCATGACCCTGTTTAGGGAGGTGCACCTCTGGGAAGCCAGGGGAAATGGCATATTGAAGTGGCTCACCATGGCGTGGGGCGTGGCAATAGTTGTCATCAATTTGCTCTCAATGGCACCAGTGATGTCTTCTGTGTGCTCATGGACTGCGCAATGGGTGGTTCAGATTGAAGCTGTCATAGCTTTCATCACTTGCCAAAGTTCAACATTTCAAGTCTGTTAAAACGTTATTAAACTATCAACTTAATATCTCTCTAACTAACCTTTCTTCATGAAATATATATATATATATATATATATATACATATGTATCTTGAGACTGGTTTTTTCTTAACAGTCCGAGTGAGAGGCACTCCCCCGTTCTTTGAGAAATCACCAGGAAATCAGCTTTCTTTTGGAAAAAATGTCCTATTTATTATACAGACCATGCACAGCACATGACTGTCAATAAAAACCACCTAAAATGTGGTGCTCCATAATGTATGGCTCCAATCAACGCGTTTCGCGGTTACCTCACCGCTTGTTCAGAACAAGTGATCCACACAATCAACACTGTTTAAAAACACCCCATGTGACAGGAAGTTTGCCATAGAAAGAAGACTGAGTGGCCCAGGGATTTTGGATCAGCCATCTTAGAATGGGTTCAACAATTCAGTATTTGTACATGTTACATTTTCATTTAAAAACCCACTTTACATTTAAAAAAATTCATAATATTCTTGCCATTTAAAATCAATTAGCATAAAAACAGAAAACAGAAAAAAGTGTAACGTGCAATCAGTTCTTTAAAGTGCATAGTCCATTCCCCAAGTTTATATGTTTGAGTGGGCTCATTACCTGTGCAATTCTAGCAAAATTAAAGTGCAAAATGGTATTCTTAAGGTGCGTCGTGCTACTGTTTCTGTATATAAAGTGCTTAGTGCAACTGCGTTTCTTGTTATATATTGCTTCATTATTGGCATAATTATAGTGGGTTTCGGGAGGTATTTGTAATGTGTCCCCATCTTTAAAATCTAAATTTAACAGATGACATGTAATCACAAGTGTGAGTTCCCCATATCGCAGTCTGTGCCGATACCAATCTTTTTACATTTTGCCATAATGAGACATTTTATGGCTTTCAACCAGAGAACAGAGGCATCATATAATGTCGTTTTGATTTTTTTGTTTAAACTGGAAAGACATAATGTCTATAATTAGTGAACCTTAGTTAAAATTCAACATTTTGAACTCTATTGAAATTATTGTTAATACAATTAAGATTCATTTTTGGACATGTGCCACAACCTATATCAATTCATACTGATATTCAAAATATTAATGCCTCATAAACAGTTTGTCTTAAAGAACAGATCATTTTACCACTGCTAATATATATATATATTTACAAAAATGTTTTTCACTGTTGGAAGTTGTAGGAAATTAGCATGTACTGGTAAAAACCCATGACTTTCACTAAAATAACTTTGTTAAAGGGACGTTATGGTGAAGTTGCATTAATGAAAACCAATGACATTCACTGAAAAAACTTTGTACACTGAAAAAACTCCTGATGTAGGAAGGAAACTCTTGTTCCAAGATGGCAACCATGGAAAGGGAAGGCAAGGCTCCATAGAGAGACCCTCTTCCCTTTCCATGACAGCCTTCAGAAGGCAAAGAGAGAACTCTATGCCCATATTACCACAAGCACATTTTTTTCCTTTCAAATCTATCCCGATTTCAAAACAACTTTACCACAAAACTGGTGGGCAAGGCCACTTTATCCCCATTAGTCGTCCCTCATGGTCATGGCCAGTAGCCAGATTGTCCAGGTCATGACGTTATGTCAATACCCAGACAATCTGGCCACTGCCCATGGCCAAAGGCTGTACCTTAGGCACCAAAGGTATATCACTATTTTTTGTACCTACATTATGACGTCAAAAAGTAAACATTGAAACATTTGCAAAACCATGCTTTCAGGTCCTTGCCAATGCTCCTTGCACAAATTTGCTGGAAATCAGCCCATGTTTTATTTTTTCAAAAGTGTTGAAATGTACGTACAGACAACAGTCATATAACCTAGCCCCCACTAAACCAAATCCATTCAGATTGCACAAACATTCAAGGTTGGGTTTCTAATCTGTCTTAAAACTTTTGTATACATTCGTCAAAGGCAACACAGTTATAAGCCATCTAAAAATGATGAGCCACCTCTTGACAAAACTCCACCAAACTTTGCAAAACAATGTATATTTAGATCCAAAATATATTTGCAAACTTTTATGCAGATTTGTCAAATGGCACAACATTTATAAGCTTTTCAAAGACATATTTTGAGACCCACCTCTAATTTTGCCCCTCCTGACAAAACCCCACCATATTTTGCAAAATCATTCATATATAGAACTGAAATATGCAAACATCTGTGCACATTCATCAAATGGCACCACATTTATAAGCCTTTACAATATTTTGGGACCGCCCCTCTGTACTCTCTTGACAAAACAGCACAGCCATTCAGAATCAGGACTAGAATGGAATTTCAGACTTTCATGCAGTTTCATTGAGTGGCACCAAAGTTATAAGCCATCCAAAAACTGCTTTTCACCAACCCTGTAATGCACAAATAAGCATAGACGGGCCAAACATCTAAGATGTTCGTGGACATCAGAGGACTGCCCCAGACTGTTCGCGGACATCGAAGAAGAAAGACAACAATTTTTTGTTTTTTTAAGGCCATATCCCATCCCATCCTCATCACCCCTGTGAGAAACCTGAAGATGTCTCCCTAGCTAGACCTTGGAGATCCGTCATCTAGGTGGCCAGGACACCGCCATTGCTATTAGATCCAGTTCCTGGGGGTCTACCAGTGAATGAGGATCCCCTGGATGGGGATGAGTGGGACACCGATGGGTGAGATGCAGTATCCTCCTTCTTTCAACAGCTTTTCCCCATCCTACCACACAGGATATTCAAAAACACTGCCACCCCCTTTCCCAACACAAACACTTTTGCACGACACACCAGAGAACATACTACACTGGAGCCATTTTACCTGACATGTCCCTATGCAAGGGTCAGGCAAAGTCAGGCAATTGATCAGAATCATGCACACACCTGGCGGTCCATTCCCTTCCCCACAGGGATAAAAGATGGCGCAAGAGAGCACAGTACGAGCAAGGCAGATCGCATGACGAGACAGCTATACAGACCCGGCAGTTCAAAAAAAGGAGAAAGGCGTCAAACATCGAGAGACTGACGAGGAGAGACACGACCACCCAAAAACTGCTCTTCCTATGGTTACTAGCAAGTAGGCATAACTACAATTTCTGAGGTTTTTCAGTGTTACTTGTAACCATAACATCCCTTTAACAAAGTTTTTTCATTGAATTTCATAGGTTTTTGTTAGTGAAAACTTAACCATAACATTCCTTTAACAAAGTATTTTCATTGAATTTCATAGGTTTTTATTAGTGCAACTTAACCATAAAATCCCTTTAACAAAGTTGTTTCATTGAATTTCATAGGTTTTTATTAGTGCAACTTAACCATAATGTCCCTTTAAAAAAAATAATTCTGTGAATTTCATAGGTTTTTATTAGTGCAACTTAACTGTAAAGTCCCTTTAAAAAAGTTTTTTCAGTGAATTGTATAGGTTTTTATTAGTGCAACTTAACCATAACGTCTCTTTAACAATGTTTTTTTCAGGGAATTCCATGGGTTTTTACCAGTGCGTTCTATTTTCCTGCAACTTACTAATACCATACTTACCCCAATATAGCAACGTTTTTGTCCAATTTACGTTTCACCTTAAAACTCTGCCATTTCACACCTTCTAGCATCATTTTTAACACTTCTATACTATTTCCACTGTTTTTGCATCCATCGAGGCCCGCGGACATCTGATGTCATTGTGGAACCTCAGGACAGTGCCACGTGATGATGGGCTTGCGTGATGACATGTCCATGAATGTGTTTGCACTTCGCGTACGGTTCCTTGCTTTGAGGATAGTTCGTAACTGCATTTTCTACTGACCTTGGAACATTCAAGCTCAAAATGTACCCTTGCACAACTCCTACACCTATTCTTACTCATTATCCATTAACAATCTAGTACAAATCACATACTTGGAAGCATAGTAGCAACACTGTTATTTACCTTAAAAATGGCATCAGCTATTGCCATCCCTCCTCCCCAAGAGCCACTACCATCACCACCATCAGCTGGAGAACCTACACAACAAATGAAGCACAATACTTCAAAAGACAATAAAGAGGACCAGGAAGATGAGGAAGAGGAAGTACCTACCTCTAACACACAGAGAGAATAATGGATTTAAGAAAGGTTGTTCCTTTCTTAGCAAGTAGTAGGCTGTCTTCCTTCACATCATCTTCCTTAACTAATGCTGTAACCACACTTCCTACTTCTGTCGCACACAAATCCCACCAGCTACCTTGCAAGAAATAAAAGAGGCTGGTGATCCATATCTTTCAAAAACAACAGTTGTCTGTATATACTGCAACACACCACTCTGCAGGGGGGAGGGCAATTTTGAAGTGCTTTTGAAGCTGTAATTAAGGAGCATAAGAAACACTGCTCTCTATCTTAGATTTAACACACTCGCAACACCTTCCCCTGTCCACCTTAACCCTCCATATGTGTGGTTAGTGCCTTTCTCTCATTTCCCTCCACACCTTACTTTCTGAAAGAAGCATACAACATTCTTTTTGCCTTTAGGCACCATATTTCACAGTTAAAGAATAGAACTAAAAAAATATCTCATCGTCTCCATCTACTTTACATTTCTCAGTAAAGTAGTTAGACTCAATAAGATTATACAAACATTTCCATTAGCATTTTTTGTTATGCTAATGGGAATAATAAACAATTGTATACTAGAGAATAATATAAAAGGAATACTTATCTCTAGCATAATTGATGGACCTTTATAGCCATCCGCGGTCTCCACAGTACCCTTTACAGGCCATGCATCATTAAAAGACCCGGAAGCATGTGCACACCATCGCACAGGACAGCACTTCTACCCTTTTTAATTTTATATTCATAACACTCCCTCAATGCCTGCTATCAAACAGTCACACATCCATTCACCAAGACCTTACATAAACTGTGCATATAACCCTATGACCAGAACTGAATCAAAGGTGAGGATTTCGACAAAGAGTACCTGTGTGCTAAGATATCCACCTAAGTAAAACATCTGAAAACCAGGCCTGCTGCTTCGACACTCCCACAGAGCCTACCCTACTGAGGCTCAGATTTAATATAAAGGACAGGATTGGTTTGGGAGTGCAGTCAAACATGCAATGCCATGCACATGTTACTTCATAAAGAAAAAAAAAGAAAAACACCATGCCAACCCTCTATTTCTTATCTAACATACACAAACAATTTGATAAACTTCCAGAGGTTAGAACAATCATGAGCGGGATTGGCTGGGCAGCAGAGGAGATTTCCCAATATCTAGATGAAGCTCTTCAAACTTATGTGTTAAAAATGCAAACGTATCTGAGAGATAGAACACAGGTACTACAGTTTTTTAAATCAATTGTATGGCAGAATGATTTTCTAGTAGCAACTCTTGATGTCACTGCTCTGTACACCAACATTGACCATGATCTGGCTATTAAGGCAGTTGAATATACCTACCGTAACTCATCTGCTTCCTACTGTAAACATATTGAGATGCCTAAGTGTTTTCTAAGATTCACATTGACTAACAACGCCCGCATTTTCAATGGCACTTATTACCTGCATAAAAAGGGAGTTGCCATGGGGGCCAAATTTGTACCCCTTTTAGCAAACATCTTTATGGGACATTATGAGGAGACAACGGTTGGCAGTTTGATTGCTTGGAAACGTTATATTGACAATGTTCGAATTGTCTGGCAGGGATCACACGTTTCTTTTCATGAGTTTGTTAAATACACCAATGCGAATGATGTTGGAATCTCCTTAACAGGACACATTAGTAGTTCCCAGATTACTTTTTTGGATCTTGATATTTTCATTGAAAATGGTACACTCGAAACCAAAACATATAGGAAACCCACTGAGGTCAATTCTGTATTGCATGCAAGAAGTTGCCACCAAAGAGCTCCCATTGAAAACAAACCTGGAGGAAAGTTCTATAGGGCTAGGTGCAATAGTAGCAAAACTACCAACCTTTTGGAGGAATGTGGGGCACTCTCTAAGTGATTTGCAGAAAGAGGGTACAAACCCAATACTATAGCTCAAGCTTGTGATAAATATCAATCGGTTCAACAATCAAACCTGCTTAAACAACGAGTGAAAGACACTCCTGCGGCAAGAAATATGGCAATCATCACACAGTTCTCCATAGACTCTTCCACTTTGTATAGACTTGTCTCTAATCACTGCAATCTCCTTCATCTTGACACTGATCTACTACCTTTTCTCTCTGACAAACCCAAATTCATCTACACCCGAGCTACGACTCTCAAGAGTAATTTGAGTCCTTCTTTCTTTGATCCAAATGTCACAGAACAATCCTGTGAAACTCACTGGTTAAAGCCCCAAAGGGTTTCCACAAATGTGGTCATAGGACCGTGTGTAAATATGCTCACAAAGATTGCCTAGAATTTACAGAGGATACTGGAATTTCTATCAAGATCAATGACTTTATCAATTGTAAAACTAAGTATGTTGTCTATGCTCTTATTTGTATCTGTGGCAAACTGTACATAGGCAGCACAATTAGACAGTTAAGGGTACGAATCAGTGAACATCTGGCTAGTCTTAAGAAACATTATCCGAAATTACCTCTTGCCATGAATTGGTAACTTGAGCACCAATTGGGTGACAAATTGCATCTGAGATTTATTAATCTGATTCCACCCAAAAAAAGCAAATGTGGTGTTGACCAACTGCTTAAATTTAGACAAATGGAATGTAAATTGACGTGTTTCCTATGCTCTACTACCAATGGTTTAAATACTGATCACAAAATAAATGTCTTTCTATGAAGCAATGTTTGTTATGTCATGATACAATGATTTTTATATTTTATCATAAAGAATCTCAACATATTGTGCACTTATTTGTGATTATTTGTTAGTACTTTGTTGCTGGTTGCATCTCATTTGTCTCTGGACCTCTATCCATGGACACGGTCATTCTCTTTTTATTTAAAATCACACGTCACTCTAGGCAACATAAACCTGTGGTTTTGCTCTCGCTCATTAGCTCTTAATGATATCTGATTCTCAACAAAGATTATCTACCCATTCTTTATGCCCAACCTTTTCAGTCATCACTGACATCTTTTAACTTCTTAATAGTCCTCATGTTGGTCTGACCCATTTCATTTCAAGCAGCTGGTTATCACACTTTGTTTTCTCCTCCCCCTCCTTCCATACTGTCTGGTACATTGGCCATTCTTACATTATGCCAGTCTTTGGCTAATCTTCAGTGTTGCCCCTATCATGCTAGACATTATTGCCCCTTATTGCAATTTGCCTCTGCCCCTGCCAACATCCTTTCAGCTTTCCTTCATGCTCACTTTTCTCCACCCCCTCCCCCCCGTTATCTGATATTCTTTGGGGCGGGCTCCATTCTTAACACTTCTCTGACAATGTGCCACATGAGATATATTTTAGTCTTTAATTTGTATCTGCCCCTATCAGCCTCCTAACGTGGAACAATCCCTTATGCTGAGGTATCCGTTGAACACAATTAGACATTTGTCATTTTACTTGTCTTTCTTTAGCTATCATTGATCAAAAGCTTTTGGGTGCTTTATGTTCTGGTCTTTTCCTATTTGTATCTGCTTGTAATTCAGATATGCTCTTTGCCCCGAGTCACTTGGAACAGATTTGTTTACTGATGACATCACGTGCATTCCTGCATGTGATGTCACCACGACCATACGTCATTGACCGCAACGTCCTTTCTGTGACCTACCTGCCTCTCTACCTTTATACCAGCTTATTTTACGCACTGAGCGAGCACTCCTAATGGGATTCTCCCCTTTATTCGTACTGATACTCCTGCATTAGAGGTGAGATTATTTCCTTGACTCTTTACTTTTGCCTAAGGATTCTAGCCTGACAATATGATGCCTTATTTAGTTAATTGTTTACACGTTCTTCACAGTGCACACCATCAGGGGGAGGCACGTGGCAACACAGCCATCTCTCTCCTTTTCCGATTTTCCAGACACCATTTGTGTAATACCAGGATGCTTGTTAGCCGTCCATTAGAGACCTTTGTTAGAGATCTCATGCATTTCGGATTTCGTGCCCTGATTTTTAAATATTTACTTTCTCTATTATACTACATTCAAACCCGCTAGTCTTTGGCTCTTTAGTTCAGCCACCGCTTTTGTTTTATTTAGTTTTCTTCCCATCATAGACATGACCCCATGACAGTGGATTCTTTCCTTTTTTTGCCATAGGATATACCTCTTATCTTGTTCATGATCCTTGCTACACTTGATGCCATTGGGCTAGTCACTATTTTCGAATTTCATATAAGACTTTGTCGAGGATGTTTTAACCATTGGGGCGTATAGGAGCTTATGTTCCCTTTTTTTTGCTTCTTTTCCATCTGATTATACAGTTCTAACTTTCATCTATGGTGCTCTACCTGACCTGAGACTTTTATCCCACTCACGCATTGATGTGCAACTTACCTGCTTGTGACTACATTTCCCATTGGTATGTGCTTTATCCCCTGCATGCTCTCACTTCAAATCTTTTGCAATTTTTGTATTCAATACTCGAGAGACTGGCTCAATTTCCCTCACTTGCTTTTCCCAATATCTTTTTGCACAACTAAGTCAGAATATCGGGGTAAGTCCTTAGCCATAGCATTGCATGCATGTTACACTTTGAATGGCTCTTGTAAATAGGCCACACTTGGCAGGTGTGGTACAGTGGCTCTGTTCTCATTATAGTCCCTCGTGACTTCACAATTCCTCTGCCTGCGGACATGCTTCCTTTTCCTTTTGCAGTCTTTGGATTAACTCACCCATTCTAGGTTTCCCATGTTTTGGAGGCACTGGAACAAGTGAGATGCAAGTACACTCCCACAGAACTTTATGTTAATAACAATACTGATTTTTCATGACAGTGTATTCAAACATATTCTTCTATTCTGTGTGTCTTTTTCTGTCTGTTTTTTCGCCATCCTCGAATCCAATGCCTGATTTTAGGTATGTTAATTTCTTGCTCTGATAAATTGGCAATTGTTGCATGTGTTCATATTTTGGCTTTGAACTTCTCTGTGTTCAACATTCCATGTCAATAGCCTTGAGAATGACCAGTGCGGTCGAACACATGTCAGCTGAACGGAAACTGATTAAAACATATCTGCACCAACAATATATGGTTATCTGTGATTAGAGACTTGAAGAAAACAACTCCCCTTTTTTTACTTTATGAAGTAACAAATGTACATGGCATTGCGCGTTTGACTGCACTCCCAAACCCTACTGTCCTAACCCTCTAACCATATTAAGCTTGCACGCACCAACTTCCACTTAACAATCTTCTACAAATCTTTTGCATGTACATTACCCTTACTTATACAACAACTTGTTCATAGTGCTACTATGAATGCACATATGCACTGTGCAGTCAGAGAAGTGCATAAATACAAGGGGCAGCACAGATGGGCAAGTGCTCATGACAACCCAGGAGGGAAATGCCAAGGTGGGACGCCACTGGCTAACAACTGGAGCAGAGGAGTCCCAATGGTGGGATGCATCTTAACCGTAACATCCTTTTAACACTGTTTTTTCTGTTAATTTAATAGGTTTTTATATGTGAAAATGTTTCATGGTGTTACATCACTGTATATAAGTTATTAATAATTCATCTTTTCATATATATGACAGAACCATAAACCTCCTTTAAGAAACATACGTTTTGCAACATATATGTATGTCTGTCATTATCAGCAGTGCATGCTGAGGATGCAAAACATAATTCAATTGCCCATGGCATAAGGCTCAACCATAACCCCAGCCCAACCAAAACAGCCCTAGTATTCACTGCACCTACCTTGCATCATAGCTCAGTTTCCACTATACCCTAATAATGTAACAAATAGCCACTGCTCATGGCTTGCACCCATGGCCAGTCTTCAAATCCATGGGGCATGGTCTTTGGCCATGCCACATTCCCCAATAAGCAAATCACAGTACAAATGTGTGGTTTCTGTGGGCACACATATGGAGGGTTAAGGTGGACAGGGGAAGATGTTGTGAGTGTGTTAAATCTAAGGTAGAGGGCAGTGTTTCTTATGCTCCTTGATTACAGCTTCAAAAGCACTTCAACATTGCCCCCTCTGCAGAGTGGTGTGTTGCAGAATATACAGAGTACTGTTGTTTTTGAAAGATATGGATCAACAGCCTCTTTTATTTCTTGAAAGGTAACTGGTGGGATTTTGTGTGCCCCAGACACCAAGGACCTGATTCATGGAAGTGGTTTATAATGGCGCAATGCCATAGGAACACATTCTGTGAATCAAGCCACAAATGTATATCACTAGTTTTTCTACTTACATTCTTACATGTTAGAAGAAGAAAACACAAGCCATAGTTCCAAAACATGTTTTCAGGTCCTTGCTAATGCTCGTCACACAAGTTTGTTGTAATCTAGTCCACCACTTCAGGCTGTAACCACAAGCAGAATATTTTTTCCCATTCTAACCTAACATTTCAGCCAAGCCGCATGCCCCAATAAGCACATTGCAGTACACATTTCGCCTTGCTGACGGCCAGGCCCATTGCCCAGACACCAATGTTACGTCACTATGTTGTGTTTATTTGTTTGTTTGTTTATTTATTTCTAATGTGCACCAGACCCAGGGGTAACAGGGCACAGCAATAAGAAAATGCAAAGCTTTTATGTACTTACATTTTCACACTTTCCAAAAAATAAAACACAGGAGATATTTGCAAAACCATGCTTTGAAATTCTGGCTGACACTCCTTGTGCATATGTGCTGCAATCCCATCCAGCTCTTCAACCTGTACCCACAAGCAGTTTTTCTGTAGCCATTAAAAGATATCCCAATTTAGAAAGGCTTTACCACATAGCCAGTCCCTAGTGCCCATGCCCACTTTAACCCCATTGCTGGTCACTCGTGGTCATGGCCAGTAGCCAGATTGTCAGGGTCATGGCCAGGACCCAGGCAATCTGGCCACTGCCCATGGCCACAGGCTATACCTCAGTCACCAAAGGTATATCACAAATGTTTGCACCTTCAGAAAATAAAACACGGACACATTTGCAAAACCATGATTTCAGGTGCTTGCCAATGCTTCTTACACGAGTTTGCTGCACATCTCCATGTTTTATTTTCTCAAAAGTGTCAAAATGTACATACATAGAATCGTCATACAACTTAGTCCCCACTTGACAAAATCCATTCAAACTTTGCCAACACATTCAAGGTTGGGTCTATAATCCTTCTGAAAATCTTTGTCCACATTCGTCAAACGGCAACAAAGTTACAAGCTATCTATACATGCTTTACACCCCCCTCTAAGTTTTGCCCCTCCTGACCAAATCCAACCAAACTTTGCAAAATCATTAATATCTCAGTCTAAAATCTTTTATCAGACTTTTGTGCAGATTTTTCAAATGGTGCCACATTTATAAGCCTTTAAAATATTCAAATGTTGTTCCCTCTTGAAAAAAAGCACCCCACTTTGCAGAACCATTCAGAGTCAGGTCTATGGTGAAATTCCCAAATTTCATGCAGTTTCATTGCGTGGCGCCAAAAGCTGCTTTTCACAAACCCTGTAATGCAGAAGGGCCGGGAGGATAGCTCAGGGGCAGAACGATCACCTTGCAAGCAAGATGACTTGGAGCAACAAAGGTTCCATCCCCGGGTCCGCGCTTAGAAACCTTTGGGTATTAGGCACGTTATAAATACACATTTATAACTACAAAAGAAGTAAGCAGAGATGTCCCTGAAATCTCAGATTTGTGTGAACATCACATGACTGTCCCGAACATCTGCACTGTTCGCGGACGTCTGAGTTGAAAAAACACCAGTTTTTGGGGCTTTTTAAGGCCACAGCCCATCCCATCCTCATCACCTCTCACCCCTCCATGGAAGGTTTTATTAGTTTGAAAAGTGCAATGTTGTGGTTTTTAATATGTTTTTACCTCGATGCTCGATGTCCGCAGACAACAGCGGCTGTCCGTGAATACAACATCGCAGCGCTTTTCACCATCCAATTAGCAGACAGCCTCCGATGTCTGCGGACATCACATTGTTCGCGGGACCAATAAGAGACCCACCCATGGACCGAATAGGGAATTTAGTCTGCGGACCGAACCCAGATGTCACACATTTGTTTTTACCTACTTTTTGGTCATTTAAAAAAAATGATGGATTTACACCAATTTTACAAAAGCAAGCGTTTGGGAAGAATACACTGCCCCTGCCACAAATTTGGTGATAATCCGTCCAGCAGTCTAGGCTGTAGGTGGAGCAAGATCTTTTTTCCATTTTGTCTATAAGAAAAACCACACATTTTAGGACCCCCTATAACTCCCCACCCTGGACAAAACCGCACTGGATTTCACAGAATCAATCTGACTGGGCCATATACTTTCTTTTACAACATTTTGTGAGGATTCATCGAGGGGGTTCAAAGTTATAAGCACCCCAAAAAGTTCTCTTCCTATGGGCTGAGCAACTTAACCATACCCACACGGCCATTACCGCAGGCTGTGTAATATATATTTAAGGAACACAACATTAGTCGCAGGGACGTTAATGTGAGAACTTAACGCAGCAAAACCCCTGAAATTCAGCTAAAGCCACCTTAACTTTGTGCCCCCTGTTGCACAGCCCATGACCACAATGGTGACATCAGAATTCTCTGAGGTTCTCTCATTTTGGTTAAACATCGTCCCACAAACCCCTTGTTTTATGGACGTCTCTTGGTGAATGTAGTGCTATGATGTACAACCCCAACTAATCACATTTAAGCAGCACTAAAAAAGTTTTAAAAAATGACCCACTGCAAGTATAACATATGCCCAGGTACTTTTGCCCACATAGTGAAAATCAAAAGCTGACACCCATCATATACGCACAGATAAGGAAAAAAGAGGAAAGAACTGGGAAGGGAAAAACACTTGCATTAATACATATAAAAAAAGGTTAAAAAAAAGAACATTCATTTGTTTCATATTTTATATTTTGTACATTTTTAATATTTTCTTCTAAACAATGGACACTTAAAAACGTTCCTAGCATTCACAATTGACTATGTTCTAAAAGAGCCTTACCCAAAGCATCTAGGATTCCACCTCCCACCTTGATCAAGCTATGACAAGTTTTGCACATCTCCACAAAGTTTGAAAGATCGGGTTCAGGAAGAATAGACTTAGGTTCGGTGTTAGTAGAAAATACTTACTAATCATATTGGAACTCTATGGCATAGATGATAAATACTTCTGTACTAATATTGCTTCATATGCTTTCATGTTATGTTTCACATAAGCCTTCCTATACAATTCATCCACTTTGTCCCAATGTAGTCTAATGGGCCAGAGTCGTAATAGCAATAAGCCCACAGTCAGGGGGGCATTACCGCATCAGGTAATGCCCCAGGGTCTTTGTGAAGGCCCTCATGTTGGTCAAACCTGTAACTATGGGCATGCTAAACACCTTAGTCCATGGAAAAACCATTTTGCCCAGTAAACTGCCATTTAAAGCTGTCAGTATTTCTATATCAAGTAACAAGAAACAAATCACAAAGCCCCATCATCAACATATTAACAAAGAAAAAAGGTCAAGAAACCAATGACAAACAACTAATTAATGCCAGTCATATTTTGTCACAGGTAACATGAACTGCACAGTGGGAGTTCTGCAGTCAAAATGAGAAGAGTAGACAAAATAGTGGTTTTCATATGACAAGATGCTGAATAAACGTTGAGGTTCCCAATCTTTACAAGGGCTTCTTTGAAGTTCCCCTTCACAAAACCGTGGGGTAGAAATTGCACATACCTCCTCCTATTTCAAATGGAAGCCATCGAAAGGGTTAACAGACTTTGTATCACATTCAATGGCAGACATCTTTTTCAGTTGAAAAATACTGGTGCATCTTGCAACTGAATAAAAACACTATTAGTACCCCAGTCTAAGAGGCCAGAGTCGTAACAGCATGAAGCCTAGAGCCGGGAGGGGTGGCATTACCACACCAGATAATGCCCCAGGTCTTTGTTAAGGCACTCACTTCAGTCAGGCCTGTAACTAGGGGCCATGGGGCATTAACTGACATGGTAATGCCACCGCCACCACCCCAAACCCCCGGCTCAGGGCTTAGTGTAAAATAATACTTTTTTGTAGCACAGATGTGTCATATATTACACACCTAGACTGAAAATACACCAATTCCCCAAACCTGTGTGTAAATTAATTTCTTTACATGTTTTTCATTTTTTTAAAGAAATACAAATACATTAGATGTTTATGTATCTGCAAATAGAAATCTTTAAGAAGGTAAACAATAGTTTATCATAAAGCAAGCTCTAAATAACACAAAAAATGCACTCCCTCAGAGTTTCCACTGCAAATAAAGCTGACAATATTTACTGACACTTACAATCTGCTTATCCAAAAGATCCACAGATATATTTATATCAAAACACAGTAAGCATATGCACAGTGCAACTTATGCAATCATACCTACATTGTTATTAAATCATTCAAAATGTTTATAACCGAACATATAAATAACATTAAGTTTAATGTCATAAGTGTTTCATCTACATATAAAAATATGTTATAAATTCTTTTATCATCGATTATAACTGAACGGTTCCTAGTGATTCCATTAACAGCTAAACCATCGACAATCATACCATTGACAAAAGAAGCATTAAAAAAAAACATCTAATGCATTTTTTAATGTTAATGGGGGGAGGGGTTCTCCCAACCCCTCTTTTTTAAAAACATTCAAACACATTTTTACTAAACTGAACCCTTTCCCATGTAAAAAAAATGCATTCAATGTTATTTTTCGATGCATAGATGAACATTTAATATACTTTTGAATGATTTGACATTGTATACAATTACTTGTTTTTATGTGTGAAATTGTTATAATTGACTGATAATAATATATGTTTTTAAGTGTGTGGGTGAGATACTAAGATATTTGATTTGAATATAATACATTTTAAATGTATTAATCAGGTTTATGTTGTTAGCTTAACTTTATTATTGCTGTTGTTTGTAGACTTTATCATGATGTGATGTGAAGTGCATTTATAACGCGCCTGTACACAAGTGTTTCTATGCGCAACAAGACAAAGAGGGGGAAACAAAGGAGGACAAAATAGCGATCTTGTTAGGCATTGTGTGATTCAGATTGTGCAAGTGCAGGGAAGAGGGAAGGGGAGAAGTTCCAGGGCGAAGTGGAAGGGGGAAGAGCAGTTAACTCACAAGTGGAGCCAATGCGTGGCTCATAAGTGCAGAGAGAAGGGACTGTAGGGTTGCAGATTCAGACCCTTAAGTGCTGGGGAGCCCAGAGGCAGTGCAAGGGCACTGGACATGCAGGAGCCTAGGCCCAAGAGCAGGTGAACAGTGCATCAGCAGGGGAGAGGAAGAGAGAAAGCGGAAGCGAAAATGAAGGTCTTGAGTTGCTTCCGGAACTGGAGGTGGTTCTGCTCAAGTTTGAGAGAGGCAGAGAGGCTGTTCCAGAGGGAGGCCACAGCCGAGGACATAGATTTGCCCCCAACTCTCTGCTTGAAGAAGTGCCTGACCCTCAGAGAGTTGGAGGTGGAAGAGCAGAGAGCTCGAGAAGGAAGATGTTTTGGAAGAGAAAGTTGGAGGTAGAGTCGTCCTAGGCCCCAGAAAGCCTTGTGGACAATGCAGAGGGTCTTGAAGTTGATTCTTGCAGCCACGGGGAGCCAGTGAAGAGATTTCAGAGCTGGGGATACAGGCTCCCTCGGCTTAAGGCCAAGGACAGTTCATGCAGCCCTGTTCTGGATAAGTTGTCAGTTGGATAAGAGATCACTCATCATGGCTAAAATCGATTATTGCAACGCCCTTTACCTCAGAAATAACCAAAGAAACATCAACAAGTTACAGGTAATGCAGTATAATGTGATAAGAGCTGCCCTAAACATCCCGAGAAAGGCCCACATCTCTGACACCAAGCGCAGCCTTCATTGGCTCCCTGTCACGGTTAGAATATCCCTCAAAATTCTTGCATTGACCCATAAGTGTCAATCTAATTCTGCCCCTGTCTACTTAGCCAACCGCTTTACCATTCACTCCTCATCACGTCCATTGAGATCTGCTCAGGCTGACACCTTATCCATACCTAGATTTAAGCTGAAAAAATCCGGTGGATCCAGTTTCCCTGTCCTCAAAGCCCGACTCTGGAATACACTTCCTAATGCACTCAGATCTGAACCCTCCTACTTAACATTCAAAAGTAAAGTCAAAACATGGCTCTCCACCCAAAACCACATTCACACAGGACCTTTACTTTCACCTCTCTCATGCCCAATGTACTATGACATTATGTACTTGTAACATATATTCTAACTGCTCTTTTTGGTACACCACCGTGTACTCTCATTTTGGGCTAGGACACTATTTACTTATATACATTCTATCTGTCTCATGGTATACTATCTTGTACACCTTTGTATACTTGCTGCCTCATTAGTGACCTTTGTAACCGTCACCACCTGGACTTTTGCTCTGTAACCATGTATATTTGCAGTCTTTGCTGGTGTAACATGTTTATGTATATATATGTATATTTGCTTGTGTAACATGTATACTTTCATACTTATGCGCCCAGATGGCCCCGGTCAAGGTGAGCTATACAAATAAAATAAATAAATACAAATTGTAAAGGTCGAAGAATACAGGGAGTAAGCTTTAGAAAGAGGCTGTTGCAATAGTAGTCGAAGAATAGAGGGAGTAAGCTTTAGAAAGAGGCTGTTGCAATAGTAGTCGAAGAATAGAGGGAGTAAGCTTTAGAAAGAGGCTGTTGCAATAGTAGTCGAAGAATAGAGGGAGTAAGCTTTAGAAAGAGGCTGTTGCAATAGTAGTCGAAGAATAGAGGGAGTAAGCTTTAGAAAGAGGCTGTTGCAATAGTAGTCGAAGAATAGAGGGAGTAAGCTTTAGAAAGAGGCTGTTGCAATAGTAGTCGAAGAATAGAGGGAGTACGCTTTAGAAAGAGGCTGTTGCAATAGTAGTCGAAGAATAGAGGGAGTAAGCTTTAGAAAGAGGCTGTTGCAATAGTCCAGCCTAAAGAGGAACACAGCTCCGGAGACAGTGAGCTTCTGGGGAAAGTGAGAAAAGGAAGACCACCTCTGAGAAGGTGCAGCTGATAGTTTGACTTCTTAGAGAGGTCAGAGATGTGAGGAGAGAAGGAGAGGGTGACACCAAGGCTCTTAGCCTCACAGGAAAGAGCAGAGAGAGGGCCCAGAGTGGGTGGCCAGAGAGAGAGAGGAAAGGAGGGAGCGGGTGTCCCAGTGAGGAGGATCTCAGTCTTCTTGTTAAAGAATCACATGTTGTAAGAGCATGGGCCGTTGGAGCAAGTGTTACAGGAGTGGGTTTCATTAGAATGTGTGTTTTAAGAGTGTGCAGTGTGTTTGTGTCATAAGGGGTTGTGTTGTAGAAGTGTGTTGTAGAGGTGTGTAGGGTAGGAGTGCGTGTCATACGTTCATGTGTCGTAGGTGCTTGTGAGATCACATGCCATACGTCCACATGTTATATTCAGTAGGCACATGTGTAGTAAGTGTGTGTGTCATGGAAAAATGTATGATATGAATGTGTTTTGTAGGCTTGTTATAGCCAGTCATGTCATAAGAACATGTGTAGTACAAGAATGTGCTATAGAAGTGTGTGTCATAAGCTTGTGTCATAAGGGGTGTGTCTAATTAGACTATGGGCCTCATTACACGGACGGCGGTAAGGGTTAACGGTCACCGTTAATGGCAACGGTGACCGTTAACCCTTACCGCCGTACTACGAGGTCCCTTAGCGGGTTGGTGCTTTAACGCCTGCTTTTTGCAGGCGTTAAAAACCAACCCGCTAAGGGACCCCGGAGCTAATTACGGCACCGCAAAATTGCGGTGCCGTAATTAGCGCCTTCCCCATTCCCATAGAGCCCTATGGGGCAGAAATGGGAATGGGGAAGGGCAATGGCGGAAGGGGGATTTACCGCCCCACCGACCTTGGAATGGGGTGGTAAATCCCCTTACCGCCAAGGCGGTGCCGGTAATTTACCGGCATGGTCCAGGGTGCTAATAGCACCCTGGATCACCGCCTTCCGTGTAATGAGGCCCTATGTGTTGTAAGAGTGTGTGGTAAGTGTGTGTCAAAAGAGTGTGTGTGGTAGGAGTTTGTGTGGTAGGAGCGTGTAATGTAGCTGCATGTGGCACAAGCACATGTGTCATGGGTGCATGCTGTGTGTACTGTTTGTATGAAAAGTGTAAATGTATTCCATCACCTTAAAACTCGCAAAAAAGTCAGCTAAAACTTGGCTTTACTGTGAGTTTTTAGGAGAGGTCCATTGTGTAATGGACGTATTGTAAAACGCATATGCTCTATGGACAGTTTGTACAGAAATTGCACATTTATTCCATAAGCTCTGTGTACAGTTCGTATGAAAAATGAACATTCATTCTGGGCATATGATATATATAGGTACATTTCAAACTTTAACATTTCAAAATTGGCCAAGTCGATTTTCCAGATGTTTATTCAGTGCACCAATTCAGGATAAAATTCAGGATAAAATCTAGGGGCCTGCTAAATATTAGGCAAGCCATTTCAAACCATGATGCTGTTACTGCAGAAATCTGCAAGCGTTCAAAGGTTATTGATAAAAATCTCCAAGCGTTCAAAGGTTATTAATAAAAGTCATTTTCTGAAATGCCATAGCGACTTTGTTATAACCTTAACTTTGCTTTTCGCTAGCGCACACATATAATATTAAAAATGTACAGTCAAACTGCAAATTAGCAGTGAACGCACTCCTCCTCAGTATCAGTTGCTGGAAACTCCATATTTTATATGTTGCATAAGCCAGCTGGTCTAGTGATGCAGAAGTTGGAAAGTGATAATGAAAGCAAGCGACCTTCAAACACATGAGCCTTGAGGAAATCTATAGGAAACAAACTCCATTGAATACTATTGTATTTAAATGCGGCACTGTCTGACATATGTGGGTCATTCATTTGTGGATTGGTATTGAACCACGTGTGATTTGTGCATTGACCTTTTCTACCCTTTGGCACATACTGGTCAATGAAGCATACACGGATTGACATGAGAGCTCACTTGTTTGTTTATATGAATGCTCCTGTTATTTGACAGCCAGACCTCATTTTGTCGCTTGCCACCACGGATTCAACGAATCACAAATGTTATTATAAAACAGTATGTAGAATCGGAAAGCTAATGAAGGGGTTCAACCCGATGTTGAATAACTAGATGTGATTTCTTGTGACAGAATGTTGTAAACGTGTCACCATGACGTGCAACAATTGGAGCTACATTAGAACATGTGATCATTCATTTTACCAGAGCCAGCAGACCAGTATTAGAAAAGCTTAGAACTAGTTTTCTCAGATCCATTGGCAAGTATAAGCATGACTGGTGTATCCGAGCCTTGTGTCCGGCATTGTACTGGTCAATAGGAATATAATATTAGGCCTAGATTACAGCGTTTTCACTGCCCCTATTTAATTGGAGGACAGCATGTGAAGGGTCAATGGCCGACTCCATATCTCTATGAATCCACATTGTCAGCTCAGCCTTTATCTTCACTGAGACATTAACGTGGGTGCTTGAGTCACATTTGCTCAATTGAAGTTCACGAGACTACAACTCCCAAAATGCATACATGAGTTAGTGGAACTCCCAGGACAGGCAAACCACATGATATTTAAGGAGAACCAGGTCGGCTGAACTCAGCCATACTTTAAAGAAGTGATTTTGACCATAAGACTCTTCTATGAATCCAATTCCAACCACGTTTGCAGTAACACCGTTCTTACTGATATCTGACGTCGTTGAGCTCTCGTTTCATGCATCACCGTGACAGGAGGCCAGAGGAGAAACATTCATATCATTATGACATTTCATTCACACCATTTATAGCACGCTGCAAAAAACACACAGGGCCTGATTACGACCCTGGCGCTAATGGGTTAACGGTGTCGTAAAAGGCTGCGGTGCCGTTAACCCATTAGCGCCTTACTACGAGGTCACTTTGCGGGACCCGACCTGAATGGCTGGTCTAGACCAGACGTTAAAGCAGGGACCCGCAAAGGGACCTTGGTGCTAAATAAGGTACCGCAATTTGCGGTACCGTACTTAGCGCCTTCCCCAGTCCCATTGAGCCCTATGGGGAAAAAATGGGAATGGGGAAGGGCCAATGTTCAATGGGGAATTACCGCCTCGCCAACCTTGAACCTTGGAATGGGGTGGTAATTACCCATTGAACATTGGCGGACTAGTTACGATACCGCGCCATGGTTTAGCGCCAGTATCGTAATGAGGGCCACAGAAATTTGTAACGCAAAGTGGTTGATTAAACTCCCAGACACACTTTAAAGACTTTGCACGATTACTGATTGAATGGTGAGGCGTCACATCAGTTTAAAGGTTTGATATTCTTTATTTTAAATCTGTTTTCCTTATTCACTAGACTGGCGAAAAATATAGTGGGCCTGATTTATGTGTTTTTTTTTTTTTTGTAAAATGGGATTGCGCCATTGTTAAATGCTTTGGTAAATCATGAATACACTGAAGAGATGTCCTCTTTCCACATTTGCCTATCGGCCGGCATGTTGTTGTTTATTTAGGCTGTCAGCCTTATACTGATTCCCATTTCAATCTATCGTTATATAAAGCAATCTCCTGCGCAGTTTCTTATACGCTCCTGAGTGCTCATCAAATGGAAGTGCCACGTTGTCTTCTGGTTCCATATATCAGCCTTTTGGTCTGTCTTTGGAGACTTCCACCACTCTTCGACAGCAAGCAACGTGGTAGCCTCATTTGTATCTGCACACTCCCAATTCCTCCCAGCTTTATGTTTGTGGAGTTGCTGCGGGAGAAATGCCTCAGTTGTCAATTTACATTCACTTAGGTTTCCTCTTATTCCGTCTAAATTGGATTCAAATACCCACGGGTCTTAGCACGTCTTCGCACTTTTTATCAATGCACAATTTATCATTTTGCCAATGGATATATAGCCTGACATTATTGAAAATAGTTTCCGGTCAAAAAACAGTTTCATATACCGTTTTCAGATTTTTAAAGTGTTTTCAGCACACATGAAATATTGCACATGTTCAAATGCATCAAATGAAGCTAAATTATCAATCTCAGAATATACATAGGCAAGACACATACTTGTGACATGTAATCTTATCATTATCCAATCATGCATGTCCCTAAATAAAAAGAGAGTACATCTATTAATTGTCTTATGTTCTAAGGTATTTGTGATTATTTCTGTTAAGAGCCACCTGTTGTACAAAAGGTTGGGCCATTTTCAATTGGACAGAGAAAAAGTGGTGCATTTCAAATTTTTAATATTTTACAGTTAATTTGAGTTTGTGTATCAACGTGGCTAGAACGATTATTTGTTGGACTTAATGACTGCTGCAGATGGCACACATACACTCATGATTTATCGCAAAACATACCAGGTAATGGTCAACAGGGACCACCGGTCAATGCTCTCAGTTATTTTTTTTTTTTATTTCATGTAACACAACAAAATGCCATATGGTGTCAGGGCATAGTACAGATCCATAGGAAAATGATATGTCCCCAGCATCAATATGGTCTTGAAACAGTTAGCAGCTGAAGTTAAAAGGCGCCAAAACGGAGATGTTACTAGTTGGCTCCCTAGTCTCCTCCTTGCTGTAGACCCCAGATTACTGGCTTGCTGATCTTGGGCCCCTAAACTCACCTTTTAAAGTGGCAAGAAATCTGGGGGTGCAACTTTCTGCTTCTCTCTCATTAGAAGCCCAGGCCAGTTCTATTTGCAGTTATGGGTTTTTCAAACTGAAGCAACAAAAGAAGATGTTGGCCTATATTCCAAACAATTTCCATGCTACGGTCATTGCCGCCATGTTTAATGGTTGTCCTGACTATTGCAATGCCTTGTATCTGGCCCAGCAAGCATATCTGCTCGACTGGATGCAGGTCCTACAAAATGCGTCTGTCCATTTAGCTAAAGGTGCCCCCTATGATAAGCCTGTCTCCTAGGCTCTGCGCCAACTTCATTAGGTACCTGTTGTTGCTCAAATCACAACCAGGTGGTCGAAGGGATTTAAGAGTAGGTCTCAGGGCTCTTGGGGAATTTGGCACTAGAGCTGCCCCTCTCTCTCACAACTTCCCCGGCCTTTCCCACCTCCTTAACATAGGTGTCCATAATGGGAGATTAAGAGCTAGAACCAGGTGACCCCTCCTGTCTGTGTTCTTTTTAAGACTATGGGCCTCATTCTGAGTTGGGCGGTAAGGGTTAACGGTCGCCGGTAATGATGCCGGTGCCATTAAACCCTTACCGCCCAATTCCGAGGTCCCTTAGCGGGACCCGCAAAGCACGTGTGGTCTGACCACACGTCCTTTGCGGGTCCAGGGCGGTAAGAATGGGCACGCTATTTGCAGGCCCGTAATTAGTGCCTTCCCCATTCCCATTGAGCCCTATGGGGGCTAAATGGGAATGGGGAATGGTCTACAGAATGGGGATTTAGCAGGCCCTCCAAGGTCGGAATGACCCGGTTAATAGCACCATTGCTACATCCAAACTCGGAATGAGGCCCTATGTGTGGCTTCCCTAAGGTGCTGGCTACCTGAATCCCTAGGGGTCTTCTAACTCTCCCTTTCCTAGCCTCACTTAGTATACAAGGATGTATTATGGGATGCTTCCTCCCCTAGCCTCGCTTATTGTACAAGGGGATGTTATGGGATGGTCTCTCCTTCCACCCAGGTCCACCTCACATCTTGCACACGCAGTCTCACCTGACCCTTCCGTGAACTATGTCCCATGATATTTCCTCCCACCATACTAATGTCCCTCTGATCTCTCAATCTGCCTTTACTTCTCCACCCTTTGATCTGACTTCTCTTCTTACTTCTCAACTCCTTCACTTGCTAGTATCACTTCTGCTACCTCTGCAATTCTCCCGTTGTAATCTCTGTCTCACTCTGCGCTGATAGTTACTCCTCTTCTCCCAATCACTGTCACTTTTACTATTCTGTCCCTCCTACTATTCCAACTCCATATTATCACACTCTAATACCTACTACTGCTCTACTACTTCTTCCTCTACTCACTAGCGCTCTCTACTACCTACTTCACTTCCAAAAGTATCCTTCACTCCTACTATTACTACTCAATCCCTCTCCCTCACTCACTATTTGCTACTCTCACTACCACTGTTACACTCCCCACCACTACTACCTCTGCCTATCTCCCCTCCCAACTACCACTACCTCCGCCAGTACTATCACTAACATTGTGCTACACCTACTCTACCTCTACTCCTAACACTTTCTGCTTTCACACTCAAACACTTCACGGACCCCCTGTGTATAACAGCCTCAGCCCCTGGTCCTCCTCCACCACCTCCTGTCCTCACCCTACTAACCCACCCTTGTACACTCACACAAAGCTGATGATCAACAATGAAAAAGAAAGGGTCAAAATCATTGGAGTACAGTGTCTAAAATGTTGAAAGAGTTTACTTTTGCCCCTAAGAGATTGATCACATTATCTTTTCATCAGATAGATGCTAAAGCCCAAACCTTTCCAATAATAATTTAACTGTTGAATGTCTTGCCAGGGGAGATTATTAGTAAAGCTAATGGCTGGACTCCCACGGCAGGTTAACTAAATGTATTATCTCGCCTTATTGCATCTGCCTTACCCTACTCTGCTTGCCACTGCTCTTCCTTTAACTCAATTGCCTGCTGTAACCTTGTCTTCTTGACCCCATTCCACTATATTGTGTTGCATATTGTTATGCTAAATCCATGCATATGCAACCTTCCCTTCAAAATCATCTCATGTTGCCTTTTCCCTTTCTATCAATCAGCAAATTCAATGTTTTTGTACTGAAGTGCTTAGAAATCGTGGAAATGCTACAATTGTGGCACTATGCAAAACATCCTAGACAATAATAAAATAAATAAAATAGATGCATGTATCAATCTTTTCTGATGACACACATGTGCTCTCATTTTCGATCATGCCATTTTAGTAATAAGCACTCTTATTTATACATCTCTATCTGCAATTTTTTATATGACATTAACATATGTAATTGCAAACAATTTTAATGCAAAGAACTGCTGTCTCTATGTTGCCAAATGTGCCCTTTGACCTGCTCAAAATGTCTGCGTTAGAAACCAAATTTTACGGTTCTATGTGAAGATCACGCCTGAAATAATCCCGTGGCTGAAAAAAGCCACCGTTTAAACTGCACTTTTAAAAGCATTTACATGAGGGAGAGAGCCCTGCAGCCCCCTCACCCATGTTTCCCTTTACCCTAAAGTATTAACCCAACCCACCCCCACATATATATGCGTTTAAACGTGCATTTTAAACAGCTGTTTTTTTCGGCTATGGGATTATTGCTGCAAGATTTTCGCTGGATCCGTATTTTTGTTTGTCCCTTCGTATGATTTCTATTAACAGTCTGGAATATATCTTCCATTAAAAAAATACCTCATCATAAGAGCTGTCATTCTCAACTTTCTTATTGCTACCAAAAATGATTTTCCTCAGGGGCAAGACACATTCACACCATCCTAGACCTAGTTTCCCATTGTTGCAAAGAGTTAGTCTTGCAACAGCACAGTGCGCACTCACTTTCTACTCTAAGAAAATGAAAATAAAAAAACACGTTCCCTTCTAATGTCCCTTACTTGGGTGAGCACCATTTGAAATAGGATTATTATTTTCTATTATGAATATTATGTTATTTATTGCGTGCAGTCCTGACTTCGAGAAGCAACAGAGCGCTTTACAGATATATACACTCATACAGAATCATAATAGTGTGCTTTGCAGAGGTGTACAACATTGCATATGCATAACAGAGACCTTTTCAGTGGTAACAGTAGAACAGATATACAGTGGAGGTAGGATACAGAGGGTGACAGAGGAGGGGGGCAGCTGTACCGGGTTGCAGAAAGGAGAAGGGCGGGCAGCGTCTAGTGAGTCGGGTTGGGCGATGGGTTAACGTTATGGTCTAGGTATTGGAGGAGAGACTCCTTGAAGAGATGGGTCTTGAGTTATTGTTTTAATTGTAGGAGCGTGGGGGTGAGTCTGATTCTAATTGTTAGGAGGTTCCATACTCTTGGGCGTAGGCAGAGAAGGCTTGTTTTCTTCCTTTCCTTTTTGCATTAGCGGATATAAAGTCTGCACATGTCCTGACTTCTGGTGTCGTGCTGTCTGCTGGAGATGCAGACTTCTCCTCAAGGTAGCTGGGTGACTTGAGGTCGACTGACTTATAGATGATGAATCAAGACTTGAAGGTGATTTGTGCATGCAGAGGGAATCAGTGAAGGTCAATTAGGGCCGGGGTCATGTGGTTGTATCTGCATTGACACTTGATTAAGCATGCAGCCACATGTAGGACACTGCTCAGGGGCAAAAGGGAGGAAGACAGCAGGGCTTTGAGTAGAGCATTGCCCCCATCCAGGTGGGATAGAAAAAGTGCTTGAACCATGGATCTAAAGCTGTCCAGAGAGAGGAAGTGTTTGTCTTTTTTGCAGGAGGGAGAGCTGATACCAGTCTGTCTGAGTTTTCTTAGCTATGTCTGTCTTGAAGGAGAGGTGTTTATCAATGTGGAACCCGAGGTACTTGGTGCAGGAGGTGAGCTTGGGTATGATGCCCTCAGAGTTCATGGTTGATAGCCAGGTCTGCATGTCTGAGTGTTCAGTGTTGCTGGTGAGGAATAGGAATTCGGTCTTGGAGGGATTGAGCTTCAAGTATGCACTGGACATCCAAGACTGGATTAGCGAGTGGCATGTTTTGAGCCTATGGGTATCCTTGATGGAGTCGATCTTGAGGAATAGCTGTGTGCTGTCGGCATATTTGTGGATGTGGATGTTGTGTGTGGCTCAGAAGGCTCCGAGGAGCTCCATATATAGATTGAAGATCACAGGGGAGACAATGGATCCCTGCGGAATTCCACAGGTGACGGGTAGCATTGACGATCTAGAGGAGTTCATCTGATCAAACTGCTTGTGTTTGGCGAGGTAGGACGTGAACCCACGTAAGACAAGGTTGCTGATCTCCATGTGCCAATGTAGGGTGTCCGTAAGGGCCTTGTGGTCCACTGTGTTGAAAGCAACAGAGAGGTTGAGTAGAACAAGGAGGCAAGGGTGGCCATAATCAAGGATGTTGAGCACGTTAATGACCACCTGTATGGTTGCTGTCCGCCTGCTGCATCTGAGTCTGAATGCGGATTAGTCGGTTTTGAGGAGATTGTTGGTGTTGATGTGTTGCTACAGTTGTGCGATTACCGCTTTCTCAATTATATGTCCTAGGAAGGGAATATGGGTGATGAGGCAGTAGTTACCTAGGTTGGTATTATCTCTGATGCCCTTTGTTGTTCCCTCTGACACCAATCTGTCTTCTATTCACCCCCACTAACTCAGTAGGATGTAGACCAATCATCATTGTGGTAGATGAGAAGACAGGACAGTGTTAGTGAACTTTTTATAGCTGATATAAGTTGATATTTAGGAATGGTAATGGAAGGGATATTTACAAGACCAGCCTCAAACCTTTATTTTTCATACATATTCAATGTCCTTAATTAGCCTGATCAGGTTTTTCAAGGTTGGAGATGCACAGAATCACCAAGGTCGGACATGTGAGCTTTGATTTGTGTTTTCTCACACATTGTTTGAATGAATATCTGTCAGGAATTTCAGGGTTGAGTTGTGGTGATTTGCCCAGGGGATTACTTCTACTTCAGAAGGGGGTGCATCTCCTAAATTAGTGAATTGTTTTCTAATGACATTAACATTCAAGCAATTGCCTCAAATAGCTATCAATTGATTGTTGTTTACACAGTGTTTCCCCTGCACAAGAAGGCTTAAAATATCCCACTTTTTACTACCAGGTTAGTTCATGGGGTACCACTTTCTAAGTGTCCATATGCAACAATTGTTCTCACTGGGTTAGGTTAAATCCAATTACTATATGTTTAGGTCCTGATTTATTTTTTATAGGCCAGTAAATGGTCTGAAAATTGACAAAACATGCAGAGATATGCTAGCTGTATGTGTATTAACCTGTTGGACATTTTCCATAAATTACACCAGATATAGTGAAAACTCTATTCCATACATTTTGTGCTTCATGCAAGTAAATGGGCAGTGCATCGGACTCTACCTATGGTTGACGTGGATGTAAAGGATTACATCTCTTTGGCTTTTCCATGATATATCAAGCCAGGCTGAATCCATGGTGATTCCTTTTACTGACACCTGCATTTTTACACATGGCACCATCATTTTTAAACAATGCACATTTCAGTGATCAAACAGGATTTTTCACATGTTTTAGGAAATTGCTCAGGAACTCAGAAATCAACAGGATTCCAGGTCAATCTCCCAACCACACAGAAAATATTTTAAAATCTGGTAGAAATGTGATGCTGTCCATTTTCATAATGATGGTGCATGGTGAGCTGTTTGCATTCACTATCTATATATGTGGAAAAAGTAAGCCACCAGGGTGTGGGTTGGTCTGGTCACTGCCAATGTGCCTCCCAGACCACAGATTAGAATGGACTCCACAAGCACACTGTCCCTCATATACACCATAATACAACATCAACGGGTTGCGGACCTGCAGAAGTACATATTGCAAGAAGCCTTGTAATGGGTGCCTACAACCCAGGAAATTTGGCAACAGCCATGTCATTGTGAAAGGGATGAATTCTTGAAACTCTATTACAACCGTACCTGAATGTAAAAAAGCAAGAGAAGGAGAGAAGTGGCGTGCACTCTGCATGCCTGTACTCCCAACTCAGCCCGATTCCATGCACAAAAACATGGAACCGCTCACCAGGCAGAACGAGATTCCAAGATGGCACCAACCCTATTTATTGGACACAAATGGCTTTCATGTAATTTCCCATTTTTAAATCTTCACCGATAATATGAAGGAAATTGAGGTGCTTACAGGGAAAATCAATCAGATTTTAAAATTCATACCAAGATAAGCAATAATGATGCAGTAACTAGATTAGAAACCAAGTCAGTATCAATTTAATATAAAAATTACTAGGAAAGTAGAGGAGGAAAGAATATCTGAAACAGATATGCCTGATCCTGCACCTTTGACACAATGGGAGATCATTGGAACATTTAATGGGTAAAGGAGTATTTCTTTGAAGAAGTATGATATGACCTGGAAGAAACTCAGCAAAACCAGACTGCAAGCAGTCCAGGAATAGAATCCCCAAAAAGACAGACTGGCCCGAATGCTGGAAAAACATCTAAAGAAACCTTGAGGGAATTGGAAGGTCAAAGACTGAATTGACCCTTCTGGGACCCAAAGATAAAATAGAGAAGAACCTATTAACTCAATCAGAGTGATCATGAACCACATGAGATTCATACACACACAGCAACGTTTGATTTAATGGGCAATAGTTCCTACATAACACTGCAGTTGTCATTGACACAGAGACAGAACCTCGCTATTCAAACCTGTTTTTTTGCTGATGAAGAGGAGAAGTTTCAACAACAATCATAGAAGTCAATAATATTCCTCATATACATTGATAATATTCTTAAGGTATGAATATAAGAAGATTATCTTAAACAATTCCATTAATCTGTGAGTAACTTCACCCAAAACATTAATTCGCCATTTACTATTCCAAAATAAGCATACACTTTCTGGGTACCACCATCCCTATTGGAAGGCATTACCAGCTGGAAACAGGTGCATATAAGAAACCAACAAAGAAGAACAATATCCTGCACAAGATATGCTTCCATCCGAGACAAGCAAAACAATTGCTCATCTACATAGAAATCAATGACATACCTTCTATACACCAATGATATTTTTAAGGTCTGGACAGAAGGAGAAGATTATCTTAATGAATTCTATTAATCCGTAGCTTCACCCAAAACATTACATTCACCATTTACTATTCCAAGATAAGCATACAGTTTCTGGGTACCACCATCCCTGTTGCAAGGCATTGCCAGCTGGAAACGGGTGTATACAAGAAACAAACAAAGAAGAACAAGTACCTGCACAGGATATGCTTCCATCCGAGACAAGCAAAACAATTTCTCATTTACAGCCATGCAATCAGGTAGCAATACAAATGTGCCAACATGACAGTCGACAAGTAACTCATCACGCTTCGCACATCCTTTCTGCAAAAGGGACACTCAAAGAGACAAAGTGACAATTTCAAGAGATACCTTACAACAATACAGAGAAAGCAAACCCACAGTACACGTACCTCGAGTGGTCACCTGCCACCCAGCAATAACACAGGGGACCACAATTACTAAGGACTTGCAAGCAATATTCAGGTGAGACAAACAACTGAAAGGCATCCTTAATCAACCCCCTTGATTGCCTATAAGCAACCTGTAAATGAAGCACAGACACTGGCCTGAACACATTTAATTTCCATTGGATCAACAAAAAATGACAACTGGTAGCCATGCAATATTAGGTGATGCAAAACCTGCCAACACATATTAACATTATCTGCTAAAATATCCCCACAGAACTGAACAATACAGATTCAATAGACTTACACATGCCAATCATCCAACATTGTGTACCTCCTTGTGTACAACATTGTGTACCATTGTGTACCTCAACAAATTCCTTACATTGCTATAAGGAAAGTGTGTAAATGAAACGCACCAAGAACGGCATGAAATACTTCACTTACAAAGACATATTTGTCTTGAACCATGAATCAGAATAGGCATACTTTAAAGGATCTATGAGTTTTAGAATTGAAAGATCTCCCAAATAAATGACATAGCAGAACATGGGACCTCACAAGTATGAAGACGCTCAACCAAAAGAACCGAGGTTTGAACAGAGATGTGTGTTTCTTGTCTCATTATGGTAAAAATTAAAGGTTTCTCCTCTAGAACCTACACCATAGAAATACTGCTGATTTATCCGTCAGGTTCATTCAGCTGCTACTAATGTACTCCCTTGCAAGTGCAATGTTTGCCCATGCCTAGAGAAACTGACCGTTCACCATGCACAGCAGTGTACAGTGCCTTTTAAAAAGCATTACTATTAAGCAGTAGACTCACTGCAGTTGTCAGTAATCAGCCTTCCGACTAAGCAGTCAAGATTTGAACATGATTAACTTTGGTGCAATTGTTTTCAGCAATTCAATTTTACCTGTGAACATATCCACGCTTTAACACACGCTTCCTTGTCTTTTTACACCTTTTAGCATTAACATAAATAAACTCATGTCCACGTTCACTAGGCCAGGCTTTAGAAACGTCTTACATAGTTGAAACACTGGACTATTTAAAGTATGTATATGCATGCTTCTTTAAGACGTTACAATATGTTTAACTGTTGTGTCTGCAAGCCAGCATTTATGCTGTGTAGATTCAAAGCTGTTCGATAAGAAGATCACAGCAGTGCATTCTTTGCATGACAGGCATAGATACAGACAGCCCATTGCAGTTTCTTTGCCCCCACTTTTGCTTTTTACCATCTAACGAAGACAAAGATCAATGTGACTTCGAGAGCTCATGCATTATTCAATCTCAACAGAATATTTTCATTTAATCCAAAGAAAAGATATCAAAAATTGAATGTGTGTGATTCTGTCAGTCACTCAATAGGCTGTGCATCTGTGACATAATTGCCTGCTATTTGGATGATAGGGACTACACAAGTTGCCTACGTAGTCCCGAGTTTTGTTAGTTTTTTTTTTAAATGTGCGTTTTGTATGGATTAAGTACTATGGATTGGGTATAGATTATAAGACTGCCTAAATGCACATGGCTCATTGTCACTCTCATCCTCTAAGATGAATTTAAGTGTTTCTGACATGCTACTTGATGAAGTATGAAATCAGTCACTTTTTATGCTTAATTTGGGATTACTGGCAAACATGGTGTGTATGTACATTTGTTAATTCGTCTGAAGGCCAAACTTAGATTTGGATTCAATGTTTTTAATAGTCACTGTCAGGGACGTCATTTCATCCAAATGCCAGAGGTAGCGGAAGTGATATCACACAACCATTGACCTCTGATGACATCACTCCCACACCCCAAAGTGACATCACAGGAAGCAATGGAACACAACCTTTCACCCCTTGACAAAACAGGAAGTGGCATCACATAGCATTGTTCCTAAGTACATTACCATAAATATGGTTACAATATCAGTGTAATGTGATATACATTTCATACAAGAATTTATCACCATATGTATCATTAATAGCAATGTGTGTAGGCCCATATTACCAAATTATTGTGAATGCAAGCAGACGTCCAAGGCCAAATTAAAACTATGTGTTGTTATATAGCACTTATGCTTACGCACTTTATATAGAACAAATATACGTACAATATCACCCAACCTGTGTCTGTACTCATTTGTCGACCTCAGACGGATGAAAGGTTGAGATGGCCTTGCCAGGATTTGAACCTGCAACTTGCAGATCACACACACATCAAACAGTGAGAACTCAACCCACTGAGCTATTTTACCAGCTATAGCTATCTTACCTGTAAAATGAGCAATTACTTGTCTGAATGTTCTCAAAGTCAGAAAGCAAATTACACTCTATCGTGGATGCCATTGAACTGGTAACTGAGATTTAATAGCATGCCAGTTCAGCTGCAGGTCTGGTGCAATGTTGGTCACATGTGAAGCCTTCGTGGATCTACTGTTCAGGCTTCAGAGGCTGACAAAATACATACCATTGGGAGTGTTCCTTACTGTTTATTAAATAATTAAGAGTAGCAGAGGAAAGCAGTTTACTCACACGGCATCCCGTGCTCTGGGCACTTGTTACCTTATACATGCAAACAAACATCCTGAGCAGCATGCCATGGAGATAGGAAAGATAGACACATTGAAAAAAGCATCAATTGCTGCACAATTAAATCAAGGGATGTCTTGTGATGATTGTAGTAGACACTGAGGCAGTAAATAACATGCTATAACTGCAAAATATGCGAAAAAGCAAAATACATAGCCCAAAATGTATGCTTATTCTACTCAAGTGCTTTTTAGAACTTTTACAAAATCTTTGACTCACCCCATGAAGTGTGCCTGAAATAAACCTTTAAGGAGTCTAGCAATTATTGCACAGAATTCCAGAAAGACAAATTATTTGTTATTCCTATTCTTTCTTATTTTGGATCACTGCTCAAAATGTTACACTTGTGGAACCCCCTGTTTTTTAAGAACCCGGTACAAGAAAGTCATCCATTACAGAAACAAAGAGCCACATGGTGCTGGTCACAGCCCGGATGATGATTCTATAAAAAGAAATACAAATAAAAACAAATGTTTTTTCATTTTTTTTCTGAAGTATCAAAGGAGGCAACGGAGGTAGCAAGGGAGACCTCAAGGATCACATCTGCGACCACCAACTGACGCCCCTGGTCCCTGTGGGTCCCCATTTACTTGTTTCCCAATCATTCACCTCAAAAATCCTTTTTGAACAATTTAGATTCTTGGTGCAGCTTTTAATGTAGTGTGGTTATGTGGTGCAGGTTTACATCAGAGCATGGATGTGTGATTGGTCCTTGGGTTGCTCTCATCATGACAAACATCTTGATGTTACCTGATTCCATGCTTGTATGTTGTCAATGCATATACGATTGTGTTCCTTTAAGCCTTACAGTAGGTGTAGCGTAGTTCTTGAAAGCAAAATATATCTTGTTCACCATAGAAATCCTCTGCTTTTGCAACCATGAACGGTGCCTGTGTGTGTTTGTGTGTATGTGCTCGTTATTGGTCACATGTTCCATGGAAATTGTGGTGCTTGTAGATGATTTGTCATGTTCAGTGGTAAAAAGGTTCCCTCTTTTGAACCTCAAACATTGCAACACAAACATAAAGTAATTTTCCCATGTGCCTACGGTTCAATTGTTGCATGTGATCTGTGTTTTTATAGGTGTGTGTGTGCAGCGGTTTGGTCCTGCACCCTTCCTGTTGTGGGATGTTTTAACCCACGCATCCAAGCCCTACAAGAGTACTGTGCATTGCTGGCAGCGGACACATCAGAATGGCCACTGGAAAACATGCTGATCGCTCAAAACCATCCAAAAATGCGCAATAAAAACCGGAAAAATAGGCTGCCACGCACTTTTGCCTATATTAGTGAGCACAGGAGGTCACTGCTTAAAACCACCATTGGGCTACACACACAGTAGCCTGAAACTACTTGGAAATAGCAATACTGATTGCCAAAAGCAACCCAGAGCTGTTTGGGAATTAATTTTCTTGATTGTAAAAAAAAGTGCTAAAATCATGCTCAAAAATCGCCAAAAAGATCCAACCTCCTTGTTGGGTGATCCACATTATTCTACTGCAAGAATCCACATCAATACAATGTGAGCAAGAATCATATGCTATCAAGCTAAATCCCCTATTAAAAGATAGACAGCTGTCAAAAAAGGGTGTAGTACCGTTACTCACCTCTACCAGAAAGCTGGCATTTTAAAACCATCAGTTTCTTTGTAAAGTGAACAAATGAACTCAAACTATGCCAAAGAAAGACTTGCTAAGAGGTGGATACAATTTAAAGCTATATTCTGAAACAGAAGACTTGATTTAAATATATGTTGCTTACCTTAAGTTATAAATTGTATATTTTTTTTTACAAGGAACTTTGTTGAAATTGACTAGAAGGCAATCTGATTTAATTAAAACCTCAAAAGGCTTGCTTCCATGAGAATCCTTCACACCTTGGGCCTTCCCAGCAACAGGACAGGAGATTGCATGGAGATGTTAATTAGAACTGTTGTGACAGGAGGAGATTTTCCCTGCTGGCAGGAAAAAGAGACAATGGATTCTTTCAGCTGATTAGAATATGCTGATTTGGGTGTAACTGGTCAAACAACTCCTGGCAGGAAACAGGCCATATGACCTCTGAGTCAGAACCAAGCTTCTAGGGGCGGACCAGACTGAGATGTGAATTCAATTGAGAGCAAATATATGTTTTATAAAATTGCAATTTACAAAGTTTACCAAGCTGACAAAAATGTCAAACTTTGAGATTCTTAAAATGACATATGCACTCACAGTTTAAGACTAAGCTGGATGCAGTGGGATGTTCTGAGACCAAACCCCTGGATTTATTAATATTGTAGATACAGTGTTTATGCTAGGAACATAAGAACTTACAGTACTATGCTCAGAGAGGGTGTGTATGTCTGTGTAAAATTTGGTACAGAACCAATATCTCAGTTTAAAGTAATCTTACTCCAACCATCTCAACCTGTCCAGAACTGCATTAATAGAATCGTGTGTCCATTCTGTTGATTTCAAATCTGTAAAAGCGCCATCTGTCATTCTGAAATCTTGACTTTATTTCTGAAAATCTACCTCCACAAAAACATCCGTAACTTTTGAACCGCACGTCCTAGAAGCAAAATGTAACCGTCATTTTAGAGCTAAGATTCTCAGCTTTCCAACAAACCTTATAGTTTTTCCGTAATCACGATTTACACACACAGAAAAAGTGCCGCAAATTGCAATTTGGCTCCATTTCCTTTTCTGTCAAAATAGCTGGCTCTTGCTTTAAACTGCTGAAATTCATTTTAAACCTGATAATCAGTCATGAATTATTGCTAGTGTTGACCCGAACCAATCTAAAGTAACTATCACTTATCCTGAATATCCTTTAGTGAATTAAAATCATTTTAGCATATTTTCACATCCATTGCAATCACCTTCAAAAGTATTTTTGCCTGTTTTAAAATCATACCTGTTTCTCTAACCTTGCTGGGGGGGGGGACTGTAATTGAACTGCTTCTTGATTATATTCCTGAAACCTGTGCGCCCTCATTTCCATCTCTTCATATTGCATAGGAGGGGAGTGAGTAGTCACAGGGGAAAAGTGATTATATTATCTTTTGATTGAAATCATATCAAGTTTATTCCTGTGTTGCATTCTTTCCCATCTTGCATGTCCTTGAACCCATATAAAGTATTCTCTGCTACCTTATTCTCCTGTTCCTACTCCTAAGTGATTAAAGAGATTGTACTATTGTAATATTACCCACTGTTGATCACGATCATAATTTTTATATTCATAAAAGTGTGATTTATATATTGTTTAATTCTTCAAATAAACCTTTTAATTTGCAAAACGACCTACTTCTTGGCTCAGTGAGGTTAGGGGGATTCAAAGAGAGGGGCGTTATATAAGGGTTCATCATCCAGATTTAAGAACTTTGACATCAAAAAATATATAAATAAGGGCTTCCTTTGGGCATCCCAGACTAGGCATTGACTTAGTTGGAGTGCTGAATTGAAGTCACTTACTCTGTGCAATTGTTCCAGTGATATCATATTAATTGTGTTTGTTACTCTACATCTACTGTGCATGTTTTAAAATATTAGAGTGTTTTGGCACATTTAAAAGGGAATCTTTCTAGCTTGGCCAAGGTTTCTGCCAATAATCTTGATAATTGAAGTGGACAATTTTGAGATATTGTGGTTTAAACAGGGTATTTCTCAGATTTTATGAAAAGCGGCAATCATCAAACAATTGTTTTTTCCCACCAATCTTTTTCATCATGACACATTAAACTCCATATTTGGAATGAATGTTCATAATGGATCAAATGTAATGAATTTAGATGGGAACAAAAGTTAAAGATGAATGCACTTTTGCACTTGCTTTTCACCATGAAATATTTAAAACAACCTTAAGGAATTCAATGGTTTCAGGAAATCCACAATTTCATATACAGTGTGCATTTCTGCAGTTTTCGCATCGGGAGGCATACTCTCCAGAGGATAATTCTGCACATTGCACCCTCTCTTTAAAAAGCAGTCTGCTGACCCCTGATTCTTGGCTACACTCTTGGAGACGCTGGTACTCCACCAACTGACCCTCCACACTGATCTTATTGGTTGCCTTCATCCACATCAATCCATGATTGAAAATCTCAACTCCAACTCTCCTGCTGTTCTAATTCTCCTTGATCTCTCCCCTGCCTTTGGCATGGTCAACCACTCTATCCTTATAAATCGACTCTGTGACACCCTTGGCATCAGTGAATTGTCACTGGATTGGCTGACCTCTTTCCTCACTAACCGCCCTTCCCAGGTGAAACTGGGCCCTTTCTCCGCTACCACCTAACTCTCTACCTGTGGTGTACCCCATGGTTTTATCCTATCGCCGTGAATCTTCAATATCTATGTTGTCCTTGTTGCTCACCTGATTTCCTCCTTTTCTTTTTTTTTTTTTTTTTTAAATTCTTTTATTCTTGTTTTTAACCATAAGATTTTTACAAGAACTTTTACATAAAAAAAATTTCAAACGTTTTCAATGTAATAGTCTAGATACAAATTTCTGTTATCTATGTGCACAATGTATACATATTTTTTTTTTTTTTTTTTTTGTGTGTGTGTTTATTTCCACGTGTTTATAACTTTAGATAAGTGCAGGGGTATCTAAGCACAATTTATTAAAAAAGTTTACTGATGCAATAGATAAACTCATATTTGCTGAGTTTAAAAGGAAAGCCCATCTCAAAGATGACTGAACCGAAGCAACCACACACATATTTTTTTTCCCGAATATATTGTGTCTGATTGAACAATCTATTAATAGATGTTTTAAAGTTTCTTTTTGAGACACAACAAGACAGAACCGGCAAAAATTCTCCGACATGGGTATTTGCTTGCGCTGAGCTAGGATGTCTTTAGTCAACCATAAATTGAGTCGTATTCGCATAAATGCACTGCGCATGTATGGAGATGGTGACTTTAGCAGGTATTTTTCTGGACATCTCATGTTTTTATCCGGATAGAGGTGCGTATCAAAATGTTTATATTTCAAACATGATTCACGATTCGTCCGCCAATCGTGAATATACACTTTATTTTTTGCACGGACGGGATTCAGGATCAAGGTTTCAACATCAACATCTGCTGCTGCCATTATTCCATATGCATATGTAGTCCATTTCACTGTAAATTTCTGAGGTGAATGAAACAGGTGTTTTGCCAAAACAGCAATTATGGTATCAGATTCAATGTTCGTTAAACATTTCCTGAGCAGAGCGCAGAGCTGCCAATGATATATGGGCCTAAGAGAGATGAGACCAAGTTCGTATCTGATACACGCAATGGGTACAGATTGTGGCAGATTCAAGAGAGTTCTCCAATATTTGGCTTCGATTTTGTCGAGCTCTTTCACATCTGCGATGTCTCGAGATTCCAGGCCATAAAGTATTATTGGTATCACTTTCTGCTGCCAATAATGTAAGATAGCCTCCACTGAAAATTTACCGTATTTATGTAATATCAATTTGGATTGTGATATTGCAGTTGTCACTTTGCTTTGTAGTGATTGAAAATGCTCTGTTGCCACCGAACTGGCTTCAAAATGAGTTCCTAAGTATTTATAGCTCGACACAGTGTCAAGGACGATGTTTTTTACCCTCCACACAAACCTTGTTCTCTGAGATCGTTTCACAACGGAGGCTACAATTTGCGATTTTTTGATATTCATAGATAACTCGTTGTCATCGAAATACATTGAGAGTACATCAATTAGTTTTTGAAGACCTGTCGGTGTCTTGGATATTAGGACTAGGTCATCAGCATACCAAAAGCTTGGATTGTGGAACCATTCATTTTTGGTGAATCAGAGGATAAATTGAGGAAAATTTCTTGAACATCGTGAATGAAAAAATTAAATAGCGCCGATGCCAGAATACACCCTTGTTTTAATCCTCTTGATGTTTTGATGACTGTAGATAACAGGCCAGCAGTAGATAGACGTACTCGTATAGATGTACATGTGTGAAGTGAAATAATGATATCCACGATGTCTTGAGGACACTGAGCTTTCCTTAATTTTTGAAAGAGTTTTATACGGGAAACCGAGTCAAATGCAGCATTTAAATCTATAAATGCAAAAAACAATGATGTTTTAGTTTGATGAGCTTGAGCTTTCAATGTATTGAGAATCATGAGGTTTACAGAGGTCCCTAACCCACGTACAAATCCAGTTTGATTGTTATCACGATGCTTGTATTTACATGTCCAGAGATTAAAGGCCGATAGCACTAGGCGATTAAAGATTTTACCTGGAGCATCCAACAGTGCAATCGGGCGATAGTTTGTTGGTGCGCAGCGATCCCCTTTCTTAAAAATTGGCACAATGACCGAAGAGCGCCATGAATCGGGAATGCTGCGAGTTTTTAATATACGATGAAAGATGTTATTTAGGATTTTCGCCCATATCTGAGGATGTTGCTTAAGCATGAAGTTGGTGATACCATCTGGGCCTGCCGCGCGGGAGGAAGACGACTTAAGAATGAGCGCCTCAATTAGATGTTCAGAACATTCTAAATTCCATGAGCCTGAGGAGTGAGATCCATGGATATGTGTATGAAAAGCTTTATCTGAGTACAGTAGAGCAAAGTGTGAAACCCATAAATTTTCTGGAACTCCATTAAGTTGTGACTTTAAATTATTCAAATTTGAGTTCAGGTTAAGTATCTGCCAAATTTGAGCAGAGTTCTTGCTTGCTATAGCTGAAAGAAAGATCTCTCCATCCTGTTGGAATAATTTTCCTCTATACATACGTATCCAAGATCTGTACTGCACTTTTAACCTTTTGCAAGCTTGAAGCCGTTCGGGCCATGAAACCTGTTTGGCTTGTCTCAAACCTTTATAGTACTCTTTTTTTTTCTGTGATAATTGTTGATCAAATGTATGTTGATGAGATCGGTTTGAAGGGAGGTGAAAAGTTCTGTATATAGACAAGATGTCCACATAGGACTGTGTTGTCTGAAAATCTTTTTGTTGTATAATACTTTTATTCAATGCAGCAAGTTTAGTCGGAGTCCACCTAAAACGAGATTTAGCATTGTTAATTGATACATTTTGTGGCATCCATTCCGATTTGGCATGGTCTTGTTGGTTAGCTCCAGACCATGTCAATCTTAACATGTGATGATCACTTTTGGATTGGGTTATTACCTTGAATTCTTTAGACGCCATGAATAACCCTGCAGATAAATATATGTAATCAATGGTACTTGTCGTCTTTCCTCTATACCATGTAACTTGATGAGGTATATCACCCGGGAGTGAACCATTGGCCATTCTCATGTTAAATTGTTTCATAAAATGGTTCCACTTGACATATTCAGCTGTTTTACTCTTCGATGCGCTTTTGACCAAATCAATGTTGAGATCGCCGGCCAGAATGATATCTGTTATTCCTGAAGTTTGTGCAATTAGGACAAACATTTTGGACAGATCTTTATAAAATCGGTCATCTGTGATGGCGGCTGGATTTCTATAAACATTGATTAGTGCCAATTTTTGGACTTCATTCGAAAGTTTAACCAACTGTATAAATTTGTTTGGATTGTCCCATGCCTGTAATTTAAATTTAGATCCCAGTTTAACAGCGACTAATAATCCTGCCATAGGGCGCCCTTTCTGGGCAGTGATCGCTGGGTTGATTAAGATGTCATGATGGTCCCATAAGGGCGGCTTACTTAACCAAGTTTCTTGGAGGACTATAATATCTGCATCAACCAGAACGGGATGGGCATTGGTGAGTAAATGGGAAAAACCTCTGGTGTTCCAGCTAGCCAAGATTATCAAGCCATTTTTTTTGTCGTAAGAATCTGGCGTCAGTGATGGTTATGACTGTGAGACGGTCAGAATCTCGGGTGTCAAATCGAAGGCATTGCATTTTGCACAGTGGCATATGTTTGAAGATAGCTTTGTATTTGCGTCTTTTGCAACGATGGATTCATAGTTTCTTCTTTCGGGATCTTGGGCAAGTAAAAATCCCATTGCAAAGAGCTTCATTCGAGCCTGCCATAAATAGTTCATTACTAACCCTGATTTCATCCATAATCGGACTATGCCCAGGTTGGTGTCACAGATAAATTCTACTTGATTAATATCAAAAGATGTGAGATCACCTAGTTCGGGCACATCACTGAAGATGTTTAGAACGCTTGCACGGGACAAATCATATTGAGGATAAGGAGCCGCGCGACATTTCAGGATTAGTGTGTGGTAGCTCGCTTGTTCTTTTTTTCTTATGAGATCGCGTGTTTTTTGTTTACTCATTGAGCCTTGATTTTGAAGAATTTGATTGCAATTCAAGTTACTGCTTGTTTCTATCACTTTGCGGCATAGGTTAATATCATTAGCCTCCTTGACATCACCAGAGAATCTAACTCTTGACACCTTATTCGATGAATCTTGTAATATGGGCACTAAGTCCAAATGAGTTGCCAAATAAGAGTCGACCATTAATTTGATTTTCTCATTTGGAGTATTCCAAAGGTCCTCCATTTGTGATGCAAGTACTGTCGGAGGACCATCACTACGCCTTGATGGAGTTTGGCTTCTAGGTTCTGAGAAGATCTTAGTTTCGTGTTCGACATCGTGTTCAGTGGGATTGGCATTATCCGCGGAGCCTTTTACCCAACTATTCTGTGAGCCTTTTTGAACTTCTACATCGTGGATTTCTGATGTACGTTGAGATACATGCTCTCTGAGTTTTTCGCAAGATAGCTTGTCGTGATCAGCAGCCTGTTCTATCTGACGGGCATTATTCGCATAGTTCTGCCCCTCACAATTCTGCAGATTTATTTTAGCTGTCGGATCACTTAATTCAGACGTTCGCCGCAGGATATGTAAATCTACTGCTGCTTTGATTTGATCGATTTGAGATCCCACTGGCAGCAACGATGCATGTTCCACACTTTTACTGGCATCTATTGATTGAGCTTTTAAGCTAGTGTCAGAAGTCGCGTTTTTGTTGATTGATAAAGGGTCATTTAATTTCCGGTTTTTCCAATACTGCAACGAGTTGGCTTAGAGGTGACTGTATAGAAAGTTTATTTTGTGCATTCCAGGTTGGATTTATTGAATTAGTGACAGGAGACTTGTGTCTCAATAAATCATTTTCGCCTACTTGGTCAATGTGCGTAGTTACAGTTTTGGTCATATCCACTGTATGTGGTCGCATGGTGCGATTATTTGTTTTAGTAGATCGTTTTGTAGATTGGGAAGGTTTAGTTACCAGGTGCCTAGATCGACCCTTATTTCGTTGATGTTTGTTAAAAAGTTCATATTGGGCTTTATCATTTTGACAACTTGCAGGCCGATTCATGGAATAAATGTGCGCCGAAAATCCCGGCGCAGAGGGGCCAATACGTGCGCTGCGCCGAAAATAAGCAAAAAGCGCAGGGAAACCAGCGCACGTCGATTCATGGAAGTCCGTGCGCAAGAAAAGCAGAGGACGTGCGCTGAAAAAGCGCGCGGCGCAGGCCGGCGCACAGGTCAACCAACGTCGTGCGCCACGGCCACTGCGCTATCACTCCGAGCGCAGTGCACAGCTCTAAAGTAGGCGGAACACAGGGCGGGACACTCGGAATGGGGAATAAAATTGGGCACAACACTCGGAATGGGGAAGAATGTGGGCGGCACGGGGAAAGTATAGGAGGCAAGTGCGCGGAACGCCCACACGCTCGCATACAACACGTATTCATGGAATAGAATAGGGAAAAAAAGCGCACGCTCAAAGCAGCGCACAGGCACAAACAGGCACAAACACGACCGCCACAAGAAAGCAGGCGGTAGCGTCTCTGCGCCTGCAAGAAATGTGCGCTAAAAGGTGCGCCAACAAATAGCACCTATATACAGACATGATCAATGTCCAATACTGTGGCCCTCCAGGACAAATGACGTACAAAGGGGTACCCACAAACACAGACACGGGCTGAGAGAAAAAATAAACGTGTGCGTGCATACCGGGGTGCGCGGGAAGTTGCACACGCGATATGGCCGGGTACGTGGATTACAGGGGTGCGCGGGAAGTTCCACACGCGATTAGTCAGGGTACGTGGATTGCAGGGGTGCGCGGGAAGTACCACACGCGATATGGCAGGGTACGTGGATTGCAGGGGTGCGCGGGAAGTTCCACACGCGATATGGCCGGGTACGTTGATTGCAGGGGTGCGCGGGAAGTTCCACACGCGATATGGCCGGGTACGTTGATTTCAGGGGTGCGCGGGAAGTTCCACACGCGATATGGCCGGGTACGTGGATTTCAGGGGTGCGCGGGAAGTTCCACACGTGATATGGCCGGGTACGTGGATTGCAGGGGTGCGCGGGAAGTTCCACACGCGATATGGCCGGGTACGTTGATTTCAGGGGTGCGCGGGAAGTTCCACACGCGATATGGCCGGGTACGTGGATTTCAGGGGTGCGCGGGAAGTTCCACACGCGATATGGCCGGGTACGTGGATTTCAGGGGTGCGCGGGAAGTTCCACACGCGATTAGTCAGGGTACGTGGATTTCAGGGGTGCGCGGGAAGTTCCACACGCGATATGGCCGGGTACATGGATTGCAGGGGTGCGCGGGAAGTTCCACACGCGATATGGCCGGGTACGTGGATTTCAGGGGTGCGCGGGAAGTACCACACGCGATATGGCCGGGTACGTGGATTGCAGGGGTGCGCGGGAAGTTCCACACGCGATTAGTCAGGGTACGTGGATTGCAGGGGTGCGCGGGAAGTACCACACGCGATATGGCAGGGTACGTGGATTGCAGGGGTGCCGGGAAGTTCCACACGCGATATGGCCGGGTACGTGGATTTCAGGGGTGCGTGGGAAGTACCACACGCGATATGGCCGGGTACGTGGATTTCAGGGGTGCGCGGGAAGTTCCACACGCGATATGGCCGGGTACGTGGATTTCAGGGGTGCGCGGGAAGTACCACACGCGATATGGCCGGGTACGTGGATTTCAGGGGTGCGCGGGAAGTTCCACACGCGATATGGCCGGGTACGTGGATTTCAGGGGTGCGCGGGAAGTTCCACACGCGATATGGCCGGGTACGTGGATTTCAGGGGTGCGCGGGAAGTTCCACACGCGATATGGCCGGGTACGTGGATTTCAGGGGTGCACGGGAAGTTCCACACGCGATATGGCCGGGTACGTGGATTGCAGGGGTGCGCGGGAAGTTCCACACGCGATATGGCCGGGTACGTGGATTTCAGGGGTGCGCGGGAAGTTCCACACGCGATATGGCCGGGTACGTGGATTTCAGGGGTGCGCGGGAAGTTCCACACGCAATATGGCCGGGTACGTGGATTTCAGGGGTGCGCGGGAAGTTCCACACGCGATATGGCCGGGTACGTGGATTTCAGGGGTGCGCGGGAAGTTCCACACGCGATATGGCTGTGTGCTCCCAGGCATTACCTGTACACCCTCCACGGCCCCTGCAGGCAGCACACACCACAGGGAACTACCCTGCACACCTGCTCATGTCTCCCACCACCCCCACCCCCCATCCACCAGGGACACCCTCCACCAGGCCCCCACCCATGTCTCCCACCACCCCCACCCCCCATCCACCAGGGACACCCTCCACCAGGCCCCCACCCATGTCTCCCACCACCCCCAGCACTGTGGGGAACCTGCCAGCAGGCCCCCACCCATGTCCAACCCATGTCTCCCACCACCCCCACCCCCAGCACTGTGGGGAACCTGCCAGCAGGCCCCCACCCATGTCCAACCCATGTCTCCCACCACCCCCACCCCCAGCACTGTGGGGAACCTGCCAGCAGGCCCCCACCCATGTCCAACCCATGTCTCCCACCACCCCCACCCCCAGCACTGTGGGGAACCTGCCAGCAGGCCCCCACCCATGTCCAACCCATGTCTCCCACCACCCCCACCCCCCATCCACCAGGGACACCCTCTACCAGGCCCCCACCCATGTCTCCCACCACCCCCAGCACTGTGGGGAACCTGCCAGCAGGCCCCCACCCATGTCCAACCCATGTCTCCCACCACCCCCACCCCCCATCCACCAGGGACACCCTCCACCAGGCCCCCACCCATGTCTCCCACCACCCCCAGCACTGTGGGGAACCTGCCAGCAGGCCCCCACCCATGTCCCCCTGGCCCCAGGTCCTGACGATACACAATCATGGCAGTAATGGCCAGCATACCCAGCACAAACACCCAGGCAAGTATGCAAAAGAACACATGTCTGTCACACACACATACACAATGGGTGCAAGTGAATGTCAAAACCCATATCATGACATGTAAGAAACCAAAGAGAAAATAACACAAGTGTAAGATAATATAAAAATGTATTAAAAACACAAATCAAGTAAACCAATAAAACATACAACTATGTGGCAAAGTAAATAAAAGGTCCATGTCCGATAACAAAAATGATAAACCAAAAAACAAAGGATTAAAAAATCAATATAATTTGTCCAAAGCAAAACCATGTAGTAGGAAATCAAAGAAAAACCATTACGTCATGGTGTAAACAATTAAAAAATCAAAAAATGTATCTCCCAAAATAAAACAATATATACAGGAATGTTCCAGGGTCCATGAGCCCAACAGCACAAATGAAACCTAATACTAACTAATAAAATAAATATGTACAAAAAAGTGGCCATTGTCCGAGCGGTCCAAAATAATAAAAATAAATAAAGGAAACCTAGCACTAACTAACTAAAAAACTATATACAAAGGCAGCGGGCTAGTCCTGCGGCTCACTTGGTGATGCTGGCCAGGGCATCCTCGAACTCCATGTCAATGTCCTGGAGGCGGGACTCTGTCCTGGCCCCGAGGTCTCGCAGGGACAACCCCATGTGCTCACCAAAATCCCTGCGAGCCTCCTCGAGGCACTCAGCCCGCCTCAATGCCCGATGCATGGAGATCTCCGCCCTGGCCATGGCGAGCCGCTCCTCTTCCGCCCGCTGCCGCTCCGCACCTATCCGCTGGCCAAACTCCTCCCACACGGAACACACCGCCATGCCAGGGTTGCCCTGCCCTCCGGCCGATGCCTGCCCCTCTGATCTTGATGGCCCTGAGCCATGATGCCTCCCACGTCGAGCCCGCTGCTGCCTCCGACGCCACTGCCTCTGCCAGCACGACGGCATCCAGGCTGATGGTAACCACCGACGCCGTCGTGCACGTGCCCTGCCCGATGATGCCGGCACATCTTCCATCTGCTGGGGTCCACTTGCTGTGTCGTCCACCCCTGCTGGACCTCCGATCCCCACCGAGCTGGCTGCATTGGTCGGGGCAGGTCCACAGGGGGCCATGGTGGCATCTGGGCCGGAAGACGGCAAGGAGAACGACCGTTGGATAGCCTGCACAGAGGAGGAGAGGGCCGTCAGATTGGCCAACACATGCAGGAACCCCCCGAACATGGCCGATCCCAATTGGGCCACGTCGGCACGGTGCACTTCTTGATGACGTGCGTGCTACTCCCGGGAAGCACGCACGTCATCACGAATCACAGCCGTGCGCATCGCGACCCCAATCAGGACCTGCTCCACGCGGCCAGGGGTTCCCACGGCCGCAGGTGGAGGGGAGTCAGTTGACATGGACATCCCCACTACCTGCGGACGGGCCTGGGACGGGGCATCCCTGCTGGTGCATGGTGGTGCACTCACAGGGTCAGGGACAGCGACATGCACAGGCACCTCCACGGTGACCTGTGCTGCCTCCTGCCCCTGGCCCTGGACTGCACCACTTGCACCAGCAGGGATGCTCCCACCAGGCCCCATGTGTGCACCAGTGTCGGCCTCCTCCTCCTCTGTGCAAACCACCAACCTGGATGGCTCCTCACCGTCTCCCGCCGTAGCAGGCCCCTGTGGGGGGGTACCCCTTCCGCTGCAGCCGTGGGGGCATCCCCGCCGCCTTGCTCCACAGCGCCGTCTCCGCCCTCTTCTTCACTAGCCGCTGCGTAGAGGGAGACAAAGGACACAAGCATCAGGCTACTGTAAAATGGTCCCCTAGACAGGAAGCAATAGCAGATGAGCACCCCTGTCAAAGTACACTTCCATCATGTCCCTCCACAACACATGGGTCAGTCCAGGCAAAACACACACAGTAACAGGCATGGTGCATGCCATGCACATTTCCATGCATGTCCAATTGACTCTTGAAACATTCAATGATATGTGACTCACATGCATCATGGCTCATGCATATCACATGCACACACTTCACCTCATTCACATCCATCTGGCCCCAAACACAACGAACACAGGCGGAACAAGGTTTAGTTGGGTGCGTCACAGAATCTGTGCATTGTCACACACATGTGTCATGCATCCATGGCATGCACAAGTCACAGACACGCAGGTCAGGCACACAGACATGGCTACCATATATGTACCTGGCATCAGCACCCATCCTTCACCCCCATCCATGTCCAGGTACAGAGACTGGCATGCTCTCATGTCCTAAATCTGCATAGGGCTCCCCATGCCACATTTCAACACTTGCAACAACCATGTGGGTCACACATCACTGGTCGCACATGCATTACCATGATGTCCCTGCACACATACATGCATACATGGCCCATGGCACACATACAGGCAAGTATCATAGAACCAGCACACCGCAACATGCCCTGTCTCACACAGTAATGCTTGCACACTTACCGCTCAACTCCAGACGGGCCTCCCTCTCAAGGACCTGGGCGTGGAGCGCTGGGCGTACGCGTTCCAGGACCCTCTTCTGGATGGAACTCATGCGGCCCCGGCCCCCCTCCACGAGGCGCCGGGCCTTCACAAGGGTCCTGGACCTCAAGTCCTCCCAGCGCTTCTTGATCTTCTGGACGTTGCGGGTTGCCACCCCCTCCGCGTTGATGGCAACCACACAGTCGGCCCAGATCCTCTCCCGTCCTTCCTTGCTGGCGCGGGACGATCCAAAGAGGGCATCATACTGCCCCAGGACATGCTCCACCAGGACACCAACTTCGGTGGCAGTGAAGCTGGTGCCCCTCTGCCCCTCTGGCCTGGGGTTGCCACTGGTGCCAGATGTCGAAGTGCCCGACATGGCAACCCCAGAGGCAGGTGTGGGTGGGCAACTGGGTCCTGGGGCTGGGCTGTGGAGCGATGTAATCCCAGTTGGGAGTCTTCAGTTCCAGCAGGGGTGGACACAGCAACTGGACCCCTGCAGATGGCTGATGTGCAGGCACCAAATGGCAGGGCACGGTGGCAGCAGGCAGGCAGGCAGGCAGCAGCAGATAGCACGTGGGAGGCTGCTCAGGGCACTGGGGGGGCAGTAACTCGGCCTTCTGGGCAGGAGCGTGGTGTTCCGTGTGTTTTCGGGTGGCCAGCTTGATACGGAGTGATTTGGCACGTGAAATTCCTGCACGTCAGCGTGAAATCCGAGGAAAGGCCCTTAGCGCGTAAGTGCATCAGCACGCATACGCGATTCTATTGGACCAGAGTCCCTCACCGCGTAAGCGCGTCTGACGTGATCCGCACGGGCGTTCCCCACTCAGCACGTGATGACGGAGCACACGTGGAAATACTGCACGTCAGAGTGTCATCGCGTGTAATTGGCCAAAAGTGCGCGTACACGCGATTGGCCAATGTACGTGTATTACATCGCGTGTAATTGGCCAAAAGTGCGCGTACACGCGATTGGCCTATGTACGTGTATTACATCGCGTGTAATTGGCCAAAAGTGCGCGTACACGCGATTGGCCTATGTACGTGTATTACAGGGGTGCGCGGGCACTTACACACGCAAGTACGTCAGCGCACCTGTATGCCTGCTGCGTGGGAATTTCCACACGCTATTGGAGTGGGAACTAGATTCCAGGGGTGCGAGGGTCACACGCTCGCCTAGAACACGCGCAAGGCATTCATTTGCGCACTTATCAATAAACAAGCCAGATGCCAGGATGAACATACCGTTCCTAGCAGCAGTGGCAGTGGGCTACCAAAGGAGGAGGAGGAGGAGAGTCAGGGCCAGAATATTCACACCCAGAACCAGCCGATTCGGGATGCCTGATGACCAGGTGTATGGGAGGTACAGGTTTCCAGCACACATCATACTGGACCTGGTCAGTGAGTGGGAGGATGACCTCACATCACCCACCCTGTGCTCCCAAGCACTCAGCCCCCTGCAGAAGGTCCTGAATGTACTGCACTTCTTGGCCACTGGATCCTTTCAGCGGACAAGTGCCATAGTGGGTGGTGTGTCACAGGCCACGCAGTCACGCTGCCTACACCAGGTCTTGAACATCATCACTGCACGGCCATCAGTCCGCAGGCACATATATCTCCCCAGGACTCATGCAGAAAGGCGGACGTGCATCCAGGAATTCTATGGTGTGGCTCAATTCCCCAAAGTGCTTGGTGCAATTGACTGCACACATGTGGCTCTACGTCCACCCAGGGCAACAGAGCACATCTATAGAAACCGCAAGCACTGGCATTCCATCAACGTGCAAGTTGTATGCAATGCCAAGGGAATAATCACATCAGTATATGCCAACTATCCCGGGTCCACCCACGACAGCTTCATCTACAGAATGTCTACACTATGCCGGGACCTGGAGGCTGGCCAGCATGGAGATACATGGCTGCTTGGTGAGCATGAATGCCACTGCACATGCATGCATGTCAGATACTGGGTCATGACACAACACCACTAATGATACCCATCACCACCTCCGCAGGGGACAGTGCCTACCCTATCAGCCCCCACATGATGACCCCAATCCGGAACCCCACCACGCCACCCGAGGTAAGGTACAACACAGCCCACATTGCAACACGGGGCATAGTGGAGCGCACATTCGGAGTGCTGAAGTCACGCTTTCGCTCCCTTGACCGTTCTGGCGGGCAGCTGTTATATGCTTCCCGAATAGTGTGCAGGATCATAGTGGCAGCATGTGTCCTGCACAACCACATGCACGCCCGCTGCGCATGGGAGGGGAAAGGGCACGGGGGGTGGCAGCCCGTACGCAACTGGTGGCCAACTTCTTCACCTAGGAATCACAGTGCTGGCTAGTGCACACTGCTCTGGCACATACCATCTGACAATCAATGATGACACTACCTGACAATGTCACAAAATTACTCGACAATAAACTGTCAGATACACATCAGCCTGAGATTGTTAACATGGAAGTGTCACTATGTGTGCACCCCTACCTACACATACACCAGCAATGCATCACAACGAGAAGACACAACTCCATCAATCAAATATGCATTGCCACAGGCGATTCACTACATGACAACATTGCCATGTCACCCATTCCCTTCACAGTCCCGCCACTGAGGACACCATGTCATGGTATGTGAGAGCAAACAAACTGGCCATCACAACATGACACCGGTGTCACAAATAGCAGTGCCCCAAATGGAACATAGCCGCACTTGAACAGCTAACCGCGCTGGAGCCACTACTACACACCTGTGTAAGAGTAATTTCAATCAAATTACACACCAACCCACCTTGAAGCCCACCCAAACAAGACACAATGCATGTAATCAATGGTAGTCTCATTACCTGATTCTGCTGGTATGTCCTCACCGTCCAGATGTACAGTGATGGCGCCACGCAAAAGTGTCAGTGCACATCTACTGACATGTAGTCTGACTCCAGAGAGTATGCCCGTGTGAAGAACTGTGTGAAATACCTGCAAAACATGAGCAACATATGTAAGTAGAGGCACATATCAAACCATCATGCATAGTTAGGTGCAACAACAATGTACACTATGAATGTCTACACAGTATTGACTATGGACTGGCCAACAGCTCATGGGAGTCCAATGTCACCGTGTAATTTGCTGTCACTTGGGCACACCCTTTGCAAGCCCATGTAAACGGAAGCAGGAGGGGTGTGGATGTCTGCTACCCAAGCATCTAAACCAAACTCAGGACAAGCCTGCATGTGCCCAGCCACAATACAGTGTATGCCCAGGTACCCACACAAGGCAACACTCTTGGAAAAGGAAAAAGAAAATTGAGAAAAAATGGCCATGAAAGGGCCGGCGGGGGGGGGGGGCCACCTATGAGGTCCGAGGACAGGATGCACGCCACAATCCACCTGTGTGGATCATGGGAAACTAAAACACCCCATAGGCTCGTGGCCCACACGGCTACTCTGTTGTGGGAGATGAGTCGCTATCGCTCTGGCCAGACCCTGCAGCTGACTCAGGAGGTGGGGGAGCTGCCTCAGAAGATGGTGTGACAATGGGAGGCAGCCCACGCAAAGCACGAGTTTGCTCCTCCATGGCTGCAAGCAGGCGGGTCTGGTAGTTCTGGTTCTGGGTTATAATCATGCGGAGGTCCCCATGCAGTAACTCCCGGGATGACCTGACCTCCGCACGAGTTGCCTGCATCTCGGCCGAGAGCGTCCGTGTCAGACGCTCCAGCTGCTCCTCTGTCCTTCTATGGGATGAAGCCTCAAGCTCTAACAGGGTCGACCTGAGGTGACGGAATTCTTCCCTCAGGCCTTCCCTGTGGCGCTGGGACTCCATGGAAAGTGATTCCCGCAGAGTCGCCAGTGCCGCCCGCCTGTCCTTGTTGGACGCCAACATATCCTCCCTGTGTGCCTGGCTGATGGACTCTGTAGCCTGCTCCAGTCGCTCCATCAGCCTTTCTGGGGGGACAATGGAAGTGGCCACCCTATCCATGGCCTGTGCAATCATCTCGGATGATGCTGCCTGTTGGTTGGCCATACCGTAGATGGATTGCTCCCAAGCGGTATTGCCAGGTGGCATACGGCCACCACATTGACGGGCACCACACCTGCCTGGGGCAAGGCGGACTGCGCCTTGCTGTGCCGGCAAGGCCTCAGGCTGCAGGACTGCATTCCCTCTCTGATCTGCAGCCCCAGGAACAGGATCAGAGATTGTGTGGTGTGGCCCTGCATCCGTAACCACCGGAGGCTGAGCTGCCGACACTGACATCCCCATTGAGGGCAATGGCCCGGCTGCAGGTGGGTCGGACAGAGGAGATTCTCTCCCAAGAACACTCACCTGCGACTGCACATAGGTGTCATCCTCCGAGTCTACACCTGAATACTGCTCGGGGGAGGAACCCCCAGAGACACCCCTCGACAGCACGACCTGCAGCACTTGTGGGTTTTCACCCACAAACACACCACGTCCCTCACTTGTGGAAGGTCGGCCCGGGTTGCCCTCCTGGGACGGCTCAACCACCACATCCCCAGCATCAACAAGTGCTTCGTCCCCTGCAAAGACATGAAAGAGAAAAATGGAAACAGGCATTAGCACCATGGCATGCAACAAGGGCTGATGAACAACAGAGGCAGTAGTTCTACGACACATGTCCCACATGACTGGGAGACCTCCTATGCATTCACCATCACTGGGTCTGTAGGGGAGGCTCAGGGCATACAATGTACAGATTGGAGAGCAACGCCTGCTCACCATGCTGCCTAGCACTGCCATCACACATTGGCCGGTGATTGCCATGTCAAAGGCACATGCCATCACACACATGGCATGTGACATAGCCACCAAGTGAAGAGGGAGAGGAGGGCAACTTTTTTGGATTTCTACCACTCTGGTCCTGACATTGCATCATCACATCAATAAGTTGACATGTTGTACATGGATCTGCTAGTCCAAATTGGCCACGATGCACAGTGCCTTGTCTACATCAACAAAATGCAGTAAACAATGAGATTCCACCTCCCCATCACCTGTAAAGGAATCATATAGCATTCGTGAAGCACCGGTCCAGAAATGTATGAAGGTACAGCGGAGCACTGAGGGGTGGTGGGGCAGTAGGGGATGCCAGTCAACAATCCTACTGGTGCTGGTGTCATTCATGTCACGCAAGTGCAGCGGTGGGTGGCACAATGATGTTCAAGGGGAAGTGGCGGCTGGAAGTGCTGTACAAGGTAAGTAGGACTTAATGTCAAGGGCAGATGGTGTTAGGCGCAGACAAGTGCTGGGGGGGGTGGCCTATAGGGGTACAGAGACAATCATGCAGTGCTGTGGGCTCGGAGGGGACAGGGGAGGTACACACTGCATCTGGCTCGGCAAGGTCCTTGCAGATTTCTATCTGTCCTGCAGAGTTGTCACATGCCGCAGATATGTGCCCTTGGATTGGGGATCTCATCTTGGTGAGAAGGGTGAGGCGCTATTGCCTTTGGAGCATGTGGCAGGCCAGTTTGCCAGAGGATGAGCATGATGCAGGACATTCCCTCTCTGCCACCCGGCACCTGTGGTCTGGGTTCACATGATCCGAGTCATGCCAGGACTCTGCATTGGCATGGGGCTTCAGACAGGTGGTCATGACCGTGGCAAAGACATCCAGTGTACCTGACATAGAGTGGAGAATGGAGTGGGCCCTGTCAGGATGGGAGTGAGCCTAAGGGGGAGCTGGATGGGGGGGAGATTTTGGCAGCATGGGCCTCGACTGACACACACTTCATGGGTTGGAATACCAAGAAGGTGTGTGACAGTGGTGAGGGTGGCTTTGCCTGTGGTGTGGTGAGGGTGAGCTGGGAGGAGAGGAGAATGTGATCACTCCAGGAGAGAGGAGTGCAGAGATGGACGGAGAGGGGAAAGTCAGATGAGATCAGAGCATCAAGAGTGTGCCCTGCAGAATGAGTAGGGACAGACGGGAGTCTAGAGGGTGAGAGGGAGTTGCTGAGGTCACAGAAAGGTCACGTGGGGGGGTCAACAAGCATGCAGGTGGATGCGTACAGCAACAAGGAAGAGGATTTCTGTGTCTGGGGACATGAGTGAGGAGGAGAGGTGAGGACACTCAGAAAGGAAGTAGTACATTTGACCAGTTTTCCCAGACACAGTACGCACAGTTTGTGAATGTCAAGGTGTGGTAGAGAGAGACGTCACACAAGCCATTCCAGAGTGGAGTAGGTCTAAGTAGGAGTGACAGTGGCAGGAATACCCTCAGGGAAGCCAAGGGCACACCCCCCCTGCACAGTAGTGGCGGGCAAAGGAGAGGGTCTCCTGAACATCAGGTAGGAGTGTGTGAAGGATGCAGACAGAGCTGGCCGTCAGACATGTTTCCATGAGACCAAGGATGTCAAGGTGCATAACCTCATGTAAGTGACAGATATCGGAGGAATGCCTGATGCAGCCGCAGTGAAAGGAGTGTAATTGTGGAGGAGGTTGACAGCCTTGGAGGACTTACGGGGAGTGCTAGAGATCAGAGGTGCAGCATGTGTAGGAGTTGGAGTGGGAGGCGGAGAAGGATCATGGGAGGGTGCAGGGAGGCAGTGCAGGATTGATGAGGAGAGAGGAGGGGGGACAGCAGGAGAGGTAAGGAAGTTGATGAGATGTGGCTAGCATTTCTCAAGGAGAATGAGGTTGGCCTAAGGGCCTTGGACTGAGATGCTCCCATTACCATGCACATCAATTGTGGCCTCTGAGGGTTGGAAGGTGGCCAGGAGTACACCCCAACGGGTCCCACCATTGATGGTGGAAGAGGAGCAAGGAGAGAGGACAGGGACCATGTGAAGGGTCTATGGGACAGGCAAAGGCATGTATGAGCAGATGTCAGTGAGAGTTGGCTTTGAGTAGGCTCAGATGCACTTGTCAGCAATAGGGTGGGTCGCATTGGAGGGCAGGGTGCCCTCATTTGACTGTTAGCAAGCAGGTGTCGTGAGTAGGGCACGATGGTCTGAACTGTAGAAGTCAGGGAAGATAGACCATGAAGAGCAGCATGGAGTGTGAGGGAATGGGGCTCGAAACCAGACGGTACCAAAGCACACAGGTAGGAGGTGGATGTCAAGGCAACATCCACAGTATGACAGCATGTTGGTAGGCATTTATATACAGAGGACGCATTAGCATGTGGTATCATTGCATGTCAGGCATGTGAAGATGAAACTTGATTGGCTGGGGGAAAGTATAGGAATGGTATGTAAGACATCAGATGAATAGACAGGGGAGTATGAGCAACAATGTAGTGACAAAATGACAATTCAAGGGCAACTTCCATGGTGTAGGGCCATATGTGCACTGTTGCCAGTTGGGATAGTGCTGTGGGCAGATGGTGTTGCACTGAACATACTGGATGAGGCACATGGGTGCCACTATCTACTCTGCCACACACCCCCTTGACAGGCACCCAACATGAATGCTTCACACACACACCATGCACATGGATAATACACACATGCATGTGCACTCACCGGATGATGCCTCGTAATCAGGGAGATCTCCCACACCTTGGAGTTGTCCCTCGGTGACGTAGGATCCAGCTACGGACTCGTGTGGTGTGAGTTCTATTTCCTGTGCTGGGGACCCACCTCCAGTCACCAAGGTTGCGGCATGACTTGAGGCCAGCTTATCCTTTGCCCTGCGCTTAAGGTCATTCCAGCGCTTCTGGCAATCACTAGCTGTGCGCCTCACTACTCCAAGGGCACTTATTCTGTCAGCAATGGTCTGCCAGTGTGCCTGGCGTCTGGCATGTGTGGTCTTGGACCCTGCAACGATGACCATTTCCCTATCATGATCTGACACATACTGAACAAGTGCATTCAGTTCGGCGTCTGTGAAGCTTGGCTTCCTTGATGGGCCGGACTGTGCAGCCGTGCCTGGGGTATCAGCCTGTGCCGGACGTGCACTCTTCCTCTTGCGCTTGGAAGGGGGTGGGGATCCAGAGTGTCCTACGCCGCTGTGGACACTAGGGGCAGGAGCCGTGGTGGACTCAGTACTGGGTGTGTGGGATTGCACACTCAGCATGGGAGTAGGTGCAGGCATAGGGGGTAGTGGGATGGGGTCAGGCCTGATCTGAGGTGCATGAACTAGGACCGACACAGTCTTGGCAGGGTGTATGAGAGGTGGGGTGGATGGAGCCACACCCTGGCTACGGGGGCCAGCAGATGACCTATCTGGCATAGATGCGCGTGCCCTGATGACACCAATGTGCACCGGTGCACGTGCAGTGGACCTGCTGACCTGGATGTCAGCGATGGGATCACCCTCGGACAGGTCTGCTGCCACAATGGGCTGGTCCAACAAGGGCTGATCAGGGTTGGTATCAGCCACATGACCCTCAACTGGGGGGGGGGGCGGGCATGGGTGTCCCTGACTGGTCCTCCAGACTGGGGGGGACAGGGGCACCCTGCAAGTCACAACCACGTCCCCTAGTGGATCCTCCACGGCCACCACGTGTGGCTCGGCCACCTTTGCCACCCTTACGGCTTGCACGCCTCCCAACCATGGCACTGATGTTATTGTGCGTATGGGAGTCGGTGTGCACAATTGTCCTGGGCAATTGGGTGTCAAAGGGGTTGGGTACCAGATGGTATTCGTACCCTAGTGCAGTGGCAAGGCTATATGACACCCCTGGGGAAAGATGACGGGTCACGCAACGCACAGGCACCCCAGAAAAGTTAAGGAACGTGCACAATACCCCTCCTAGACCACGTGTGCTGATGGAAAACCCTGCACTACGCTGTGGCATCCAGTAACACAATGAACGTATGCGTGTCACACGCAGCCTAGAATGACCTCTGAAGGGGTAGGCTACACACAGGGCAAGCACAGAAGTTAGATACGTGCGTGACTCACCGTCTGCCAGGTAAAAGAGCGTGAAAAATGAGCGCGTTTGGTTGGCAACACCCCCGCCAAAAGAAGATGTGTACGCTGTCTGAGGAGACAGGACAACAGTAGAAGGGGACACTGTTTGAGGGAACAGGCCCAGGTAAACCAGTACAAGAGGAAAAAGAGAAAAAGCTGTCAGAGGTAACAGGGAGTACGAACTGGAAACGCCGTGAAGTAAATCGCGTGTGAAACGACAAGAAGTACAGAATTCACCCACTCGCTCTCCACGAAAAGCACGTAAAAGGAAATGTTGTTCAACACTACCTTATATACAGGCCCACACGTACAGCGTCACTTACGGCGTGTACGTGCTTGGCCCATGTTCACCAATCACACGCTTTGTCACTTCTGCGTGTGGATCCTTTTTCACCAATCACACGCTTTGACACTCCTGCGTGTAGCTCACTTTTCACCAATCACACGCTTTGTCACTCCTGCGTGTAGATCCATTTTCACCAATCACACGCTTTGTCACTCATGCGTGTAGATCCATTTTCACCAATCACACGCTTTGACACTGCACGTGCAGGTAACTATAGACGCACATATGCTGGTGACGGGTTTTCGCGCGATTCGCTGAGTGTTGGGTTTTCACGTGCAGATTCACTCCCTATCAGGCTGTCCACGCGTTCAAACACGAAAGACCACGCTCCTGGCCAGGAGGCAAAATTACAGTCCCCCAGAGCCCTGAGCACGCTCCCACCTGCCATCTGCTGCTGCCTGACTGCCTGCTGGCCACGTGCCCCACAGTGCTGGTGGGTGGGGGGGGTGGGAGACATGGGTGGGGGCCTGGTGGAGGGTGCCCCTGGTGGATGGGGGGTGGGGGTGGTGGGAGACATGGGTGGGGGCCTGGTGGAGGGTGCCCCTGGTGGATGGGGGTGCAGGGGGACATGATCAGGTGTGCAGGGTAGTCCCCTGTTTTGTGGGCTGCCTGCAGGGGCCGTGGAGGGTGTACAGGGTACACCTGTGAGGGCCCACCCAGCCTAATTGCGTGTGTAACTTCCCACGCACCCCTGTAATACACGTACCAAGCCAATTCGCGTGTGAGAATTCCCACGCACCCCTGAAATACACGTACCCTGCTGAAGTCGCGTGTAAAACTTCCCGCGCACCCCTGTAATACACGCGCCCAGCCTATTCGCGTGTGGAATTTCCCGCGCACCCCTGAAATACACGCGCACAGGCTATTCGCGTGTGAGAATTCCCGCGCACCCCTGAAATACACGCGCCCAGGCTATTCGCGTGTGGAAATTCCCGCGCACCCCTGAAATACACGCGCCCAGGCTATTCGCGTGTGGAACTTCCCGCGCACCCCTGAAATACAAGTACCCTGCTGTAATTGCGTGTGGGACTTCCCGCGCACCCCTGAAATACACGCGCCCAGGCTATTCGCGTGTGGGACTTCCCACGCACCCCTGAAATACACGCGGCCAGGCTATTCGCGTGTGGAACTTCCCGCGCACCCCTGAAATGGACGTAGCCTGGGATTTGACGTGTGAAACTTCCCGCGCACCCTTGAAAATCGCATGGGCCGCTTGCCGTGATGGTCCAGTGTTAGCGCAGCCCCTTGCGCTGGTTTGTGATTTTTATGAGATTTCACAGCGCAAGGGGCGTTCCTGGGGGCATAACTGGCGCTGCAGCGAGTCGCTGCGCCACTGTGCGCCACGGCTGCCTGGGGAAGCTAAAATCCATGAATACGCTGTGCGCCGGATTCGGTTTTGGCGCACGCGGCTGGCGCAGACTATCGCAGGCGCACGCTGTGCGCCAGCCGCGTGCGCTACTTGTGCGCTGGATTCTATGAATTACCCTGTTGATGTTTTAGGAGAACTTTCAACACTTATCCAAGAAGTGTTTTTGTGTGAGTTTTCATTGTCCGCCTCTTCAATTGGATATATAATTTCATTGAACATAGGCAGAGTGGTAGATTGGATTACAGGGATGGTCATGATCTCAATGTCTTGGGACAGATCATTAATAGGTTCAGTGAACTGACACAAGGGCTCCTTTTCTTTCGCTTGAGCTTGAATCCAAGCCGAAATTTGGTCGATTTTTGTAGATTGTAAAGTTATTTTGTTTTCGAGAGTTTCGAATAATTTAAACAGACTCTGAATTGTCGTATTTACTGCCATAAGAGTGACTTCTAATAGACCTGTGTTAGGAGGGACATGTTCTTTTTCACGAGAAGATTCACGATGTCTTGGTGTTGGGAGTATGTAAGATGCAGATTCCGAAGTGGTTGAATCCATGGAGCCACGTTTATAGTAATCAACATTAGATTTGTCTGGAGTTGTATTTTCTGATCTCTGCATGTTTTGCTTTTGTTCTTTTAGAAAAACATCTTCGTTGGTTGCGAAGCTTTCCTCCTCTGGGATTTCAGGGATTTGGTCCAGATGCAGTTTTGGATCTTTTTTGTGTTCCAACTGGGTGGTTGACTGTATCATAGTGTTATCGGAGATTGACAGATTATTCGGATCATCCCCATCGCTGGGCAAGACTTGATTTATCACCGGGTCTAATTGATTTGAGTCTGTTACAAGAGACAATATGTTTGAGCTCGTTTCATTGGATTTTTCATTACAGCAAGGAGACAGGTTTATAACAGACTCCGTTTGTGATGATGAAGCAGCATTAGACAAAACTTGATCATTAAGTTCGTCATTAGATTCTTGTGGCATAACAGGTAGAATATGAGACGAAGAGAGATTTTTAGTCATTGGACAAAATTGTCTTATATCTCTATTTGCCATTTGAGTTTTTTGTCGTGTTTTTGCGCGCGGTGTCAAAGTAATAGAAGTTGTTGACTGGATTTTCAGCAGATTGTTGTGTTTGGATCGCGTAGCAATTGCGACCATTGGGCTGTTTGCTGCATCCAGCACAGGAAGTATTACTGACTTGGGAGTAGATGCCATAAGGTGCAGTATAAATTATAGAGTGCTTTTAGTTACTATTCAACTCACAGGGCAACACAACTCCGAATATTGGTTAGAAGAAGTATAGGCTTTAACTCACGGTTCGGGATCAAAGAGGGAACACCTCCACAGTCACCCGTCTGCTAACCGCACCACCAGCGTACAACAGCCGTATAACAGCCAATAGGCTTATGTCCACCGGGCTTAAAGCCACAAGGGCGGTAGCTTCCGGACTTTAAAGATGCAAGTCGACACGTGATGAAGTCACGTGCAGTTAAGGGCACGCCTCCTCCAGGAAGCGCGTAGACGGCTCGAAATGGCAAGAGCCTCGGACGGCTCGTAGTGCCAAATTAAGTCAATAGGCTGCTGTTGCACAGTTCACAGCCTTAAATGTGTTCCACCAAAAGAAACGCTTGCACTGAGCAGCCGGCAGCCTCCGGACTTTAAAGATGCAAGTCGACACGTGATGAAGTCACGTGCAGTTAAGGCCACGCCTCCTCCAGGAAGCGCTTAGACGGCTCGAAATGGCAAGAGCCTCGGACGGCTCGCAGTGCCAAATTAAGTCAACAGGCTGCTGTTGCACAGTTCACAGCCTTAAATGTGTTCCACCAAAAGAAACGCTTGCACTGAGCAGCCGGCAGCCTCCGGACTTTAAAGATGCAAGTCGACAGTTAAGGCCACGCCTCCTCCAGACGGCTCGAAATGGCAAGAGCCTCGGACGTGATGAAGTCACGTGCAGTTAAGGCCACGCCTCGGACGCCTCGGACGGCTGGCAAGAGCCTCGGACGGCTCGCAGTGCCAAATTAGGTCAATAGGCTGCTGTTGCACAGTTCACAGCCTTAAATGTGTTCCACCAAAAGAAACGCTTGCACTGAGCAGCCGGCAGCCTCCGGACTTTAAAGATGCAAGTCGACACGTGATGAAGTCACGTGCAGTTAAGGCCACGCCTCCTCCAGGAAGCGCGTAGACGGCTCGAAATGGCAAGAGCCTCGGACGGCTCGCAGTGCCAAATTAAGTCAATAGGCTGCTGTTGCACAGTTCACAGCCTTAAATGTGTTCCACCAAAAGAAACGCTTCTCCTTTTCTCCTCATGCCGATGACACACACCTTTCCATCAAACTTTCCTCCACTATCTCTTCCTCCTCTCTGATCCCTGACTGTCCCTGGCTGTCTGCATGGTGTGCAGCTAACAATTTCTGTCTTAATGCCAGTAAGATACAGATCCTTCTCATTGGGACACCTGCACCCTCTTTTTGTCCTACCCTCTGGCCACCCTTTTTGGGACCACTACTCCCACCAACCTCTGAGGCCAAAAACCTTGGGGTCATCTTCGACTCTGCTCTCTCTTTCACCCCTCACATCATAGGTCTTACTAAGAAGTCCCACTTCCAGCTCCACCTTATCAGAGGCATTCTTCCTTTCCTCACCTCAATGTCTCTAGAGCTCTCGTCCGCTCCAATACAGCAACGGTATCTTTATCAATCTCCCTCTGTCGTCCTTACGCCTGCTCCAGCTAATCCAGAATAGGGCTGCAAGAGTGATCCTTGGCCTCAAGCCTAGGGACTGTATCTCTCCTGCCCTTAAATCTCTGGAAAACCAAAGACCATGTTTACAGTTTTAGTCCACGTGGCACTACCTACTCTAAATGCATAGCTTTAACCCTACTACCATCTTTACTCCTCATTTTCATAGGCAGTTAGCATAGGTAAGAGGGAGCTGCATCTCTCTTGTCCCTCTCAACCATTTGATGTTAGTCTCCCAGTAAAAAGACCACACTACATAAAGATGTGTAAGGGATAGTGTGTGCCATTCAGTTTATGTATGTTTTGTGTTAAAAATTGTAATTCTGATGCAAGAGTTAATTTTATTTTGCTATGATTCTGCTGGAAGTTATCAATTACCATGACAGAATCTTGGGTATCCATGAAAGTATGGCTTGATTGCCTTATATATTTCACAGATTGGCTTTTCTTTACTATAGGGATCATCTGCCCTTTCCTCTTAATTTAAGAAAGGTTATTTTGCTTCTTAATGCTAATCTGTGCACCCTTAAGACCTGATTCACAGATGTGTTTCATAATGGTTCACTACCATTGGAAAACACTCTATGAATCAAGCCCTAAGAATGGTCATGTCTATGTCAAGATGTATGCAGAGTTCCCTTTCAATTTCAACTAAATGAATTGCTAAATAGATAGACTAAATGCCTCGTTCATAATTGGCCCTAAATGCCAACTATAATATTTGAGGGGGTGGTTGAGCTTTTCTCTCTGTAAGAAGGTAGTTATTCAATGAGAGTATAGTGGCTCAGCAGGATTAGCAGATATTTTCGGTTACAATTTGAGACCGTGGCTTCTTTTCCTGGCTGACTCTTATTATTTCCATTGATTGAAGGAGGATGATTTTGGAACAAGGTGCTTGTCATTGTACTCTGCAGTTCCCTTTGATATGAGACTCTATCTCCTGTGATGTTATGGTGTAGACAGTATTTTCAGTAGATGTGGGGATCATTATCAGTTGTTACTAGGCTAATTAAACTGGAAATACTAATGCTTGACAATACGCCTGCACTCAATATTATTTCTGGTTCTATTCTATTGACCATACTGGCTCAAACTGTATTCATGTATTCCACTGCCTATACTATGCCATGTAACCATTACCATCCTCTAGCACCCAATTACCTCAGGGTCAGGTGCGCAATATAAATAAAATAAACAAACAAACAAACAAACCATGGTTCTCATAATCTTGGCTTGTGTTGCTTCTATCATGTCTAGGGTCAAATGAACAACCCCACATTCTGTTTTTGAAGTGTTTTCCTTCAATGTACGCTCTGTGAGATTTTGCTATGATTGTTCTCTGGGGTAAAATTGAGAGACATCCTGAATGATAAAGTGTTGCTCAAGGAAGGTGATTGGATGTATCGCTTGCTATAATCTCAAAGGATGTCAATGTCTGAATGTGGACAAAAATCTGCATTAGTCCACGTTTTACCCTGCCTTGACACAGTCCTTACATTCCAGCCGAACTGCCATTCTCTAGGCCATTATCGTGTTTCCGCTTGGGAGAACTCACCAAATCGGAGTAGTGACGGAGTAAAGGAGTTACCTACTTGTCGTGCATCAGGGGCAAGGCCTAAGGACAAAACATAAATAACTAAAGGTGTCCATGTCAGCGTATGGCCACATCTCATCAGTAAGTACTGTGTCAAGGTCAAGTAGTAGTTACGATTAAGGAAAATACCACCCATAAGAAGCGATTATTTATTTGACCACCTCAGCAGATAACTCCATGCAAGAAGGATTGCACAAAACGTGTTATCTCCACCACAGCCTTTGGATCCCATTGCGCATTTGCCATACATTAGGACCATCACTGCTACCTATCAATATTGTCTGAAATGGGAAGCAGGTGTGTAGCCCTAGTACCTTTTCAACCCTTCTTGAGGTTGTTCTATTCAAGTATTGACAAAAAACGGCATTGCATAATAGGCAGTAAAGAACATTTTTGAAAAAAGGATAGTATCTAAGGTACTTTCACAAGGAACAAATCAATAACTCTTCACTAATACTTGGCTTGCACCTTAAGGAGATAGTTTCAAGTGGCACTGTTTATGCCTCTTAGAAAATGTTTGAACTTTACTATAACACATTGTATTTATATTGCTTTTAACAGATCGAGTTGGGGATATACTAATGTAGAATGACTTGATATGATGATTAGCTCGGCAGTACAATGTTGCATCGAGGGTGTTCCCCTCGTCCATACACCACGCCTGAAATGGAGCTAGAGGGAAAGCAAGGCGGAGAGCATAAACTGACCCAGGACAGAGAGGATGACGAGATACGTGGAGCATAATGATGCACGGCCACAACCTATCTTTGTATTTTGACACTTTATTGGGAAACCTTCATGTATTGAAGAGCAAGATGTTGCAATTTAAATACATTTGAATCCTTGATAAATGCAGTGAATGAAAAGGCTTTGCACCATTTCAGATACGCCATGTTATTCACAATGTACTGAAATACGCAGGGACCTGCTTTTTTTTGCTTTAAATTATTCATTTAATTATTAAAGGAGTGATCATGCATTATGGAAGTCCACTTGCTGAGTCATAGGGCCGACAGGAGCAGTGACAGATTTCCAATCATAACCTATAATCAACTTTAACACTTAACAGAAAACCTGAAGAGCAAAGCATTATTCCAGCTGTCATGCCCTTTACAATATTGTGTATTAATATTTTATACTACAGAAGAATGGCTTTAAAAAAAATAAGGTGTATACAGAAGAGTCTGCTATGATTTTCCCGGAAACGAATAGCCATATCACAATGTCCCAGTCCCATTTCAATTTTTTTATTAAGTCAGTGTCAAACCGAAACATAAAATCAAGAGCGAGCACTCATCCAGCCCCTCCTGACACAGCGCTCAATGCTTCGGTTTGCTACTTATCCATTCAATATTATAGCCACTGTTTAAGTAGTTGGTATTCTAGATAGAAATGACTGCCTGAGCATGCTAGAATTGTACAGAGGGCTTGCCCTGCAATACAGAGGAACGAGTTGATAGGAATCCCACCGCAAATGAGCCGTACTGAATCCATGTCATCTTTGGCACATTAAATATTTTAGTACTTCCACTGACGCTCAGAACTGACATTTCATGCATAATTGAAACTGCTTTCCAATAAAGCAGTAGTTAACATGTAGCATACCAACATACTCCCATTTTAGTCTGCCTCTCTAAATATTTATAAATGCACAGTCGGCATGCACCTGCAATGACGGGATAGTATCATTGGTGATCTTTGAATATGAAGTAAACGTGCCTTGAACAAACCCTGTAAAAGGTGTATGAGGGCACTGAAGCAAAATGAATGCAATCATGCATGAAGTAAAACTGGGAAGGAAGACATCTGACCCAGCAGATTCTCTGGCCACAAACAGCATGTCTGCAGACCAGGACTATTCAATATGAATATAAAAGTATATTATTTATTTTAGGCCTTTAATATGTAAGTGATTTCAATCCGGCACATACCCAAGTCATCGCCTAGCATGTAGTGCACAACTGAAATCCTTATTTATTTTTGTCTAAAAGTTCTTTATTCTGAACGATATACCACTCATATCATGCCCTTCTCCTGGAATCCCCCCGGTCACACTGAACCAGGAATCAGGATTGTTTGCAAAGGTAAATATTTATTTATGTATTTAAAATGTAATCACCATATGTTTTAATAGGTACACAACACTCACCAATGGGGTGAGGTAACACTGAATACTATCTTTAATACACAAGGACTAATTAGTGAGCAAAACCATTCAGCACAGAAAATAATACTTTTGTGTTGGTTCAGATCAGATAGCACTGTGGTTAGAGGTTCCCCCTGCACACCCCTCAACCCCCAATAGGCAATGTAAAGAGAGAGGAGGAGAGACAAGGTATTCAGGAATGGCAGAATTCAAACAGAATATCAATACCACTTTTCCCCCTTTCAAACACAAGAGAAAACAGAATTGACTGTCAAGCTGTCAGAATGGCTTTTAAAGTTATCTTTAGGATGGAAGGGGCAAAAACACCAAATATGGTCAACATTGCTGAAATTGTTAACAATTCTTATGGGAGCCGCTTTGGATAGTTGCACACAAACACAAGCAATGATTTAAAATAAATTGCGGCAAAATTTTCACTGCGCGATATTCACAATAACAGGAGAATCGCATTGTAGGTGCGATGGATAGATATGAATGTTAGCTACAAGCAGGGGTTGACATTTTGTTTCTATCACAAAAATTGAGGAAGTTACAGACGTTTTAGTGGAGGTCGTTTTTTCGAGATAGGCGCAAGAATGGAAAACAGGAATGCGCTTTTAAAATGACAAAAGGGTTTCTGATACTAGAGAATGATTATGAACAAAATGAATACCCCACAGGAACACAGTCACTTGATCAGGGTGACTGCCTGCTAAGGAAACTCGCCTTGTTCAGATGAGAAAAGGATCAGTGCAGAGATAGTTTTAACAATACTAGTTTGGAGAAAATAGGATGGTTTGGAGAGAGGTTTCAGACAATGCGAAGATACTCCTAACAATACAGGTTCTGAATCAAAGATAGCATGGTTCTAAGATAGGGATAAGACAATGCAAAGTACATGAGCACATATGCTAGTGATACAATTCTTCTTATTTATACTCACTGGATACTTTTTAAATGGAACCATCAGTTCTGGTCAAGGGATTGGATCGGGTTTAGGAAAGACAGCTTGGCACATTGGACTGGGCAGGGCCAGCAAGACGCTCTGGTCACAGCACAGAACTGGACAGGGTCAGCAAGATGCTCTGGTCAGAGCACGGTACAGGACTGGACTGGATCTGCCCTTCTTCGTTCTGAGGATATTTATTTTCAGCAGGCAAGCAGTAACAGCACAGCCTGACTGTATTAATATGCTTCCCCTTAGGCTTGCGGGGTTCTGTTCTGGAATTTGAGGCCTAGCTGAGAATGGTTCAGCTATGCAATAGGCCTTTTTCTTTTGCCAAATTCCTGGAGTCTGGAACAAGGAAGATGTAGTGTTCAGCAGCAGGGTGCTCCACCAGCATCAGGATAGTGAGTGAATCTGGCTGTCCTTATGAGTGGTGAGCTGTCTCTATTTATGCTATGAAACGACATCATAAAGGGGTTGTGGGCCGGTTTAGCCTAAGCTTGCCCCTTTGAAAGGTGATTGGGTCAGAGTCTACTCTCTGCCTTGATAGGAGGAGAGAAATGGACTGTCATCTTTTTGGTGCAATTTTATGAGGCTGAGAATCCACCCCTAGGCTCTGCAGCACAAAATCTACTTTTGACACAATACATATATCCACATGTGCAACCTCTATAAAAATCACATATAGAGATTACATATTTTACATAAAAGCTATTCCTCACAACCCCATAGCTTTGGTATCTTGTCTCCGCTTTTCACAGAATTTGTCCAATTTTTAAGCAATTTTCTACAAGTGTGCGTGTTTAACATGGAAATAAGTGTATAAAGTTTCACAATTATAGCGGAAGTACATTTTGCATAAAATCACATTTCTTGCCATTGCTGTACAGAACATGTCACACAGTTCTGGCACCTCTTCACCCGTGCAGCCAGAATTAAATTAACAACTCAGTTATTTTTGTATTTTTCACAATTTTAAAAAGTAAGTTATCAGTCTTTTTAAAAATATGTTATTTGTCCATGTTAAGCAACAAATGGTTGTTTGGCTCCACCCCTTGGTCTCTCCCTGGAAGCCCAGGAGCCATCTCCCGTGTAAGACATTGTAAGTTCACAATGATTCCTTAAACCAAGTGAATTGTAGCACCCAGCAAGAATTTTGAATATTTAAAAGGTGTTCTGTACCGGCATTCTGAAGTTTCAGCAACAAAGAAAAAGAGATTTAAAGCAATCTTGGAGTTTCACTTAGCAAAGTACTGCTTTTTCCTTCTGCACTCCACTTTCAATTGTTGTGGAGCCCAGTGACACATCTCAGTAGTGAGAGCTCTGTTCTACCACTGACAACATGCGTGGCAGATTGGTCAGCCATCTTTTTGTGCATGGCAAAGCGCGATTTTCAGGCGTTTTGGTGCGCACAAGGGTTTTGCAGGCATTTTGCTGTTTCTGGCACCATCATAACAGAGTGGTGCAGCATAGCAGTGCAAAAGTGGGTCAATACATCCCACAGACCTGACCTGAGTTTGACCTCCCAACAAGGGGAAGTCGGGAGATTGGGATGTTCTTTTTTTTGGTCTAGGTGAAGAAAGTCGTCTGCTTCTTCCATCAGTGCTGGATGGACACGTTCTCCTTGCCGGTTCTGGTTGGGAGTATGGAACGGCACTGCGGGCTCCATGGGTCTTTCCTCCAAGTCCCCTAGTGGTCCTCCTTGGTAATTAGAATTTCTCAGTTCCAATGCTAGGAGACAGAACATAGCATGGTTATGGACATTTCCCCACTACTACTCCCCGAGGGTGTAGTGGGGCCGAGGCATACATTGACTATAATCTACAATATTCCCCGCCTGTATTTACTAATGGTTTTAACAGGTGGATTCTTCTAGGGATCCGGAATTTCCCCCTCTGGGTTTCCGCATGGCTCCTCTATTTGCCGCAAAGTATGCCTGGGATGGCAACTCTTCAGCTGGTTTATGTGGACCCACTTATCTTCCCCTTCTGCCAAACTGCCCTTGGGGATGCAGAATCTTTAGGCGACTGGTAAGATTCTGTTCACAATTTCGAAAGGACCCCGCCAAAATTGGGAGGAACTTAAGCTCTTTGGCTTCTTTCCTATGGAAATTGTACAAGTGGACCCGGTCTCCTACTTGATATTTTTTTCTAGTTGTCTTAAGATCATAGTGGGTCTTCATACTGTCAGTAGATCTTTCTAGATTCCGCTGAGCATAGGCAAAAGCATGTTGAAGGTGTTTTCTCAAATTCTCAACATACTCATGAGTTGTGGAGGCATTTATCAAGGTCTACTCTTGGGTTCTATAGAGCAGATGCTGGGGTAGCACCATCCTTCGTCCAGTTATCAGCTCAAATGGAGACATTTTTGTTGCAGAAGAAGGGTTAGATCTGATGGCCATCTGGACAAGGGGTAATTGAATGTCCCAACCTGGCCCAGAATCTGCCACAAACTTTTGTAATATGTTCACAATAGTTTTGTTATATCTCTCAACTTCACCACTAGAGGCTTTCTGGTAGGCAATGTGTAGTTTCCTTTTGACCTCAAGTATCTCCCACATCTTTTTCATCACTTTGCTAGTGAAGTGATTACCTAGGTCTGATTCAATCCTTTGGGGTAGTCCAAAATGCGAGAAGATGTGATTGATCATCAGGGCAGCTGCTGTTTCTGCCTTGCAATTTGGGGCCGGGAGACATTCCACCCATTTAGTGAACGAGCATGTTATGGTCAACATGTACTTGTTCACCCTAGAGGAGCGAATCACGGGTCCGATAAAATGGACTTGTAAATCTGACCAAGGCAGTGTCATCCCCCTCTTTTGGAGGGGAGCACGATGTGTGAGTGAGGGTGGCTGAAATTGTGCACACACAAGACACCCCTTCAAGTTTTGGTCGAGGTCCTGCCCCATGTGTGGCCAGTATGCAACCTCTCGCAAGATTTCTAATGCCGTAGGAAACCCCGATGACCGGCTGTGGCCGCATCATGGGCGTGACCTAACATCAGGCTTCGGAATGAGGCAGGGACCACCCACTGGCCGTGGCCAGATATGGATTTCCTCACCAACAAACTGTCTTGGATTCGGAACATTTTTGGACATTTCATCAACACTATGAGTTCCTCTTTCCCAATGTAATCGGTATCCATCAGGGGAAAGTTCTCAGGGTCCTCAATGTGTTGATAAAACTTACCAATTATTGGATCCGCTTTTAGAGCAGTAATCAAATCAGCATCTGGGGTCTCCTTAGTCCATTGTGCAGTTGAGAGTTCATTGTGAGCATTTTTCTGGGACCTAGTGATAGCAGTGACCTGGATTTCCCCCAACAGGGACTCGATCTCAAGTAGATCCCCTTGGATGGCTCCGGTTTTTGCCAGCTGATCAGCTAGGTCATTTCCAGTTTTGTCTGATCCCTCTACTTTAGAATGACCCTTGATCTTTAATCCAGTAGATGATCATCCCATTCGAGGTGACCAGATCATCAATATTTTGTATTCATTTTCCGTGTTTTAAAGGTTTATTATTAGCACATAGCATGCCTCTGGTTTTCCAGTTAACCAGGTGCTCCACGAACCCGTTCCGTACATAATCTGAGTCTGTGATTATGACCAGTTCGTGGAGTTGGTGTTGGACAGCAGTGAGGATGGCTTGATGTACAGCCATCAGCTCTGCCACTTGACTACTTTGGGGACCAATGTTGTACCCAATGGAGTGTTCTGGGGCATCATTCACCCATGCATTCCCTACGCCGGCCACAAGTTCCTGTTCCCCGTTGTTGTCAACAATGTAGGAGCACCCATCCACATAGAGAGTGTGCATTCCCTCACACTGGTCTTCTTCATAGATTTTGTGTGGGGAATTAAGGTAGGCCTCCATGTTGTCCTTGATTTTAAGACTTTCGTCCTTTAGACAGTTGTCTCTGGCACAATCATGCAAATCAGCCAGCCCTTGCGCGAGGGGACTCTTCTTGTTTTGGCCATATCTGACCTCCACAGGAAAGCCTTGCATTGTCAGAATGCAGGAAGTGATTCGGGTATTACTCACATTACCGGGCCAGATTCTGTCACTTTGAAGATATTGCAGAGGCTGGTGTGAAGTCTCCACTATGATGTGTTCCCCCTGGATAAACGGGTGGTAATTCTTCGATGCCCACACCGTTGCCAGGAGTGCCTTCTCACAATTGTTGAATTCTTCCTCCACAGAAGATAAAGTCTTACTCGCACAGGAGATTACTTTATTGACCTTGTCATGCTTTTGATTGTCATGATCTCTGCTTCCAAAAGGTCAGGCTTTTCCCAACTCCCTTGGAAGCAGATCCATAACCCAGGTTCCGAGTGCCAACCAGTCCCAATTGGGACCTTTTGGACCCAGTCCTGGCGCCAGTGGCACCAGGCTCATAAATATGCCCAGTCCCAGCGCTGGAAGCGCCAGGCTCATAATGCTTGGGTGGACTTACCTGCAGCAGACCATGCTGCTTACTTGCCTGCCAGTTGAGCCTCTGATCCTCTTCTGTTTGGAACTACTTTTCCTGTTGGGTGGGGCAGGAGCCACTCCCTAGGTTCAGAACACTGGAACTCTTCTGGAAAGCAGGAACTCTTTTCTTACCTAGGCGTGGCTGTGGAAGGAGACACCTAAGCACTACAGGAGGCTATTTAAACCACACCCGATGGATGAATCTTGCTTTGCGTTATTCTGCATCCTCTGCAGCAGAACGCTCATCGTGTCTTCTGCATCTGATCCTGGGCCTAAGGAAAAAGGCTTACCATCCTGAATCCAGTCTTCAGCAACACCTATAAAGACAAGAAAGAACAGGTTAGCATTACGGTCTTCAGTGACAGCGCTTCACTTACCTGGTCCATCGGCTGTCACCAACGCCTCGCACTGCATTCCGGCATCTGAAAGACAAAAGCTTACCAACTCTTCGCACGCTCAGGAGGCTTTCGGCGCTGCATCCCGCATCTGAAAGACAAAACAAGGTGCGTTTAAAGACATTGGGGAACTTTAATACTCACGTGCCATTACTCCTTTCCACATCTAACCCATTGGGTATTCCGGCACCCTGCAGCCGCTCCAAACTTGTACCTGCAAAATAAAAAGACAGTTAGAGCGCATCGTGAAGCAGGCAACAAGTGCTTACTTACGTGCTTCCAGGCGCTTCTATTCATCACACGGGCTCCATCTTCAACTCACTTCAGCCCGTCATCCGCCATCGCCGGAACCCTGCAAAACAAGAGACATCATTACTAAAGACTTTTAAAGACATTAGAATTACTCAAAACTTACCGTTCGTGCAGTAAACGACGAACAGCAGTCCTCTGAAGTCAAGAGGCCTGCTCCCCTTAACCAGTGAAGAAACTGGTTACAGCACCCTGCCCGAGGCAGATGGAGAGCAGGGCATTCACTTACCTAAGACATCTTACCCTTCGAGTCAGAAATACAGTGCACAGAGGTCCAGCCCAAAGAGCCAGCCATGTGTTACACATCACCTTTGAAGATACGGTATACGCCCAGTCAAGACCGGCGCCTCTACGGGAATCAGGTGAGCGTTACAGAACGCAAAGCCTACCGCAAAACTCCCGTCCAGGCGCTATGGAGACCTCGGATACCGACCAGCTAGCCCAGTTGCTTGGGGAACTAAGGGCAGAAGTGCATGAAGCCCGTCAGGAAACGAACGCTCTAAGAAGGGAACTGATTATTTCCAAGGAGCGAACAGATGATCTCGCTAGACAATTGCTACAGTCACAAGCCGGACAGACCCCGTTACCCGCATCTGGGGGAAATCTTCCTTCTACATCCTCTATGAATCCAGTGCAGATCAACCTACCTGGGAATGTACCTCTGGCTCCGCCCGAACGATTTTCTGGTGACCCAAAGAGGTTTGCAGTATTTATCAATCAGTGCCGGTTGCATTTCTTATGCCGGCCAGCAGCCTTTCCAACTGATCAAGCTAAAGTAGCTTTCGTGCTTTCGTACCTTAGTGGCAATGCGGCAGACTGGTCGATCCCTCTAGTAAATCAAGATGATCCGGTCCTCCATGATTTTCAAGCTTTTCAGCTCAGTATGGAAAAACTGTTCGCAAGACATTCACAGGGGCAGGCCTTGGACAATGAGCTTCTTTCGTTGCGACAAGGTAATCAAGACCTTTTGGCTTATATTGCGTCTTTCAACAGACTGATAGTGGAAACTCAATGGCCTGAGGACAAAAGGATTACGCTGTTTTATAGAGGTCTACGTGGAGAGCTCAAAGATGTGTTAGCCCAAGTAGTGAATCCCCCACAAGATTGTTTGGACTATATAGACTTAGTCGTTCAAATAGATCACAGACTGCAGAACAGGAAGGCCGATCGTTCCAAGTTTGATGCTCGAGTATTTTCCAAACCGCCAACTCCTTCCAAAGGAATAGACTCCGGGGAACCCATGCAAATAGGGGGCCTGAAAGGTCCTCTAACACAAAAGGAGCGGGAAAGGAGAAAACAGTTGCAATTATGCCTATATTGCGGAAACTCAGGGCACTTTCTTCGAGACTGTCCGGTGAAACCTGCCAAGAAGGCAGTAGGAGCTGCAGTTACCAAAGTTACAAACTCTGAGCAGGGAAACGACCTCGCCTGACAAGAATAGAGGTCCTCTTGCCGAGCGTGAAAACCAGTTCCGTGACCTCGCATTTCGTGATACCTATGGTCCTCATTAGCCCTGATAATCCGGATCGATTACATGCAATTGAAGCTTACGTCGACAGCGGTGCCATCGGCAATTATGTGGATCATGAAATGGTTTTGAGGATGAATCTAACTCTTTGTCCCAAGGCTGTAAAGGTCGTCATTACTACGGTGGATGGAACGGAGATAGCCTCCGGACCAGTAACGCATACCACTCAAGAAGTGACGCTAGTAAGTCAAGATGGACACCATGAGAAGATCGTGTTCGATGTGATCAAGGCTCCTCAGTTTCAGATTATTCTAGGAATACCTTGGTTAGAGAAACACAATCCTCTGATCGATTGGCGAGCAAGAACGGTCCAGTTTCCAGAATGTGTCTCTACTTGTCACCCTCCACCTGGTGTTGCACTGGCAGCAATTTCTTCAGAGACTCCCCAGTTACCTCCCGAATACCTAGAATACCAAGATGTTTTCCGGAAGGATCAGGCTAACTCTGTACCTCCTCATAGGTCTTATGACTGCCAGATAGACCTGATACCTGGATCTACTCCTCCTTGTAGTAGAATTTATGCCCTCACCGAGCCTGAGAACCTTCACCTGCGACAATACCTGGATCAATACCTGGCAAATGGGTTTATTCGTCCTTCCAAGTCCCCTGCTTCTTCAGCTTTGTTCTTCGTCCCAAAAAAGGAAGGAGACCTTAGAACTTGTATAGATTATCACTCCCTGAACCAGATCATCGTCAAGAATAGATATCCGTTACCTTTGATCCCTGAACTCCTGGACCAAGTCAGAAAAGCATGCATATATACAAAGCTGGATCTTAGAGGAGCCTACCACTTGGTACGAGTAAAAGAGGGCGATGAATGGAAGACGGCCTTCCGCACCAAATATGGGCTATTTGAATATCAGGTCATGCCCTTCGGACTTTGCAATGCCCCGGCCGCCTTTCAATATTTTATGAACGATGTCCTCAGAGAGCTCATAGATGTGTGTGTTGTTGTTTACATTGACGACATCCTCGTTTATTCTTCATCGGAATCTGAACATCGGAAACACGTGAAAATGGTCCTCGAAAGATTGCGTCAACACAAACTTTTCGCTAAGTTGGAAAAATGTGTTTTCAACGTGGCTGAAGTTGAATTCTTGGGATTCATATTATCACCTAGCGGAGTGCGTATGGATTCAAAGAAGGTCGATGCAGTTCTCAAATGGCCATCACCATCCTCCGTAAAAGGTGTGCAAAGCATGTTAGCCTTCGCTAACTTTTACCGCAGGTTTATCCCCGAATTTTCTCGAATAGTCCAGCCCATCACTGCCTTGTTAAAGAAAAACAAACGTTTTGAATGGTCTACCGAGGCGGAACAAGCTTTCCAGGATTTGAAGACTAAATTTATCTCTGCACCAATCTTAAAACACCCTCGCCCCGAACTCCCTTACATCGTGGAAACTGATGCTTCAAGCCTTGCCATGGGGGCAGTTCTAACACAAAAGGACCCGGTAACCAATCAGTTGCATCCTGTGGCATTTTGGTCCCGCAAATTCTCGCCTCCTGAAATCAATTGCACGATTACTGACAAGGAACTTCTGGCTATCAAGTCTGCCTTTAAGGCTTGGCGGCATTATCTGCTAGGGGCCCGACACACCGTTACTGTGATTACGGATCACCGAAACCTGCAATATTTGAAAACCGCAAAAGCCCAATCCTCTAGACAACTCCGTTGGGCATTATTCTTTGCCGAGTTTGACTTCATAATTACCTATCGACCTGGTACAAAAAACGGTAAAGCTGATGCCCTTTCTCGGATGGGAGTGGAAGAACACTTGATCAACCCTAAACCTGTACCAATCATTCCCGAACAAAGAATTCTGGGTGTAATCGCCACACAATCCATAGAGGAAGTTAAGGATCAAGCCAGGCAACTTGTAACTCCAGCAGACATACAGAATTGGCATCTGCAGGGAAAGGACTTTGCAGTAAAGGACAACTTATTGTATTTCCAAGAACGATTATACGTGCCCAGCACAGATTTACAGAAAAAAGTAATCTCTTGTTATCACGATTCTTTAATGGAAGGACATCCCGGTATGGCCAAGACCTCAGAAAAGATCAAGGGCTACTTCTGGTGGCCGTCTTGAAAAAAAGATATCAGAGACTTTATAATGTCCTGTGGAGTATGCGCCCAAAACAAGAGTCAAAAGGAAAGACCAGCAGGCCTCTTACGCCCTATTGACATCCCACCTCGCCCTTGGCATACGCTTTTTATGGACTTCATCACCGATCTACCTCCATGCTCCGGATACAATACGATTCTAGTAATCGTGGACTTATTCTCCAAGATGGCGCATTTCATTCCGCTCAAAGGCTTGCCAACAGCAGCAACTCTGGCCCGAGAATTTCTCGAAAACATCGTCCGACTGCACGGTTTTCCTTCGGTTCTAATTTCGGATCGAGGTAGTCAATTTATTTCTCATTTTTGGCGAAGTTGCTGTCGGTCGGCTCAAATTGATGTGAGACTATCAACCAGTCACCACCCTCAGACCGACGGACAAACCGAGAGGACCAATCAAACTCAGGAACAGTATTTACGCTGCATGCTGCAACAAACTGAAAAAACTTGGAAAGACATCCTTTGGATAGCCGAATATGCCTACAATAACTCTGTCCATTCGGGAACTGGGAAAACCCCGTTTTTTCTTTTATACGGCAGTCACCCTCGAACCTCGGAGTTGGATCCCCTCCAAGATCTTGAAACACCAGCAGTAGACTACCTGCATTCTACAATCACCCAAGCCTTTAAGGAAGCTGTTTCTCACCTTCAAAGGGCTAAAGAACAATACAAGAAAGGAGCAGATCAACATCGGAAGGAAGCCCCTCAATATCAAGTAGGGGATCAAGTCTGGTTATCCACCAAATATCTACCTCTAAAAGGGCCACGCACATTCAACCCAAGATACCTTGGTCCCTATTCCATCACTACCATAGTAAACCCAGTAGCGGTCAAGTTGGACTTGCCCCCGCACATGAAGATACATCCGGTCTTCCACGTCTCTCTATTAAAACCCGTGCAACCTCAAACCCGACTAACTAAATCTCCAAAACCCATCCTAGTTGATGGAGAACTCGAGTTTGAAGTCAAAAGCATTCTGGACTCCAAGATCTCCAAATCTAAACTATTTTACCTAATTCACTGAAAAGGCTACGGCCCCCAAGAGAGATCCTGGGAACCTGCTGAATATGTCCACACTCCTCGCCTAATCAAAAGATTTCACCGAACATTTCCTGACAAGCCAAAACCCCCGGAGAAGCCCGGTTTGGGAGGGGCCTTGAGGGGGGTTACTGTCATGATCTCTGCTTCCAAAAGGTCAGGGTTTTCCCAACTCCCTTGGAAGCAGATCCATAACCCAGGTTCCGAGTGCCAACCAGTCCCAATTGGGACCTTTTGGACCCAGTCCTGGCGCCAGTGGCACCAGGCTCATAAATATGCCCAGTCCCAGCGCTGGAAGCGCCAGGCTCATAATGCTTGGGTGGACTTACCTGCATCAGACCATGCTGCTTACTTGCCTGCCAGTTGAGCCTCTGATCCTCTTCTGTTTGGAACTACTTTTCCTGTTGGGTGGGGCAGGAGCCACTCCCTAGGTTCAGAACACTGGAACTCTTCTGGAAAGCAGGAACTCTTTTCTTACCTAGGCGTGGCTGTGGAAGGAGACACCTAAGCACTACAGGAGGCTATTTAAACCACACCCGATGGATGAATCTTGCTTTGCGTTATTCTGCATCCTCTGCAGCAGAACGCTCATCGTGTCTTCTGCATCTGATCCTGGGCCTAAGGAAAAATGCTTACCATCCTGAATCCAGTCTTCAGCAACACCTATAAAGACAAGAAAGAACAGGTTAGCATTACGGTCTTCAGTGACAGCGCTTCACTTACCTGGTCCATCGGCTGTCACCAACGCCTCGCACTGCATTCCGGCATCTGAAAGACAAAAGCTTACCAACTCTTTGCACGCTCCGGAGGCTTTCGGCGCTGCATCCCGCATCTGAAAGACAAAACAAGGTGCGTTTAAAGACATTGGGGAACTTTAATACTCACGTGCCATTACTCCTTTCCACATCTAACCCAGTGGGTATTCCGGCACCTTGCAGCCGCTCCGAACTTGTACCTGCAAAATAAAAAGACAGTTAGAGCGCATCGTGAAGCAGGCAACAAGCGCTTACTTACGTGCTTCCAGGCGCTTCTATTCATCACACGGGCTCCATCTTCAACTCACTTCAGCCCGTCATCCGCCATCGCCGGAACCCTGCAAAACAAGAGACATCATTACTAAAGACTTTTAAAGACATTAGAATTACTCAAGACTTACCGTTCGTGCAGTAAACGACGAACAGCAGTCCTCTGAAGTCAAGAGGCCTGCCCCCCTTATCCAGTGAAGAAACTGGTTACAGCACCCTGCCCCGAGGCAGATGGAGAGCACGGCGTTCACTTACCTAAGACATCTTACCCTTCGAGTCAGACATACAGTGCACAGAGGTCCAGCCCAAAGAGCCAGCCGTGTGTTACACATCACCTTTGAAGATACGGTATACGCCCAGTCAAGACCGGCGCCTCTACAGGAATCAGGTGAGCGTTACATTGATATAATACTGCAGTCAATCATGTATTTGAGAACCCTGTCTGCAAAAAGAGCTCCTTGTTTTTGACGGGGTAAGCTAGGCAAGTTGCTTGTGAGAGACTTCTTTTGAGTTGTCTTACTGCCTCGGCTTGTTCTGGACCCCACTACCACTTGACCCCCCCTTCAAAAGATGGATCAGGGGTCTTGTGATATCTGCGTAATCCTCAATGAACTTTCTGCTGTAAATTAGTTAGTCCAAGGAGGCTCCTTAGTTCCCGCAGAGTGGTGGGGTATTGTATTTTCTGGAGGGCTTCTACGTTCCTTTCCTGGGGACAGAGACCCTGAGGAGTTATCTCATGCCCCAAGAAATTGACACGGGTTCTGCACCACTGTGCCTTTTGGAAAGAGAGTTTTGCTCCGGCAGCCCTAAACTGTGTCAGGACATAAAAGATCTCTGCTAGGTGTTCCTCCACAGATGAGCTTTTGACTAGAACATCGTCTACATAGGCCAGGTTACCCCTTTCACCCAGGTCGGTCATGGCCTTATGTATAAAGATGTTAAATTCATTGCCGGAGTTCATGTATCCGAAGGGAGTCCGGGTCCAAGTGTACTGCTGCCCCCTGAAGGTAAAGGCCAGCTTGTATTGGTTCTCCCTACTGACAGGCACAGTCCAGTACCCATTGGTCAGGTCACTGGCAGTGAATATGGACCCGTTTGTTGAGCTCCCTTAGGTCAGCACAGAGTCTCCACTGGCCGTTAGGTTTCAAAATCCCCAGCACAGGATTATTGAAGGTGCTGTGGACTGGACGAATTATCCCACGGGACTCAAGGTTCTTAATTATTTCAGTAAGGGACTCCATTGATGAGAGAGGCAAGCGATATTGCTTCACAAACACTGGAGTCATGCCAGGGTCCGTGGGAATTGTTGTTGTGTGGATGTTGGTGCGACCACAGTCATATGAGTCCACTGCAAAGAGAACTTGAAAATCTAAGAAAACTTGTTTCAATTTTTGCCTTTGCTCCAGAGTCCCACAGGCATCAGCTAGGTTGACTCTCTCTTCAACCATCTGCCTGATGCCTGGAAAGATTTCTGGTTTGGCTATTTCAGCGGCCTCCTCCAGCTGGGTGGAGAAGTCCCTGGTCAAAGTGCTGTTTTGGACTACTGGCTTCAGGTGGTGAAGGCAGTCCTTGTGGACTTGATAAATCACCTCATCCCTCCTGAAGTCACAGGTCACATCTTCCTTACCATAAGGGCAGGAAGAGTACCCCAGGAAATTCACCCCCTGCCGTGTGAAGATCCTGTCTGGTGTTGTGTCATCGTCGCTATCACTGTCAAAACAGTCCTTGAGGATTGGTCCTAACAGTTTGTTACCTAAATCTATCGAACAATGTCAGTCATCAACTGCCATTCGAATAAGGGTGCCTGCACCCAGAGTAATACTCTTTAGGCCGCTGTTATCCACCTCGATTGGAATGGTGTTGTGTTCTATGTTGACTAGTGGTGTTGGGTTTACCCCCAACCCTTGCAGTTGGAAATGAGCCCTGAGATGGACAAAGGCGTCAGGATTTTTCTGTTTCTGTCTTCTTTTAATTTTTACTTCCAGTGAGAATTATCGGGTCCATCCTGGGATGGTGACTTCCTCTCCAATCTGAATTTCAGCTGCATATGGCAGCAGTTGAGCTGACCGAAATGCTTTCTCTGGGTCATCAAAGTCCATGGGATTACCCGCTAATTGGTACCAGGCTTTGAAGTTTATTAGGTCCAAACTAATGGCAAAGCGATTGAGAATGTCACTGCCTAAATAAAATGCAGCAGGGACATCTCGCACGACCCAACAATTATGGACTATGCTCTTGTTGCCTATGGAAATTTTGAGCATACACCTGCTATGCAGTAGATGTTTGGAATTGGGTGTTTTCAGGTCCATTTTCCATTTGTCTAACAGTTTAAATATGTGAATGGCTAGATCTTTAGGGAGTTTGCGGTACATGGCCTTGATGATGAAGCTCTTACCGTTGTTCACACATACTCGGGTGAGAACAGAGTCCTTCCCCTCATTTATCTGAATAGGCATGAACAACTGCTCTCCAATTTTCTGAATACCAGCCAAGCTTTGAGCTGATTTCTCATCTTTTTGGACTATAGGAATGGGATTTTCTGATGTGAATTGTATAGAATTTCAGAGTGTTTCCTTCCAGTGTGGAATGCCACCTTAGAATGGAAGGAAGGTTGATTTTCAGAAATAGAGAGGACTCCCCATCACCAGTTTGTTGTCCTACTGTAATTACTGTCACGTCTGGGATTTGATCATTCTGTAAATGAAATAAAATGTTGTCAGGTTTTTGTTCAACCATGTGGCATGTGCCATTTAAACTAACATGGTTGACACTCTGTTTAAGTTTTATTGGTCGGTTAGTCTGGGTCCAGAGGACCTTGTTTACACAATCTATGAGGGGAGACAATCTACACAGGATGTCATTCTCTAGTGAACATGGTGTGCCCTCTGGAGTCGCAACTATTACCGGGTGCTTCACCTTGTGTGGGCCAATTTTAATGTCTAAATCCGCAGTCCCCTCGACAGGATTTTCCTTCCCATCAAAGTTCTGAAGTTGTCCAGGAAGAGGGGTTAGAGGGATTTAGTATTTCTCCCCCTTCCCGAATTCAGTTGATCAAAGGCCCTTTTTGACAGAAGGGTGGCTTGGGATCCAGTGTCCACCAGGGCCAAAATTGTACATTGCCCCTGTATTTGGACCGGGGCATCAAATCTTCCATCCTTTTCCGCAAGGGGGCAAAGATAATTCACATTTTTGGCCAATTGGTGGGTTAAATTATTTGCTTTGGATACTGACAGAGAGGTGATTTGGGCGGGATTCTGTTTGGGATCTTGGGAACCTGTAAGAAAATGGTGACAGCTAGATATGGGGGAAGTTTTGGGCTCCCCTGGTTCTGATTCTTGGCTGCCCCCCCTTTTTGGAGGCAGTCACCAGAATAGGTTTGAACAAGGGGATTTTCGTGCTGGTCATTCTGGGGTTTGATGATGGGCGGTTTTAACTCGGTCGCCACATCTACCCAGTCTGGATTGGGATCCTTTGGGACCCATTTTTCTTTGGGAGGAGTTCCCCCATCCCTGAAGGAGAAGATCCTTTTCCCAGAATCCGCTGAGGACCCCTCGCCTTCAAACTGTAAGATTTGCACCTCTTCCACAAAATGGACCTTTTTAGGCTCTTTATTTCTCCTACCCCCCCTCTGTTCCTTGGGTTGCAGACTTTCGGGGGCAGGGGATTTAGGTTCCAGTTCCTAGGTTTCCAGGGGCTTTACACAAGTGGGGAAGGAAGCTTCCTCTAAGGCTTTACATCCCCTTTACCCCGGTGCCTCCTCCCTGGGAACTGGTGGGTTGTTGCGGGTTCTTCCCCGGTCATTGTTCTGGAGCACCAGACCCTGGATTTGAGGAGTTCTGGGCCGCCATGCTCATCTGAGGGTTCTGTTGAGCCCTCAGTATGCAACCCAGATCCTGTGCCATGTTCTGGACCTGGCTCTCCAGTTGGGACACCCGCTCTGGCTGGTACGGGGTCCTCTGGTCTACCATGGGTTGATCCCGGGAAGGGTAACTATCCCTTCTCACATAATACCCCTGATTAGGACAGTTTGGGTACCCCTCCACCCTTGGCCTCCCCTCTCCCGGATTGGGCTGTCTGGGTTCAGGAAAGTGGGGAAAGAAAGAAGGGTTGTTTCGGGGGTTGAGGTTTGGCGGGTACAGGGAAAGAAATTTGGTCCAGCATTTGGGGGATTACTGCCCTCCTGGGGAAAGTGAGGAGGGAAGTTTCCTGGGTTTCTAGCTGTCTGGTTGGATCCCCCCCTTGGGCTGGGGGAGTCCATACATAGCCCAGGATTGGTCTGTTGCCTTGTAGCGTGGGCTGATGTAGTCAGGGGAGTTAGGAGTCCCTGACTCCCTGTTTGGGATTGGCCTCCACCACCTTGACAGCAGCAGGGGTGTTGGTTGGTTTGGGGCTTTTGCTAATATTTTTACTTTCTAGTGGCTTCTGCACTTCATATATGTGCGTTGCTTGTTCAATGACCCAGTCTAGTGATCTTTTCTCATGAAAGTCCCTCACTAGCTGGTTCATAATGTATTTAGGGAGAGCATGAAAGAAGGTGTTCACAAATTCCTTGCTGTCAGTGTGCACCCTTCTAATGGTCTGCGCAAAGGCACGTTTCAATTCCTGGACAAATTCTTGTGGGTCCTAGTCTTCCCCACATTGTAGGTTGTAGGCTGCCTTTGCGGGCCTCTCGGGGGTTTCTATGAGTAGAAACATGTTTCAGGATGGCCGCCCTATAGGTGGACCATCTGGAATGGTTCTGATCCTCCAGCCCTGCAAAGAAGCTGTATTAGTCAGGTGAAAATGTCCACTTTACATACTGAATACAGCTTTAGCTGTCCTTCAGGTGGAAAGTCTCCATCACCTGCTCAAACAATTCAAGGTGCTCCCAAACCGAATATTTGCCATTTTTGTGGTAGGGCGTTATGACGCTCCTAATAGCTTTTATTTGCTTGAGGGGATCGTTGAGTAAAGCTCTCTTGACTTTGTTAGCCTTTTTAGTCCTGGTCATCCTGGTCCACTCATCCTCTGACTCAGAGGCACTGCTACCAGAGGTGGCTGTCTTATCTTCTAGACTCTCCGGGATTCTGGGAGCTTGGGAATGGCTGGCAGAATCTGGGGGCCTATTATCTTGGGACCTGTGGCAGTCAGAAGAGTCTTCTGACTCTTCCTTGCTCCCAGGATTGGTTGAGTACCCCCCACTGTCCTAGCTGGGCAGAGGTTTTTAGGGTGCTGTTAGTGGGCCTAGTCTCATGAAATTCCCTACCAAATTTCACTGACTGATCCCTAGGTATGTGATATTTCTGAGGATCCAGTTCTCTGATTCTCCCCTGACTGGAGTCTCCCAGATCAGAGAAGATGGCCCTAGCACTCGGGAACCTGTACATAGATGCCCGTCCATCTATTTCTGGGAGGCGCTGACCTATTAGCCCCATATTTCCCATTGTGTTGAAGTCTACCATCCCCGTGGCCCTTGGTTCATATGAGCCAGTGGACATGGGGGTGACAGAGTCCATGGAATTGAAGGTATTAAAGTCCCTGATGCCAGGGTTCCTGAGGTTATGCTCAGGGGTTACCCTCTCCCATCTAACCTCATCTCTTTCAGCCCCTACTCCCTGATGACATGCAAGAATTTGACCCTTTTGTTCCTCTATTAAGTCTTTACTGGTCTCTATGAGTTGTTCCTGCATGGCTATCTGTCTATGGAGTCTGTCATTTTTTTCACAGAGAGCCTCATTGTCTCTCTGTGCTTCCTGCCTGCATTGGGAGTATTGGTCCATTTTTTGCTGCAGGAGACTCACCTCCTGAGTTTGGTCCTTACTGGCCTGATTATTCTTTGCCAGAACATCTTTCACCCTCCTGGTATGCTCTAACAGCTTTTCATTGTCCCTTTTGAGTTCACCCAGTCCCTGAAAGGCCAGGTGATTTTCTTCTAACTTGGTTTTTAAATGGCCGACTTCCTGGCCTAAGGCATCCCTCTCTTGACATAGAGTTCCCCTCTTCTCAGGCAGGTCGTCCCTTTGTTTCCTAATGGCATATCATTTCTGGTGCTCCACATCAAAATCTGTTTGAGTGTGGAGATCCTTCAGTATTAATTTATTATTTTCCTGCTTTAGTTCATCAATCTGATTTTCTAGGGCAACCATCTGTCCTGCACAGGCTCTATTATAATTGAATTGCTGCTCCAGATTTTGTTGGCTCTGTTTTAGAGAATCCAACCTTTCCTGACACTCTTTTTGCAGTGTCAGTATTTTGGTATCTTGCTCTGCCTTCTCTTGCTGCAGGAGATCCAGATCTTCCTTTAATTTTGTCAGGTACTGTCTGGTTTCTCTCTCTGATTCTTGGGTTTTTTGTTGCCTTTGCTCTGCAGAGTCCAGATCAGTTTGGGTTTTCTCTAGGAATTGTACTTGCCTCTTTGCCAGATCTTGGCTTTCGGGATATTTTTCCTGTATTACTCCAATGTGGAGGTACATGTAAGCCGCTATTTTGGCAATTTTACATTGTTCTTCTTTTACTTTTGGGCCCATATACAATTCACTAAGTGCCTGGTGTAATGGACCCTGGTCCTGCCATGTACCTAATTCCGTGGCAGTGACTTGTTGTTTGATTTCCTGCAGCCAAACTTTCTCATCCTGCTCTACCCATTCACCCCTGACAAACAATTTGTGCAGTGGGTGTTCCCTTGCAATATTGATTTCCAATAGGGACGCCATCCCGGAAATATTAATTTCCTTCTGACTTATCTCAGGGTTACTTTACTTTTGCAAAATAGGCCCAGCTCCTTTGAGTATTTCTATTGAAGGGTGTTTTTACAGTGTAGCACAGTATGGTAGCCCAACAAGGTGTATGTACCCCGTCAGTAAGCACGCTGTGTTAGACTGTCACAAGTTGTATGTCTAATTCAGGATCTCGTGACGAGCCCCCAAGCTGTAAGTGATTTCCGGCACACACCCAAGTCAATGCCTAGCATGTAGTGCATAACTGAAATCCTTATTTATTTTTGACTAAAAGTTCTTTATTCTGAACGATATACCACTCATATCACGTCCTTCTCCTGGAATGCCCCCCCCCCCGCCGGTCACACTGAACCAGGAATCAGGCTGGTTTGCAAAGATAAATATTTATTTATGTATCTTTAATACACAAGGAGTAATTAGTGAGCAAAAATTCAGCACACAACATAATACCTTTGTGTTGGTTCAGATCAGATAGCACTGTGGTTAGAGATTCCCCCTGTACACCCATCAACCCCCAATAGGCAATGTAAAGAGATAGGAGGAGAGAGCCGGTATTCAGGAATAGCAGAATTCAAACAGAATATCAATCCCACGTTCCCCCTTTCAAACACAAGAGAAAACGGAATTGACTGTCAAGTTGTCAGAATGGCTTTTAAAGGTATCTTTAGGATGGACTGGGCAAAAACTCCAAATATGGTCAAAATTGCTGAAATTCTTATAAATTCTTATGGGAGCCGCTTTGGATAGTTGCACACAAACACAAGCAATGATTTATTCCCAAGAAAAACTTTGAAATCTTAAAATTCAAGTTGGATGCAATTAAAAGCTGTTTTACACGTGTAAACATTTTCCTAAAACGAAAATGTGCGGCAAACTTTTCACTGTGCGATATTCACGATAACAGGAAAACCATTGTGGGTGTGATGGATAGATATGAATGTTATCTACAAGCAGGAGTTGAAATTTTGTTTCTATCACAGAAACTGAGGAAGCTACAGACATTGTAATGGAGGTCGTTTTTCGAGATAGGCGCAAGAATGGAAAACAGGAATGCGCTTTTAAAATGATGAAAGGGTTTCTGATACTAGAGGATGACTATGAACAAAACGAATACCCCACAGGAACACAGTCACTTGGGAAGGGTGACTGCCTGCTAAGGAAACTCGCCTTCTTCAGAAAAGAAAAGGATCAGCACAGAGATAGTTTTAACAATACTAGTTTGGAGAAAAATAAGATGGTTTGGAGAGAGGTTTCAGACAATGCAAAGATACTCCTAACAATGCAGGTTCTGAATCCAAGATAGGATGGGTCTAAGATAGGGATAAGACTGCAAAATACATAGTGACACAATTATTCCTATTTATACTCACTGGATACGTTTTTAAATGGAACCGTCAGTTCTGGTCAGGGGATTGGATTGGGTTTAGGAAAGACATTTTGGCACATCGGACTGGGCAGGGTCAGCAAGGCGCTCTGCTCACAGCATGGCACAGGACTGGACAAGGTCAGCAAGGCGCTCTGGTCACAGCACGGCACTGCATGGGACTGGATCTGCCCTTCTTGGTTCTGAGGATATTTATCTTCAGCAGGCAAGCAGTAACAGCACAGCCCAGCTGTATTATGTTGCTTCCCCTTAGGTTTGTGGGGTTCTGTTCTGGAATTTGGGGCCTAGCTGAGAATGGTTCAGCTATGCAATAGGCCTTTTTTCTTTTGCCTAGTTTCTGGAGTCTGGAGCAAGGAAGATGTAGTGTTCAGCAGCAGGGTTCTCCGCCAGCATCAGGATAGTGAGTGAATCTGTCTGTCCTTATGAGTGGTGAGCTGCCTCTATTTATGCTATGAAATGACACCATAAAGGGGTGTGTGGGCTGGTTTAGCCTAAGCTTGCCCCTTTGAAAGGTGATTGGATCAGAGTCTACTCTCTGCCTTGATAGGAGGAGAGAAACAGAGTGTCATCTTTATGGTGCAATTTTATAAGGCTTAGAATCCACCTGTAGCCCCTGGAACACAAAATCTACTTTTGGCAAAATACATATTTCCACATGTGCAACCTCTATAAAAATCACATATACAGATTACATATTTTACATAACAGCTATTCCTCAAAACCCCCGTAGCTGTGGGATCTTGTCTCCGCTTTTCACTGAATTTTGCCCTTTTCACTAGGAACACAATGTCCAATTTTTAAGCAATGTTCTACAAGTGTACGTGTTTAACATGGGAATATGTGTATAAAGTTTCACAATTCTAACAGGAATACATTTTGCGTAAAATCACATTTCTTGCCATTGCTGTCCAGAACATGCCACACAGTTCTGGTGCCTCTCCACCCGCGCAGCCAGAATTAATTTAACAACTCGGTTATTTTTATATTTTTCACAATTTTAAACAGTAAATTATCAGTCTATTTAAAATATGTTCTTTGTCGATGTTAAGCAACAAATGGTTGTTTGACTCCACCCCTTGGTCTCTCCCTGGAAGCCCAGAAGCCATCCCCCATGTTTGTTCCTTGCAGAGGCCATTTACGACTGTCTTCACATTTTGAATTTCCTGAGCTGGAGCTTGTCACTGTTCCTTTTGCCTCTGTAGACCAGGTTCTACCCTGTAATTTGATTTCCTGCTGGGGGGAAAGACCTTCCTTCTGTGAGAAAAACCTTTTATTCAAGTTATGCAGCTTCAGCCAGGTTTAAATTAATTGTTAAATTATGTGGCCTTTTACTTAGCACAAAACAAACTTGTTGTATCAAATACAGCTAGAATTCACATTCAAGATTTTAAACCATGAGATCAAACACTTACAATATGGGCTACTATCAGTAACAGGCCTCTTAGATTGCATTAGCACCCAGCAAGAATTGTGATTGTTTAAAAGGTGTTCTATAGCGGCATTCTGAAGTTTCAGCAACAAAGAAAAAGAGATTTAAAGCAATCTTGGAGTTTCATTTAGCAAAGCACTGCTTTTTCCTTCTGCACTCCACTTTCAATTGTTGTGGAGCCCAGTGACACATTTCAGTAGTGAGAGTCAGGTTTATGGAACGGTAAATGGACAAACTTCACATCTGATTTGTAAATTACCTCATCCTATATCAGTAACACCTGCATAATGAAGCGCTTTTTAAAATCGTTTTTATTCTGGTGACAGTCGCTCTCTTATAATGTACAGTAGTGGCTATTCAAAAGGCCTTAAAGTTGTATTTGCCTGTTGGATATACACAGGGTCCATGCTTTTTTGCATGTTTTGCAAGAAGAACTTTGTAGGGTTTTACGAGGGCCTCAGAACCGCCTTAAGTAAATATAACAGGGGAGTCGGGGCTACATACAACTTGCCTTTATTTAACTACGGCAGTAACTGCCAGAACTTCCCTTCAGCCCCTCCCTAACCCCAGTGTCATTTCCCTTTTCCCTGGGAAGGACCGCAACGGCGGTCCGCTCACATAACGATGTGGGCTGGCTGCTCCCGTGCGGGAGATGACATAACATCTCCTCCCATTTTAGAGTACAAGGTCCTCACCTCTCCTCACTCCATCTCTTCAATAAGTCGGTGAGGTTTCATGCGACTCCTCTGTGGTCTCCGTGTGCTGCGAGGAGTCGCCCAGGTCTCGAGGTGGTTTGTCGGGCTGTCTTCACCCTCCGAGGCCTCGCTGTCTCCTAAGTAGGGTTCGTCTCGTTGTCCTTCCTCCACACAGGGGGCGTCCCTGTACCCCGTGTCTTCAGGGCAAGTCATCATGCACTTGAAGTGTGAGAGGTTACGAGTTACTGAGGATTGATCCTCTCTCTGTGCTGTGATCATTGTTCCTTTCTTTTGGGTCACAGTCAGTGGTTCTTTTGCGAATGTGGCATCCTCTTTCTGTTATTTCGGTTGGCGCATGCACACCTGGTCTCCTGGTTCCACCGTTGATTCCCGAGCTTGCCTCTTCTGGTCAGCCGTGGCTTTCATTTTGACCTTTGCGTCATTGTTGTTTCTTTTGGCTTCCTGTTCTAGTGGTGTTGCGACTCCTGGGTTGGGATCTTCTGGTAGTCCCGTTCTGATTGATCTTCTAAACATCAGGTCGGCCGGGCATACTCCCGCCGTGCTATGGGGGGGGTGCCTGTAGTCCCTCAGCAATTGGTAGAGGGCCTGTTCAAACGGCTTGTTGTGAATAGCAGCTATTTGTAATGTTTTTTTAACGTTGGCCATGAATCTCTCAATGATACCATTTGCCTGTGGCCATCGGGGTGTTATTTTTCGGTGTTGAAAACCCATGTATTTGGAGAAATTCTCGAAGTCTTGACTCATGAATGGCGCCCCGTTGTCAGATTTTATCAGTCTTGGGATCCTGTAGGTGGATAGCATGCGGTCTAGGGCTGGGATGACGCTCGATGCGGCTTTGCTCTACACGATTTGCACTTCAGGGAAACGTGATTGTTCATCTATCAACACTAGCATGTAGGTGCCGTCTCGTAGCGGCCCAAAGAAGTCCACCGCTAGTTCCTCCCATACTTGTGCCGGTAAGGGTGACATCTGGAGCGGGTTCGGGTGTTGTGGTGGTGCTATTTGTTCACACGTTGGGCATTTCCCAACTATTTCTTCCACCATGGCATCGAGCCTCGGGAACCATACCTTCCGTCTTAGTAGCCGTTTTTTGCCGACTACCCTCGGTGGCTTTCGTGTGCTGTGTGTATTGTCTTTTCTCGTAGGGCTTCTGGGATCAGCACTTTGCAGCCCTTTAATACTACGTGCTCATCTACAATGGAGAGTTCGTCTCGGACGTGGTCTATCCACTTGACGTCCTCTTGCACTGCCTTCGGTGCCTGTCTGGCCTGCTGTTTCATGTGTGATCTCCTTTCTGTCTATAGGCAGTGTCGGACGATCCGGAGAGTCAGGTCTTGTTCTGACTGTGTGATGATGTCTGCCCACCCCACTGGCATGGGCTGTAGGTGGTGTATGAGGTAATTGATGTACGCGTCCGCTATGGACGGCTGGGTACTCGCTGGACCTGTCGGGTGACGGGGCAGGTAGTCTGCCGGTTTCCTCTTTGCCTTGCCGGTGTTTGATGACAAATTTGTAGTCTTGTAGACGTAAACCCCACCTGGCTATCCTCGGTGGCATTCTCGCATTGGGGTCTCCATATATTGTGAGTAGGGCTTGATGGTCTGTTGTGATCGTAAACTCTTTCCCATAAAGAAATAAATAAAAATACTCACATGCCCATACTACCACCAGGATCTCCTTTTCTGCTTGGGAGTAAGCTTGTTCTGTGGGGGTGAGGCTTCTACTGGTGTATGCTACTATGTAGAGGTTTGTGGGTGTCCCCGGGTCTCTTTGTGTGAGGATGGCGCCTAGCCCGAAGGGGCTGGTGTCCACAATTACTTCGGTGTCCCTGTTGGCATCGAAATAGGCCATGTCTTCTGCTTTCGCGATGGCATTGCGTATTGCTTCTAACACTTTTTGGCAGCCATCCGACCAGACATATGGTTGATCTTTTCACGTTAGTAGGCATAGGGGGTTGCTGACCACGGCGTAGTCATTTAAGTATCTCGAGCAGTAGCTGGCTAAGCCGAGAAATGATTGCAGTTCCGTTGCTGTCGTGGGAGGCGAGGCCGAGTTGAGGGCAGCTACCTTGTCGGGGTCCGGCCGCATGCCTTTGTTGGAGAAAATGCGTCCGAAGAAGCGTAAAGAGCCTTTTCCAAATTCACATTTGGCTTTATTGAGTGTAAGTCCAGCCATCTCCAGTGCCGCACACACCCTGTGTAGTGCTGCATCGTGTTCTTCCTTGGTTTTCCCGAAGACTAGCACATCATCCGAGTAATTTAAACAATTGGGCACGTGTCTGATCACTCGATGTATTTCCTCTTGAAAAATCCCGGCGGTAGATGAAATTCCGAAACTGAGTCTCTTATATTGAAAGAGTCCTAGATGGGTTACAAATTTTGTTATATACCTTGATTCAGGGCCTATCTCGATTTGATGGTAACCTTTAGTTAGGTCTAATTTGGAGAATACTTGTGATCCGTGTAGAAGGTGGATCATGTCTGTGATCCCGGGCGCTTGATGCCTTTCCCTCTCAATTGCTACATTTGCCCTCCTCATGTCCACACACAAGCGTATTGACCCATCAGGGGATTTCTTTGGGACCGGGGCTATGAGTGACACCCATGGTGTTGGTCCAGAGACGGGTTCGATGACATTGAGCTTGATGAGCTTGTCTAACTCTTCTTCTACTTGTTGTTGTATATTGATGGGTATGCTGCGGTAATGCTGTGCAACCGGAGGAATATCTTGGTTGATGTGAAGTTGTACCTTCCTGTTTTTCAGCTTCCCTAGGCCTTTGAAGAGATTTGGAAAAGCTTGCTCTATGGCGTCGGGCTGTGCAAAGTATTTGTGGGCCATAAATTGGTATAGTATGTGTACCGCTGTCTTAAAGCTTAGTATGCAGCCGCTGTTGGCTTCTGTTTTCAAAATATGTAGCGGGATCTTTGTGGCGTGAGATTTGTGAACACACCATGCTGAGATTGTGCCTTTACAGGGTAGTAGGGTCGTTGCTCCATAGGGATAGATGTCGATGGTGGCCTTGTGGATCTTGGGTGGACTGACGAGGGAGATGTATGCTTGGTCGCTTATTATGTTGATTGTCGCCCCCGTGTCAATGAGGAATTCTAGTGGTGTGTTGTTTACCTGCAGTGCGAGGGTGGGACTGTGCTGGGTGGCCGTAGTGTTGTTAAGGGCCCACACGTATCCTTTCTTTCTCTGATCCTCTTCCGATGACTGAGATGCACTGATGGATGGGGATTGCATCTCAATGTATCTGACAAATCTCCTTCTCTGAGACCTTCTGTAGCCTTCTGATGGCCTCTTGACATCCTGTGCGTATGAGCTCCTTCGGGCTGTGTCTTCCTTTCTCGGTCCTTCCTGTTCGCCTTCTCCCCTGTTACCTGGTGGGCTGATGCGTGAACTCCTCTGTATTTCCTGATATCTCTGACTGCTGGGTGCGGGTCCTGGCGTGTTCTTGCAGACCGCTCTATAGTGATCCATACTGCCGCATGCAGCACATTGTTGTCCTACTGCGGGGAATTCACCAGTGTAAGGATATTCATACCCACATCGATAGGAGGTGGCGTCTGCATGTTTTCCGCTTTGTGTGGGCTTGCTATATAGTTGGTCAATAATGTCCGTGCTTGGCGCCGGGTACTGTATGGTGACTTTTCTCAGGCTGTCCAGTTGTGATTCTACCGCTGCCTCCATTCTGGCCTGTGCGAGTATCTCCTCCAGCGACCTTTGCTTTTGAAGCAGTTGTTTCCTGAACGGTTGTGATATGCAACCCGCTATTACCTGGAATCTCAGTGCTTCTTCATTTGAGTACTTGTGGAATTCACAATATTTTAACTTGAAGCGAAGGCGCATCATGAAATTGTCCATCGACTCCCCTTTTTCTTGCCTCGTGGTATGGAATATGTGAAACTCGTAGTCTATGTTGGTGTGGGGGGAAAAGTATTCTGATAGTTTGCCATGAAGTTCCCCGTATGTCACTGTGTCCACATTTAGTAGTTCACCGGCAATGTCTCTGACAGCATGGCCAACAGCCATGAAGATCATGTTTTTAAGTCTTGCATCATCTGTGAGGCCTAGTGCCCCTGCGTAGAACTTAAAATCACGTAGCCATATGATCCACCTGGGTCGTAGATTGGATGTGTCTCTCAAATCAAAAGGGCTAGGCATGGGCATGTTTTGAGCCAAGCTTCCTGGTGTCTGTTGTGCATCATCCGGTGCCATCCCTGTTGCTGCAGAGGAGGATGCTTCTGGGCTGGAAGGGTTTGACATGTTGCCTGTGAAGGATGCTGATGTTTCTTCTTTGGTTGTTTTCCAATGCCACTTGCTGGCTTTACTGTGTCCCTTTCCTCTGGGGTTATCACACAAGGGAGGGTTAACCATTGTCTGAAAAACATGAGTTTGACTCAATGTTCCATCTTATTACAAAGTTGAAGAGACATTTGCACTGAAGCAAATACTATCATTGTAAGAATACATTTCGGATTGTGAACAAAATGCCCATTCAAGAAAATAAGAAGCCCAATGCACTATAGTAGAATTATCCTTTTATAAGATGTTTGCTCAACTGGATAATACGTGTTTTAAATGTTTCCTAATTATACAATAATCATAAAATCATTGATGGCATACACATTTCTTTAAGTTTCAATAAAATACAGTTCACAAAATTTCTTACAAAACAGAAACAATACTTCAAAAGATAAAATTTCTTAAAAGAGGATTTTACATTTTAAATAAATGTCCTTCCCCAGAAATTTGCAAATGTGTTCAATCACTATGTTTTACACATCATTTCACAATTGAATTCATACTTAACATGTAATCAAAAACAAGTTATTTTTCAACAATCTCTTTTTCATCAATCTCAATACATTGTCTGTTCGTTTATCACCAACACAATTTATATATAAACAATATTCTTCTTGAGGGAAATGAGAATTGCCTTCCTACAATTATAAATGTATACTGAATTAACCATTTAATCCATCAAGTTAATAAACTTAAACTTATTAATTCAAGAGACATATGCAACACTAATCTTACATTTATAGAGTATCTTGTGCCATTAGAAAGCACACTGTAACCAACACATAAAAGCCAACACCAAAAATATCTGTGTTATCAAAGTGATAATCGATTAATGACAAAGATTGGATTTCCAATAAGAGTAAAAATGCTAATAGCTTACCCATTTCAGTATTGATCTAATAGCCAAAACATAGTTAACATTTTGCATGTTTTAGTGCTTGTTGAAACCCTTATTCACGGATCAGCAGGAAATATTCCTGCAACAAGGAAACCTACACTTTCTCAGTTCTGTGTTTACGTTCATATAAAAACATGCAGAAAGAGCCTGCAGTGTGCTCTTACCTATTGTTGTATGCTAGATGAGCAGCGTGACACAATGGTTGGAAAACCAGCATCCTGCCCCGCGCTCGGTTTTGAGCTAATTGCTAGCCATGTAATGTGGGGTGCGTGATCTCGCATGCCAACTTTCATCAGGACCTGTGATCTGTGACTCACAGTGGTGGACATATTGGGGTTTCTCCAGGACATTTATTCAATTGTAAAGATATTTACATATCTTCTCAGGAGGGTACTAAATACCCTAGTATAATATTAGCCCAATCATTTTTGTTTTAAATGGACCCAACTAAAAGCAAAATAAAGTCAACAGTCTAAGATATACTTGAACTCTTATCACACTTCATAATCAATAACAAATCATTCGAAGTCAAACACTCAATGGACATAGCTGTGTAACAGTATCCTGTAGACTGAAAATTCAGCAATTATCTCATATGTAGACCTCACGTTAGCAATCAGGTACTCCTAAAAATAGCAAGCGATTCTATTATAGTTATTTTCAAAGTCGTTCCAGAAAAATGTAACAATATATATGTATCATCTAGTGCACAACATTATTAATTGTGTAATAATTTGTAACATAACGTCTCTTTAATCAATCTGAACTGAACACCACTCATTTCCCGGAATTGTGTGAGATCCCATTCCATGTTTACTCCATTAGGAGTCATTGCTTCTAACTTTCAATCCAATATACTTTCTTTTGGAGTACTATCGGTTGATATCACCCCCTCTCTTTGGAGTTAAAATCTGATCCAAAATTAAAAACTGTATTTGTGCAATAGAGTGACTAACTTTATCAAAATGTAATGCAACTGGTGATTTGTCACTTTTGGTCTGCACATTGGATTTAAGTTCTGTCCATCTGTATTTTGGCATATGTGTAGTCATCCTCACACAAAAAGGGCATTTCAATCCGTAAACAACATTCACTGAATCGCATGTAGCTGAATGGTTGAAAGCTTTTTAATTTCCAGTGTAAGGATGGTTTATGTAGTTCCCTTTGATTATGTTAGTACAATGTTTACAGTTATTCCACAGTCTTGCTCCTAATTTTACTTGTTTCAAATTTCTCTGATGCATAATCAGCTTTAATCAAGTGGTTTCTCAAGGAATGATTCTTCTGATATGAAAATATCAGAAGTCTTGGAAACAAGTGAGCCAAAGTGGAATCCAATTTCAAAGTATTCCAATTTCTGATATGATGTTTTTAACCTGCAAGCTCCGAAGAGAGTATGTTGTTACATGAACTAGATCCGGGACATCCCCATTTGGCTTAGTCATCAGGAGCGACTCACAAAGAATTTGTGATCATTTCTCCCCAGTAGAATAAATGATCCCTTGCTTATATCGCCTTTCCGAAGATGTGTTCCTGAGTTCATTGGACTTTAGTGTATATTCAGTATTAATTTAGATGATTCTCCTGCACCTCAAGAATTGACTGAATGGAATCCATTCTAGGGTTCTTCGTGGATGAAAACTAGTTTCAAGTAAAATGTTGTTCCTATTAGTAGGTTTTGAATACATTGTTTTCTGTAGTTCCCTCTTTGTAATACATCTCAACATCTAGGAACTTGGATGTTAGAGAAGCTATGTTTAGTAGTAAACTTTAATCTTGGCTGCAAATGATCTGTGTATTCAAAATAATCAATTCTGAACTAGTACCATGCCATATTAAAACAATATCATGTATGTAATGATAATAACAGTTTAAGTGTTGCGTCTACTTAGCACAGCTAAGCACATTCCCTATTTTGAGGAACAATATGTGTGTGTTTGCATAACAGGGGCTCATTCTTGCCCCTATTGAAGTCCCTGAAGTCTGTAAGTAATAACAGCTTTCAAACCTAAATAAAAATGTTTAAAAGTACAATTTTGAGAAGGGACAAAGTAAAGACTTTGTCTTATTGATATTTATCGGTTGCCAAAAGTAACCATTGCCTCAAGTCCTGCCTCATGCGGTATATTTGTGTATACTAGTGGCGTCCATTGTAAAAAGTATATCATCATGCTCTATAAAGTCAATTAATTTCAGCTTTGTCAAAAAATGCCCAGTATCTCTTATGTCTGCGGGACTGGTGTATATGAGAGTTTGAATGATCTTATTTATATATTGTGCTAATAGTTCAAGTAGATTGTTGGTAGCCACAAAAAAAGGTCTCCCAGGAGGATCTATCAAGTATTTATGTATCATCAGTAGAATATATAGAACACGCATGGTAGGTTGTGATTTAATGAGAAACACCTTTGTGTGGTGGGATACAATGCCATTGGCTGCCACTTTTATCAAAACATTTTTGATCAATGATCTCACTTGTTCAGTAGGATCATCAAAGATTTCCATATATGTATGCGGGTCTGACAATTGCTTTTTAACTTCTTGACAATAATTGTCTCTATTCATAATGACCAGTGCTCCCCCATTTGTCAGCTGGTTTCAAAATGAACTTCTCATTATTCCAGAATGTACTCATTGCTTGTTTTTCTCGGTTTGAGGAGTTACTGTGCACTCTCTTCTTAAAACTGATCTTCTCAAGATTGCGATGAACTTTCTTCTGAAAAACTTCAATGGTTCCATTTTAAATTGGTGGTATACATTTACTGTTAGGTCCTGTTTCTACAAAATCTGATTTTTCAGTTGTCTCTGGATCTTCCATAGTTTCAAAAAATAATTTCAGTTTCATTGTGCAAATTCCCCTAAAAAGGTCAATCTTCTCCTTTAGTAAATTACTACTATATTGAGGCACAAAGGTAAGCCCTTTCTGCAATGTTGTATTTTCAAATTCAGACAACTTATAATATGAAATATTTATAAGTAGGTCTTCCTTAGAGGGATTGAAGCCTTCCTTAATGGATTTGTTTCTTTTTCCCTGGTCTGGTTTTCTTTGATCTAAAAATCAAACCTTCATATTTGATGTTGATATGCCTGCTTCTTGAATAGTTATCTCTTCTCCAGTCACTACTAGCACACTTTGTGAATCTCTTTCCTCAAATTCCACACTACAGATTGATAATGTATTCTCAGATGAATTATATCATCTAGTTTTAGGAATACACTTCTGGAGATTTTGACTACCGCCAAGTCAATAGTATTCCTGCCAATGTCTATTTTTTTTAGACTCAGGTTCTCAAGTTTTAAGTTAATATCATCAAGGGTTTTCTGGATTTCTTTCTTTGTCAAAACATTGGTCATTTTAGTTTTAATGTGGCGTATTTCCTCCTCCTCTATATTATTTAGAGATATTGATAATGCTTCGATGGTCAGAATGCTGAGATCTAATGAACACTTTTTTTAAATGTGCCTCCACTTTTAAAGAAAACCAGATTTTACCTACATAAAGTGGGTTCAAGTGAGACACACAACCCTCTTGGGATCCTTGTAATTTTGTGCAAAGGGTGTAGCATGATGTCTTTACTAATTCCTCTCTGAATTCATGTTTTCAGTTGATTAATCAACTATTCTGGCCTAATGGCACTAGTTAATTCAGTGGTGTTTATCAAATTGCAGGCTATTTTAGGCCATGACATCTTAGCAGTAGAGCAATAAATGCAGAAACAGATGAGATATTAATTTACATTATGAACTGTATAACATTAAGTAAAATTTTGCAGTATTTTTTATTTGATGACATAACTTTTGTTCCATTAATAGTATTAAGGTTTATATGATAAAAAATAACGTGTGTTGAACCTCAAACCAATGATGAAGCATGCCAAAATAACTGGTCACTCTTTTTGGGAATGGTATGATTCTGTACTATTATCGGTTAACAGCATGTTTTTTTGTTTGTTGACTCATATCAGCTGTAAACTATGTTTAGCAATATATATTTAACAGTTATAATAGAAGTTAGTTCACATTAGCATTTTGATATATTCCCTCATAATAGAAGAGGATGATCCTTAGTAAACGTACTTCGTGAATGTAGTCATTTTTAGAAGACAAGCAGTAAAAAACATACCTTTTGTTTGTTAAATATCAAAATACATTGAAACACAATCCCATGGTCTTATAATGAGAGGGAGGTCTTTGAATCTCAAAACAAACAAAACAAACCTTTACAGTCTGATCGACGTTAATTCATAGTGTACCACAATTTCAAAGCATGCCTAGGAATTAGGTAGGAGGATGAAAACTCACATAAAGAACAGGTCAGCAGTGGAATAATTTCACAGACAATAAATGATGTATTCTATTAAGCCAGTAACAAAATATGTACTTAATGTGGTTGGCTACTGGAACAAAACCTGTATGTAATGTTCCAAAAGGTCTTTGATCAGAAACATCTTCCCTCAGACTCCAAAACGTCACAACACAGCAGTTCTAACTCAGTTATGGTTGAAGAATATACTAGACTAAACAATGTGACTTGGAAAGCAATCTTCTACTTTTCTAAATTGTGCACAATACATTGTGACCGAATAATGACAAGAGCCCTAGTTCACACATGGGCATTTTAGGCATGAATCTGAAATGTTACAATAACTTTAGCTACTTTGTGTCCTGGGTAAAAACATTTAAAGTAGCAAAGAATGTTAGAAGTTTAAGAAAAGTAATCTTTGAACAGTTGTTTCTTACAAGCAAATGATGTAATTCATCGTTCCATGTTCAAATGGCAAAATGTGTTCCCACAGTTACATATAAATATACCGTACAATGTGAGTTTTAAAATGAAAAATGTGTCTTATCTAAGTCATGAAACATGCATCAAAGTTAAAAAAGAAAGCACTGGGTTCAAATGAACTCTATGTCAAAACAAGAATTCAGAGTGTTTGCCATGTGACCCCCCGCCTCCAATTAACAAATGAGCATAATAGGGCTGATTCACCAGAACATTCTAGGAGATGGATTTAGAGTTCCAGGCGTAAGCTTATGCTTTTGACAACATCACCCACGTGGTTGCCAGGCTGCAGTCCACTCTCCACCTACATTTATGCAAGCACACATTGACAGTTACTGGCCTTAAATACACAGTCAGAGGAAAAGTAATTTTTAAATTACCCAACTATATCACAGGTGAAGATGCTGTGCAGCACAATTTCTGATTGAAGTTAATGCTCTCTATTAAACGTTGTAAGGTCATAATGATACTTTATGCTGAAAAAGTCAAGCTTTTAAAGTTAAAAAGACAAAACAAAGAAAACGCAAACTGTACTATTCTTATTGACCTAAGAGAAACACGCTATGTTTGTAGGCTTTAATGAAGGAAACATTAGTGTAGTGTTCTACAAGGAAATTATAGACACACTGGGCCTCATTACAAGTCAGCCAGTCCGGAAAGAACAGTGGTGGTAAATCCGACACCACCGTTCTTTTCGGGCAGGCTGATCTCGAGTTCCGCAGGTGGGAGGTGTCACTCCTTCCAGGTCTGACCTGGCGGGTTTAACACCACCCGCCTGACAGCATGGTGCCAGTGTTTATGGGACTCCATGGGAATGGGGATTTACCGAATTCCGCCTCCAGAATTACTGGGTCTCCGGGGTTGTAATGCCCGTGTGATTCCGGGAATCACTGAGGCGGAATGGTAATGCGAGTCCGGCGTTAACCTGCTGGTTTTTCCGGCTCAGTTACCGCCAGACTCGTAATGAGGCCCAATGTTTATTACAGTTATTATTATTATTATTATTATTATTATTATTATTATTATTACTATTACTATTATTATGATGATTCCTTGAAAATAGTGGGATAGTTAGGTTCCACTATACCAACATTGCAAAAACAATAGAAACTAATAGAAACAAAGGCTTTGCAAATATTTGCAACATATCCACCATCATGGAATAGAAAACAAAATAATGTATGTGCCCAAGTTAAGAACCAGTAATGTGACATAGTTGATGCACAATATTTTAGATTTAAATTAGCCCAACAACTGCTGAACCCTACAATAAAACAAACATATTTCTCTGATGCCAACATGTATGTAAGGTTTCAGAGAAAGCTAGCTACTTTTTATGTTTCACTTTATTCTGAGAACTGCTTCACCTTTCTATTTCAAGAGGACATGGGCTTAAGTGCATCGAATTCTAAACTGTAGATTGTTTGATATAGTTGTGTTGAAACCGTCAATATCAATGTGTGTGTCTGAAAAGCAAAGTAGCTGAGTTCATTATTTAGAATAGTCATTCATATCATTTTGTACGTATGAATTATTTGTGTGAAGATATAACAGACTGGATACTTTATGTTGAGTGACTGAGACATGTAGGTTGTGTTCTTCTGTAGAAACGCTGCTTTCATTCATTTATGGTATTGAGGATGATAACCCCAACATTCTAAATTAGGGAACACCCTTTAATTCCTTAATGTATTATTTTAAAGAAAACTAAATATTCAGGTTGAAATAGCCATGGATGTGGCAGCAATTGTTGAAGTGGGGAATACTAAATCGAGTATATATTTCTGTAACCATACAACCAAGTCAAAAGAACATATGTTGCACATATAGCTCTCCTTAGAGCTGCAATAACCTATGCTACTATTTGTTGAGTGGTCCACCACAGTCAAAGGAACAAAGAACAGATACAGCATAATAAAATGAAGTATTTTCTTAGTACATATTTATTTTATATTTCATTAAAAGTTATGCTAATTCATTTATCAACATTTGGACAAATAAAAACATATTTTGCAATGGATTATACACTTAATTTATGGTCTGGGAAACAATGTTTCCCTGTACTTCAAAACAATCATACGTTCTGTCTGTAGCATAAGTCATTTATCATAGAGGAAAGGCCCAAGATCCATACGTGCATATCGTTGGTATCAAAGGAAGTAATCAGGATGTTGATACGTGACCACAGTGATTCCCAAATACACATAATGGGGCCAGTTCACAAAATGTTCTAAGAGAAGCATTTGATGAGCAATTGTATCTAAGTGTCAGTCAGACACGTGCCTGAGACATAGGCTTGGATTGGATGCCATCACCCACGTGTGGACAGCGGATGTCAACCCTACATCCACATTGTGAAGGATCCCATTGTCAGTTAGGGGCTTTAAATATCCAGACAGTGACAAAGCAAGTTTTATATTTCAAAACTAGTTAACTGATCGAAATCTAAAAAAAACTGTAATAAGAATAAAGAGACACTCATTCTTTGATCAGTACATTTATTATTTTGTTGGCAATGCGTCACTGGCAGGTGTCTTAAAATGCATTTGGATGAACTAGATTTTCCCTTATGACTCTTTTACAAAAAGCTGGACAGGTGCAGGGAAAAGAGTGAATGGAGGAGCACATATCTTTGAAAATATGGTGTGTACTCCAGACTGTGACTGTCCCACCTTTGTATGCCCAGTGATCAAAATGTTTTGTGGATGGCCGAAATGTAATCGGAAAGGTGAGCAAGCAGTGTGTACTCTAACAGTCCATCAGCAAATGACATTAGTTTATTTTGATATATGAGCACTTTATATACACAGACAAGTTGAACAATTTACTTAAAAAGCACACTCTTTTTGCTATGATATTATGTGTCAAGAATCTCGATATTTGTGTGTAGCACACTTATTTTATTGCAATGAATTTTGTTGTACAGCACACTTTAATAAACAGCTATGTGTATACTAATCATAACTTTACAACAGAGTTGTTTGCACTTTTCAATACTGTGCATAATTTACTCCAAAATCATGGCAAAACATTATTATCTCACATATCATGTTTTATTGTTTTTCTTCTTCAAAATTATTTGTACATTTGCAAACCTGCAATACAGTGTACTTCAAAAATGCATTGGGGTTTTCTAGACAGCTATGGGTTGCAGGCATATGAGAGGCACATCAGAATTTGTATTAATTTGGGAAGATCTCAACGTTTCAACATATAACATCACCTAGACAATTAAACTCCATGACATATAAGTGGCATTTTATTCTGTACAGTTCACCTACTAGAATACTTGAAGAAACCAAACTTCACAACACAACTCTACAATGGATGAGATTGTTCCAAACAGACAGAACAGAAATCACTTGCAACCACCCCTTTCCGTTTGAACCCTTGACTCATCACCTCTTGAGTTCCCCATTGGCCAATCCTCCCACTGTTCAGCTTCAACATCTATTTGACTCCATTGATGAAGTTCATACAATCTTATGCACTCACCTGTCTATGCAGAAGATACACACATCATATATAAAAATTGAAGCACCACTCTCAGCAACTACATCACACAAATAAGCAAATGAAGGACAACCAACTACCCAAAACTGAACCCAGAAAAAATGTTGAGGGTCTTTCCTAATTCCACAAACAAAACTCCTCTACCATGGCCTTTGGAAATAGGCACCAGACCCAAACCATCAAATGTGACGAATAACATAGGCATAATAATTTAAAAAGAACTCTGGAACCCCAAGTCAACTCAAGTCAAAAAGTGTTTCTACCACTGCAACACACTCTGACTAATCTTGCCCTAGTACTTTTTTGCACACATAATTATATTGGTTCAAAATGCCACAGCTAGACTACTACTCAGACAAACCAGGTTGGAACATCTAACACCAGCTCTCACAGTTATCCATTGTTTTCCCATTAAAAGAAAGATACAGTCCAAGCACCTATGCATTGGCCACAAAGCCCTTGAAGTTTAAGGTGCATAATTTGTTCAAAACATAATTTCATTCTATCTACCAACCAGAGACCTAAACTGAGAAATGACATTAAGCTAGAAAACAAGAAGGTTATCCAGGTTATCCAGATAAAGTCGTGGAGGCTCTGCATTTCATACTTGGTGGCCACAATTCGGAATTAACTGACAAGAGAATTCTGTGTTCTACACTGCAGCCTGAAATTCAGGAAAAGCCAAAACACCTGGCTGTTCAATGCATAACTGACAAGGTCAAACCTAGACTCATCAAGCAGCAGAAAGAAACTCTCACTTGGTAGACCATCACACACAGACAGAAACGAAGGGATTGCCATACTGACTCCTGGGTCCCACCTAGAACACAACACACAGGACTCAGACAACTATCACAAATTAAGAAACGACATAAAGACATTGCCAAAACCGTAATAGAATGCATTCCCTGTCACTCAGACAGTTAAACCACAAATGAGAACATCTTCAAGCATCTAGTATTAAAAATGATTGGACTTCCACAGACTGTGAGAGTGAGCATCATAATGTGAAATGTCTCCATGGGCCTCATTGAAGAGGAAGAAAATACTGTTATTTGCCCAGCAGATCCTTTATACTTCTTTCAGCAGTATTCCTTTCAAATCGAATGACTTTAATTTTTTTGTTGAATTTTTTGGTTTGTCTGGGCAGCTGAATGAATCCTCTTTTGTGCCTGCCTAATTAGAACCAGCTGGTAAGATTGCTCAGCGTTCGCTGCTGTGATCTTTGTGCGAACTGCAAATCGCAGATTCAAATCCTGGTAAGGCCAACTCAGCCTTTCATCCTTAAAGGGTGGATACATGAGTATTAAATTTGGCTGGGTGATATTGTATTCAAATATGTTCTACATAAAGCGCTTTGGTGACAGCACTATATCAATACCATTAGCATTATCCTTAAGGTGTTTGGCCATCCCTTTGGTGGTCCCTAGCATAAGAAGAGGTTGTGGGAGTGGGAGTGCTTATGTGTCTGCCCTGCGACTGCCACTTAGAGGATACTGGGTGTCTGTCATCAGGACAAGATGTAAGTATTCCATTGGGTTCCACCTGCCATAGCATGAACACTCAGTTGTAGTGGCATTTCTGCTCCATGGCCTGCATCCATTATTTCTTAGCAGCCCATGACTCTTTTTACAAGCACAATGTCACCCCCACATTTTATGCCAGGGACTGCCTCACATAGCCTATCATGGGGTCCTCTCAAATGGATGGAAGAAAAAAGCAGAAGAGCTAAATCATCGAATTTAAAATTATAAATGTAACACAGTGATTCAGTGTTTTGACGCATTACACATTACATGAAAAACATTGGGTGAATAATGTGGCTCTGTTTGAAATATAATTTCTGAGCAGTGAGAACTCTTTCTCAGTGTTTGAGTTTGTGTTTGTTCCTTTCTGACTTCATGGTCCTTTAGATGAAGTGGCCATTCAGCCGGACATCCATGCATAAGTACTTCCTGCAGCCAATGGAATTGACAGTGGGAGTATCCCTTTTCTTTTTTTTCTTTCTCTTTAAAAGTTATGTCCAGCTCTGTGTGTGATGTTCTTTGTTTGCTTATTTGGCAAGTGACCTCCATCTGATGTAGAGGTTGCTCGGACTTCAAAAGCTAATGGAACTACAATAGCAGCGTTGTATTTTCAGTTAATCCCAACTGAATGTATCAAAAAATGAATTCTGTTTGATTTGAAAATAGTACTAACGTGGTGTAAAACACTTTCTCTGCACAATCACAGCATGCTAATCTCATATATGGTAGATTTAATTTCACTAAGGCAGAGTGCCACTTTCAAAGCTGTCAGTGCTAGTGCTCATTGCTGTATGTATGTTGAGAGTACATATTAGAACGTTAACTACAGTCTTTGTAACATTTACATGCATAAATTAGTTTTGCATGTCAATAAAAAAACGTTGTTTCCTTAATTACTAATTTCTCATAGGAAAAGGTAATATATTCAGAAAACATTGGCAAACAGGTTGTTGTTTTCAATGGAAACCGATCTGTTAAAGTTACATTGCTGTAGAGACATCTGCATGACTTACAGGTCAATATGAATGTATCAGACAGTTGCCCATGGGAAAAAAGAAAATGTCCTCATACATAGCTTCCATGTTTACAAATACATGCATTGTATTTAAAACGATGGTGCCTTCTTGGATAATGATCTCTTTGCTTGATTGTATAGCCTTTAATTAAAAACTTCATATCTATGGAAGACCTGACCAAACAGAAAGTAGTGTGTTATGCTGACCCACAATCCACTTAAAACATCAGTCCCCGAAGATTAAAAACGTTCCAGAAGTGAATATTGTTTCAAGCAATAAAGGAATGGATCCCCTTTTATTATAGGTCACATGAGAGCCATGACATAGGAATTATTTCAGAAGAATTGAATCTACATTTCAAATTTTTATACGTCAGCGAATGTTGGAGTGAACATAAATCTGTTTAAAATTCCGAATTACATTTCGGCTTCTCAGTGTCATATTGCAAAAAAAATATGCATATCTACAATATTGTGACTTTAGTATGATCCATCCATTTAAAAGAACAGGCATCAAGTGAGGTTTTGAAATTAAAATATGAAAATCATAATTTTGCAACTGTACATTCTAGATTTGCGCACAATTCACCCAGTCCATTAGAGACTGTAATTGTATTGCTTAATTTGTTCTGAGGTTATTAGGATAGAAAAGAAAGTATGGTAATCTATCCTTAAAAAAATAAATAAGAAAACTAGTCCCTTGTTGAGAGAGACATTATATTGTCATAATTGTAGCAGTTCTTTAAAATGGATTGGCCCCCAGAAAATTCTCTTAGGCTTTCGGTTTATTTGCAACCCTGTAGCACAGCTGGCAAATGGCCTAGCATGACAAGCGTGTGATTCTCTTCCTGTTGCCACATCGGTTTTCTTCCAAGTTGCTCTGAAAATAAAGTTCATGTTTTTTGCTAAGTAAGACAAAAAAGGAATTTTCAGATAAAAATGCAAAGCTCGAGCAGTAAAAAATGCATTACTGCGAGGCTCTTAGATCTCTGCATCTAATTTTCTGCTCTCTACATTTTATATGATTGCAGTTTCTCTTCAAAGGACAGCTGCAGATATGCCGAAGATGGAAGCATACATTGAAATGTACCTCCGGCCTCATTGAGAGGTTTTTGACCAACAGCCCTTCGACGTTAATTATGGAAATGTATTTCTATCAGATTTTACAATCATTCAACAAACTGCAGCCATTTTTGCACGATGAACGTTTCCTGGAAAGCGAGAAAGATACATAATTGGCCTTTTAGCACTGTTTCATATTCATGTAACATATCCTTCAGCTGTGTTTACACCATTCGCATTTCAGGTTTTAAAACTACATTGTAGACTGCTAAATAGTAAACTTTGGCATAATCAGGTCCTACACGTCTCTTGTAATCACTTCATTCATCTATGCTGAGAGCCTCCATGACAACTACAATGGCCTGAAATCAGAAAGGCATCTTCCTGGAAACATGCGGAAAGCAAATGTCCAGATATCTTGGAAAATGTGCACGTCCCAGTTCAAAGATGTGCCCTGAGCATTGGTGGTGTGCTGGGTGTCCAGTGCATCTTTCAGAGCCTTCCCTGTCATAAACGTGCAAGACCCTGTGGTCAGGAGACATGTATGTACCTGGTAGCTCTCCCAAATGTGCCCATAGAAAGATTTCCTTCGACTTTCTACAATTTGGTAATGTTACATGAGTCCCACTTTATTGCTGGAAACCTACAATGGATATAGGAGAGTTGAGCAGGACTCCATCACTGGGCTGACAGCAGAAAACGTGCCACGATTGGACGCTGTGTGTCTCAACAATGCATTTACATCAACCTAAGAGGCACATATACCTTCGATCAGTGGGGAAGTAAGGACTCTTGTCGGTGGGCACCCAGGATGTGCATTCGTTTCTGGACGGTGAGCAGGTGTTGATTTGTGGTAGCGCCTAGCATATTTTAATCTTTGTGGTTTGACTCCTGCCACTGTCTACTTTGAATTATTAAGTTAGGAGGAAACAACGTATTAAGTCATTACTACTGACAGTAATACCAAGGACCTGTGTGCATGAAATGCCTAAGCAGACCCTTGAGGATAGTGCGGCATGACATATGTTTGCAGGGCCTCTTAATCACGCAACAATGTTTCAATACATGCAGTTTTGGGCTGCAAAAGTTGCCTTTTTTATGCTGCAAAATATTTCATACTACAATATCCTGGAGGACCTCCCCAAGAGATTGCAAATATGTTTTACCTAAAGGCAAATATTAATGATATTCTACCTACAGAAACAAACACATAACTAAGTAAATGGCAAACATTAATTAATTGTGATGTTCTGGCTAATAAGTAATAGCTTTGGTGACCTGTTTATTTTGTATTTCTTTCTCATGTTTTGGTTGTGGAGCATAACACAGACAACATGTTGGGTGGTGCAATTCTTTTTTAGTGGCTTTAAACGTTTGGATATGCAAACTTATGTTTCACTGTTCTTGAGAACTACAGAGGAGAGAAAGGGAGCTGGAGACAGGGACGTGAAAATAAAGGGAGACAGAAAAATGAATGATGCAAAGCGGAGAAGAGAAATCATGCTTGAAAGAAAGCAAAGGACGGCACATGCTCGGCTGCACACATTATTTTCTCATCAGATGTGCGCATGCAAAAAACCTTGCTAAGTGCTTTTTTTGAGAATTAGGCCCATTTCGCATCGTGCAAAGAGCTCTGCAAAATATGTTGTGCACCGCTTTGTGAATTAGTCCTGGTGGAACGTGTTTCTCTTAGTGCAAAGTCACTATGCTCCACTCTAAATGGACCATGAATTAAGCCCTTAAATTGCGCTTCAGCAACTTTTTGCATGAATTAGGCCTATTTTGCACGGTGCAAAGAGCACTTTTTCAGTGCAGAGTTGCTTTCAGCCGCTTTGTGATTTGGTCCCGGTGGATTGTGTTTATCTGCAGTGCAAAGTCACTTTGGTCCACTCTAAATAATCCATGAATTTAGACCTATGTCTGCGCTACTAGCAACTATTTGTGTGAATTTGGCCCATTTAGCGCAGTTTAAAAGTACTTTTTGCAGTGCAAAGTCACTTTTCTCCACTCGAAACGTTTTGTGAATTAGGCCCTGAGTCACTTTCCAGTTAGTCTAATTACTTTCTGGGAGTAATACACCATTGTGCCAGGGATCTTTTCATTCCCATTCTACACACTTGACTGCAGCGTATAATGGAAGTAAGCAACATCATCTGTAATGCAAGTTTAAAATGCACGCACTTCATGGCAAGCTGACTGCATGGAATCTGCATCTCCGTGACACCTTCATAAATCAATTAATTCCTCAATTCTAGCATTGGAAAGAGTCTGAAACAGGGTGAACACAAGTACTGAGCAATGTTTCATCTGAAAGTAGTTTAAGGTGATGCAGTTTCCGTTGCTCAGTTATGAACGACTGCATACTTGCCTATTCAGTTTCTCATGTCTTCTGATGCTTGCTAAAAATCTATTCTCATTTTGCGTCCTGGAAACAATTCATTATGAAAAGACTATGAGCCTCATTACGAACTCAGGTTCCTTGAATGAGGAATTACCGGGACATTCCAACCTTAGAGGACCCGGTAATTCCTCATTCAATGTACCCATCCCCATTCCCATTCGAGCCCCCATGGGGCTCAATGGGAATGGGAGGGAGCTAACAACGGGTCCGTTTATAACCGGACCATTGTTAGCTCCCTAGAGCGGAACGGGTTTAACCACGCCGGCACCTTTACCAGCGCCGTTAAACTCATTCCGCCAGGGTCGTAATGAGGCCCTATGCTCCTTTATTCTGATGGACCAAGGCGTTGGATAGGGATTTTATTAAGGTTGGATAAGGACACTGTATAAACACAAATATTCTTTAACCTTCTACACAACTCTCGACAATTTTGGCTGTGAGTTAGTTAATGTCCATGGTATCGCAAAATATATTAAATTATCAGTTTCTCCTCATTTTATTAAGCAAGTCTATTGATATATTCAATGTGTTTAGAAAAGTATGAGTGTACATTTCTACTGTTGTGGCAGTAAGCAGGCCACCTGTTCACCTCTTCACATGGGATTTGATAAATATTCAGCACATAGAGTAGACATACAGCCCTATAATCTCATTGGTCAGCCAAAAGCATGCACGCACCTGCGCGCACACACACACACACACACACACACACACACACTCTCTCTCGCTCTCTCTCTTTCTCTCTCTCTCTCTCTCTCTCTCTCTTAAAGGGATATACAACATATTGTAAAAATGCAATTTATGCCTAGTGCGTATCACTTAGGAAAGGGTAATATACCTACAGAGATTTTGGAAGGATTGACTGTAACTTACACTGGAGGTTCAGAGTCGGCTGGCCGTGACTGTGGCTTGGGTATTGCCATCGGTAATCCTTCTCGGACTAAGGCTTTTTGCAATGTATATCATTCCTTCCCAGGGTCAAATATTTTAAAGTGGAATGGTGAAAAAATGAAGGAGGCAGGAGACAAAAAAAAAAAAAAAATCGGAGGAAGCAGACATAGAGGGCCCCACTTAACTTGTATTAAAAAGGCCTGTATCTCTGCGCATTCTCCAAAGTTCACACAATGTTGTATTGGCTTATGCCATATGCCATAAAGCCACTAAATGAACAAAGCACATGCTCTGCTTTTTTTAACAGATGGCTTCAACATTTGTATGATTAGCAAGTAAATGGCAATCAGATTTGCACCATGCCTCTGTGTTACATGAAGAAGACATGTTCTATTCTTAGCAGGCAAGCTAATAAACCTCATTCCTGTCCTTCTCATATACCTCTGACATTTGTTATTTTTCTGCTACTCACTAGCCAGTGATGTGCTCCCTGTCACAGTCCCTTCCAGTCTGAGAACCAAGCCACCTGATGAAGACCTGCCAGGAACCTCAACCTCTAGAGAGATATTTTAATTAAGCAATATGCCTCTCGCAGCGGGGGCATTTCCGACTCAGGTAATGCCCTGATGCCCATAGTTATAGGCCTGAGCGAAGCGAGGGCCTTAACGAAGGCCCGTGGCATTACCAGAGTCTGTAATGCCCCCGCCGCGAGGGGCATATAGATATTAGTACCACGGGCCACAAAAACATTGTGACTGGGGCACTAAAAGCTTTTTTTGTCCCAAAATGCTGCAGCGTTTTGAAAAAAAAATAAAAAATACGGCAAAGAAAATGGCCACCTGGAAAGGGATAACGGAGTCCGTTTTCCCTTTCCATGGCAGCCACCGGGAGCGGACGCGCTGGAAACAGAAGCGTTTCCAGCGCATCCGTTCCCGAATATAAAGAAGGTAAGTGTGGTTGGGAGGGCGTAAGGGAGGGGAAAGGGAAAAAAAGAAAAAAAAATACGTACCTGGGTCCCCGGCGGGGGACGAATGAAGCCTCTAGCCGTGTGGAGGCTTACAGCGGGGATGGCCCCACTCCAAGTCTCCACATGGCAGGATGCTGCCATGGTCCCCCGCCGGGGACCCAGGGATAGAAGGTAAGTGGGGTGGGGAGGGCAGGGAGGAGCGAGGAAAGGGAAGGGGGTAGGGAAAAAAAGCGCCTTACCTCAGTCCCTGGCGGGGGGTGAAGGTAGCCTCTCGGCCGTGGGGAGGCTCAGAGCGGGGCCCCGCTTCGAGCATCCTCATTGGTTGAGGGGCTGCCACGCCCCCCGCCGGGGACAAAGGCTGTGGAATCCCAACTGAGGGATTCCCGGCCTGTTAATGACTCGGCGAGGGCCAACCAGAATGGCTATTTCATTCTGATTGCACCCTCGCCGGGTACTAATAAGAATTCCTGCCGAGTTTGGAGACTCATTGCTTGATAGGCTCCTTCCCAGCCTAGGAGCTGAGCCTGATCACGCTTCAGATCTGTCCATCACAGTTAATGATGTGAGACCTGTGCTACCATTCCAAAATATTGATTTATTTAAATGTTGTAGATTGGCAATTTACCTATTTATATTAATGCTAAACAGATTTTAAAAAGCAACATGACAAACGCATGGGAACAAAACTAACCATTAAAGGCATCATTCTAGACATCTCTCCCTAGCGTAGACTGCTCCACCTGCTCCAACAAAATGTCTGCCTCCAAAATAGCGCTTTCACTATGATGCTCTCGTTCTGCTTACGGAGCAGCTGATTTGCACCAGGATTTCAATATTGTGTATCTTCAAGTGAACTGGCAGACAGCAAAACCTCTTTCTATCCAGATCAGAAAAAGCATGAGCAAAATTGCACTACTGCCATTTTGTGTTTCTTTGTTTCATTTTCCAAGTTCAATATTAACACAGTATTTGCTATTTTAATTTACTCATGTGGTCCAAATACAAGTGTTTTTTTGGCTTTTGATATAAAACATCATATTTTGCATTCTTTAAGATATGCTGCATTGGTTTTTTGGAAAATATCAAAGCACCATTTGTTAAATACATGTATATTTTTGCGGATGCCCTGCTTAATAATTCACTTTCATACTTCAATTATCTTCCAGCCATTATTATTATTAATAGGATTATTAGCAATTGTTGGTAATGGTTATGCATTTCCGTACTGGAAGAGAGGAATCGGTTCATGATGACTAAACCATCACAATTATAGATTTTTGATATTGAGACTCATTCTTGTGCTCTAATTCTGACTTTTACATGCTCTATGACCTAATACATATTTAAATGCAGGCATTCTCTCATTTACTAATTAATAATTATGTATAGTCATCATGAGGTCTTGCAACAGCCTGCACTATATGAAATCATAGTTATGTGAGGTTTACATGTGGTTACTGGATGGCTGTACTTTACTGTTACTTTCAATTCTCTCTCTGTAATGATCTGGTGAAGGTCTTCAGATCTTTCATCAAATAGTGTTCATCATTGTGATGCATGATGTTTAGTAATGACAATGTTCTGTCTGGTTTTCTGCCTTTGTTCTTTTGATCTCTAGATAATGAATAAGTACTCTGCTGTAAGTAAGGCTCTATGAAGGTTTGCAGAACCTTTTTTGCCAAATGGCAACTTTGGCAAATTCTTTTTCACCAAATGTGATGTTCATTTACCACAACATGTAGGGGGAAGCCACCCGCACCACCCTTTCATCCCCCATCCCACCCCAATATATACCTTACCCAAACTTATCATCTACTGGTTTGTGGTTAAAAGAAATGGAGAAAGAAAAATGTCTGCAAAGTTGCCATTCGGCATAAGTTATGTATACCACAAGTAACGCATTTGATTGACAGAGGTCAATCTTAACCGTGTATTGCCATATAAGAAGGCACACATTGTTATCTAATAACTTCTCTTCTTCTTGAGAGCCAGCACCCACATTGCTGAATATGTAGCTATTTTTCAGTCGTTGGTGATATAGGTGTTTTACATTCTCTGACAGGTTTCACGTGTTGCTCACTGCACCTTCATTCTATATGTGGATGACTAATACTCATAGAGCTATCCAACAATACTCGAGGCCTCTGTCTCTGCATGTGCTGTGTATATAATGGAGGAAGAGCTGTCTAGCAGCCAAGAAATATATAACAGTGGTTCAAGTCTTTGAAGAATCATTCGAAACGTTTGAATATTAGAACGTTTTAAAAAGGAACCAGATGTACTAAAAGGTGGTAAATATACTAGGTACATGATTTGTTATCTTCTATATAAATTCAGTAGATGTCACACCTGTGACAGGTAAAAACATGTTTTTTGGGAAAAACAGCGCCATCTGTTGGAGGTAAAAGCAACACACGTTATACCAAATATTTTATGTTTTTTGGGAAAAACAACGGCATCTGTTGGACGTAAAAGCAACACACGCTATATTAAATATTTTACGATTCCATTTCAATGTTTCTGATTTAGAATGGCTCAAATACGTGCTGAGGAAGCAGCAGAGGGAAGTGCAGCCAGACTTGAGTATACACGGTTGCGAGCACGCCGATCGCACGCATCTCATTTAAGAATGTATTAATTTGGCTGATGGGTGCAGCAACTGGCAAGAGCTATAATGGTCATGGCAGAGGACTGAGGAACACTAACTGAGCTAAGTATCATTCCATGCTGTGTGTATACTCCAGCAGGCAAGGCAGCACAATGCAAACGATGACCTATGAAGAGGAATAAGCGGGGGCACAAAACCCGGACAACAAGCAAGGAGGGAATGGAACTGCACTCTCTGCCTCCACACTGGCACCACTGAGAGGGGGAACGACTATATACCTGACTCCTGGATTATGGGGGACGAAGGGGGTTGTTTTGCACTTTCCCTTTTCTTCCTGTTCCATTTAACCAGACTGAGCCACAGCAATGCGTGGCCGGGGACAGCTAGTTGGACATAAATCTGTATCAAATAACTAGGGAAATATTGGAGTGAAATTCTTTTTATGGTTCTTGCTTAATCTATGTTTCCACACAGCTTATAACAATGAAGATCACCTCTCCTGGAATGAATAACAGTTTTGTATGTTTGCTTTTTGTTTGTTTTCCTGTAATGTGCAAAAGTGATATATACTCACAACGAATGGCTAAAGCCACATAGATCAATCCATTTTGGCTCGACTGTCTTTTAGGAAGTTCTGTTAAATGCATATTGATTGCCAATGTCACTGTTCTTTTCTAAAATGAGATTTACATTTATTTCATAATCTTACCAGAAAAACCAATTTAAAAACATCAGATCATAAATGTTTCCCTTATACACATGTAAGGGTTTTCCTGTCATCCAGGATTGTTATTGTCAAAGGTTTACTCTGCTCCATTGTAATATCAATGGACCCTGTTTTCTCCGCCAACAAGTGAGCCATGCGGTCATTTCAATAGCCATCAGGATTTGCTGTTTTATACAATTTTCTTATTTTTTAAATATATGACCAGACAGTATGCACATACTTTTCTGGCGAAAGCAGAGTTGTTTGTAATGTTCCCTGAAGAAAATATCTCTTTATTTTCCTGCATATGTCTGATGGTATGCAATGCTCCTTGCTGCCATAGTAACCTAGTCTCACCTGCTTCTGACTAGGTGGGTGCTGACTCCGTATACTCCTAATCCTTAGTGTACATTGTCTCTACTATTACAACTCCCTTACTTCGACATCCCTCTACCATTCCTACTCCTCATTTAATCCATGGCCTCCCCATTTTCATCTGACAAATGCCTGATCAAATCTGTGATCATGCTGGTTTCTAACTGACAGTGACAACTTACACTCATCATTGTACATCTTTGTGAAAATGCATTATGATTGCTAGTGACCCCTAGCTGCTATATTCTGCTATGCCACAAATGTAGATTAGCTGCACCTTTAGCACACTCATTTCGACCTTGCAGGCCTTCCGTTCTAATTGCAGAAATGTATGAGAGACAAAAAGACAGCTGGTGAATTATCCCAATGCAGATAAATAGGACAGTAGGGTTCCCACCTAGCCCTCTCTGAAAATGATATTAAATGAGTCTTTTTGGCAATCAACCACGGATTATTGTATTTTGGTGACAGTTTATTGGTGCCTACATCTGGAGTGTATTGTACATGTACATAGCGTGATATTCATCTTTGTGCTTAATCATACATGAATGCTCTAATTGTTGAACACGCAGGGTGTGATGGGATAATGGGTGGGGTGATGTCAAGCTAGAACATTCGATTAGAGTCAACATGAATTATATTGAAGTATGCCTGGCAGAGAAATCCACTCCAGATGAAATTGGGTTTAAATGCATCCCATTCTGCATACATTTGCAAAACACTTTCTTAACAACAAACCCCCTAAATGTTCATAATAAAAGTCATACCTGGCTAAATAAAGAATCTATAAGTAAGAGACATTTTTTGCAAGAGGTTCATAAACCTAGCAACACTGTCAGCAAATGAAACTCCTTTTTCAGTAAATCATATACAGACTATAAAGTGCAGCAAAAGGGAGCTAGCCAAATCCTCATGAATTGGCTTTGGATGCACCTGTTACAAATGCAGATGTATTTTGAAAAATGGTGGCCAACATACCAACTTATCAGTCTGGATATTCCATCGATACCACTATGCCAAAGGAATTGTGTATATTATTCAAGACATAAAAATGACCTCTTCACATATAGGTGTTCTACAATCTCAGTTGTCATTTCCAAAACGTTTTCCCAAATAACTGTAAAGGAGGGAAGCTGATCAGTATTAGCTATGGAATGGGTTAAGACCGCCAGACCTGATTTTGCCTTCTGATATCTTCAAGGCTAAAGCTTATTTAAGGGCACCAGTGCTCAGCAAAGCATGCAATGCCATGCTGGTAACATAAACTTTCCCTGGCGGCTGGAATCAGGCCATCATCCATAAACAGGCCTAAGCTATTATAAAGGAAATGTATCTACTTCATTAGCAATAGAACTACAGACAGTTTAGACAGCTGTGGGGACATCACGTGATCGCGGGAGCGTGTTCTCGCGAGATCTCGTGAGACGGGATCTCGCGAGCCCACGCTCCGCGGAAAAACGTTCCCGCTTCAGAGTTGGCGCGCTGCCAGCTGAAGCGGTCGTACAGGAGCGCTGCTCCTGTCTACATAAAAAGGAGAGTGAAGTCAAGAACTCTCACTACAGCTCCTAGGGCAGAACACCACAGCCACTGGAGGCTTCATGGGGGCCCTAGGAGTTTACAGCGTGCCACCGGTGAGCACAACCCTTCCACAGTGAAGCAACTGGGGAAGCACAGGACCTGGTCGCATTGAACAGTGAGTAAGCGCCCTGCGCCACCAGTCCGCCTTAGGACCTCTTCACTTGTTGTCAGTCAATAAAGACTGTTAGAAATCCTACAGCGTCCTGTCATCCATTTAGGCCACAACATAACTGCCGACGAGGATACCTGAAGTCCCACGGACCCACCATGCAAGGCGCCACGCCACCCCCTGCGTTTCTCCCCTTGCCAGGGACACCGGCGATTCCGTGGATGCAATGGGAACCCCTTTTTTCCACCTACTTGGAAGCGGTGGGCGGCACGCGATATGCCCCCATCAGGAAGAGGGCGATGCTGCTGAATGCGCTAGGGGTTGAAGGTCAGCGTATCTTTGCAGGCCTTAAAGAAATACCTGCGGCCGACGATGACGCCGAAGACGACGACGTTTACAAAGAAGCCACGCGTCGCATCATGAAGAGGTTCACCAACAAGGAGAACATTGTACTGCACAGGTTGCGATTCTACACTCGAGAACAGGAAGGGAGCGAACCCGTGGATGACTACATCACCAGGATGAGGGAACTCGCTTCTCTTTGCGCCTTCGGAGAAAATGCAGAACAGGTCATCTGCGACATGCTCGTCGTCCACACCAACTCTAGGAAAGTACAGGACAAACTCATCCAGGAAAAGGAGGTCACCCTCGATAAAGCCATCCAGATTGCCAGGGCGGAGGAAGAAACCTCCAGCAGACGCAAAGAGGCGGGAAGTCACCTGCCCGTGCCCGAAATGGCGGCGCTACAATGGAGAGGTCGCAGAGACAAGAAATCCCGCGACGGCCCCAAAGACAAAAGTCCCAGGAAAAAGGAGGCACCGAAATGCTACAGATGCGCCAGCCTCAAGCACATGGCGAATGACCGCGACTGTCCCGCCAGGAATAAAGAGTGCTCCAAGTGCGGACGCATTGGCCACGTGGCCCCAGCATGCATGTGGTGGGAGAAAACCGTGTCCCGTGTTGACGGTGACTGCACCTCAACCGATGAGGATGAACTGCAGGACAGACCCATGGTTGTCATGGTCAATGCCCCCCATGCCAGAAGAGAAAAGCCCCACTGCACCATTAAAGTGGACGGAATGGAAACGCGCGTCATGGCTGATTCGGGATCCGACTTCACCATTCTGCCCATCAACACGTACAAGGAGATGATGGGACAAGAAAAAGTGGAGATTAGATCAACCAGGCAAAAACCCACCGTGTTTGGAGGGGCAACGGTCGACCTGTTGGGCTACATCAAGGCCCGCATCGATTTCAAGGGGAGGTCCACCACCACCAAAGTGTATTTTTCTCCCAAAGGTCCAGCCGTGCTGGGGTGGGATGACCAACACAAACTCAGCATGAAACTAGATCCCAGCACTCCGGAACAGGTGCTCATGATCTCGTCAGGAGCAGCGCAAAACTACAAGGAGATCTTTCCAAACCTGTTTTCCGAGAAACCGGGAAAAGTGAAAAACTTTGTACACAAAATTCGGCTGAAACCCAACGCCACTCCAGTCAAGCACAAAGTAAGGGCGGTACCTGCCACCGCAAGACCAGCTTTGGACGCCCACCTGAAGAAGATGGTCGAAGAAGGAACCATTGAAACCGTGGAATCCTCGGAGTGGCTGAGTCCGGTAGTACTAGTAAAGAAGAAGTCCAGCAACGACCTCAGGATCTGTATCGACCTGAGAAGCCTGAACTTGGAGGTGATCACGGATAGCTTCCCACTCCCCAGCATCAATGAGATCGTCCTCATGATGAAAGAGGCAGCCATTTTCTCAAAGCTGGACATGCGTGATGCCTATCACCAGATTCCCCTACACAAGTCCTCCCGCCCCCTGACGGCGTTCATCACTCCTTTTGGCACCTTCCAATACACCCGCATGCCTTTCGGGTTATCGTCCGCAGCATCCGCATTCCAGAGGATGATGAACTCCCTATTGAAAGGCCTCACCAATGTCTCATTCTTCCAAGACGACATTCTGGTATACGCCAAGGACAACGAGACCCATGACAAGGCACTCAAGTCAGTCCTAAGCAGACTTCAGGAGGAAGGCATTCACCTACGCCATGAAAAGTGTGTCTTCGGGGTGAACAAAGTAGAGTATCTTGGGTACTGCATCTCGAGCGATGGGGTGAGCCCCAAGAGGAACCTCATGGAGGCCATTACTGAGGCACCAGCGCCGATGTCCAAAGAGGAACTGCGCTCATTCTTAGGCCTAGCTGAGTACTATGCCAAATTCGTCCCCAGGTTCTCTGAGACCACGTCTCTCATGAGGGAGCTTCTGAAGAAGGGGGCAGCGTACTCTTGGGGCACAGAACAAGATGAGGCTTTCGGCGAAATCAAGAATAGGATTCTACACGCGCCGTGCCTTAAACCATACAACCCTGAATGGGACACCTACATCACCACTGACGCCAGCGCATACGGCCTAGGGGCCACCTTGACCCAGAAAAAGGGCGACACAGAGAACATTGTGGCGTTTGCATCCAAGGCATTATCCTCATCTGAGAAGAATTACTCTACGGTAGAGAAAGAGATGTTGGCATGCGCTTGGGCCGTCAACTACTTCAGATCATACGTATGGGGGACAAAATTCAAGTTGATCACCGATCACAAGCCGCTAATTCACATGCTGAGCCCGGGCGGCACCAAGACGGCCACCCCCAGACTGGCCAGGATCGCCGCGAAGCTCCAAGAGTATACCTACGAGATACAACACATTGCGGGCTGGAAAAACGCACAAGCGGACTGCATGTCCAGGCTCCTCAACCAAAGCGCCCCCGGCACCACATTCCTGGAAGACGAATGTGTCGTTGCGTCCATCGGCGACCTGAGGAACGTCGAGTACATGGAAATGAGCGAGCGCCACTGGCAGGAAGAGTTCGAGCAGGACTACGCTCTAAGGCACGTAAGCACCTGGGTTCAAAATGGATGGCCCAACGAGAGAGCAATCCCTGAAGGCCTTCGTCCCTACTGGAAGGTGAACGAGGAAATCACCGCCATGAACGGTCTCATTCTCAGAGGTGATCAAATCATCCCACCCAGCGGAATCCGCAAAGTTATACTGTGCAGAGCACACTCGGGCCATTTAGGGTGCAACATGACCAGAAGAAGGATACTCGACGCATACTGGTGGCCAGGTATGGACCAGGATGTTCGGCAGATGGTCGAGAGGTGCCACGAATGCTCCAACAGCGACAAGCGCCTAGCCGTGAGGCAAGCCCCCATGCTGCCCACCGAAGTCCCCAAAGGGGTGTGGCGAAAACTGGGGCTGGATTTCATAGGGCCGCTGGACAACATGCCCCCTGAGCACAGATACGGGATAGTCTTGGTCGACTATTTTTCCAAATGGGTGGAAGCTGACTCCACCCCGGACATCACCACGGGAACAGTCATTGAAACACTCACCGCCATATTCCAGCGGGAGGGCCTGCCCGAAGAACTCGTCACGGACAACGGGGTCCAGCTAGTCTCTAGAGAAATGGAAACATTTCTCAAGCTTAACAACATCAAACAGCGAAAAGCAAGCCTATATCACCCACAGGCAAATGGCCTAGTCGAGCGGGCCAACCGCTTCATCAAAGGGGCGCTGCAACTGGCCCACGCCTCGGGCCTAGACCCATACAAGACGGTCAAAGAAGCCGTAGCGGCCCACCGTCTCACCCCCAACGCCGTCACAGGGGTTTCACCGTTCCATCTGCTGAGGGGGAGAAGGGCGGCATCCTCACTGGTACCACCATGGCTTCAGCAAGTGAGGGCCGACGAAGACGTTGACATGGTTGACGTGACGTGCCGTATGCAGCGCAACAAAGAAGCAATGAAAGCACAGGGGGATTTGCGCCGAGCCGCTCGACACACACAAGTCAACAGAGGGGATCTGGTGAAGATACGACTTCCCCACAAGGACACCTCCACAGGTTCCAGATACAGCAGTCCCATAGAAGTCATGGAGAGAGGGACAAACCACATCCGCACCAGCGATGGCAGGAGATGGAACCTAGAGAGGGTAGCCATGTACCGCAGGAAAGATGACACCGTACACTCGCCTGGAGACACTGGAGGAGATCAAGTCTGCCAAGAGCCATACGAGAACCATCACCTCCCAAGTGGAGACATCATAGAGCCGCAACATTGCAACAACCTCGCAAGCTCCCTTCCCCCAACTACACCCAGGGGATCACAGCAAGGAGCTGGACAGAGAGAACCCGAATCACCAGGACCCTCCCAAGGACACTTCATCGATCCCGCTACATACCCGGATCCTGGCAGGCCCCAGAGAGAGAGAAGGAAACTCGGGAAATATGCGGACTTCATCATGGAGTGACCTCCCATTCTTTTTCCCAGCAGAGGAGGTGTGTGGGGACATCACGTGATCGCGGGAGCGTGTTCTCGCGAGATCTCGTGAGATGGGATCTCGCGAGCCCACGCTCCGCGGGAAAACGTTCCCACGTCAGAGTTGGCGCGCTGCCAGCTGAAGCGGTCGTACAGGAGCGCTGCTCCTGTCTACATAAAAAGGAGAGTGAAGTCAAGAACTCTCACTACAGCTCCTAGGGCAGAACACCACAGCCACTGGAGGCTTCATGGGGGCCCTAGGGGTTTACAGCGTGCCACCGGTGAGCACAACCCTTCCACAGTGAAGCAACTGGGGAAGCACAGGACCTGGTCGCATTGAACAGTGAGTAAGCGCCCTGCGCCACCAGTCCGCCTTAGGACCTCTTCACTTGTTGTCAGTCAATAAAGACTGTTAGAAATCCTACAGCGTCCTGTCATCCATTTAGGCCACAACAACAGCTAATTTACAATATTTTGAAATGTGGTACTGGAGAGGCTACAGATATGAATTAATGTGTATGCCCTGCTCTCACCAATACAGTTCGGGTTTAAATGAGGTATTGGAAGAGAGTTACAGGCCATGCATCTTTCTCTCTGATTGCTGCCAAGTGTGTATTTGTCAAAGAAGAATATCGAAGTGTGGAATTTATAGATCTGCCTGTGGCATTTGACTTCATGGATAACCAAAACTATACGGCTGCACTGTATACTATAGGAAATCCTACAGAGCTAATGCATAATATAGCATTCATACTGGAAAATTCATACTGGAAAATAAGACTGAGTTGGTAAGATATAGTCGAAGTGGCAGGGTGAAGACCCCTATACCAATTAAAAGTGGTGTCCAAGAGGGATGTGTCCTATGCCCCCTTTTATTTAATCTCTTTATGAATTCTTATGACGTCATTTGCAGAACCATGGCAAATGTTCATCATGTGGCATGCTTCAAGATGCCTGTAATATCTTATGCGGATAACAGTGTGCTTATTGCAAGGAACCTGCAATTCCTTCAAAAGCTCATAGATGCATAAACAAGCTGTAGGAGAGAGTTGCGTCTAACTGCAAACAATAAATCTGCTGCACTCATATTTAAGAAAAACTTGAATGTCATAGGCAGAGTTTTATTAATGAGACATAAAGACTGAATGTATTTGAATAATTTGATTATTTAGCCATTTGCTTCTCTGGAAAATTACTAACACTAGTCATGTGGAGAGCAAGTAGTTATAATGTTGCAAGCAAACAGAAGCTCTTCAGGCTTACATTTTAAAATACACCTGCAAACCTTAATCATGCTGGCATATCAAGACAATGCAATGTCTGTGGCTTTTCCGTGGCATGGAATTCTGGGGCCATAGTAATGTAGGCATGTTACAACTGATGCTTTTAAGTCATTTTTGAACTCACACATTCTACCTCTGGCAATGTATGTTGTTGGACATTAACACCAGCCATACAACATTTGGTCCTGATGACTCCTCGGTGGGCTACCTAGTATTCTCTTGTTGGTTGAATGAATTATCGACTGATATATCAAAAATATTATTGGAACGTTTTTCCATGGATTTATTAACTGGTACTGATGATTTCTACCCTTGATAGCTTGTTCTGTTTGATCTCATTTGCATTTGATTGATAGAGGTTATCAATATGCACTCCTGGATATACTATTAACCTATGGGAATTTCGGGCAGGGTTTTTCATTGTATTAGATAGTTCATTTGTAGTAGTTTTCAATCTGTACAAATGGGGTTCTCAAGATCCCCCCACACACATCTTGCCCAGGGTTAAATTATATCACTAACTGTGCTCAATCTGTAGATGGTGTTGCCTGCTAGGAGACTGGGAGTGATAGAGGTAAGAAGAGGTGCCACCATCCATAAGCATGTCAATACTACCCAAATAATCCTCAGGATGTCATCAGAGGCGAACGTCATGTCTCTGAGGAGGTGCTTCCTCTCAAGTGCTGAGGAAAAGTATGCTCCTCCTATTTGCATAGACATGCATAACAGCCCAGCAGTACAGGGGTTGCATGATTGAGTTATCAATGGTGTAATCCACCTTAAAGTCAACTCCACATGAGACCAAGTTCCTTAATTGTGACAACATAGTTCAGTCATGCATAGCTGTTTTTATTGGTTTATTTCAATCCTTTAACAATTGAATACGGAGATAAAAATACTTTCTAAATGTCCATATATAAAGTTAAAAGAACAATTAGATGGTATTTCCTCAATGGTTGTGCATGTTGCTCGTTCTTTAGGCACTATATAATAGAGTATCCCTGAGGGAGCATTTTGTTAAGAAACCCTGAACAGCATATCGGCAGATTGTCCAATCCTGGGTGGCTTTTTGCTTTTATAACAAAGGGGTATCACACTTCTTCCTTGTCTTTATTTTGTACATTCAAGACTTCAAGGCGAATTCCTTTGGACCACGCTGGGAGAGCAGTCCTTTTCAGCGTGTCTCCTGTTGTGAGGCAGGGGTTTCAAGGCAGAGACATGTTCTGCGCCCTACACATTCCTAAGGCACCATGTGGGCAAAGTGATGCTGGAGCAAGACCTGCCGCTATCTGACAGCAGCACAGGAGCCCAGAGTGGTCAATGGATGTGAAGCACTCCTATAGATGCTAGTTTGCTTCCCCTGGGTTGGCAGAGAAGGATACAGGGACTAATCTTGCCCCTGTGCCCAAGGATTGGGATTCACAGCAACAGAAGAAGAAAAGCAGCTGCTTTCCTGCATTCTACTGTTTTGAACCACCATCAAACCATCATCGATAACCAAGAGTATCCAGAGTGCTGCTTTTGCCAGTTTCTTCAAACCTCTTCAAACCGTTTTTGCTGCTCCTTGAACCACTTTGCTGCTGCATGGTGCCAGTCGAGCATGTCACTTGCTCTGACTTGTACAAGAATATCGCTGCTGATATTCTCTCATACTCTTACACAGAGTGTGGTTGTCAAGCCCTCCCATATTTGATGGATTTTCAATCTTTTTAAAGAATCAGAAGAAGGGAAAAAAGGGGGGCCTTTAGGGGGCTGAAGAATTGGTGTACAAAATACTCAAGAATATTAAGGATAACGACTTTATTTTGGAAACTAGTATAGACAAAGTTGAATATTTCATTGTACTGATGAATGTCTACTGGAGCCGCTTAAAAAATTAAGGAGGGAACACTTTTTGAAGCCCTGAATACCCTTTTGATACAAAGGTCGAAGACTAGGAGTCTGAATTTTATGAACTTTATTGTATGAATACATCAAAAAGTGTTTCAAGGCGGCACACAACAAGGGGGGTTAAAGGGGAGAACATAACAGTAACAGTCTTAATAGGCCTTTTGACATTCAGATTGGAAGTGAAGGGAGAGGGGAAGGGAGAAGTGTGGGGGGTAGGCAAGAGGCTGGGCAAGTGCTATGGGTGGCCAAGGAGGGCATGTATTCAGGAAGGGGATAGGGGTCAACTATTGCGAGGGAGAGGAGTTGGACCAGGCTCACTAGGCTAGTCGGGGAAGGGTGCCTGAGGTCAAGTGCTGGTATGGCGTAAGGGGTAGATTGGTCAATGGAGGGCCTGCCCCAGTAAGACTCATGAGGGGTACAGGCCACCAGTCTTAGAGGTATGTGGAACTAGCATGGGAGGGGAGAGGGAAGGAGGAAGAGAAATAGAAGGTCTTGAGAAGCTTCCAGAATTTAAGGAGGTCCAGATCAAGATGGAGGGGGCAGGAGTGCCATTCAAAAGGGGGTCTCCTGCCGAAGAAAGATATCTACCCCCCACTTTCTGCTTATAGAAGTGTCTGACTTGCAGAGAGTTAGAGCTAGAAGATTGAAGAATTCTAGCAGGGAAGTATTTAGGGAGAGAGAGTTCGATGTAGTGTTGTACCAGGCCCCAGAGAACCTTGTGGATGATGCAGAGGGTCTTGAATGTGGTCCTTGCAACCACAGTGAGCCAGCGTAGAGATTTTAGGGTTGGAGAGATGCAGCTCCTGGTCTTGAGGCCAAGGATAAGTCTTGCAGTTCTATTATGGATTAGTTGTAGAGGACAGAGGGAGAAATAGGCAGATTAAGGAAGAGGCTGCTCCTGTCATTAAGCCTATAGAGAACCAGATCCCTGAAGACATTGAGTTTCTGGGGGAAGGTAAGGAAGGGGAGAATGCCTCTGAGGAGGTGAAACCGAAAGTGAGATTTCTTGACAAGGTCAATGATGGTAGGTGAGAAGGGAAGGGAGTAGTCAAAGACGACACCCAGGTTTTGTGCCACACAAGAGGGTGATGGGAGGGTTTCAAAGGAGGGCAGCCAGGGAGTAGGGGGAAGGAGGAGGCAGGAATCCCAATGAGAAGGATCTCATTCTTACTGGCATTAAGGCAGAGATTATTAGAAGCACACTATGCCTAAATAGCAATCAGACAGCCAGGGAGTTTGAGAGAGGAAGGAGAGACAGAAGAGGATGGAAGCTTAAAGGAGAGCAGAGTGTCAACAGTATAGCATTGAAAATGGGTAGAGAAGGTGGAGATCAGGTGGGCAAGAGGGGAATGGTAAATGTTGACGAGCCACGGCGAGAGGATATAACCCTGAGGAAAGCCACAGGTGGAAGTGAGATAATGGAGAGGAACAAGCCCACTTGAACTCGAGAGGGCCTATTCGAGAGGAAGGAGGTCAAGCAATCCAGTACCCAGTTAGTGATGCCTAGGGTTTCACGAAGCCAATTTATGAGCGTGGAATGATTGACCATGTCAAAGGCAGCAGATATATCGAGGAGGATGAGAACAGAGGGAGAGTTGAATTCAAAGTTCAATAGCAGGTCATCACAGGTGTTCAGGAGAGCAGATTCCGTGCCTCTGCCTGCTCTAATGCCAGATTGGTGGTCGTGAAGACAGCCAACAGATTCAGTGTGATGGAAAAGTTTGGAGACCACCAGCTTCTTCAAGAGTTTGCACAAGAAAGCGGTAGCAGAGATAGGAGAAGAGAGAGAGAGAGAGAGGACAGTTTATCCTGCATTTTGGTAGTGAAGTGGGTGGCCAAGGCGGTTTAGAGGGCCTGCAAAGGAATAGAAGTAGAGACAGAATGGGATTGACAAATTCAATGCAGCTTTTGAAAAGTTTATCTGCGTTGTTTGTGGCCCCAGAGATTCGGGCTTGGACGTGGGCCCATTTCATGGAGTGGATGGAGAGTCTGTATAGCCTTTCAGAGGGAGTGCTAGAAGCCAACAATTTTTGTTCAGTGACTTTGCAATTGCATTTAAGCAAGGCTAGGTCAGAATCATACTAGCTATTGCACTTCAAGGCAGGCTTCATGCGGATCCTCATGGTAGTGGAACGGATATCAAGAGTGTTGGAGATTGAAAGGTGAAGGTGAGCAAGGGAAGAGTCGGTGTGGGAGTCGATAGCAGGAGTGGGGGAGGAAAGAAGGAGGCAGCAAAAGCAGCTACTGACACTGGCTTCCTCAGTCGAATGACAGAGAACGGGACTGGCAGTGAAGGCTGCGGCTTAGCCAGGGAGCTCAAGATGGGAGGAGAGCATGGTCAGACCAGGAGAGAGGGGTAGTGAGAGGGTTAGAGAGGGAGATATCAGCAGGGATAAGTTCATCCAGGGTTTGCCTGGTTGCTTGGTTGAACCAGAGGGAAGAATGGTGAGTGAAAAAGAGTTGCAGAGGTTGCAGAAGGGTAAAGCGGCTGCATCAGAAGAGGCAGGGTTGGCCCACTCTGAGAGGAAGGGGGTTGTCAGCCCTGTGGTTCTGTATATGTTAGCGAGAGTGAGTGAGGGGGAAGGGGAGGAGCAGAGCTTACATATGAAAAATTCAAAGGAGGAGTAGGATTGAGTGGGTATTACAGATGCAGGGACCCATTCAGGGAAGACGAGAGCCACTATGCAACCAGACCGATCAGGCATGGGTGTGGAGGGGATGTTTAGTCCTCAGGAGGAACAGTGTCAAAAGCAGTGGCAGAGCTGCCAGTGAACCCGTCTCAGTGAGAGTGAGGATGTCAAGGTCAAAGTCTTCAAGGAGGTGACAGATGCCAGAAGTGTGTTTGACAGCAGAGCGAGAATTGTGGGTAGCAAAGTAAAGCAGGTTTCCACCTTTAAAGGTCTTCAGAGGCAGGGTACAGGGACAGGGTACATCCAGTATGGGATCATCATTGCTGGAGATTTGAATTGCCAGTGCCCAGACATTGATAACATTGATAGCCGCCCTATAATTAAAGTGAAACCTATTAGCCACAACAAATACAATAATTCAATTGCTAATAACCTTTGGGCCGAGTGACGTATTTGGGTGACATTTTCCAAACTAAAAGAATGCCGCAGAGTCCCCTTAACCAAACTGGACATTTTGGGACAGATACACTCAAAAATCAAAACATGATTAAGAAAGAAAACAAATGCTGTTTTTGGTCCACCCCAATAATTTCACACACAGAAATAGTCGACTTTTGAGTCAGCTGAAGCACAAAAACCAGTGGATGGGTTAAATCCGTCCAGTAGTTTTTAAAATATTCGACTGGGAAGGGTGTGCCCCGTTGCCAAAGAAAAAAGCCATATCTCCAATGGTGCTTTTCAGCAGAGAGACTTTTTCAAGAATGAAAACCCGGGATTTTTTCCGTCAATTCAAGCGATTAGCACGGTAATACCGGGGGAATGCAAAACGAAAAGTGCTCAAAAATCGATTTGGAGAAGGAAAAAAGGGTGTAGAATCATCAGGATAGAGGTGGGAGGTGGAAAGAGGACACCATGTGAAATGGGGGAGTTATGGGTGTTCTAGGGAGCCAGTTACATGTAGAACATTGTCGGCTAATCTGGGTAATACCGTAGGAATCCCACTAGGTTACTGCAGCAATGTGATGGAAAATAAACTGCATCAGACGAACCAAAGAATGACAGAGGGTAATGGGCGAGGGTTAGTGAAACGAAAAGCAACTGAAGGATGTGGGGAGACCAAGAAAACCGGAGGCCTTTGACCAGGGCCACTGGACAAGGCAGTTGTCCCCAAAGAAACATATTAGTTCAACATGTACGGTGGCCATGGATGAAAGCTATGGCTAGTGGGACCTACAGAAACTTATTTTTGCAAAATGCACAGTTGCCAAGGCTGAAAATCATGGCTAGTGGGCCCCAAAGAAACCCTTGGTTTCAATGTGTGTAGTGGTCATGGGGAAGGCTGTGGCCACTGGCCATGGCTAAAGGCTATGGCTAGTGGGACCTATAAAAACTTATTTTTGCAAAATGCACAGTTGCCAAGGCTGAAAGTCATGGCTAGTGGGCCCCAAAGAAACCCTTGGTTTCAACGTTTATAGTGGTCATGGGAAAAGGCTATGGACAGTGGCCATGGCTAAAGGCTATGGCTAGTGGGACCAAAGAAACCTATTGGTGAAACATGTACAGTGGCCATGGTGAATTCCATGGCGAGTGGGTCCCAAGGAATCTATAGTATAACAAAACCTTCAAAATACAGTGATAAAACTTTAGTTATTGGAGAGTTAAGGTGATTAGATGTAACCCTCTGCAGAGCTTTCCTATTTGATGGAAGTTGGAGAATGGAAGGAGTAGCCTCCTCAACAATGTACCTCTAATTTCCAGGGGAAAACATTCTCATGGGACCAATGCAAAGTCCTCATGTGGACAATGAGGTAAAATGACCTATATTTACCTCATACTCGTTATCAAATGCATGTGTTCCTCTTGCAGTTTTGAGCCAGACTCTCCTTGTTCCACATGGTTTGTTCGGGTCTATGAGCTAACGGTCTCATTTATTTTCCCTACTTTATTTTTACCCTCACAACTGCACTTGCATAATTTACGAATAGACAACTCGTGTCTGGGTTTCCCCTCATAATCCACCATTTCAATAAATATGCTGTTTCTAAATCAAATGTAATGACAGATTGTAACAGTTTACACAACCAAATGTATGGCAGAGGAAAATTGGGAAATGTGGATACAAAAATGAAGAAGTATCTTTGCTGAAAGTACTCACCTGACATCTAAAAGGTTACATTATGTGTGCATGCTGTAAGCATGTTTTCATAAACAATTCAAATATGAACACAAAATGAAGAAATACTGAAGAAGTTCAAAGAATATGCTTAATCATTCAGTTTATGTACATGTTAATACTAATAGGAATAATATGTGCTAGCAAACATCAAAAGTAGGCAATTTCTTGGTAGATCCCAAATGCGTTTCTTAACCAGATAATGTTTCGTCTACGAATGAAGTGTTTCCAGCAACGCGTATTACAGTGTTTATGTTGTCATTTAAAGTGACTAAAAACAGAGAGCACTAATTTGGGTTCAGTAACAGTGTTTTAGCCTATTGTATTCTTAATCATTGCATTCATTGGGATTCAAGCTTCCTGTTTTATGTCTTGCTCAATTAATTCAGTACACATTTCGGCACTGCAAATGGAAAATTAGCGTCAAGATGTAAATACTATCAATTCAAATAATCTCTTCCACTGAAAATGAGAACGGCTTGTAATATTTGTTTAGCTTTTGAATGGGCAGGACAACATAACAATGCCTTTCGTTGCATAATAATTACTGTCCGTCAATTTGGCATTTTAAATAACACCATGCAGAGGTGGGATAAATGGTAGCCACCATGCCTCGTTTTATGGTGGTCCTGGAAAAATCTAGCTCACAGATGGGGTGCGTGCGATATTCTTCCCATCCCCCAGCCACTGTGGCCAACTGCAGAAGTGAAGAGGATCCCCTTTCGACCTTGTGTAAAAGTGCAATATGACGGCACTGCAACTCTTTGCCATCCAGATCCCTGAACACAATCTTCTGACGGTCATGTTGAAAGTCGTCTCTTCTACCTGGCCCATCCGATGGCCTAGAACAAGTGTATAATCAGGGATGCACAGCGTCGTTTGAACAGTGGCTTGTTTTCTGGTGGCATCATCATTGATCCTAACTCCTGTTGTATAAAATAACTGGCGTGTTAGCTTTATATAAGACAATTTCGCTAAATCATTCAATATTTGAAACACATGTCCGATAATCCAGGAGAGAAATCGATTTCCATTAAAAAAGGTGCCTTACCTCTTATTATTTGTTATTCATGTGAATGGGCAATAGTCTTCGGGGAAGCACTTTGGAAAATATGCCTGAGATCGAAAAGGTTATGGGTCACAGCTCATGCAGATGAAGTGTATTGTGCTTAGCCTTGTTTACCTCCTACAACAGACACACTGATTAAGAAGCTTCATTCTAGTCAAGAGTTTATTGAACCAAAGGAAGATGTGGCATGAACAGCCCCTAACAGGCTGAGCATGTGACTGGCAGGATGTCGTCACAGCTAGTTTGAGCTAGCAAACATCTGCCAGATTTAACAGCACAGAAGAAACATCCATGAGTCCAGTAATGATCTATGTTACATAGTGGAAAAAGATGGCCCTGGAGACGGTTTGATGACATTGCAAGCCTTCAAATGCTGTTTAATCAAGCATTATTTATTAAAGAGATACATGGAACCTCAAATGTACAAATAGATTGCCTGGTTTGGATCACCAATCAAGTCTCACTGATTTATTATGTTTACTGAAAGAAAATATATCACGTATAAATAGTAAGTCAACTGGTGTGTTTATTGGCAACATAATGCTCTGACCAATACAACTATTTTGGGTCATTTGGAGATGTCTCACTGTGTGTTTGAAGCTCAGAATAAGGAATTGTTAGTCTCATAGCACCACATTAACATCCTCCACAAAATTATGGCTTGTTCTTAGTCATGAGTCTTGCAATCTATTTTGATAGTATGTCTGCCCTTTTCAACAGCACCTCCAGTGAACAGGATCCAGGTTTTAGCACAGCCAGCAGCGAGGCTTTGGGCTAAACTGTTTCCCAAAAGAGTCCCCGTGAATGATCCTTGTTCTTTTGAGAGTCCAGATGTAAATCAAAGAAGGAGATGTTTTCCTCTCCTTGTAAAGGCAACATTTCACAAGGCGGGGTCTAATTCAGTTTGTTGGAAGAAATGCCCTTTGCATTCTGACATCACACCCAGCGTGCCTTGCATGTAGGAAATGGGTAGGGTCAGAAAGATGTAGAGAGCCCTAATGCAAACCAAGATGAAGGAATCCTTCTCTCAACCATGCCGGTAAGATAGCTAATGCCGGTAAGATAGCTCAGCGTGTTGAGCGCTCGCTGCTGCGATCTGAGCGTGATCTACAGGTCGCAGGTTCGAATCCTGGCGAGGCCAACTCAGCCTTTCATCCTTCCAAGGTCGATAAATGAGTACCAATTTCGGTTGGGTGATATTGTATGTAAATATGTTCTCTGTAAAGCGCTTTGGATTAAGGAACTATATAAATAACACATCATTATCATTAACCAACCTCTCCCTCCTTGCTACTCTAACTGTGCCCCATTCCCATGCCAGCTGACTTCAAAGGGATTTCACCATGGCATGAGAATTACTTTATTATGTCAGTGGTTGCCTTTGAGGCACGTTTTCCCAGTACACCTTCTGCAGGAGATTCCTCTGCCCTGTGAGGGGGATCAATGGGGCAACATCCTGGCCATTGTTCCATGTTGCAGCAGTGGAGACAGTCAGACAGGACATCAATACATATCAGTCCTGTTGTAGCTGGGCTCTGTTCACAGAGCTGATCCTGGTATGATATCAAATTTACATGACTGTTTAATTGCGTGTTATTTGCAGTCACAATGTCACACCCAGGCATGATTTAAAGCTACAGATCTTTGTGCCACCTGACTGCCAGACAGATATTAGATTTGGAAAAGGAGGTGCAGAAAATTAAAATGTCACCTCTCTCTTCAGAAAGTTTGTTTTCCAGTAGCAGATATAAATGCACATGTGACCTTTGAACCTGCCCTGTGCCACCACTGGGCTAAGGCTAAGGGTGCCTAAAAGCTATCTCAGCAAGGCATATGTTTGCACTATAATTTTGGCATGGAACATTTAAAAAGGGGTGTCTGATTGGCACACCTCTCAGAAACATAATTACCCACATAATTGTATGTAATAATAATGAACAAGGTTTGGCCTATCTCACCCTCACCAGATGGCAATCTGTCACAGGTACATTGAAGTTAATTTCAAATACTTCATGGCACATTCACAGTAGGGCAATTTAAAGAGGTCCTGCTTATAGCACTGTTGTGACAAATGTGCATGCAGAGGCATCTGACTCCTTTGTGGTAGTGCCGGCACTAGGACTTGCATGCTGAATGGAAACTGTGCTCTGAAATGGCCACAGCACAAAGCTTGTTAGTTAGTGACAAGATTGTTATTATAAAAACGTGCACTGAACTGAACCTATCACAAATTCAGCTTGGCATATAGGAACCCATTGCATGTATGCGTTGCATGCAATATAAACATGTTTTGAGTGCATCACCACTCCTGTCAAGTACTGTGAGTAGTATGAAAAGCTAATGGCCATAGAATAATTGCAGCGATAAGAACACAAACTCACTCATTCTTTTTTAAGGAAATATGGACGTGTTCATATTTTGAAGGGGAACAAAATGAGACATGATACAAAATATATGATCATGTGCAGGCTTCTGAACTGTGGATTTAAAAGAAGGTCTTCTGCTCAGACCCCTATCTGCATGACAGCACAGCCATTAATCCAGGTGCTCACAAAGTAACATATTCTATTTTCAAAGCATGCACACTTTTAAAAAAAGTGTTTACCTCCAATGACGAGTGGTTTCTTAGATAATGTTAACTGAAAAGCCGCATTTGCTCATCATGCCTAATGAAAGATAGGAAGCATGTGTGGTGTGAATAGGGTCTGCAACTGTACCTTTTCCATTACACTATAGTGCATCTTAGTGAATAGCTCAGTGAAGTAGACTATTCTTCCAGCTATCTTCCACATGAGTGTTCTATTTCAAATTCACTATTTTTTTTTATTTGTCTACAAAACCCTTTTATACTGATTAAGGTTCACATCAATATCTGGAGACCAGCACATTGATGATCCTTTACCTTGGTATGACAATTTATGACAATTTCAATGGTCAGCAAAATCACTGACTCAGCTGTCACTGTGTAACAGACAAAATATGCGGAATCCACTAAAATACTTGCTGTTGAATAGGCGGTTTTCTGTGCTGGATACAGCAGTGATGTAGTGGTCAAAGTAATAGTTGATGACATTATAGTGTGACGATAGCTGAACTATAGTTAAGTTGAGTTTCAAGTTCCATGGGAAACCCGAAAATTGACTAATAACATTTGACTAGCATGACGGATTTGACTGATATTTTGCAAACAAAAAGCTTGTCACAGGCCAGCCCAGACAGGACATTTTGGAAAGGATTTTGTTAACAAATAAAATAAATAAAAAAATAAGTTGTTTTTGGCCTACTGCCATTCATTTCCCCATAGAAAATAAGTCAAACTTTCTCTGCAGTGCAGAGCTAAAACAGCTGGATGGAATTAGACCAGGTACAAAACAACTTGGGCATGAGGCAGTGACTCGAATTCCGGGAAGGGTCTGGGGTTATTCCGTCCAGTAGTTGTTAAAACATTTGATGGGAAGGAGGTGCCCTCTTCTCCCATCATTATAGCTATATCTCCCCAAAAATAACCTTAGTTAAGGAGCAGTTAAGTGGTGCAGAAGAGAGGCTTTTCGGAAATGAAAAAGCCACCTTTATTTTGTTCGATGCGAGCGATAACCAGGATTATTTCCGAAATAACCGAGGTTAGCCAAAAACGAAAAGTGGAAAAGATTTCATTTGGAGGAGCAAAAGGGATCACATGGCATCAATCTAGAGATGGGGAGGGGAAAAGAGGACACCATGTGAAATCAGGGAGTTTGGGGAGTCTGGGGACCAAGTTCAGAGCTCAAGTTTTTTCTCATAGCTGGGATTATTTTCGCATAACCAGGTTTATAGTAGAAAATGGGATCAGGAATGAAAGTGCATCACATGAATAACCAGAGTTATTTGATGAATAACCGGGATATTTGTTGTTATTTTATTTTATTTATTGGGTATTTATAATGCACCTATGCAACAAAAGTTGTTTCAAGCCACAAAAAGAAAAGAGGGGGGGGGTCAGGGAGGAAGAAGAACAAAAATTGTCCTACAAGGCCTTGTGTAATTCAGATTGTGCAAGTGCAGTAACAAGAAGTGAGGGGAGAGAGGAGCAGGGATGTGCAAGTTAGGAAAGGGCCCATAGATTATGCAAGTGGCAAGGGTTGGTCAGGTGGACAAGTGCCAGTGGAATGTAGAGAGTGAAGGGTAAACAAGGTTCATGTGCTAAGTGAGAGAGGCAGGGCTGGGATGGCTCAAAGGGTGCAAACCCAGCTAGGCAAATGCAGGGGGAGAAAGCCCGGAAGGGCAAGTGCAGGTTAGACGGGTCAGGGGAGACCAAGTGCATGGGTCTGAGAGGGGCAGGGAGGCCATTCCAGAGGGAGGCCCCTGCAGAGGAGGGAGATCGACCCTCCACTCTCTGCTTGGAAAAGCATCTCACCTGCAGAGAATTGTAGCTAAAAGACCGAAGGGCTATAGCAGGGATGTACTTAGGGAGAGAGAGTTGGATGTAGCAAGGTCCAGGGTCCCAGAAAGCCTTGTGGGTGATGCATAGGGTCTTGAACTTGATCCTTGCAGCAAGCGGGAGCCAGTGGAGAGATGATAGGGCTGTAGAGATGCATTCCCTGTGCTTGAGGCCAAGGGTCTTGCAGTCCTATTCTGGATTAGTTGAAGGGGGCAATGGGAGGCAGATTGAGGAAGAGGCGGTTGAGGTAGTCCAGCCTGTAGAGGACTGGAGCACTGGAGACATTGGGCCTCATTATGAGTTTCCCGGTCCGGAAACGAGGGTGCTGGTAAGCTCACCGGCACCCTTGTTTTCAGATGGGCAAACTCTGAGTCTGCCTGCCATGGCCGCTGTGCATGACAGATCCGATCCTGCCATTCGCAGTGGTCATAGAAAGCAGACCGGTCACAGAAGCACCTACACCATTAGCAACAGTGTTGGTATTTCCATGTCCCCACTCCCATAGAGTCCTATTGGACTCTATGGGAATGGGGACTTCCAATTTAACTGCACCTGAATTCCCAGGCTGCCAGATTTGTCAGGTGCTGGTAAATTATTACGACTCCTGCGGCAATCCACCGGTAGCACTGGCAGGGTTATCGCCGGACTCATAATGAAGCCCATTGAGTTTCTGAGGAAGGTGAGGAAATGGAGAATACCTCTGAAGAGGTGCAGCTGAAAGTGGGCCTTATTGGCAAGGCCTGTGATGTGAGAAGAGAGAGAGAGGAGTTGAAGATAAAGCCAAGATGTTTTTGTCTCGCAGGATGTTCAGGCGAGGGTGCCCATGGAGGGCGGCCAGAGGGTAGGAAGGAAGGAGGGAGCTGGGGTCCCAATGAGAAGTATCTCAGTCTTACTGTCATTAAGGCAGAGATCATTAGCAGTGCACCAGGCTTGAATTGCAGACAGACAGCCAGGAATGAGAGAGGCACAAGAGGAGGCAGTGGAGGGAAGCTTCATGGAGAGCTGTGTGTCGTCCGCATAACACTAGAAGTTAGGAAATAAGGCAGAGACTTGCAGGGATTTTTTTTTTTTTTTTTAAAGAGTTACATAATGTGATTTGTACAAACAAAGTGGAATGTTACAGCTACAGTGAGGTGGGGGTAATTGATTTGGCTGAAGACTATGGCTACTAGGTTACTTTAAAGAAGGCCATGGCTAGTGTTCCCAAAAGATACCTAGTGGTGTGCCCCCGTTTAGGAAACCTATTGGAGCAAGCCAAAGGCCATGGCTAATGGGACTGAAAGAAAGCAATTGGGGCAATATGTAAAGGGGCCAATTGCCATGGGCAAAGTCCATGGCTAGTGAGCAGGAAAGAAAGGTATAGTTTTTAAAGATACAGTGGGCTGAAGGCTTTGCTCAGTGGCCAGGTACGAAAGACAAATCTAGAGTCCTAGTGAGTTCAAAAGAAACATATTAGGGAGCATGTATAGGTTACACAGCCAGGGGCTGTGGTACGTGTCCTGTAAAAACACTAGGGTATACCAAAACCCTTGAAATTCACTGAAAATTACTGAGTTAAGGAGCGGACAAGTTGTGCAGATTTAATTCAACGAAACCCATGAAATTTAACGGATGTGGGAAGTCAAGACCAGCTTAACTTGGACTGTTCCCATTGCAAAGCCCATGAGCACATTCAACTTTCTACATGGGTTGGTCTGCTGCTAATTAGAAAGAAGATTAAAAATATGTTTTCGTCAAAATATTAAGAGGAATATTCATCCTGCTTTTACTTGTCTGCTTTTCCTTCCCTAGTCTGATTAGTATTCAGTTTGTTTATGCTTAACAAAAACCACGGTGCCCATTGGACCTTTAGCTGTGCTTTACCAAAAAACATAAAACAAAAACTAAACTAAAGGTAAACTACCCTGTTTTGCAATTTAACAACAGTAAGAAGTTTACAACCTTTATTTCATAATTACTTTGTCACTTTTCTTTGAAAATTCACAGCAGTTATAGTCTTGTTTCAATGTAATCAGAGTTTCTCTATGATGGAAATATTAAATATCCATACTAGAAATGTTTCATTCTATGCATCAGTGTTTCTACTTTGTACATGCAGCGGTTACACATCCAGAGTTTTTTATTTTCAAATTCTGGTCAAAATAACTGCAGCCAACAGTTTGAAAAGATAACTTTCTGGTGTGCTTGTTCCCGCCTGTGTGCCTCATCAGTGGCAGAACAGACAAGACATAGGGGAATGGTGCCACAAATTAAGCACATCTCATATGTCATAATTGTGTTAATAAGGCGTGCATATTCACAACCTTAGGTGAACTCTCTATATGTTTAGTAGTTAAGACTGTATTGTCATGACACCAGTGTTAAAATGATTCATTGCAAACTATGTATAATGATGTTTTATAAATAATGCTTAAAGCCCTCTCAGGACAAGGCCGCAGTGTTGAGCAATGCAGATGCGCAGGGGATGCTGTGTGATTATATGTAGCATGCTTCACTACTTCCATGCTTTTGTGCCTATAAGAACCGATGCTGCCCAATTATACGTAGTACGATTGCTACGTCCACACTTCCATGCCTATAAGAACCGAGGTACAAACCCTCTGCGGCAAAGCCCTTGCAGGACACGTTGCAGTTTTGAGCGACGCAGGTGCGCAGAAGACCGTGCTCGATTATATGTAGCATGCTTCGTTACGTCCACGCTTCTGTGCCTATAAGAACCGATGTACAGACTCTGTGCGGCAAAGCACTCACAGGACAAGGCTGTGGTGTTGAGCAACGGGGTGTGCAGGAAACGCTGCCCGATTACATATAGCATGATTTGCTATGTCCACGCTTCCATGCCTATAAGAACCGAGGTACGGACCATCTGCAGCAAAGCCCTCGCAGGACATGTCCGCAGTGTTGAGTGACACAGGTGCGCAGGAGATGATGCCCGATTAGACATTGCGCGCTCCAGTATTTCGATGCTTCCGTGCCATTATGAACTAAGGTACAGACCCTCTGCGGCAAAGCCCTTGCAGGACAAGTCTGCAGTGTTGAGCGACACATGTGTGCAGGATTTGATGCCCGATTATACATAGCGCGCTTCACTATTTCCACGCTTCCGTGCCATTAAGAACTGAGGTACAGACCCTCTGTGGCAAAGCCCTTGCAGGACAAGGCTGCAGTGTTGAGCGACATAGGTGTTTGGCAGTGATGGGGTAGTGGTATAGATATTGAGTGCGGACGACATCACCCTCTTGCCTGCAGCTGCCAGATAGGAAGGTGCGGGTAGAGTTAGCTTGCTACACTCCACACAACCCCATGACCTGGTGCCCTACTCACTCTTTGACACGCGTTGTTTTCCCTGGTGACCGGTCCTTGCACCCCCTTTCCACCCTGCATACTTGCACTCCCTCACACCTCAGGTTCGCGTGTGCTCCCTCGCATATTAGGGCACATGCGCTCCCTTGCAATTTAACCTAGGCTACGGGTGCCCCCTTGCAATCTAGGCCATGGGTGCCCACTCGCAACTTAGGCCACATGCCATCCATTGCAACTTAGGCCATTGGTGCCCACTCACAACTGTGTGTGCTCCCCGCAACTTAGGCCGCATTGCATTCCCTCTCTACTTGGCCGCATGCACCCATCCTTTTCTTAGTCACTGCATTCCCTCGCATCTTGGTACCCTGCATTCCCCACAATCCCTTCCCTCGCGTCTCATCTTAGGTCCCTCCCTCCCTTGATCTATTGTGTACTGCTCTTGCCATTTTTGTTGCTGTGTGGTTTTTGGCATCCATTGTCATTGCCTGCATTTCTGCTGTGTACATTCTTTACTTCTAGGTTTCTCTTGTGATTGACATTGTCTATCCTCCTTTCCTCTGATTTTGTGCAGTTATGCTTTGCTCCAATATTGTGCTGTTCCCTATTGCTCTTGGCGTCACACTACACTGCCTGTTTCTTACAATCTAGATCCCCTTCTGTGCTCTGTGCTTTGTTGTTGGTCCTTATTTTGTCTTCCCTTCTATGTGCCATGCGGTGCTCTGTGCTTTGTTGTTGCTTCTTTGCATCTGCATCCTTTTTCTTCAAGGTTCCCTATTGTGCGCTGTACTTTTCTGTTGACAATGTATTGCATCTGATTTCTCTAGTCTGTTGCTTCTTGTCCATTGTTTGCCCCCCTCCTTTTTTTGTCCCCTACTGGTATGTCCCCACTCTTCCACTCTGCTCCCTCGATGGTGCTCTCTGTCTCACCTATCTTCTCTAACTGTTTGACTATCCTATCCCTCTCACTAAGTCTGGCAGGAAGGAGCTCAAAAAGGACATCTTGGTCTCCAACCCAGGCCACCCTTCGCTGTTACCTACACCAGGGTTTCCTCCAGACAAACCCTTACTGAAATCCTCTTTGTGTTCCCTCTCCAGGTCTATGGACCCCTCATATGGTGTTAGGGAGAATTCTCCAGAATGGCTAATTTCCCTCAGCAGCTTTGCTGGATTTCTAGGATTTCTTTTTTTCACCTGGTAAATGAGTGTGAGCCTTTTTTTGCGACTCTTACATGTGTTTTGCTGTGAGTGATTAACATTTTTGGGTCCATAGACTGTGGAACCTCACCTACTCCATAGGCATGATCTTTTTACTGTGTGTCACACAGCACCTTTAGTGCAGTGACACAGGGTTGTCTTTTTGGGCTTGGGGGAACAACAGAATTTAGCTGTCTATAATTCCATCCCAGATAATACTAAAGAGTATTATAAAGACAGTGTTTTTGTAAATGGCCTGGAGACCCCTACCATCAGAGACACTGGAGCCAGCATAACTGTGGTTGATGAAATATTTTTCAAGGTGGAGGATGTTGCTAAAGCACCCAAATGCCTAACCAAGTTAGCTGGAGGCCCTGTGCAAATGCTTCCCCAGTTACCAGCTCTCATCCAGTGTAATGATATGACTGTCAAAATACCTGTTAGTGTGCAGAGTGAAGTACCTGGGAGAGTCCTGTTGGGTAATGACCTGAAAACTCTTGGAGTTGTTTCTAGCACCCCCAGGCCTCCCAGTAAAAGGAAACAGGAGCTCACTAGGCCTGCAAGGGAGAAGACCTTGAGAGGCTCTCCAGAGGAGTTAGTAGAGCAAACTATCACTCACAGTCCACAGGAGTTGCTCACTGCTATTTCTGGAATGAAAGAGGCAAAGGGGAAACTCAAGACCTCCAAGAAAAAGACAGATAGCACCCCTGTGCTACCTATAATGACATCCCCAAGATTGTCCAAAGTCACACCTGTGACTTCTCCACCTGCTGGGGCTGAGTGTGAGGTATAACCCTGTGTGGTTGATCCCGTTTCTGAAGAGTCAGATCAGGAAGAAGACATTGTTTTTGTTGGAGATCTGGACCCTGTTGACCATCCTGAGCTGCAGTCTTTTCTGGCAGAAGGTGGACCCAACAGAGCAGACTTCAGCAGAGGACAAAGAGAGTGTCCTACTCTTGAAGGTCTTCACCTGCAGGCAGCTTCTCAGCTCGATGAGCAAGAGCCTGGGAAGCATAGGTTGCACTGGGAAGATGGCCTCTTCTACAGTGAACCGACTGAGTCTTTCCCTGGGGACCTCAAAGGACTTGTAGTACCCCTAGAAAGTAGACTCCTGTTCCTACAGTTGGCCCATGAGATACCTATGGCTGGTAATTAGAGTTTCAAAAAGACCAAGGAAAGGCTCTCCCTATACTTCTACTGGCCTAAAATGGGTTCAGAAGTTGACAAATTCTGTAGGAGCTGTCACACTTGCCAAACATCTGGCAAGAGTGGAGCCAAGAATGTGACACCCCTGGTGCCTCTCCCAGTGGTGGGAGTTCCTTTTGAGAGGGTGGGCATCGATATTGTTGGTCCCCTTATCCCTCCCACATCTTCAGGAAACAGGTTTATCCTGATTGTAGTAGACCATGCTACTAGGTATCCTGAACCAATACCTATGAGGACTGTTACGGCTCAGGCTTTGGCTAAGGCTCTACTTGGTATTTTTATCAGAGTAGGGTTTCCTAAGGAAGTGATATCCGACAGGGGATCCAATTTTATGTCCCACTACATGCAAGCCATGTGGAAAAACTGTGGTATCACTCACAAGTTCTCTACAGCCTACCATCCACAGACAAATAGACTGGTAGAGAGGTTTAATCATACTATGAAGAGCATGATAGGAACCTCTTAAAAGAAAGTGGGACCTTCTACTGCCATGCCTTCTCTGTGCTTATAGAGAAGTCCCTCAGGAAGGACTTGGTTACAGTCCCTTTGAACTTCTCTATGGCCATCCAGTCAGATGTCCATTGGCCCTGATAAAGGAGGGGTTGGAGAGTGCTCCTTCCCCCAAGCCAGTCAGAGTGACTGACTATGTGATAGGTCTCCGGAGGAGAATGTCACACATGATGGCAGAAGCTAGTGATAACTTAAAAGAAGGTCAGGCTCTGGTCAAACATTGGCATGACCAGAAGGCCAGAATGGTTGAGTTTACTCAAGACCAGCTTGTACTAGTTATGGTACCAACAAGGCAGAGGGCCTTGCAGGACAATGGATAGGACCCTTCAAGGTTGTGGGAAAACTTGGAGAGGTGAACTATTTGGTGGACTTAGGCAGACCTAAGGAGGCTCCCAGAGTCTTTTACACCAACTGTTTGAAGGCATATGTCTCGAGACCAGAAGTGGGAGCTTTTCTTCTAGCTTCAGCTCAAGAGGAGGAGGAGAGTGAACCTCTACATGACCTACTCAGAGGCCAACCTTTGGATGAGAACATAGAAGGAGTCAATCTCTCTTCTAATCTGAGATCTGAACAACAGGACGAGTGCAAGGTTCTGTTACATCAGTTTGCCTCCCTGTTTTCGCTTTCACCAGGATTGACCCCTTGGGGCCAGCATGATATTCTCACTGGTGAAAAGCAGAGGTTACAGAATGTCAGAACATGTGAGATCCCACATCAAAGGAGAGATCAACAAGATGCTTGATCTCAGGGATATAGAGCCCTCTACCAGTCCATGGTCTAGTCCAGTTGTTCTAATACCAAAGGCAGGATCCACAGAGTTGAGATTCTGTGTGGACTATAGAGCTTTAAATGCAGTCACTAAGACTGATGCCCATTCTTTGCCAAGGACAGATGAACTGGTGGATAAACATGGTGCAGCTAATTACCTCAGTAGATTTGATCTGACGTCAGGGCTTTTGGATTAAAGAATGCACCTGCTACATTCCAAAGATGGTCAATCAAGTTCCGAATGGGATGAACGACTTCTGCATGGCATACTTGGATGACATTGTAGTGTTCAGCCCTACTAGGAAAGAACATGTTGATCACTTAGGATATGTTTTGCAGGCTCGTGAGCAGGCCCATCTGACCATAAAGGAAAGCAAATGTCAAATTGGTCAGAGCAAAGTGATCTACCTTGGTCATGAGGTAGGAGGAAGTGAAATAAGGTTGCTGGCTAGCAAAGTGCAAGCTGTACAAAGCTGGCCACCCCTACTACTCAAACCCAAGTGAGAGCCTTCCTAGTTCTCACTGGGTACTACAGGGATTTCGTTGAAAACTATGGGTCCATAGCTTCTCCTTTGAATGTAATCATCTCTTCAATATTCCCTAAAAAGTTTAGATGGAGTGAGGAGTGCACTCACGCCTTTGAAAACCTGAAGAAAGCCTTTTGTCAAGCTCCAGTCCCAAGAGCTCCTGAATACCACCAACCCTTAATTGTGCAGACAGATGCAGCCAATACAAGTATAGGTCCAGTCCTTAGTCAACTGGATGAGAAAGGTAGGGAGCACCCCATTTGCTTCATCAGTAGGAAACTGAAGGAACCAGAAACAAGGTGTGCAACCATAGAGCTTGAGTGTTTTGCCATTGTGTGGTCTCTGAAGAAGTTTAGACCATACTTGTATGAATCTACTTTTATGATTCAGACAGACCACCAACCCTTGAGATGGTTAATGCAAATGAAAGGGGAGAACCCAAAACATCTAAGATGGTCTGCCTGCAAGGGTTTGATTTCACCATTGAGCACAGGTCAGGATGTCACCACCAAAATGCTGATGGTCTCTCTAGGATGTTTATAACCAACTAGAGTGAAGAGATTCATCCAGGAGTGGATTACATACTTCTGTCGCTAAGTCTAGGGGGGGGACGGGTGAGTGTTAGGGAGAATTCCCAGTACAAACCAAACTATCTTACATAGAGTACTGGAAAGGGTTAATAGTTATCCCTTTTTGTCTGACTCTCAGGGAACATTATTTTGTTCCCCTTTCGTTAAGATTTGGCTGGTGGCAGTGGTGTCTACCCTATTTTTCCTACCGCGGTCTATGTAAATAGCCTTGGTACTGTTTTAGGCTAAGTTGGTAGCCTTGAACTTAAATCCACTGGACCCCATTTACTTTTATTTGTTTCCGGCTGGGTTTATTTGCCATTTCTTTTTGTAAAGGTCTTTCTCGTGTTTTACTCTGCGTGGCAAACCAGGTTTGGTTCCTTTGTTCGCTGTCCTTTGGTGAGCTTCTGCACAGAAGCCCTCCTTAGGCGCCTGAATGTCTGAGGGGACAGGGTGTTAGGGAGGGGTTTGAGACCTTGGAGACCCCTGTTGCACTCTGTTGGATTGGCTGTGGTGCCTGTCCCGCCAGGACAGCCACCCTGCTGTGTGATTGACAGCCAGGCTGTGTGAATGGGGGAAAACTGCATTAAAAAGCAGGTCTCTGGGACTAGGAAGGCAGAGTCGCCACTGGATCGAGCGAACCAAAGAGAAGCTGAAAGAAGAGAACTACTACCTTGACTGAACCTCCCAGTGAAGCCCTGCTGTGGGTCCGAATCTCCAAACTTCGACGACAGAGAAGATCTGCAAGGAATCTTCTTCCCTTGAGCTGGTCGGACCAACCAGTTTGCCTAACACCAAGCAAGGCCTCCCTCCCCTGGTCGAATTTGCTGTGCACAGCTGCAGTGAACCGGATAGCCACGAGGATCAGACCATGTTTGGGTTTTAAGGAGCACACCTTTTATTCGTTGCTTTGCTCTGCTGCTGGTTTCTTCCCTGTGCAGTGCAGGACCCTCCAGTCTTTCTACTTTGTGTCAGTCAAACAGTCGCTTCAGGAACCGTGAGCCTGCAGGATCTGCCAGGAACGTCTGCCTCAGCTACAGCCTTCTACCTCATTTAAGGTACTGTTCTAACCTGGTTGTTCATTCCGTCTGACTGCAGTGAAAGTGTTTGAAATCTTTCGCCAATCCGAGGGCTTGTGCTTCTCTACTCTTTTAAGTAACTTTTCTTCCGACCAACTTCTTTTCGAACTCTTGGCAAAGACTTAACCGTGAACTAATCTGAACTGTGTGATCCTCTACAAAGACTCTGTACCATTAACATTGGCCCAGGCATATTGATTTGAATCCTCATTGTAGCAAGCCTTTTATAGATTGTCCTGCCTACTTACTTGTAGGTGCTGCTTACTTTTGTATAACCTTGTCTTTTCCTCCCTTTTAAATTGCTGGAGTGCCATTTTACTCACACTTCATTTTCAGCTCATTTTGTCCAGAATTCATCAGGTGTTGTGTAGTATATTAAGAGAGTGATGTTTTTTCTGCTTCATTTAGTCAATTGTTTTACAACTGATGTGTAATTAGATGTATATTCCTTTACTCAGAAACCTTGAGTCAGTGTTTGTTTGAACCACAGTAATTGCTGTCATTTGTGTAACTATTGCTACAGCTCACTTTACTCTTGAGATACACCTGGCTGCTCAGCCATCGCTACCACTTTACTGTGTAGTACAGGCTTGTACAAAAGGTGAATTTGTACTGTCACTTGTAGTCTTAATTGTGTGTGGTTTTCCCAAAGGGTACTGCATATGGTTCTGCCTAACACTCTGTTCTCTCTCCTTTTTCCTCTTCTCGCATTAATGTTGGCACCCCATGGGAGGCTCTCCTGGCCCCCTTTCACTCCTCCAAAACCATCATTAATGTCTACTTAAATGGCTCTGTTTTGGTCCAGGGCTCTGAAGCCAACATCCTCCTTTTTGATAGATGCTTCCTGTGCCTTATCAACTTACTTTCCTCTCTTGCTATCCCTTCTTTCCCCTATCTGGCTCCTCCACTGCCTCCATCCTCTGCCACCTTGACAGCACCCTCTGCTGTTTCCCTGACCACCATGTTGCCTCCTTCCTTCGCCACCCCTCTGGCATCTTTTCCTCCTCCGTGGCTACCTTGCCTTATCCTTGTTCTTCCTCTGCCCATCCTCGGGTACCTCCAACACTTCCACAGGGTATACCTCTGACCTGTACACCTCCATGGAAGTCCTTCAAAGGGGGCAACCAGTTCCACATTGCTACTATCAACTCTCATTGAGTTGTCAAACACTACTCTGACAACTGCCGTCTCCTGGAAGAGCTTAATTTGGATGTACTCTCCTTCCTGATGGCTAGAGGATCCTCTCTGAACCCTGAACCTTCCGTTGTGCTGGGTGTCGACTTCATCTTCCCATAGTGTATCCCTGCTTCTATCATTCCTATGCAGGACTACTCCTCCTTTGAATGCATAGCCTGCAGGCTCTCTATCTCTCCTGGCCTCTCTCTCATGGTGGCTACTATCTACAGTCCGCTTGGCCTGGTCGCCCTCTTCCTATCTGAGTGGGCTGACCTCTCATCCTCCCTCCTCGCCTCTACCTCTCAACATCTCCTTCTTGGAGACCTGAACATCCACCTGGATACTACCTGCCCTTCTTCTGGATTCTTTTTCAACCTCTGCGACTCACTCTCTCTCTCTATTCTTCCCTCTGGCCCCACTCACTCAGCGCTTGCATTGGCTTGCCATCTTATTAACCGTACCAGAATAAACAGCATAAATATCAGTCAACTTATGTGTATTGTTTGTTGTGAGCTTTATAGCCCGATATTCACTAATACTATCATATTTCATCATTATTTGTTTTAAATCACATTTAAAAGAATTACCCAAGTTAGTGTATTCAACAAATGTCTTTCTTATTACATCCTCGCCAGCAGCCGCAGATATTCCTTGTACAATATCATGTACTTGGCGAAGAGTTCATTACACGGCCTGCAGTAGAGGGCATGTAGTTATGGTTAAGTTGCTCAACTCATAGGAAGAACACTTTTTGGGTGGCTTATAACTTTGCTCCCCCGGGATGAATCCATACCAAACTTTGCACACAACAAAGTATATGGCCTGCTGTGAATTTTTTTGGCAAGTTTTGGTTTAATCAAGGGCGGACAAAGTTATAGGGGGGGTCCCTATTTCATTTTTTCCATATACGCACTGGAAATTATTTTTGCTCATGCCTACAGCCCAAACCGCTGGATGGATTTTCACCAAATTTGCAGCAGCAGCAGCTTGGTCCCGGAAGTGTGCTTTTGTAAATTTGGTGTAAATCCATCCAGTATTTTTTTAAAACAACCAAAAATTAGGTCAAAATAATAAGTGATATCTGGGTCCGGTCCGTGGACCCACTTACCTGTTCGGTCTGTGGCAGGAATTCGATTGGCCTAGAGGGTGAAGTGATGTCCGCGGACATCGCACATGCTCCCTGATTGGATGGTGAAAAGCGTGAAGTGCATCAGATTTTTGGAAATGCCCTCTATTTTTGATTCGCTGACATCCACCGGTGTCCACGGTCATCACAGTAAAAACATATGAAAAAAACACAACATTGCACTTGTCAGACTTATCAAACAATCTCTGGGGAGGTGTGGGGTGATGAGGATGGGATGGGATATGGTTATAAGAAGCCAAAAAACATGTGTTTTCACCCCCGAAGTCCGCAAATGCTCCAGATGATCGGGGCAGTCATGAGATGTTCGAGGACACTTCAGATGTTCGGGGACATCTATGCCTATTTCTGCATTACAGGGTTGGTGAAAAGCAGTTCTTGGATGGCTTATAACTTTGGTGTCACTCAATGAAACTGCATGACATTTTGGAATATTATTCTAGACCTGCTTCTGAACGGTTTTGGAAAGTGTGGAGCTGTTTTGTCAAGAGGGAACAAATTTAGAGGGGAGGGTCCCAAAATATTGTAAAAGGCTTATAAATGTGGTGCCATTTGACAAATCTGCACAACTGTTTGCAAACCAATTTTAAATCTAGATATAAATGTTTTTGCAAAGTTTGGTAGGATTTCCTCAAGAGGGGCTAAATTAGAGGGGGGTCTCAATATTTTTAGATGTCTTATAACTTTGTTGCCGTTTGACGAATGTGGACAAAAGTTTTCAGATAGATTATAGACCCAACCATCAATGTTTCTGTAAAGACTAAATTGATTTTGTCAAGTGGCGTATAAGTTATATGACTATTGTATGTGCATAAACTTTGACATTTTTGAAATAATAAAACATGGGCGGATTTCCAGCAAACTTCTGTATGGAGCATTGTCAAGGACCTCACAGCATGGTTTTGCAAATGTGCCTTTATTTTTTGACACGTGTCATAATGTAAGTACAACAAATAGTGATACACCTTTGGTGACTGAGGTATAGCCTGTGGCCATGGGCAGTGGCCAGATTGTGCGGGTCATGGTACACCATGACCCGGACAATCTGGCTACTGGCCTTGACTGCGAGTGATTGAAAATGCTGTTAAAGTGGCCATGTCCACCTGGGATCGGCTATGTGGTAAAGTAATTTGAAAGTGGGATAGGTTTGAAAGGGAAAGAATTATGTGCTGGTGGTAATATGGTCATAGGGTTCTGTCTTTGCCTTCTGCAGGTTGCCATGGAAAGGGAAGAGGTGCTGTGTACAGAGCCCTACCTTCCGTTTCCATGGTGGCCACCTCGGAAAAGGATTTTCCTTCCTACAGCGGGACTGCAATGGAGGATATTGGTCCGGAGCCCTCGTTATTAATACATTTATTTATAATGTGCCGAAGCACTCAGGCATCAGAGCGCACACAGACACACTTCGCTTGGCCCGATCACTTGGGCTGCCGGGCCATTAGCCCCCTGTTTCGGTCCCTGGAACAATGGATGAACGCCACATTATTCCCATTAGCATAACATAAAATTCTAATGGAAATGTAGAAAAAACATATTGATTGTATGTACTTTATTGAGAAATGTAAAGTAGATGGACTCTACAGGATTTTTTTGTTGTTCTATTTTTAACTGTGAAAGGTGGTTCCTATAGGAACTGTTAAAGGGACATTATGGTTAAGTTGCACTAATAAAAACCTATAAAATGTAATGAAAAAATGTTGTTAAAGGGACATTATGGTTACAGGTAAAACCTAAAAACCACAGAAATTCGCCAGTTATGGTAAGCTAAGCAACCGTAACTCACGCCACCACCGTGCACTGCTAAGACTAAAAACCTGGACATCATAGATGACATCACAAATGTCATTGATGACACCACTGATGACATCACATGTGAAATTAATTTTTATGAAAAGTCCCTACAAGGGGTGGTGTTTATAATGTTGGTAACAAGATGTCAGGGGTGATTGTGCACTGTTAAACATGTAATAACTAGCTAACAATTCAAGACATACTACACACTTGTGCTACTACAAACAATACATATTAAGACCCACAATGCATACAAATCAGAGGCACATGCAGCGAAACTTAAGTAAGGAAGAAAGAAACAGCATCATCAGAAAATGTTAATAGCATTAAAGTTTATCTTCATGTATACAAATGAATTGTGTGTTTGAGGCCTGCCTATTGCCCCATGTATGTGCACCATGAGCTGAGATCAAACCCTAAGGAAAGTATTTAAGAATATATGACAAGGTTAATGTCTAGATATACAGCACCTTTTGAATGTTAATATTCTGACTGTCAGTGAACAAAACTACCTGGTCTAGATATTTTAGGCCCAGCTGAAAATCCCAGATCAATATTGTGGGAATGCCAAGCCAACAGTCAGAATTGAGAGAACCAAAGATTATCTCTGTTAAAAGTGAATGGGGGAACTGTTGGCAAGAGAAGGTCCTTTTGACCCCCCCTCGACATTCCCACATGAAATGGATCTTGGGTTTCCCCAATGCCTGTGTATATAATTGGGACCACGTATTGTCAACAAACAAGATGGTAAACAGAGCCAGTTTGGTGGGACATACAGACTCCATTTTGTGCTACCCTGAACGCCATCTTTTGCTAGGCCACACAATGATCTCTAAAAACCATCTCTCCCTCCATCCAGTGCCGTGCACAGAGATCCCGGCCACCTCCTCCGCCTCTCTTGGCAGCTGTGCACAAACCTATTTCTCACAGAAACTCATCCATGTATTGTTGCAAGTATTCAGTATCTTTCTTCTTCCTATGAGCTCACTGCCATGTCTGTGACCGGAACAAACTATGACTTGTGTGCCCATCTGTCTTCATGAACCTGTTTGTGGTTCCTCAACCCCCCACCTCTAGATTTTCAGATTACAGAGCCCATGCCCGCATTCCCCACTGCTTTGATGCAGGTACACCTCTAACCCCTTTGGAGTGACCAAACTGAGCACCCACCACAGTCGTAATCTCTTTGCACCATATATCCACTGAAGAAATAACACATGTCAATTTATATCATGATGTATCAGGCAGATCAAAACCCCACAAGAGGGGCACTTGGTTCAAGGCACTGTAGTTTATGGGTCTATGGGGGTAAAGGGTATTTTAACCATATACTTGTCAGACTGAACTTTGCAGCACCCCAGTAAATGCCAACATTATGGTAGTAATTTGTCTCATGACTTCAGTTCCTGTTATGCTAGGATAGATTAGCTAGAAGAAGTTGCATCTTGTGCGCCTGATCTTCACGCCGTGGAGATGAGGCCAGCTGACCCACGTGCTGCCCGCCGAACTTCCAAACTGCCAGCCAATCCCATGGGACCAGCCTATAAGCTCCTATAATGTATCTATGTATTGCACCAATCCTGTGGACTTTCAATAGTGAAGTTTCCAGAATTTATAATGTACTGTTCTTGTAATGTTTGGCAGAGCGCTTTCAGGGCTACAGAGTTCTTTGCATGCACAGCTTTATTCTATATAAAACTTTGTTCAACTTGCAATCCATCTCCTGGTCTCATTCCCTAGCAGGGTGTGTCCTTTATTTGGCTTATTTGGTATCGTGTTGGGACTTAGTCGCTTTCAGAACCACTAAGGGAGACAGGGAATTAGGAAGAAAGGAGTGAACGAGCCACATGTGTGAATTCACTAATGTCAGCGGGAGATGTGGAGCTGATTAATTGACATGATTTAACAACTGTTTAAACTCAAGGCTGCTATCACAGGTCCCATGCTAGATGTGAACCATGATCTCTTTTATAAATAATGGCAACTGTCAGGCAACAATCCTGAGCTTTTTTTAAAATTATTTTAATTTAGTAGATGTGGATTATTTGCTGGAAAGTGGTACTGCTAAACAGGCACCCTTTCTATATATGCTCTGTTGGTAAAAAAGTACTGTTGATTATTATGACTGGGCTGGTTCCATGCCCATATGTATGATTCTACTGTGCCCAGTTTCCAAAGATCTCAGCTGCTGAAATGTGAATTGGCTAACTTTTAGAGAAGAATAGCAAATATGTAACACGTGCATGCAGGGGAGTAGTAGCGTTTTATGCTAGTTTCCTTTTAAAAGTTCCATTGTCACTAAGAAAACACTTTCATACAATACAGCACAATGGAAAAACCTTTAATTGGTTGCGAAACCTGCTACAAATGTGATAGTATTCTAAACAATGGGAGGAGCATTCTGGAGCACATCATGTGCCTTGCAAAGAAGGCATTGTTAGCATGTCTAGAAATAAACATATGTTAAATGTTGCATTGGCCGTTTCTGGAGTAAAAAACAGAATCCATTTGATGGTAAAGAAACAGGCTTCAATGATTACATTTTAACTTCAGGACAATTGTGTCTGTTATCTTTTAAAACTTAGGGACAGTGCAACAGTAGATATTAAACTAAATCTAATTAATATACATATGTAGTGATTTATTAAGGGATTACATCAAATAACCCACACTGAATTTGCTCACCACTAGCCCACAGGCGAAAGAGTGATATGTTGCAGACTTCTGCTTTTAAAGGTACATTTGAAGATGCTATCACACCAAATGGTACCAGTTACACCCAGGAGATGTATTGTTATCTTGACAAAAGAATTACCAACTCTCAAAGTGGAGTGACTGGGCCTAATTTACAAAGTGTTTTTCAATTAGACTTTCCCATATATTAATGGTTTTGTAAATCTGAACCACTGTCTTTCCCAGGTGCAAGGACAGGGAACAGAAATGTTGGGAAATCTGCAAGACAAAATGGAGAATACTTGAAAGGATATGCTAACATGCAAGCCCTTTGATTAAGGACAGACAGGTACGGGGGATGTCCAAGGAATCCAAAAGACTGAAACCTGAACGAAGACAACTTTGGCTGTCTCGGATATTACTGTACATCCATTCTTTCATAACACCCCAGACTTACTGCAAATTAGGGGACTCTGGTTATGATACTGGAGAGGTGCAAATACCTGTAACAGATACAGGGATTGTCCTTTAACAGGAAGCTTGATAAATGAGCAATCCCCTGTTTTGTTTAGACTATATAAGAAATTGAAACTCCCCATTTAGTGAACCATCTTTTTTAATAATTTTAAAGAAGACCGGTTAAGAAGGAACATGTGTTGGAGCTACACCTGTGTGATGTCACTGGCATTGGGTGAGGACAAGATTTCCAGGGGAGCTGGCTGCCCTCTGCCTCCCTAACCATTTCTGGGGGACAAGTGAAGTGACTGCTGTTAGGAAAGCTCACCTGCAACTGAAGAGTGCTGGCACACAGGTAGCCTGCCCAGGATGTGTATGTCCCCGCAAGCAGCTCTGAAGTATTAACCTGGACTGGGATAAGCAGGTCAAACATCATTTTCCTGCAAGGGTCCTGAGAAAGGATTCACAGTGCAGCAAGAACAAAGGTGCTGCCTTTCTCAATGAACTCTGCATTTCCTGATTCGAGTCACATTGTGCCGACTGATTCAACATCAAAATACTGTAGCGCTGATAAGGCAAACCAGCTTTCCCTTTACCAATGTGCCTAGCTCTAATTTATCACACTGAGCTACCTGAAGAACCCTGTTGAAGTGGATTTCACTTGCCGTTGAACCCATATCTGTTAACCACGATTCACACCATTTGAAAACACTAAGAAAATGAGATCAAAGCTGCCAAGCCACCATAAAAAACTATAGAACAGTTGAGAGTGGCCTAGTTTCTAATTTCTGCATGTTTGCTTGTTTTTCCTCCTCCATGACATTTATACCAAGTATTATGAGTATTTGGGTATACATGTATATATATATACCTGTTTGCCTTGCTCTTTGTATTTGATTTACAGTTTTGGGAGTGTGTAGTGTTTGCTCCATGGGATGTTTTAACCCACTACTGCTCTGCTATGCTGCAGCACTGTGTTATCAGGGTGCCAGAAATAGCAAAATGGCCACGAAACCCTTGTGCGCGGCAAAACCCCTGAAAATTGCGCTTTGCAACACACAAAAAGATGGCTGCCCAATCTGCCATGCATGTTGTCAGTGGTGGAACAGAGATCTCACTCCTGTAATATGTCACTCGGCTCCACAACATGTGAAAATGGAATACAGGAGGAGAAAGCAGTGTTGCTAAATGAAACCCCAAAATCTTGCTTTAGATCCTTTTTTCTTTGTCGCTGAGACTACAGAATGCCGGTACAGAACACCCTAAAACATCCAAAATTCTCACTGGGTGCTACAATTCAATTAGTTTAAGAAATCAGTGTGAACTTGCAAGGTCCTGAAAAGCTGAAAGCATAAAGGGATTTCCACAGCAAAAGTGGCCTGTCTGTGGATTTCAAAAATCTCTGTGCAGCAGTGGACTGCTAAAATGACAGCTGTCAAGAGCCTGCCTGATTAAACTTTAAACATGTATAAACTGAAATCAAATGTTTGCAATCTAAGAGGCCTGTTACTGAGAGTAACCAACTTTGCTATTGTTTTGATCCCATGGTTTAAAATCTTGAATCAGAATTCTAGCTGCTATTTTGAAATCACAAGTTTGTTTTAAGATAAGGGAAAATGCAACAGAATTAAAAATTAAATCAAGCCTGGGTAAAAGCTACCAAACTGGAATATCAGGTTTCTCCACAGAAGGATGGCCTTTCACCCCACCAGGAAATTACACCCAAGTGGTAATTATAGGATTACAGAGGCAAAAGGGAAAAATGAACAGCTTCTGCTAAGGAAATGTGGGGTGCAAGGACCGTCATAAATGGCCCCTGCCAAGAGCAAACAGGGAGGAGACTGCTTCTGGATTCCAGGGAGAGACCAAGGGGTGGAACTAAAACAACCATCTGTGGCTGAACCTTCACAAAGAACATTTTCTTAAAATGGTACAAAATATAAAAATAACAGATTTTTTAATCTAAATTTTGGCTGCACGTTTCAAGAGGTGGCACAATCGTGTGACATGTTCTGGAAAGAAATGGCATAAAATTTGATTTTACACAAAATGTATTTTCGCTAGAAGTATGAAACTTTATACACTTATACCCATGTTAAACGTGCACACTTGTAGAAATTTGCTTATAAATTGGACATTGTGTTCCTGATGAAAAGGGCAAAATTCTGTGAAAAGCTGAGACAAGATCCCACAGCTACGGGGTTTTGAGGGAAAGCTGCTAGATAACATATGTAATCTGTATATGTGATTGTTATAGAGGTTGCACATGTGTAAATATGTATGGTGCCAAAAGTAGATTTTGTGTTCAAGGGGCTAGGGGTGGATTCTCTGCCTCATAAAATCACACCGTGAAGGTGACACACTGTTTCTCTCCTATCAAGTCAGAGAGGAGACTCTGACACAATCACCTGTCAAAAGGGGCAAGCTTAGGCTAAACCAGTCCACACACCCCCTTATCATAGCATTAATAGAGACAGCTCACCACTCAGACAGACAGACAGATTTGCCCACTTTCCTGATACTGGCAGAGCACCCTGCTGCTGAACTCTACATCTTCCTTGCTCCAGAAACTTGGCAAAGCAGAAACCCATTGCATAGCTGAACCATTTTCAGCTAGGCCTCTAATTACAGAACCAGAACCCCACCACCCTAAGAGGAAGCATCAAAATACAGCCGGGCTGCACTGTACTGCTTGCCTGTTAAAAAAATATCATCAGAACTAAGAAGGGCAGATCCAATCCAATCCAATCCTGTGCCATGCTGTGACCAGAGTGCTTTGCAGATCCAATCCAGTCCGGTGCTGTGCTGTGACCAGAGCGCCTTGCTGTTTGCCGATCCAATCCGATGTGCCCAGCTGTCTGTCCTAGAACCAGTTCCCATTCCCTGACCAGAATCTTGATGGACCAGAATCCTGACGGTTCCATTTAAAATCATATTTAGTGAGTATCTATAGAAAGAACTCTGTCACTAGCTTATGTACCTGCATAGTCAATCCTTATCTTAAACCCATCCCATCTTGTATTCAGGACCTGTATTGTTAGGAGTATTTTTGAATTGGCTGAACTCTCTATCCAAACCTCCTATCTTCCTCCTGTACTAGTATTCTTTGCACTGATATGTTCTCATCTGAAGAAGGTGGGTCCTTAGCAGGCAGTCATTCTGATCAAGTGGCTGTGTTCCTGTGGGGTATTTGTTTTTTTCATAGTCATCCTCTAGTGTATGAAATCCTTTTGTCATTTTAAAAGTGCATTCCTGTTTCCCATTCTTGCACCTATCTAAACAAAAACGACCTCCACTAAAACAACCATAACTTCTTCAGTCTTTGTGCTAGAAACAAAATTCCAACTTCTGCTTGTAGCTAACATCCACAGCTTTAAACCGCATCTACAACTTGTGTAAAACAGCTTTTGATTGCTTCCAACTTTGTTTTTAAGATTTCAAATTGTTTCTTGGTATTAAATCATTGCTTGTGTTTGTGTGCAACTATCCAAAGCGGCTCCCATAAGAATTTATAACAATTTCAGCAATTTAGATCATATTTAGTGTTTTTGCCCAATCCATTCTGACGATAACTTTAAAAGCCATTCAGACAGCTTGACAGTCCATTCTGTTTTCCATTCTGTTTTCTCTTGTGTTTGAAAGGGGGAAAGTGGGATTGATATACTGTTGAATTCTGCCATTCCTGAATATCTGCTCTCTCCTCCTATCTCTTTACATTGCCTATTGGGAGTTTAGGGGTGTGCAGGTGGAACCTCTGACAACAGTGCCCTCTGATCTGAGCACACACACAAAAGTATTATTTCTATGATGAATTGTTTTGCTCACTACTACTTCTATTCTGTGTTACATCAACCCATTGGTGATTATTGTGTACCCATTAAAACGTAGTGTGATTAAATTGTAAACACATAAATAAATATGTTAACTTTGCAAACCAGCCTGATTCCTGGTTCAGTGTGGCCGGTGGGGGTGGGGGGGTTCCAGGAGGAGGCCGTGATATGAGTGGTATATCGTTCAGAGTAAAGAACTTTTAGACAAAAATAAATAAGGATTTCAGTTGTGCATTACATGCTAGGCGTTGACTTGGGTGTGTGCCGGATTGAAATAACTTACATGACCACACATCTGTAATTGAGTAAAGTATATTTTATAAGAACCCTGTGTGATCACTCATTTTATTTTGCTGCCACAGCGCAAAATATTTTGAAACCACTGCTCTCCTGTATACTACTCCAGTGCAATCATAATGTCCTCACGGTTATATATATATAAAGAATGCTACACTAACAAACATCCAAGGGCAAAGATGTGCAATGAAGCCCAGAGTACAAAAAGGCCATGAAATGCACGAGAAGTAGAGCAAGACTGTATGCAGTATAAAGAAGCCAACCGTAGATAATAACTAAATATAAGAGCTGGCGTGAGACTCGTTGATCACCGACAACTTTTACATTCCTATTAAGTCAATCGTTCGTCCCCTAAAATAATAATCATTTGGACTGACCAGACTGTACAACAAAAATTATGAAAGGTCCATCCCAGAGGGTGAATTTAAGAACTGTGTAAGTAATGAGGAAACCTGTATGATTTAAATGATTTATGCAATTTACATTTGAGCTGACACGTGAGGTGAATAAGGTTTTTGTATTCAGACTGAGCATCAAATTCCCTCCAAGAATATCATTTGTATGACCAATGCAAATGTTAAACTTCACTGAATCACAATTTTAAGGTGTCCTGCCAGGCTGCTATACTTACCTGATTCACTATTTATAGACCTTCATATGTCATCTTACAGAGATGCATGTGTTTTTATGTTGTGTTACGACACTCAGCTTTTAATGCAGATTTTGAACTTCCCAAAATACACTTTTAGGGTGTTCTTCCTCATTGGAATATCCACTGATAGTGAAGACTCTTTTTGGATATCCTGTTTTATGGCTATTTATATTAGTTTATGTTTTATTACTTAGATTTGAATGCTGATTTCGCAGTTCACCAAATGACACGGTTATGGTATCCTTCCTCATCAGTATACTTCATCGATAGCAAGAGGCTATTTTTGGAACACCTATATGTCATCTTTGAGAGTTTTATGGTTACCTACATTTCTCATCTTTGAACACAAATACCACACTATTCACACATGTAAGGTGTCCTTCTTATCCATATAGTTAGGAGATTTTAAGGGGTAAAATGCAGACTTTAAAATATCCTGTTATATAGATCTGTTTAACATTTATATTATGTGATGTGACCATATTCAACTTAAAAAAAACAAAAAAATGTAATAATGTACTGTATTTTAAACATGGATTGTATATAGAGGGATATTGGTTTAACAATAATGTGCTCACAGTGGAATACATACATTTTATACATTCACATTATGGGGTTAATTCAAAAAAGTACATGGTTTCAGCATATTATAAGCACATTGGTAATTGAATCATGTGACCAGCTGGGACTGCACTTATGATTCAAGAAGTGAATCTACACAGAGCGGGATGTCAGTCGTGTAAGTACAAGTGTCTCACATCATTGATTCCCTTGTATGCCATAGTGTGGTGTGTGTGCCTGGAATCAAGGTAGATAATGGCCTCCAGCCCCCACATCAGTTCGAAGATGTGCACCCAGAATCCCATTTTTACATTTCTACTCCTAGTTTAGGGATAGAAATGAAAAAAAAAACAACAAAGTTTCAAATGAACCTGGCACGCATGTGCATTTTCATTCTGAATATTGAAGGGCAGGATAGCAACTGAAAAGATGAGGCAGGCCAGTAGTGCGGCGTGAACCCGGCAGTGTGAAGAGACCTGCTTTTGGAATCACAGAATGTGCTCTTTGATCCACTGTTATGGCCTTCAGACATACCTCAAAACATATATTTTGTTGGTCATTATACAAAAAATGCAACATGCATGCAGGGAATCACCAATGTTAGCAGGTTCATGCTTTTTAGTCCCCTACATGCAATGTTCAACATTTATAAGGCAAAGTGCAAAACTGAACAGTAAAACAAGGTGAAAATGTCTTTACTGTTTTATTCTTGTAAAAAACCATGGGTCTCATTACACGGTAGGCGGTAGGGGATTACCGGTAAGGGCACCGGTGCAGGAAATCCCCTACCGCCCTAGTACGAGTTCCCTTTGCTGGTCCTTCCTTAACACCTGGTTTTTCCAGGCGTTAAGGACAGGACCCGCAAAGGGACTTTAGAGCTAATAACGGTACCGCAATTTGCAGTACCGTTATTAGCGCCTTCTCCATTCCCATTGAGCCCTATGGGGGATCAAATGGGAATGGGGAAGGGTCCTGGTGAATGGGGAATTACCGGGCCCGCCAACCTTGGAATGGACCGGTAATTGCTCCATTCACCAGGGCGGAGTTGGTAAGGTTTTGGAGGCAGCCATGGCGCAAATAGCGCCATGGTTACCTCCAGACTCCTAATGAGGCCCCATGCGTTGTCTGCAAATGAGGCATCGCGAGTGTGTTTGCTAATGGAGTGTATGATATTTGCCTGCTCTGTAGCAGGCAATAGTCTGAGGTGGATCCCACAGAAACCACTGTTTTTTACGCTTACGTGAAGATCTCCATCAGGTGTAAAACAAAGAGCTCCCACAAGACGGTGGAGATGGAAACTAAGCTCCATGCCCCTTCTTCAACATTTATGCTCACAAAAATGGCCCGGAGTGGGAAACAGAGGGATAAAAGCATTGTGCCCTGCTTTTGTACCTCCATTTCCCACTGCACTGGTTTCAAAATGCCCCCAGCCCTACTGTTAAGACATATCTGAATGTGCAAAAACATCTGCATGTGCAGCTTTTTTTCAACAAAATGCTAGACTGCTAAATGTTTTTGTAATAAAATCGTTAGCATTTGACTCTCTCAGGAAGCGAAAACTGTTCATTGTGATGGGCCTCGTACTGGTGAGGCCATGTACAGACAATAATGCACGGACACCAGAAGTGCTGCTGTTGGGTCCTGTGCTTCAACTGGTGCATGCCCAGCAGAAACTCGCATTTATCAGGAAACCTTACACGCAACATACTTGTATAGCTGGCCCTTAAAGGGGAATACCACACTCCTCCTTTTTCATATTTCGAACAACAAATGAAACATTTACTATATTTTGGCACTACACATAACTATAACTCCCACAAATGGGTTCAACAATACCGCTATGATAACTGCACCACTCGGTCCTGTCAATGATCAGGAGAGATTTCAAAGTCACACAGGTAGGTAAACTGCCTCCGTCGCTCTCGGACAGGGTAGCAAATCTCCCCACCGGGATCGTCCTGTGCAGTGTCCATGCTGCCTCCTTCATCTATCAGGCCCTTTGATTCACTGCAGGGTGCTGACCCTTCAGGGCTGGTCTCCTCTCTTCTCTGACTCGGCCACCTCAGTGGATGCACAGGCCTCGAGTGTCGCTCGTTGCTCCACTCCGGCGACTGTCCTATCTTCCAGAAGAAGCAGGAGTTCCTCATCACGGTTGTATTCCCATCCAATGCAGTCACCCTCGACCCCTTGGCATCATCACTCTGAGTGGGGTTGGTTTGTGGGGTAAAAACAGTTTTCCTCTCACATACCTCGTTCTCACTAACACTCAGTACCCTATATCTCCAGATACTCATGTCACAACCGCCTCTGATCATTCTCCCTTTCTTTGTCTCTCCTTCTTTCCTCCAACTCAGCATCATCGTCAATGGCGCCAGGTGCTCGTGTGAGTATTCTGGCAACACCCCTCATGGGCAACATTGGAAAAGTGCCTCTGCGGCGGACACCCCAGTTGAACATTGAGGGGTTGTCTGATATTCAGACAGGAACTGATGCAGGGATCTCTTCTCGCATTCTCCATGCCTGTGGGCTATCCAGAAGACTTTGTTCAGTGTCTGCATGAGTCTTTATGCCTCTCCATTAGCCCAGGCCACAGCAGCATGATCTTCTGGTGCACAATACCGCCTTCTCGCAGGTATTCCGGGAACATTCAGCCATGGAACAGGGGCCCATTATCGGTGCATATTTACACGGGAAGGCCATGAGTTGCAAATGCTTTCTCTAACACTGACATTACATCCTCCAGAGATGTGAAATTGACAAACTCGGCTTCAGAGTACCTTGGCCACTGGTCGACAAGGACCACAAAGTGATTGGCCGGGAGTGTTGATCCAAATCCATGTTTACGGTCCCCCAGGGCACAAAATGGCTCCCATCGGTGTGGCAATGCCACTTGCCACCACACACAACCTTGGACAAAGTCCTCCACCCGCTCGTCCATGCTCAGGAGCCATACCTTTAGTCGGAGGCGCGCCTTGGTCTTGGCGACTCCTAGGTGACCTTTGTATGCTAATTCCAAGGACTTTTCCATGAGACTGGCAGGGATTACCATCTTCAAACCCCTTAACACCAAGCCATATTCCATGAACGTGAGCTCTCCCCTCCCTCTCCAAATATGCTGCAGTGCCATCCTCGCTTCCATCGTGCGCATGTCCAGTTTCTTGAGGACTCTCAGCCACTCTCCTTTGGTCCCAGCAGCCTGGAGTATTTTTAAACACTCATCCTCTGCCGAAGCCTTCCTAATGCCATGAATGGACATGGAGACGGGGGTCACCAACTCCGCGAGATTATGCAGATATTCTTCCATTTCCACCTCTTCCGTAATCCCTTTTCCTTGATTACAGTGGTATGACAGATAGTCCTTTGCCATGGTTTTTCCGGGGCGAAAGGTTAACTTGATGTTGTACTCCTGCAAGGTGAGTAACCACTTCTTAATCCTCACCAGGGGCTTGGAGGAAGACCCAGTCATGATCAGTATGAGGGCTTTATGATCAGTGATGACCCTCACGATTTTGCCGATATACAATTTGTTAATACCATTGTTCAGTCACCGACAGCGCACTGCTGGCAAATGCCACTGGTCGATCCTATCTACCTTCATCGGACTGCATTAGCACTTCACCCATGCCAAATGGGCTGGCATCCATGCTGATCTCTGAGTCTTGCTATGGGTCAAAAAACGCCATTGTGTCATCTGCTGTCAGGGCCCCTTTTATGTCATCGAATGCGCTCTGCTCCAGTGCAGTCCACCTCCATGCACTCTCCTTCTTCGTGAGGCTCTTGAGTGGTTCCGCCAAGGTGACCAGATTCCATATGAACCTGCAACAGTACGTGGCCATCCCCAGGAAGCTACGCACCTCCAACATATTCACTGGGGCACAAGCCTCATGTATCTCCTTCACCTTCGCCGGGTCTGGCGATATGCCTGTTTCCTGGAATACGAACATGAAGAATTAGATTTTCCGCTGCATGAATGCACACTTGTCCTGGTGTAGGGTGAGACTCAGGTGCTGGATGCGCTTCAGGATATTCTCCAATATCTCTAAGTGTTCCTGTTCCAATTCAGCGTATACCATAATATCGTCGCTGATGTTTATTGCTCCATTTAGGCCAGCGTGCACCCCCTGATTGTATTCTGGAAGACCTCTGCTGCCAACGATATGCAGAAGTTCAGGATGTTATACCTATATAAGCCTATGTGCATAGTGAACATCGTCACTTAGCAGGATTCAGGAACCAGCACAAGCTGATGGTACCCAGACCTGAGCTCCAGCTTGGAAAAATGGCACACACCCTGGAAGTCTGCCAGGATGTCATCCAGGGTAGGTGTAATGTGTCTCTCCAGTCGGACGGCCCTATTTGGGAGCCACATGTCCATACAGATGTGTATGGCTTGAGGATGTTTGGGCTTCCTCAAGACTCACCTTGTTGATGAAGAAACAGGCTCTTATGGATGTGTCCTCATGAGGAACGCATGCCACAAACACACCCTCCAGGGGCATAGGTGTTTCCACCGAACATGAAGATGCGTACGTTGGTCTTACTCAGGGGTGGTGCATTGTTCAGCTGCCGGTTGTGGTCATCCGCCATGATACACACCAAAGCCCTGGTATCACTCAAAACGGGGAGAGGGGAATCGCAAATCTGGACAGTGCACTTGGGCTGGCGTCACCTCGAACTTCACAGCACTGACACGCTTGAGATGAAGAATGCATCTTCTTCGTCTTCCTCCTGTTCCTCAGGCATGTCCTCCTCTGCCATGGGCTGCTCCACTTGGACCACCTTGCGTTGCGGTCTCAGTGCCTCCGGCCTTGGGGATGCTTGCCCTCTTGAGTGTGTTAATGGTGCCAGAGCCCTGCAGGCGCGTGCAAAATGGTTAGCTATGCCGCAGCGTCCACAAACATGGCCCTTCGCTGGGCATTCCTTGGCATGGAGTAGGTCATTACCTCAATTGATGCATGAGGTGGTCTCTCCCACCTTTTCCTCCTTCCTGCTCCACAGCTGGCGCTTGTCCCCTCTCTGAAACTGACACCTTCCCATAGCGCATGTAACCTCCAATTTGACCGCCTTCATTGCCAAGCACATTTTGTCTGCCCGGACATCCGCCGGCTCGTGGAATCTCTCCAGCTCCAAAATGTGTGCCAGCATAATTCCGGGCTCGTGCATTATCTGGCATCTCATTTTTACTGATATGAGTTGTTGGCGTGTTTTGTGCTCCACGTCAGGCCAGGCAGATGCCACTGACATGTGGTGCAACCTGCTATGGCAGGCATCAAGAGACTGCCCCTCTTTCTGCAATGTGAAACTTTTCACAGTCCACATTTGCCATGGGCATGGAATATTCTTGAAGGACTGCTTTGGCAGCACGAACCGGGTTGTCTATGGGCCTGCAAAGTCTCAAAAATGTTTGAGTACAGTATGATGGACATCATTGTTTCATCATTGTGCTCACATGCGGCTTTGAAGAACATATCTAGCCTCTTCACCCACGCCATCCATCTGGGTCCCAGTGATGACAGGGCCCCAGCAATGTCAAACGTTTGTAGTGGGGCAAGGTGCATATAGAGACATGGCATCTTGACAATGACGGGCACATCATCTTCATCGCCCATGTTTTACTGCTGGTACATTACCACTGGCATCGCCAATGCGCAGCCAGAATGTTCAGGGTGGGCGATGTTGGTGGTGTCCCAGGGCACACAGGCACTCCCCTGTGGAGCTGCAACCATGTGGGACCTCACGCTACCATCTGCAAGGGCTGTGGTAGCCTACTTGGGTGCACAAGCACTCCTCTGTGGAGCCGCAACCCAAACACATGTGCAGTAACACGTAGTCTAAAGAGCGCAACTGGCCCACACTCCCAATCCAGGGTGCAGCATAGCGCGTGCACCAATGGGCATGAAAGAGAAAAAAAAGGAGTGGTCCAGCACATTAGTTGCTGTACGCATTGTCGATTGAACGACTGCCTTTCTTCTGTATTAATTTTCTTTTTTTTGTCAGGCTCCCACTCGGGGAACTAAAGCGAACGATGCCCATCTTTCTTCCCCTTGAAAAATATATAATTGTATTGGTATTTTCGAACTCCTACTCCGGGAGCCAAAACGGGATATAAGCTTCCCCCTCAGGACCTCACTGGTGCCGTATGGTGGTGACACGTGGCCCAGGCCGTGGGGCTCGGAGGGAGAAGGAGGAAAGGGAGCCAGGCAATGCTCACCTGCTCTACCAGTGCGTGAGAGCACACGTGGGGAGCTCCTGGACGGCCTGTGCGGGCTGGCGAGCTGAGCGCCTGCAGGAAGCAGGCGGAGGCACACGTGCAGGATCTTCCCACCTCATCACCAATGTGATGGGCCTCCTCCTGGTGAGGCCCTGTACAGACAATAATACACAGACACCAGAAGTGCTGCTGGCGGGTCCCGTGCTTCAACTGGCACATGCCCAGCAGGGACCCGTATTTATTGCTATACCTTACACATGACATACTTGTTACTCTAGCCCTTAAAGGGGTAGACCACAAACATGACTTGGTTCAAAGAGTTCAGGTTCAAAGAGGAGTAATTAACTAAGTGGAACAACAGTGCTTTGTCATTAAGAAATCACAACTTAAAAATGCATGCAATATAGAGCAAACACGAAGGCTTATTAGATCTCCCCATCATTTTACTTTTGCAACAAAAACAATAAATACAGTGTCTAAATGAACATACTCATTGTTAGAAGAGGAATTAAAGGAAATTGCAATATATATTTTATCAGCCTGCTGTTTACTTCTCAGTGCCTCGTCCGAAGGAACACGTTAGTATTTAACTACATCACCAGCCTCGTTTGGGTACAATCATGATTTAAGACAGTAAACATGCAATGAAAGATCATGATTTCTTTCAGGGAACACAGAGCACGCATTTACATTGAAATGATGTTACACGAGGCATGACAATGAAGCATAACTGCTGCTAAATGTAGAGTTTGGGAATGTCAGGATTTCCCAATAGAATATTCAAAAGTCTTTTTGTGAATGCTGGTCTGTGCAAGTGAGGGTTGCAATCATTTTTTACCAAATTCTGCTAAACCAACCAGGCTAACTGTGCGATTCAAGACACGCTCAGACAAAAATATCACTAGCTGGACAAATCCTTCATTGAATTCAATTCAATCAACACGGGCCCTTGCAATACATGGTACGGACGAAGCTGTGAAAAGCCGATTGCTATTGAATTTTTATCAGCGGAATTGGGTATTCCAATAGTCTGCCCCTAGCCTCTCTGCTCCCCAATGATTGCAGCGTGTCTTGAAAAATTATAAAAATAGAATACTTTGAGAGGCGAGGGAAAAAAGCACAGAATAGCAACTACACAAAATGTTCAGAACAGTGTATTATTTACGAGAAAGGGAAACGCGTTTCCTTGGTGACCTTCTTCAGAGCCACGTGTTATCTTCTTTGGTCTAACCTGAATTTTAAGCACATTTTTCTCTTTAATGTCGTGAAAGTGCTGGTAGGGCGTCTTCATAATATCCCAGAAGAACTAGAACCCTCAATGCAATGCTCATAATTTTCTCCAATGCTGCATAATTATGTGCTCATTAGCATTGCAGAATATGGCTAGTGTCTTTTTTTTTCTTGAACATATACAAGGAGCATATATATTACTGAAGTTATGGAAACAGTGGTCATTCTGACCTTGCAAAGAAAATGTAAAGACTGGTAGACTACCGTCTTGGTTTCATATTTTTAAATGAGTGTACAATTTGGTAGCAAATACAAGTAAGCTTTGCCCACTTAAGACTAATCCATAATTCTGCAAGGACACATTGAGTCATGCAATGGTAGAAACGTATTGGTGGCCCTTTGGAGGGCACGGATATCCCCTGGTTCTCCCCACAAACACTATGGGGCCTAATTCACAAAGTGTTTTTCAATGGGATTGAGCCATTGTAAAAGATGTTTGTAAATCATGCCCAATGGAGTCATGCAAGTAAAAGCTTTTAGAGGCATTATATAACCAACGTGCAGGTCCCTTTAATCAAGCCACAACCTACGCCCTTAGTGCTGAAGGACCAATTGACAAAGAATCCCGTTTCATTTGTAAGATACAACATTAGTAAATTATGCCTAGCATTCGGCTGAAAATGATATTTAAAATTAAATCAAGTGTAACCTACTAATATCATAGTGAGCATGCAAATTACAATGGGGCCATTTTAACCCACCAATGTTGAGGGCGTCAAACGGCAAAAATGGGTCAGCATAACCTTACACCTAATGCGATACAGGAAAATACACTATATTATTTTTAAAACAAACAAAATATTTTAACATCACAAATTCTTTACTTGATAATCCTCACACATTTACATGGATGTTCATCCACTTTGACACATGCCAAACACGACTTTCACTTAGGATATCCAGTTATGACTTAATTGGGTTCACATGCGTTCATTGTTGTGGGTCTGTAGTTATTCCCAATACACAGAGCGTTGACATGCCCACAATTCCTGGAAATGCACACACTTCTGGACATGCCCACAATTCCTGGACATGCACACATTTCTGGACATGCACACATTCCTGGACATGCACACATTTCTGGACATGCACACATTCCTGGACATGCACACATTTCTGGACATGCACACATTCCTGGACATGCACACATTTCTGGTCTTCTCCTGCCACTTAACCTGTGGATATGGTTACATAAATGAGCCTAAACCCATGCCATATATTTTAAAAAAACATGAAATCATATTAGGAATAAAAGAGTGTTTTAGTTTCTGTTATGTATCTAGAAACCTACATATACATGCGTCCAAACATTTAAATGGAAACTACAAAAAGGTATTATTTACAATCATGTGCAAATGCCATCTAACACTAATTGAAAATCAACCACTTTATTTACAATTTTTATTTAAAAAAACCACACTATATCAAACCATATGTAAATATAGACATGTATGTCTTTACAAATGACACTCATTTGTTGGACTAGAGAGATTGGAAGTAAATTGTGACAGACATATTTGTGTTTTAACATTTCATCTATAATGAGGTACATATTTCATAGCTATGCAACACATTAGACATTATACACATGTTAAAATCTAATTTATACAATAGCAACATGCCGACACTCTGGATCTCCTGCTCGTTGTGAGATAACATACAAATCATTAATACATTGTATAGATTTAGGGCCTGACATGCAGCGCTTTCCTATGGGATTGTGCCATTACTAACTGCTTCTGTGAATCCAGTCCTTAGTGTGTTTCCTCCCCCCTGTGAAACATGAGAGACTTACACATTCAAGTTGTGTCCCCATCCCTCTGGGGCAGGAAACACTTACAATTGCAGGCTGTGCCCCCACCCAAGTAAGACAAGAGAGACATAAACTTACAGTGTGTGAATAACGCTGTTAAATAATCAATCATTGGAATCTCTAGGGTAAATTGTTCATGCACGCCTGTCTAAGTAGGCGCACAGGAAGCAGTACAGTTGACACTGTACAATCTGTGCAAGTGCATCATCAAGTTTGCTCAACATTACCTTGGTGACCACCATCCATCACCACTGCAATACACATTAATCTCTACAGCCTGAGCTAGTCGTTTCAATGGAACCATACTAGAAGCCAACCCACTTCCACTGAATATGAAGCCCGGTCTACTGGGTCACAACATTTCATCCTTTGTTTCAACTATGATCTTTTGCTGACTTTAAGGGTCCCATTCCTGTGCTTGCCAAAGCAACAGTATCTTGCCACAGGGAACAGAGGTATGTTGATCATTCATTGTGATGAATGTCTGTTGTTCTACAGGTGCTACTGGGAGGCTCCTCCTGTGGTCAAGGACTAGCACCAGAAGCGCCAACAATGCTCTCTGAAAGTATCTGAGAGGACGGTTAGCAAGTTAAAGGCTGCACAGAAAACAAGCTGCTGGTAACATAACGTTTTTAGATAGTCAGTACCACAGTGGATCATCGTCCTTGGTAAGCTGGCATGTCAGTCAAATATTCATCCCCCATCTATGTAGCTGTAGGCCCACTTCTGCTACCTGTGGCTATGCCAGACCCAGGCGTATTGATAAATGAAGAAGTTGGAAGTGAGCCCCAGAGTGGTACATTTGTGAGAGTTGCAAACCCTAGATGTGATGCCTCTGTACCTGAAACAGTTGCAGTTTAGACAGCGCTACCAGATGAAATCAGACTTCTTAGAGGCGGTCGGGGATGCTCAGTTGTAGTTGTTGTTAGTGTTGCAATTGAATGTCTGGCAAACCTTTGTTCTGCAAACAAGTGCTCTTGCAAATGTCACTCGAGTGCAGTCTTACACAAACCAACTTTGGCTTCTGTAGGTATCGACATACTGCCCACAATCTGAAACCGGTGTATAAATGATGCCAAAAGATGCTCATTGTTTTCTTTCATGTATTTTATTCTTTGGTCAGTATAAAAAATGCCATACATTTTCTCACCAGCTGTGAAATGTCCGACTTGCCTGTGTTATCATGTTAGATTGCTCTTCTGGGCAGGATCCTTTCGAGCAAATGGATCAATGAAAGCTTACCTCACTCTGTGACACAGAGCATTGGCTCACAGTTCTATGGCTTCTCAAAGGACTTTATAAAAAAAAAATAGACAATGCACATAAGCTGCTACTGAGTCAGGATGGAGATGGCCCCATCCAGTGCTAAACTGTGACTGGCGCTCTAGGCAATCATAACATAGGTTTACTCACACAGCCAGAAAAGTATGTCATGTAAGATTGCAGGAGTTTGGAACAAATAATGTTTAGGTGGTGGGATGAGGGTTCATGCTACACCTGTAATGCACTCAAATCGTTTCTGGCTCTGTATTAAAGGCTGAAATAGGAGGAAATCATGTGTGCCATAGCAAGCATATTAGAGACAAGGGAGAAATTGCTGGCAAAACGTGTCTCTTTATGGAAGAGTACATGTGGAAAGCATGGCACATGCATTGTGTTCCTTACCCTTAACACCGTAATGCAATTAAAGCCATTGTCTGCTTGCACAATGGCCAATGAAACTTGCCTGGGAGTTATCAACTCTGCCACCACCTGCCCCACTTCATCCCAGATGTCTGCTGCTGAGTGCCTCCTACCACCACAACCTTGCATAAACAAAGTGGCTTCTTGGTGGACAGCATGTAGCTTCTCAGTTGACTTTCCTTTTTCTCCAATAGAGGGGAAGGTATCCCAATGTGCTGTTACAGCCATGTAGCACGTACGTTGCCCACGTGTCCACATATACATAGTGAAGTGGACTTTCCCACCTTAAGACCTGTCCAATGCCTTTCTCACCACTTGAACTACAGCATCATACAATTCAAGTAGAAACATTTGGGAAAAGTATACCTGGCTGGGAATTTCCAAGTGGGTATCATCACTTGTCATCAAGCCTCTGAAACCACTGTTTTTAACAAATGAACATGGCAGAAGAACTTCTGCCAGCATTATAACCAGTTTAGCACTGATATACTCATTGGTGGTTATGATGATATATATGACTGTGCACAAACATCTCACTATGGCTGGGTTGGAGCATATACTTTGTTCCCCTACCACTACTTTGTGATTGGGTGCTGCTGATGAACCTGCAGACACACTACTTAGCTGTGAGCCTGACACATCTCCTAGTTCTGATTGCAATAATTGGGAAAGTACCAGCATGCTGCTGAGTGCTCATTGGTTTCTCAGAGTATGCTCTTTGATATGTTACTACCACTCTTCTATGTGATGTCACTTCATAGGCCCGAGCAATGATGATATGCCCAGATTTGACCATGCCTTCACACAAATTCCACAAGGTAGATGTATACTCTGCAAGGCACGCTGGTGAAAGAGATGGTATTTGTCACTATGATGGTCTAGTAGGTGCTGTCATTGATTGGCATATGCATCTTTTGCTTCTGGATCCCTGAGGCGTTCGAAAAGAGCAAAGCAATGATATGATATGATCATTTATTTATATCGCGCTCGTACACAAGTGTTTCAGAGCACGACATGGTAAGAGAGGGGAACAGGGGAGAACAAAACAATGATCTTACTAGGCCCAGTGGCATTGAGAACGCGCAAGTGCATGGGAAAGAGGAAAGGGAAAAGTGAAAAGTGCATGGAAGGGGGAGAGTGGACAATGCGGAGCGGAGGAGAATAGATATATAAAAATAAATAGATAGAGGCAATTAACAGTGCACTTGCAGTGGTAGTGCAGCCAGCAAAGTGGCAAGTGCTATGTTTAAGGCAGCAGACTGGGTAAATCTGACAAGTGCAGAAAGAGAAGACAAGAGGGTTTGGGGGACTGTATGGGTACAGATACAGTCCCAGTACAAGGAGTGGCCAGCAGGCAGTGCAGGGGGTGGCAGGGTGAGCAGATACCTGGGCCCAGGGGAAAGAGAGTGGCCAGGTGCACAGTGCCAAGAGAGAACAGATCAGCAGGGGAGAGGGGGAGCAAAGGCAGAAGCAAAGAGGAAATTCTTGAGGTGCTTCCAGAACTGGAGATGGTTCTCCACAAGTTTTAGAGTGGCAGCAAGACTGTTCCAGAGGGGGGCCCCGTCCGAAGACAGAGATCTACCCCCAGCTCGTTTCTTTGAAAAAAGACTAACCCTGAGGGAGTTAGAGGTAGAGGAGTGAAGAGCTTGAGAGGGGAGGTATTTGCGTAGGGATAGCTGAAGGTATTTTGGACCCAGGCCTGCAAAGCCTTGTGGACAATGCAGAGGGTTTTGAATTTAATCCTTGCATCCTCAGGAAGCCAATGGAGAGATTTCAGAGCTGGAGAGATACGATCCCAGGGCATGAGGCCAAGGACAAGTCTTGCAGTCCTGTTCTGGATTAGTTGCAGAGGTTGGAGAATAGAGGCAGGCAGATTTAGAAAGAGGCTGTTACAATAGTCCAACCTAGAGTGATCCAGTGCTTGGCAGACGAGTGAGTTTCTGGGGGAAGGAGAGATAAGGGAGAGTACCTCTGAGGAGGTGCAGTAGGACGTTAGACTTTTTATAGACATCAGAGATGTGGGCTCTGAAGGAAAGTGTGGAGTCAAAGATGACCATGAGGTTCTTAGCCTTGCAAGAGAGGGTAAGAGGAGGGCAAAGGGAGGCCGGCCAGAGAGTGAGGGGAAAGGAAGTTAAAGGTGTGCCGATGAAGAGGATCTCCATCTTGCTGGGATTCAGACAAAGATCATTGGCGGCACACCAATCATGAATGGCAGTAAGGCAATCAGAGATGAGAGAGGGAGAGGAGGTGGCCGAGGGTGAGTGAGTTGAGTGTTGTCTGCGTAGCACTGGAAATTTGAGCAGAAAATGGCAATGCAGTGGGCGAGAGTTGCCAGGTATTGATTGAAAAGCCAGCACAAGAGGTTAGACCCCTGGGGAACACCACAGGTAGAGAGGGAGATAGATGATAGGAAGGACCCAAGTTGGACCTTGGATGGTTGATCAGAGAGGAAAGAGGTCCGGCAGGCCAAAGCCTGATCTGTGATGCCCAGATTATCACAGAGACGGTTGAGCAGGATGGTATGGTTGTCGAAGGCAGAAGAGAGGTCGAGTAGGGTGAGGACAGAGGGAATATTAGAGTCAAGGTTGGAGAGCAGATCTTCACTGATGTTCAGGAGAGCAGTTTCCATGCTTCTGGCAGCTTTGAAGCCTGACTGGTGGTCATGGAGACAGCCAACAGAATCAGAAAGAAGGTTAAGCTGAGAGATGGACAGCTTTTCCAGGCGTTTGCCCAGAAAGGCAGTATGATATGATATGGCATTTGTAACGCGCCTATACACAAGTGTTTGTAATGGAAATTGGGTGATAGTTAGCAAGAAGGATCAGCTGCGGGTTTCTTGAGAAGAGGATGCACAAGGGAGTGCAAGGAAAAATCCTTTGTGGTAGTATTTCTGCAAGCAGAGCCTATGTAGGGTAATAGGTGCCCTTTCAGGCCGTGCTTGATCTGACAGCCATCGCTCTGGGCCACTGCCTGGGTTGGACTCAGTATCCATGTTTGAAGCTTTGAAATCCTATCTCTGTGTTCTCTTATGAGAATAGGGGTGTAATCAATGTCCTCGTCATCATCGTCAAATTCAACATAATCATAAACACCACTGCAATCAATGACCTCATAGGCCAAAGGAGTGAAAGGGATTGGAGATTCAGGGTGTGTGGTAGCCTGAGAAGCATTCTGTTCCTCTAACGTGGGCAATGGGACATGGCTTTGCTGTCCCTGACCTACATCTGAGAGCTGCAAAAAATCCAAACCTCATTTCTGGGAACACCTTATCACCACAGATTCAGTGACAGCCTCTTCAGTTGGCACATCAATAGACCCCTGCAGAATTTGAAAGTGAATGTCGGTCTATTCCAATAATGGAACAGGCATACATCTCCTCGTGTGCCAGTCCCTGATATTAGGGAACATGGGGTTTGGCCTGTATGCAAGTAAGTGGTAGAAACATCTACATCAGTGAAAAAATTGGAAGGACTAGTTTCTAATCCCACACCTGAACCCTGATGCTTGCAGTACTTGCTGTAGCAGTGTTGGATGTACAACCTTCTTTTTTGGCTTATGTTATACGTACTAACCAAGAATCAGGCATCCCAAGCGATTGCAGCAGCTGCTGTTTTGCCAGTAAACCATGCAACATTTTGAGAGTGCTTTCTACCTCCTTCTCCCACATTGGGCTTTTGTCTCTGAGGATATCTTAGGTGCTGGTTCTTTTTGTCTGAAACACCACAGACACTGGCGGCACCTTTTTCAAAAGGAGGTAGTGCTCTATGACCATGACTGTGATCACCCACCACATCTAGCAGCACCACCACCTCTAGAATGTTTGTGGTACCTGAACATTTCTCTTCACTCAAAGCAATTCAAAAGCATTTCATGTGTGTAAGTGGACCCATTCAAACAAGCTGACCCACCACAGATTCCTCCTCTGGCCTACTGTTCACAGTGTGCACAAGCGGATTGCGTGTTGTGACCCAAAGCCAATACATACACAAGTAGCTGTTTAAACAAGCTGAGCCAACACACACATGCCACTAATTCCCATCCACCTACAACAATTCTTGCAGCACCGAAATGTGTTTTTATTTCCTCGCAAATGTGTGACGAATAATGGTAACTGCTTGTGTGTGAGTCTGTGTTTGATTAAGCAGCTTCAGTACAAATAGGCAAGTAAACTGTTGAGATATTGGGCCAAGAAAGTGAAATCTCTCCAAAACACATCCACAGCCAATCAATATGCAAATAATGTCCATGACCTGGGATTTCTAAAAGCACTGCAAACAATTCTGCTGCTCACCCGAAGTTGTGGCAAATAAATTCCTTTCAAATGTTTTTGTGCAAGCGTGCTCAATCAAGCAGCCACATTACATATGCAAAATAAATTGTTGTGTTGCATGACAGAGAAAGTGAAATTACTCAAAACAAATTGCAAAGGCTAGCCTGCCTTTTTCAGATTGTGTTTTAAGATGAGATTTCAACAATATACAGCTTAAAATCTTCCTACCCAGATGTATTAAATTCACAACATACAGTACAGCAGCAGGCTGATATGCTCTTGAGCATCCAAGCTTTTGAGGAAGCAAGGGGCATGGACGATTGCAGGAGGTCAATAGAGATATTGATTCCCCATCTCAGATACCAATTTCTCTGTGGGTTGTGGAATTGGATGGGTAGAGCTACAGTGACAGCGCTGCACACCATTCTTCCCACAGCGTAGGGAGTGTGTTCACTCACAGGGCCAAGACATCCCACCAGTCTTCGGCCCCAGTCAGGTCCAGGCTTCTGTGAATTCTAAATCCGCCATTAGGTCCCAAGTGAGTCGTAATCGGGAGGTGCTAGCTAACAAGAGGTTCCTTCATGATTAAAGGAAGTTGGCCTTAGAGGAGCAGAAGCAGAAGGATGAAAGGCAAAGACAGAGGAAAGAAGCTGCTTTAGCAGAGTGGAACTGAGTGATGAGAGTTGGACATGCAGGAGCTTCAGCGGAAGAGAAAGAGAGTGATCTGGTCTCGCTGGAGCTGTGGGGGCTTCAACTGGAAAATAAGTGGGAATATGAAACCTCAAATAGGGAGGGAAGTATTTCCAGGGGTGGTTCCAGGAAATTAGTCCAAGCACAAGTGGAGGGGAAGGATATTTTCAACTGGTTTGAAAAATGGGAGTTAGCTTTTCGCCATGGAAGACTAGTTGTGGAGAACAGCCCTTATGAGCTGTCTATCGGATATTGTAACTGGTGTAATAATTTAGTTGGCTGCCAAGGAGAGGTTCATTTATTATTTATTTGTTTATTTTATTTATAGATTTATAATACACCGGAGCCTGCAGGCATAGGGACACACAAATAAACAGTGGACACCAATATCACAGGACAAGAAAAAGGGACCAGGAATGGGATAGTCTGGGATTGCTCAAAGAGTAGAATCTTAAAGATTCTCCTGAAAGTTTAAGAGTTGTTTCCTACTTGTACAGAGACCGGAAGCGTATTCCAGGATTTTGCTGAAATTACAGCAAAAGATTTATCCAGACCTTTGGTCTGCTTAAAGGTTGAGGTGGTAACCTGTATCAAATTTGATGAGCACAATGATCGAATTGGCTCATAACGTGTCACTAAATATTTCAAGTAAGCTTTTTCCATAGAGACATTTAGGAGAAAATGAAGGCTGTCATCCTAAGGAAGCTTTGCAAGACCCCAGAATCGTACCTTAGGAGCTTTAGAGCACACAAAAGGAAGGGAAATCAAAAGACTTTCCACATCAATCCTTAGGTATCAGTATGGATAGGTCTATTGCAACACTGTTGCCAGTATTGAGGACATGTTTAATTAGGTTGGATATGGCAATAACTTTGAAAAATGTGAGATGAAGTTACACTTGAATTTAGTAAAAAGAAATATCCTAGACGCATAAAAGTTGCAAAAGGTGCTCAGAGGTATTTGAGCACTAGAGTCGGGGAAAAAGCCAAAGAGAATGCATCTAAATCAGGTGAAAATGTTATTTAACCAACATAAGGAGGAAACGGACAGAGGGTCTGACCATTCTTCTGAGCTCACCAAAAGCACAAAGGGAAATCCCAGTCCCATGGTTGGCCAGCCCCGATAGAAAAGAAGGGGGAGGGCACCTCTAGCACTGAGGCCCCTACAATAGCCAGATAGCCAGCGGTTGCTTTTTGTGTGGGGAAATGTCACATAGAAAATGAAGTCTAACTTGCAAGGGAAGTCCGAAAGAGGCCATTGCCACCGTTGCTCTCATAGAGGAGACCATAGTCAGTGTGGACATCATAGCAGATTAAGTCCACTAGGTCAGGGAGTGGCTGAAGGTTCCCTAACTCTGAGTGGAAACTGTGTCGGGTCCTTGAAGGGGCCCCAGTTCCTACCAACACACAGATATTTCTGAACCGGGTTTCCATAAATGCGGATACATTTCCAGCGTCACATGATTACTGCTCTGAGTATCACAGCTGCCAAGCGACAAAGGCTGAAGGAAGGGAAGTGTATACCATGACCAAACCAGCCAGTAAGAGGGTGTGATGGTCTTGCACAGTGCCCCTTGGCCATGGTAAAGCCTTGTTGGAGGAGTAACACCTCCCTGCAAAATGTTACAGACAAAGACTCAAGGTTTCTGATCAGTAATGACATCCTTGATCCAGACATAGTCAAAAGACTTACTAAAGCACAAACTCTGAGAGAAGTGTTAGGCAGAATCATATGCAGTACCCTTTGGAAACACCACACACAATTAAGACTACAAGTTCAAGTACAAATTCACCTTTGGTACAAGCCTGTACTACACAATAAAGTGGTAGTGATGGCTGAGCAGCCAGACTTATCTCAAGAGTAAAGTGAGCAGTATCAGAAGTTACACAAAGGACAGCAATTGCTATGGTTCAAACAAGTTCTGACTCAAGGTTTCTGAGTAAAAGAATTTACATTTGTTTACACCATCAGTTGTAAAACAATTCACTATTATCAAGCAGTATAAAATCACAATCTTAATATACTACACAACACCCAATTGATTCTGGACAAGTTAAGCACAAAATGAAGTATGAGCAAAATGGCACTCAAGCAATTTAAAAAGGGAGGGAAAGAAAAGGTTATACACAATCAAACAGCATCAACAAGTAAGTAGGCAGGGTAATCTAGAAAAGGCTTACTACAATGAGGATTCAAATCAATAGGCCTGGTCCAATGTTAATGTCTTTGCAGAGGATCACCCAATACAGAATAGTTCGCGGCTAAGTCTTTGCTAAGAGTTTGAAGCAAAGTTGGTCAAAGGAAAAGTTATTTAAAAGAGTAGAGAAGGACAAGCCCTCGGATTGGCGAAAGATTTAAAACACTTTCACCACGGTCGGACGGAATGAACAACCGGGTTTGAACAGTACTTTAGAAGAAGAAGAATGCTGTAGCTGAGGCAGAAGTTCCTGGCAGATCCTGTAGGCTCACGGTTCCTGAAGTGACTGTTGGACTGACACAAAAGAGGAAGACTGGAGAGTCCTGTACTGCCCAGGGAAGAAACCAGCAGCAGAGCAAAGCAACAAATAAAAGGTGCGCTTCTTAAAACCCAAACAGGGTCGGATCCTCCTGGCTACCCGGTTCACTGCAGCGATGCACAGCACATTTGACCAGGAGAGGGAGGCCTTGCTTGGTTTTTGGCAAACTGGTTGGTCCCACCAGTTCAAGGGAAGAAGATTCCTTGCAGATCTTCTCTGTCGTCGAAGTTTAGGAGATTCTGACCCACAGCAGGGCTTCACCGGGAGGTTCAGTAGTTGCAGCAGTCCTCTTCCTTCAGCTTCTCTTCGGTTCTCTCGATCCAGTGGTGACTCTGCCTTCCAAGTCCCAGAGACCTGCTTTTTATGCAGTTTTCCCCCATTCACACAGCCTGGCTGTCAATCACACAGCAGGGTGGCTGTCATGGCAGGACAGTCACCTAGCCAATCAAACAAGAGTGTGACTTGGGTCTCGAAGGAGACCCTGTGCAGGGGGCCTAAAACCCCTCCTTCACATCCTGTCTACCTAGACTCTCAGGTGCCTAAGGAGGGCTTCTGTGCAGAAGCCTGCCAAAGGACAGTGAACAAAGGAACCAAACCTGGTTTGGCGCGCAACAAAAACCTTTACAAAAAGTAATGGTGAATAAACCCAGCCCGAACCAAATAAAAGTAAATGGGGTTCAGCGGATTTAAGTTTGAGTCTACTAACATAGCCTAAAACAGTACTAAGGCAATTTTCATAGACCGCGGTAGGAAAAATATGGTAGATACCACTGCCACCAGCCAAATCTTAAAGTAAGGGGAACAAAATAATGTTCCATGAGAGACAGACAAAAAGGGATAACGATTAACCTTTTCCAGTACTCTATGTAAGATAGTTTGTACTGGGTCTGTGAATTTAAAAAGATTAATAATGTCAAAGGCAACTTTACATGTTCTGGGAGACAGTAGTCAGTCCCAGAAAATGGAGTTTAATGTGAGAAGTCGGAAAAAGACAACCCGGTGTCACTGCAATAAATGTGCTGTGTGTCACACAGTAAAAAGATGATGACTATGGAGTAGGTGAGGCTCCACAGTCTATGAACACACAAATGTAAAACACACAGCAAAACACATGTAAGAGTGGGAAAAAAGGCTTGCACTCTTACCAGGTGAAAAAGAAAATCCTAGAAATCCAGCAAAGTTGCTGAGGGACTCAGTAGGTAAGGGAAATTAGCCATTCTGGAGGATTCTCCCTAATAAGAAGCAAAGGTGTACGTGTTTGAGGGCCTTGATCCTGAATCTTCCTCAGCTGGAAAGTGCAAGAGTCCAGTCTCACTGGTAACTCAACGTCCATTCTTAAAGTCCCCTGAGGTGCTTATTCTTGTAAAGAAGGGTTCAACAGGCACTGCGGTAACTATGGAGTTAGCACTAGATTCAGTGATCTCAGGGCTTCTAAGTGATATGGAACAGGAACTTGAGATGTCGGACATGGACGTTTCAGAGTTGAAGGGCATGCCAGAACTGAAAGAGTTGTTTTCAGATGGAATCAAATGTAAGGTTGACTTTGGTCAGGTAGAGAGGGAGTGTCCCACTCTGGCTGGTCTGTTAAGTCAGACAGAGGATCAGGTGCAGATGGAGGTCCTGAGTTACTCCAAACAAAGTACGTACCATACACAGAACGAAAGCCCTGGCCTATTCACTGACTATGAGCTCAAGAATTCTGAGGCAAAGCACAGCCAGGAGTGTATTGTTCACCCAGTGCCAGGAATTTCCTACCTCACTTGGCTCTTGATACACTTGCTGGTCATTTAGTTGTGACTGGGACATCTGCAGCTTATCAGCCGATTTTTGCAAACCATCCAGTCTTGCCAAGGTACCAGCAAAAGCACACCAGACGAATTCCACTACCTGTGATTGGGTGGTCTTCTGAATCCCACGTGGAATCACTCCAAGATGTCATAGCTGGCCCTGGACCCCATGTCATTCTGTGGCTATGCAGATAGCACAGAAAGATCAACAGGCCCGATTTTCCGTGCTGGAAAACTATTGTGTGTAGGGCATCAGTTCTACAACTCACAGACTATGGACAAAAAAATAAATGCACCAGTAAACCTGGAATTGAAGTAGAATCATCCCTTGTTGATCAGCCCATTACCTACCTTCACAGATGGCTGATGGGGACAGATAAAAACTGGACCACAGTTGAGGAGACGGCCGAGCTTGGATATTGGGCCATATCTCTACAGAGGTTCAAAATGGACATGCAGCCTCAGTCTTGATCTTAAAATGAAAGTACATATGGCATCAGTATATCTGCTTGTCTTCAGGATGAGACTGCCCTTCAGAAGGTTGTTTTTCAACATTTGTGGCTGGGGTATAAGTCCTGGCTTCCTTTAGCACAAAGCCCTTTGGGTAGGCGTTCAGAAAGTACAGACCACTTGTCACAAGGCCAATGATTGCACCTATGATTGCAGGTTTGCACTTGTCCAATCACTTGTGGACATTGGCCTATAAAAGAAGGAGTCTTCCACTACTGTGTTGATTCATCTTCGGACTTCAAGACTTAAAGATGATTTTGATTGGACCCCAGTGGGAGATCATTCCTTTCCAGAGCCACCCATTTGTGAGGGGAAGGCAGGTGTCGCAAAAAATAGGCAAGCTCTGCAACCTAACCATCCCCATGGCCCATTCGGGTTGACCAGCTACTGGAGGAAGACTTGCCTCTATGCCAGCTACACCAGTATGCAGGACCTCAATGGAGGTGAAGTAACCCTGCAGGATTTTGCAATCCTCCCCCATGTTGGGAGTAAGAGAAAAAGGATGTATCTTGTCCCTGAGCCCCTAGATTGGGATTCGCAGCTACCTTAGAGCCAGATGAGTCAGGATCCATTTTTTCCCCAGAAAACTGCTTCGAGCTGCATTTCAAGCCTGTTCGACATGTTCGAACTACCAGGACCCTCCGGTGCTGCTTTTCGCACTCTCTTGTTATTTGAAACTACCTGCCCTATTATTGACTCCTCAGTGCCCCCTGAACCAACTTTGGGCCACAGAGACTATTTCGGTCACCTTTCATCAAATGTTCTCACACAAGACTTGTCCTTTTACTAACATTGTGGTGATTGATTGCCTTTCATTCCTGTTTCATTACCCAGAGTTCATCTTTCTATCTCTTGGATATTCTCTGTTCTTTCTACATTGGTTGGTTTTGTGTAGTGTTGTTCTATTTCATTATTTTTGCATATGGTGGGTTTACTTTATGTATATATATTTTTATAAAACCTTGATTGGATATTCCTTGTTTTGGACTGCAGTACTTTGCTTTTTTAGTTGCTACTATTTAACATGGTTACCCTTATTGAGAGTATAGCCTGCCCTCGGTCCACATTACCACAAAAGGAAAAGGAGGTATAATTCTTAACTGTGCCTGTTTCACTTTTGTGATTTAGCCACTACTCATCCTTGTACTCCTGTAGTATAGAAGTCAGTTCGCCAGAGCTATACATCTAAAAGGCCTACATGTTTACCTCAGCTTCCAAACTGAAAAAATCCTATTTAGCAAAACAGTGAGACAGAAAGAAAGCCTTTTTTTTATCTGCACATCACCGTTTATCGCTCTCTTAGATTTCAAGGTAGAATCTCATAGTGAATCAAACAGCTGCTCAGTATTGCATTGAACAAAGAAAAGATCAGACAGTGCCCTGGGAAAAACAATATGTGGTGCCAGACCACATGCAGAACGTGAAATATTGACACCCACAGACATCTATCAAACACTTTAAAGAAATAAAGTAAATCATGATCAATATGGCTTGATCTAAGCATCTTGCTTTTTACACAAATAAAATTCAAGACTAAACTTAGTTCAAAGACCATAAGAAGCTAAAATGTTAAAATTAACAGTGAGGTATTTTCTTTACTTTAACAGAGAGTAACACTGGAAGCTGAACATGTTCTACTTTTTATTTTGAACTACGTATAGTGATCCCTGTGTTATGCACTCGAACATGTGTCATATAAGTAGACTGGTACACAGGGTGGCATTTGTACCAATTCACATGTGTTTTGGAATTTGGGGAATCCAGGATCTGAATCCATTTATTCTGGATCAGAATTAAATACCTGCACTTACAAGGGTTTGACACAAATATTGTCTGTTATAAGAAGCTAACTAAAGAGCAAATCTCCCACCCAAATATTTCCATTGCGCATTGATGAGACATAACTAGCATTGCTTTCCTTGTTTAACCATAAATCAGAATGCAACATATTGTACAACAATTTTTGACATCTTTCTGACACCTAAACCTTATTGAATCTTCCCAAACACCAAATGTTCTTTGGCTTTTGTAAAACTAACGTGGCTCACAAGAGATATCCCATAAATGTCAGTTCAAACTAAAACATAGTTTGCCAGTTCAAATTAAAACATAGTTTTTTAGAAAGTGCCTTTAATATAATTATTATATATAGAGCAACATTGTATTTAATTGTTCTACAGTGAAAAGTTGGCTGATGTCTGGCCAATTGGGATCTTAGCAGAAATAGCAATGATCCTAATTGTCTTCATCTGGTCCATTTGAATCATCAACCATCCCACCCCCACTTCCATTTCAGGGATTCCTGGATTCCTCTAGTGTCCTGCATAGTTTTTGTGTGGTATTTAGTTTTATTTGCATTAATGTGAAAAGGACAATGCTTCTGATTTGACCTCATTTGCAGCCACTTTGAACATTGTTTCCATCAATGTTTTAATATTGGAATAATAGATACAGTTTTGGTACTCAAACATTTCTACCAATGTGAAAAAAACGGTGCCCTCTTAGTGCCGGGGTAGTAATAGTTTAGTGCCCATGGACTAGAGAATTAATGTGCCTTTACTACCCTTAACCCTTCGTAACATGTCTTATTACAATGAAGCCCCATTATTTCCCTCACCCTTGGACATAAAGACTAAATTAGCACATATGTAAAGGTTGAGTGGGCTCAACAGCTCATATTCCAAGGAATGCCGTCAATAACTGCTAACACACACCACAAACCTAATTTGAGCCCTTATTTATTTATGTATTGTTCGTTAGGTGAGGTGCTTATACAGTTAGTCAAATCTATTTGAAAGCGCCCACAGGGCAACAGGGTGGGAACATGGGATTGAAAACATTAAATACATTGGAGGGAAAAAAGGACGAACCTTAAATGCCTTGTAAGTATTCAGAACATGCAAGTGCAGCAAGAAAAAGAGGAGTGGGGGAAGGTGCTGGGGAGTCCATTCTCATGGGAGAGTGACAGAAGAAGTACATGGTATGGTAAGTGCTACATGGCCTGGAGTCACATTGGGTGGAAAAGTGCCAGCCTCCATGGCAGAGGCCGGAGGGTGCCAATATAAGTGCTGAAGGTAGACTGTCATGATCTCTGCTTCCAAAAGGTCAGGGTTTTCCCAACTCCCTTGGAAGCAGATCCATAACCCAGGTTCCGAGTGCCAACCAGTCCCAATTGGGACCTTTTGGACCCAGTCCTGGCGCCAGTGGCACCAGGCTCATAAATATGCCCAGTCCCAGCGCTGGAAGCGCCGGGCTCATAATGCTTGGGTGGACTTACCTGCAGCAGACCATGCTGCTTACTTGCCTGCCAGTTGAGCCTCTGATCCTCTTCTGTTTGGAACTACTTTTCTTGTTTGGTGGGGCAGGAGCCACTCCCTAGGTTCAGAACACTGGAACTCTTCTGGAAAGCAGGAACTCTTTTCTTACCTAGGCATGGCTGTGGAAGGAAACAGCTAAGCACTACAGGAGGCTATTTAAACCACACCCGATGGATGAATCTTGCTTTGCGTTATTCTGCATCCTCTGCAGCAGAACGCTCATCGTGTCTTCTGCATCTGATCCTGGGCCTAAGGAAAAAGGCTTACCATCCTGAATCCAGTCTTCAGCAACACCTATAAAGACAAGAAAGAACAGGTTAGCATTACGGTCTTCAGTGACAGCGCTTCACTTACCTGGTCCATCGGCTGTCACGAACGCCTCGCGCTGCATTCCGGCATCTGAAAGACAAAGGCTTACCTACTCTTCGTGCGCTCCGGAGGTCTTCGCACTGCATTCCGGCATCTGAAAGACAAAAGCTTACCAACTCTTCGCACGCTCTGGAGGCCTTCGGCGCTGCATCCCGCATCTGAAAGATGTGGGATGTATTTACCCATGCATCCGGGCCCTACCTCAAAACTGTGCAGTACTGGCATTGAAAACCTCATGATGGCCAGAGCTTCCCAGAAAATGCACAGGGAAATGCATGAAGAATAGGCTGCCACCCACCAGTGCGAGAACGAAAGGCCGGGTTGCCATGAGGGAAATGGGTTGCCAAAGGAAAAACAGTAGCGCCGGTTAGCTTCAAAGCGCTTTAAAATCACCATTGGACTACCCGCACAGTAGTCTGAAACCATTGGGAATGGCAATGCTGATTGCCAAATGCAACCTAGAATTGTTGGGAATTCATTTTTTCTTAAATCCCAAAAATGGGTGCAGTACCAGTACTCACCACTATCCAAAAGCCGGCAGTTTAAAACCACCCTGTGTTTCTCTGAAGGCAAGCCAAAGTGCCTATTTCAAACATTGCAATATGTGCAAAACATTCACTGAACACCAGCAGACATTTGGTAGAATGGAGTTTTGTGTGCCTACAAAATCTGGGAAATGAAGAGCCCAGAACAATGCTTATAACAAGACTGGCTGCACTGTGGATTTCAGCAGTTTAAGTAAATTTGGACTGAAAGACACTAAAAAAAATCTAAATGTTCAAATTGACTGAGTGACCTACTTTTGAGTGTCACATAGGTTGAAATTGTTTAAATGTCATAGTTTTGAACTTAGAATCAGCCTTCTAGCTGCATATGTGAAAATGTTTAGTTTTATTTGAATGCAGAAACTGGGGAACAGAAATGACAGCTTAAAGAGATTCCAATTTGCCTGGCAACTACCCCCATCAGGAGTGAAACTTGAGTCACAGCTGTGTTCCCAGGCCAACCTTCCTTTTGCTGCCCACACTAAGGATATGCCATCTATCTGATAATTGAATTACCTGTGCTCTGCAGGAGAGTGAACAAAGCCCTCTTCACTCAGGCAAAGGTTTTTATTACCGCAGTCGTAAAATGTAGCTTCCTCTTGGCAGGAGCTGGGAGGGGCACTGCCTGTGAGAGCAAGCTGGCTTGGCAGAACTGGATTAACCAGTATTTCTACCTTGTGCTGAGAGAAAACCACACCCCTTTGTAGCCAGAATATTGTTTAGAAAAAGATTAATAACTCATGGTGCGGACATGTGAAAATTTTATAAATGATACCATAATTCTTGTGATTTTTCTGCCCACAGTTTAAGAGGTTTTTAGAACCGGTGGTATGTACAGGGGGGTGTCAGCGGAAAAGTGGATATTACTCTAAATGTGTGCATGTTAAAAATCTGAAACTTCATCAGTTAATGTCCCTACTCCCTGCACACATGTATGTAAAGTTGGGTCCATGTCAGAAATTGAAAAATCAGTTAAAAAGTGAAATATGTGCCATTTCTGAATGCAAGCTCTTAGAAACAGCAGATTTGGACAGAGACATGGCTAAATTCAGCCACACCATGTATATGTAATTTCAAGCAACTGTGTAACTGTGAAATATGTCTTTTATTATCAAATATACAATATGTGCAATCTGACAGAGGAGTGTCCTATCTGCAAGCCATAAAATGACATCCATCTGACTCACAGTTCATTCACCAATCAAATGAGAAATGGAAGTTTGACCAATTAGAAGCTGAGAGAGAGGTAGGGTCAGTGATGCTAGAACACACCCACATTCTAAACACATAAAAGCAGACAGACAGGACAGATAGGGACCTTCAATTCCATTTGCTGCAACGCACTCTGCCGGACCATACAACATCCAGAGATCCAAACTTCAAATTCATCAACCTCCAGAAAGCCAAACTAGAGACTTCAATCTATCCAGAGCAGAGAGAAAGCAGTGCTGTGCCCAGAGAGAGACCAGAGCCCAGTCCAAAACCCTGACCAGATCCGTGATGAGGCCCATTTAATTCAAGAATATAGTGTGAGTACCCAGCAGAACTGTGTAGAACCAATCTCTTAGTTTAAATTCATCTAATTCAATCTATTTAACCTAAGTAGAACTGCAGCTTAGCAATTGTGTTATTCTGCCATCATTTTTAAAGCTGAAAAAGTGTGCGTTTAAAATTTGCAAAAACCAAAAACGACCTCTAGTAAATCGGTCATATCTCCGCAACCGTTTGGGCTAGAGACTTGCAATAACTTTTATTTGAAAGCTTAGAATCTTAGCTTTGAATCCCCCCTACCCCTTATAGTTTTACCGCAATCGCGGAACACGCATCCGCGAATTTTGCCGCGATTTGCAAATTTCTTCACATGTAAAAACTGCTGCTGCTTGCCTTCCATTTGCCAGAAATTCGTTTAACCTGCTAACTATCCCTGCCCCATTGCTAGTGTGAGCCTGGACTAATATTAACTAGATACCACTCACCCTGAACCTCTGAAAGGGAATTAAAAAGCATTTCCAGCATATTTCTCATCCATTGCTAGCACATATCAAAGCATTTGGGCCTGTGTTTTCAAAACTCCTATCTGTTTTCTGTAAGCTTGCTGGGATTGAACTGAATCACATTTGATTGCATTTCTGAGAACTGTGTGCTTCCTTCCATTTCCTTGCCTTGCATCAAGGGGGGGAGGGGATTGCCAGAGAAAAGTGATTACATTGTTTTGTTGAAATCATATTGAGTATTTCTATACTGCATTTCATTCATTCAACCTTGCATCCATTTGAACTCTATAAAGCATTTTGTACCACCTTCTTCTTTTGTTCCTATTTACCAGTGTGCTACCTTATCCATTTCATGTCCACTCATTAGTGATTATAAGAAGTGTGTTAGTGCCAGATTCTCCGTTGTTAATCTTCATCATATCAGATTAAGTGTGCTATTCAATTATTAATTTATTATAAAGCGTGATATAATATATATTGTTTAAATTATCAAATAAACCTTTTAAACTTGCAAAACAGAACTACTTCTTGGCTCAGTGGGGTCAGGGGGATTCCAAGAGAGGAGTGTTATATAGGGGTAGTCATCCAGAACGCATGAACTGGACCTAAAGATATATCAATAAGGGTTTTCATTCAGTATTATAGACTAGGCGTTGACTTAGCTGTAGTGTTGAATTGAATCCTCTTACAAAGACAAAACAAGGTGCGTTTAACGACATTGGGGAACTTTAATACTCACGTGCCATTACTCCTTCCACATCTAACCCAGTGGGTATTCCGGCACCCTGCAGCCGCTCCGAACTTGTACCTGCAAAATAAAAAGACAGTTAGAGCGCATCGTGAAGCAGGCAACAAGCGCTTACTTACGTGCTTCCAGGTGCTTCTATTCATCACACGGGCTCCATCTTCAACTCACTTCAGCCCGTCATCCGCCATCGCCGGAACCCTGCAAAACAAGAGACATCATTACTAAAGACTTTTAAAGACATTAGAGTTACTCGAAACTTACTGTTCGTGCAGTAAACGACGGACAGCAGTCCTCTGAAGTCAATAGGCCTGCTCCCCTTATCCAGTGAAGAAACTGGTTACAGCACCCTGCCCCGAGGCAGATGGAGAGCACGGCGTTCACTTACCTAAGGTGAGAGCGTTAACCTTTGGGGTTCTACAGGAGAAGAGAAAGGGAAGAAGAGAGAGACATTCAATAACCCAGTTCATTAATCCCATATTTTCTATCTGCAGACATCTTACCCTTCGAGTCAGACATACAGTGCACAGAGGTCCAGCCCAAAGAGCCAGCCGTGTGTTACACATCACCTTTGAAGATACGGTATACGCCCAGTCAAGACCGCCGCCTCTACGGGAATCAGGTGAGCGTTACAGAACGCAAAGCCTACCGCAAAACTCCCGTCCAGGCGCTATGGAAACCTCGGATACCGACCAGCTAGCCCAGTTACTTGGGGAACTAAGGGCAGAAGTGCATGCAGCCCGTCAGGAAACGAACGCTCTAAGAAGGGAACTGATTATTTCCAAGGAGCGAACAGATGATCCCGCTAGACAATTTCTACAGTCACAAGCCGGACAGACCCCGTTACCCGCATCTGGGGGAAATCTTCCTTCTACATCCTCTATGAATCCAGTGCAGATCAACCTACCTGGGAATGTACCTCTGGCTCCGCTCGAACGATTTTCTGGTGACCCAAAGAGGTTTGCAGTATTTATCAATCAGTGCCGGTTGCATTTCTTATGCCGGCCAGCAGCCTTTCCAACTGATCAAGCTAAAGTAGCTTTCATGCTTTCGTACGTTAGTGGCAATGCGGCAGACTGGTCGATTCCTCTAGTAGATCAAGATGATCTGGTCCTCCATGATTTTCAAGCTTTTCAGCTCAGTATGGAAAAACTGTTCGCAAGACATTCACAGGGGCAGGCCTTGGACAATGAGCTTCTTTCGTTGCGACAAGGTAATCAAGACCTTTTGGCTTATATTGCGTCTTTCAACAGACTGATAGTGGAAACTCAATGGCCTGAGGACAAAAGGATTACGCTGTTTTATAGAGGTCTACGTGGAGAGCTCAAAGATGTGTTAGCCCAAGTAATGAATCCCCCACAAGATTGTTCGGACTATATAGACTTAGTCGTTCAAATAGATCACAGACTGAGAACAGGAAGGCCGATCGTTCCAAGTTTGATGCTCGAGTATTTTCCAAACCGCCGACTCCTTCCAAAGGAGTAGACTCCGGGGAACCCATGCAAATAGGGGGCCTGAAAGGTCCTCTAACACAAAAGGAGCGGGAAAGGAGAAAACAGTTGCAATTATGCCTCTATTGCGGAAACTCAGGGCACTTTCTTCGAGACTGTCCGGTGAAACCTGCCAAGAAGGCAGTAGGAGCTGCAGTTACCAAAGTTACAAACTCTGAGCAGGGAAACAACCTCGCCCGACAAGAATAGAGGTCCTCTTGCCGAGCGTGAAAACCAGTTCCGTGACCTCGCATTTCGTGATTCCTATGGTCCTCATTAGCCCTGATAATCCGGATCGATTACATGCAATTAAAGCTTACGTCGACAGCGGTGCCATCGGCAATTATGTGGATCATGAAATGGTTTTGAGGATGAATCTAACTCTTTGTCCCAAGGCTGTAAAGGACGTCATTACTACGGTGGATGGAACGGAGATAGCCTCCGGACCAGTAACGCATACCACTCAAGAAGTGACGCTAGTAAGTCAAGATGGACACCATGAGAAGATCATATTCGATGTGGTCAAGGCTCCTCAGTTTCAGATTATTCTAGGAATACCTTGGTTAGAGAAACACAATCCTCTGATCGATTGGCGAGCAAGAATGGTCCAGTTTCCAGAATGTGTCTCTACTTGTCACCCTCCACCTGGTGTTGCACTGGCAGCAATTTCTTCAGAGACTCCCCAGTTACCTCCCGAATACCTAGAATACCAAGATGTTTTCCGGAAGGATCAGGCTAACTCTCTACCTCCTCATAGGTCTTATGACTGCCAGATAGACCTGATACCTGGATCTACTCCTCCTTGTAGTAGAATTTATGCCCTCACCGAGCCTGAGAACCTTCACCTTCGACAATACCTGGATCAATACCTGGCAAATGGGTTTATTCGTCCTTCCAAGTCCCCTGCTTCTTCAGCTTTGTTCTTCGTTCCAAAAAAGGAAGGAGACCTCAGAACTTGTATAGATTATCGCTCCCTGAACCAGATCACCGTCAAGAATAGATATCCGTTAACTTTGATCCCTGAACTCCTGGACCAAGTCAGAAAAGCATGCATATATACAAAGCTGGATCTTAGAGGAGCCTACCACTTGGTACGAGTAAAAGAGGGCGATGAATGGAAGACGGCCTTCCGCACCAAATATGGGCTATTTGAATATCAGGTCATGCCCTTCGGACTTTGCAATGCCCCGGCCGCCTTTCAATATTTTATGAACGATGTCCTCAGAGAGCTCATAGATGTGTGTGTTGTTGTTTACATTGACGACATCCTCGTTTATTCTTCATCGGAATCTGAACATCGGAAACACGTGAAAATGGTCCTCGAAAGATTGCGTCAAAACAAACTTTTCGCTAAGTTGGAAAAATGTGTTTTCAACGTGACTGAAGTTGAATTCTTGGGATTCATATTATCACCTGGCGGAGTGCGTATGGATTCAAAGAAGGTCGATGCAGTTCTCAAATGGCCATCACCATCCTCTGTAAAAGGTGTGCAAAGCATGTTAGGCTTTGCTAACTTTTACCGCAGGTTTAGCCCCGAATTTTCTCGAATAGTCCAGCCCATCACTGCCTTGTTAAAGAAAAACAAACGTTTTGAATGGTCTACCGAGGCGGAACAAGCTTTCCAGGATTTGAAGACTAAATTCATCTCTGCACCAATCTTAAAACACCCTCGCCCCGAACTCCCCTACATCGTGGAAACTGATGCTTCAAGCCTTGCCATGGGGGCAGTTCTATCACAAAAGGACCCGGTAACCAATCAGTTGCATCCCGTGGCATTTTGGTCCCGCAAGTTCTCGCCTCCTGAAATCAATTGCACGATTACTGACAAGGAACTTCTGGCTATCAAGTCTGCCTTTAAGGCTTGGCGGCATTATCTGCTGGGGGCTCGACACACCGTTACTGTGATTACGGATCCCCGAAACCTGCAATATTTGAAAACCGCAAAAGCCCAATCCTCTAGACAACTCCGTTGGGCATTATTCTTTGCCGAGTTTGACTTCATAATTACCTATCGACCTGGTACAAAAAACGGTAAAGCTGATGCCCTTTCTCGGATGGGAGTGGAAGAACACTTGATCAACCCTAAACCTGTACCAATCATTCCCGAACAAAGAATTCTGGGTGTAATCGCCACACAATCCATAATGGAAGTTAAGGATAAAGCCAGGCAACTTGTAACTCCAGCAGACATACAGAATTGGCATCTGCAGGGAAAGGACTTTGCAGTAAAGGACAACTTATTGTATTTCCAAGAACGATTATACCTGCCCAGCCCAGATTTACAGAAAAAAGTAATCTCTTGTTATCACGATTCTTTAATGGAAGGACATCCCGGTATGGCCAAGACCTCAGAAAAGATCAAGCGCTACTTCTGGTGGCCGTCTTGGAAAAAAGATATCAGAGACTTTATAATGTCCTGTGGAGTATGCGCCCAAAACAAGAGTCAAAAGGAAAGACCAGCAGGCCTCTTACGCCCTATTGACATCCCACCTCGCCCTTGGCATACGCTTTCTATGGACTTCATCACCGATATACCTCCATGCTCCGGATACAATACGATTCTAGTAATCGTGGACTTATTCTCCAAGATGGCGCATTTCATTCCGCTCAAAGGCTTGCCAACAGCAGCAACTCTGGCCCGAGAATTTCTCGAAAACATCGTCCGACTGCACGGTTTTCCTTCGGTTCTAATTTCGGATCGAGGTAGTCAATTTATTTCTCATTTTTGGCGAACTTGCTGTCGGTCGGCTCAAATTGATGTGAGACTATCGACCAGTCACCACCCTCAGACCGACGGACAAACCGAGAGGACCAATCAAACTCTGGAACAATATTTACGCTGCATGCTGCAACAAACTGAAAAAACTTGGAAAGACATCCTTTGGATAGCCGAATATGCCTACAATAACTCTGTCCATTCGGGAACTGGGAAAACCCCGTTTTTTCTTTTATACGGCAGTCACCCTCGAACCTCGGAGTTGGATCCCCTCCAAGATCTTGAAACACCAGCAGTAGACTACCTGCATTCTACAATCACCCAAGCCTTTAAGGAAGCTGTTTCTCACCTTCAAAGGGCTAAAGAACAATACAAGAAAGGAGCAGACCAACATCGGAAGGAAGCCCCTCAATATCAAGTAGGGGATCAAGTCTGGTTATCCACCAAATATCTACCTCTAAAAGGGCCACGCACATTCAACCCAAGATACCTTGGTCCCAATTCCATCACTACCATAGTAAACCCAGTAGCGGTCAAGTTGGACTTGCCCCCGCACATGAAGATACATCCGGTCTTCCACGTCTCTCTATTAAAACCCGTGCAACCTCAAACCCGACTAACTAAATCTCCAAAACCCATCCTAGTTGATGGAGAACTCGAGTTTGAAGTCAAAAGCATTCTGGACTCCAAGATCTCCAAATCTAAACTATTTTACCTAATTGACTGGAAAGGCTACGGCCCCCAAGAGAGATCCTGGGAACCTGCTGAATATGTCCACGCTCCTCGCCTAATCGAAAGATTTCACCGAACATTTCCTGACAAGCCAAAACCCCCGGAGAAGCCCAGTTTGGGAGGGGCCTTGAGGGGGGGTACTGTCATGATCTCTTCTTCCAAAAGGTAAGGGTTTTCCCAACTCCCTTGGAAGCAGATCCATAACCCAGGTTCCGAGTGCCAACCAGTCCCAATTGGGACCTTTTGGACCCAGTCCTGGAGCCAGTGGCACCAGGCTCATAAATATGCCCAGTCCCAGCGCTGGAAGCGCCGGGCTCATAATGCTTGGGTGGACTTACCTGCAGCAGACCATGCTGCTTACTTGCCTGCCAGTTGAGCCTCTGATCCTGTTCTGTTTGGAACTACTTTTCCTGTTGGGTGGGGCAGGAGCCACTCCCTAGGTTCAGAACACTGGAACTCTTCTGGAAAGCAGGAACTCTTTTCTTACCTAGGCGTGGCTGTGGAAGGAAACACCTAAGCACTACAGGAGGCTATTTAAACCACACCCGATGGATGAATCTTGCTTTGCGTTATTCTGCATCCTCTGCAGCAGAACGCTCATCGTGTCTTCTGCATCTGATCCTGGGCCTAAGGAAAAAGGCCTACCATCCTGAATCCAGTCTTCAGCAACACCTATAAAGTCAAGAAAGAACAGGTTAGCATTACGGTCTTCAGTGACAGCGCTTCACTTACCTGGTCCATCGGCTGTCACCAACGCCTCGCGCTGCATTCCGGCATCTGAAAGACAAAGGCTTACCTACTCTTCGTGCGCTCCGGAGGTCTTCGCACTGCATTCCGGCATCTGAAAGACAAAAGCTTACCAACTCTTCGCACGCTCCGGAGGCCTTCGGCACTGCATCCCGCATCTGAAAGACAAAACAAGGTGCGTTTAAAGACATTGGGGAACTTTAATACTCACGTGCCATTACTCCTTCCACATCTAACCCAGTGGGTATTCCGGCACCCTGCAGCCGCTCCGAACTTGTACCTGCAAAATAAAAAGACAGTTAGAGCGCATCGTGAAGCAGGCAACAAGCGCTTACTTACGTGCTTCCAGGCGCTTCTATTCATCACACGGGCTCCATCTTCAACTCACTTCAGCCCGTCATCCGCCATCGCCGGAACCCTGCAAAACAAGAGACATCATTACTAAAGACTTTTAAAGACATTAGAGTTACTCGAAACTTACCGTTCGTGCAGTAAACGACGGACAGCAGTCCTCTGAAGTCAAGAGGCCTGCTCCCCTTATCCAGTGAAGAAACTGGTTACAGCACCCTGCCCCGAGGCAGATGGAGAGCACGGCGTTCACTTACCTAAGGTGAGAGCGTTAACCTTTGGGGTTCTACAGGAGAAGAGAAAGGGAAGAAGAGAGAGACATTCAATAACCCAGTTCATTAATCCCATATTTTCTATCTGCAGACATCTTACCCTTCGAGTCAGACATACAGTGCACAGAGGTCCAGCCCAAAGAGCCAGCCGTGTGTTACACATCACCTTTGAAGATACGGTATACGCCCAGTCAAGACCGGCGCCTCTACGGGAATCAGGTGAGCGATACATAGACAGAAGCTGATACGATTGGGTGTGGGGGGGGGCAAGTCCCAGAGGATGCGTAAGGGACCAGGACACCAATCACAGCAACTGTGACATTAGCAGAGGAAGGAAGAAGGTAAGGAGGAGGCAAAGAAGACAGTCTTGAGGAGCTTCTGGAATTTAAGAGAGTCCTGCTCAAGATGCAGAGGAAGGGGGAGACTGTTCCACTTGAAGGAGCCCGCTTAGGAAAGCGATCAACCTCCTGCCCTCTTTTTAGCGATACGCTTCACACACAAAGTGTTGGTGCCAGAGGAACAGAGAGGTCTACAGGGAGAGTATTTTGTGAGAGAGAGTTGCAGGTAGTTTGGTCCCTGGCCCTAGATAGCTTTTTGGATGATGCAAAGGGATTTTAATTTAATCCGTGCAGCAACTGGGAGCCAGTGAAGACTTATTAGGAGAGGTGAGATTCAGTCCCTGGGCTTAAGGCCAAGGATAAATTGCTCTTCCCTATTCTGGATTAGCTGGAGGGGTCACACAGTGGAAGAAGGAACATTCAGGTGGAGGCTATTGCAAGAGTCAAGCCTATCAAGAACCTGGTCTCTGGTAACGTTGAGCTTATGTGGGAAAGTGAGAAAAGGGAGAATTCCTTTGACAAGGAAGATTTGAAAGTGGGACTTCTTGGCAATGTCCTGACTGTGAGGGAGGAAGGAGAGAGAGGAGTCGAAGATGACTCCACGGTTTCTGGCTTCAGATGAAAGGGCAGGGCGAGAGCTCATGGAGAAAGGGCAGAGTGAAGGAAGAAGGAGGGAGCAAGGGTCCCAATTGGAAGGATCTCAGTTTTGCCTGCATTGAGGCAGAGAAATCTGTACCCCAGGATGGGATGCCAGATAGGCAGTCAGGTATGATGGAAGGTGCAAGAGGTTCAGCAGAAGGCTAGAACATGAGTTGTCATCTGCATAACACTGAAAGTTGGGGGAGAAGGAGGAGATGAGAAGTGCCAGCTGATCCAGGTAAATGTTAAAGAGCCAAGGGGAGAGGATAGAGCCCTGGGGACACCACAGGTAGAGAAGGAAGTAGGATTCTCTTTTCGACTCCCGCTTATATTATTTATTTGTTGTTGCTCTCCTTCTCCCACATCACTCTCACCTGTCTCACAACCCGCCCGTTCTAGCATTAGTGGCTTTACTCTCTGCTGCTCATTCTTCTCCACATGCCCACATGCTTATGTTAGCATTATTCTGGAATGTCTTCTCTTCAAAAGTGAAATAGGATTTTTAATATATCCGCTGACACCCACTCCAGGAGAGCAGCCACATTGCATTTGCTTATTGGACCGCCTAAGCTCTTTCATGCCACAATTGCATGGCATTTAGTGTGAATATGAAAATGAAGGTCACTTGTTTCACCAAGTCCAGTGGCTTTGTGCTGATAGCTGAGGACCCACATGTTCTGGCATTAGTAGTTCTTTATCGTACTTAATCTTCTTAGATGATGTGTTAACTTGGGTTGCATGCAATTAAGTCCTCTAAAATATTTGACCATTTTGAAATGTCCTTCTTCATTGAGAGACAGTCCTCCGAAGGTCACGTTCAAATGAGTGGTGTGGACCTCACTGATTGAATATGGGCTGGTAAATTATTTTACATACACAAATATTCTATATTTCACAGTCATTAATCAGCCAGAGAGCGACCACTATCCCTCAGTGGTTAAGTGGGAAACTCCAGTTGATGGGTGTGGAGAGAAGCTGGCAACATCATATTTCAGCTACACACGGTTCGGCCGTGCTTCGGATCACCCTGCCTCACCGAATTCCCTCAAGGGCGAGGGCTGCCATCATATCACAGTCAGGTATGCCCATCGTGCATATTTATTGATCTCCAGCTGCACGACGAGTTCTGAAGCGCAACGCTTCGTGAGAATCGCCTGACTTCGGCAGATTCTTCCGCCTGGCCCAGCAATGGCGGGCGCATCGCGGCACCAGAGCGAGGCTCTGGCCGCACGAATCAGCTGTTGACCTCCCCATTCATAATCATCCCCTTCCGCCGGCAGGCGGGAACGCCGGCCTCTCAACAAAGGCCCGCACTAAGGCCCCTGTTTGCCCCCTGTTCGCCTCCGGAGCCTTGGAGCCAGTGTCTACTCAGACCTTTAATCCATTGTGAGTAGAGGGATACCCTCAGTCTACACTATTGTGCTTTCTGGTATGTCTTCTGCTACTCCGCAATCATAAACATTTGAACTCGGTTATTTTCACCTTCGATAACTGTTTGCTGCATACGCTTGTGCCTCCAACTCCACCGCCTCTATGCGTTACTGCTGCCACCTCTTAATAGTACAGTCATTGTCAGCCCCTAGTGCTTTATGCCTCATGACTGCTATTGGCTGTGCCCTTTGGTCGCTAACAGACCACTGTAATTGTGTTGTGCCTTATGGTCGCTAACGGACCACTGTAATTGTGTTGTGCCTTATGGTCGCTAACGGACCACTGTAATTGTGTAAGTGCCATATGGTCGCCCTCGCGATCTTTACCAGACCACGCGCTCTTAGACTCTATTAGGTCAACATGCCCCCCACCAACAGTCTAACTACTGCAAACTCTCCTCTGTACTCTTTCAGTACCCTACTTACCAGACTGCTGCCCACCTTTCTCCTCCTTATACTGCACTCTGGCTGGACTGCACTATACCATACCACCACCCCTATCTACCACTCTTACTTGCATCACACCTCAACTATGCCATCCCACGCTCACCACACCAACCCTTACCTTAACAACCCAGCCCTCTGGATCCAGCACTTCGCCACCAGACCTTTACCTAACCTACCCTGCTCTATCTCCTTGAGAAATGCTAGACTTGGCTCGCGTTTTACCCACGCTTCCCATCATTTAGCTCACCGCATCAAACTGCCTCACCCTTTGTCACCACCCACACTTACACCTAATCTACCACTATCTTCCAACTCCCCTAACTCAAATAATATCAAAGGCGCGCTAATCAACGCCAGATCACTCCCGGCTCACGCCCTAGAAGTAGCTGACTTGATCCTCAACCTTGACCTCGACTTTATAGCAATCACTGAAACCTGGCTCCTCCCAGCTTCAGGTCCTCTTCTCTCCCTCGCTATCCCTCCAGGCTACAACATTATCAGACATGACCGTAATTCCATCCAATCTAAAGGAGGTGGCATCGCCATCATCCACAAAAACGCTCTGAACTTCCACCTCTCAGCCACACATCACTCCTCCACTCTGGAAGCACTGACAGCTAAACTAGCTGTCACACCTAACCATTCTATCACCTTCCATCTACTCTACCGGCCACCCGGCCCACTATCCACCTTCGCGGAGGACTTCTCTAACATCTTCACACACAACACCAAAGCTAACTCCTAGGTCATGATACTGGGGGATTTCAACTTAGGTCTCCACGACCCCAAGGACACTGCTGCTTCGTCTATTGACAACATCCTCACTAATGCTGGATTCACTCAGTTCCTAAACCAACCCACCCACAACAAGGGCAAAACCCTTGACTGGCTAGCCGCCCTCAACTGTCCCATCAACATCACCTCTAACCAACAGTGCGCTTGGACAGACCACAACCTAATTACATTCAATATTGAGTCCAAACCTATCAGCCTCCCTCACAGCATTGCCCCGGCTATGGCCACCCGTAACAAACGCAACATTACCTGCGATAGACTCCTCCCCCTCCTCCTTCCAGCTCTCAATGACCGGGATCCCTCATGCTCTGACCCTACGGCCCTGGTCGACACATTCAACCGGGCCATGCTTATAGCCTTAGACACCATTGCACCTTCGAAACTGAGAAAATCTAAACCTCTAGCCCACCTAAACTCTTGGTTTACACCCCATCTCAGAGCTCTACGCAAAGAAAAACGAATTGCAGAATCCCACTGGAGAAGCAATCACTCTCTAGCTAACAAATCATGCGTACTCCTGGCCACCCTTAACTACAAGGAAGCTATATTCCAGGCAAAAAAAGACACATACAACAAACGCATCGAACAAGCCAAATCTAACACCAAAGAATTGTTTAAAATCCTATAAGAACTTGAAACTCCTGTTACTCCACCTGACACCTGTACCAAAGATAGCACCTGGTGCTCCAAAATCCAAGAAGCTCTCCTAGGTAAGATTGCCACTCTCCAAATTAAAATCAACAACAAACAATCTAGCCTTCAATCTAACCCTCTACAGATCCCTATACCTACCATAAACCTCTCTATCACAGACTCTCTGACTCCTTTTAGCTTCTCTCCACTCTCCATTCTCGAAGTGGAAAAGATCATCACTAGCCTTAAACCGTCCAATTGTCAGGGTGACCTTTGTCCTGCACCTATTATTAAGGAAGCAGCTCACGACCTAGCACCATTCATCACTACGCTCATCAACTCCTCCTTTAGCTCGGGGATTGTACCGGACAATCTTAAGGATGCGTGGGTCATCCCGCTTCTGAAAAAACCTACCCTGGATCCCAGCATACCCACAAACTACAGACCAATTACCACTGTACCTTTTTTACTAAAAATCCTTGACCGCGCGGCCTACCTACAAATTCAGGAATACCTTGAATCAAATAAACTTCTGGGACTCAGGCAATCAGGGTTCCGGCCTCGCCATGGCACTGAGACCGCCCTTATCGATTTAAAAACGCAGATCGAAGATCTCAAAATCAAAGGCAAACTGGCGTTATTACTTCTCCTGGACCTCTCTGCTGCTTTTGATCTTGTCAATCACAAAATTCTCTGCCATCACCTCAAATCAGCCGCACATTTCTCAGAAAATGCCTCTACTTGGATCAGATCCTTCCTTGATAATAGATCAATGCGCGTGTTTTCCCCACTTGCGGCCGCACCACCCGCTCCGGTTTCTTGCGGTGTGCCTCAAGGGTCTTGTGTCTCGCCCACGTTATATAACGTGTTTACCAAACCCCTTTTTGATATTCTGGACCATTTGGGCGTCACGTATACTAATTACGCTGACGACACCCAGATACTAATCCCCATCACAGGAGACTACACAACTGACTCCCTCGCCATCAACGCCATCTACCAGGTCATCCAAGCGTGGATGGCCCAACACGGCCTCTGCCTAAATGATGAAAAGACAGAGCTCCTCATTCTTGGTTCACCACAAAAACTCACTAAACTTGACCCTGCTTTCAAGTCTTTCACCATTGATGGGAACACCATCCCTATTGCTAAGGACACGAAAACCCTAGGGATTTACATTGACTCAACCCTATCCTTGACTAGACAGTCCAACGCAGTCTCATCTGCAGCAGCGTATACTTGCAAGCTCATCACCGCCTGTCGCCCGTTCCTAACCACAGCCAACTGCGTAACCTTGGCCAGGACCCTCGTACTATCCAAGGTCGACTACTGTAATGCCCTCTATCTAGGTACTAATCTCCGCAATCTAAACAAGCTACAAATTGTCCAAAACAATGCGATCAGAGCGGCCCTTAACATTCCTAGGCGCCAGCATATATCTGACACCAGGCGCAACCTGCACTGGCTCTCTATCCCACATCGCATCTCCTTGAAGTCCCTGGCTCTCACACACAAATGCCTCCACAACCAAGCCCCTCGCTACCTGGCAAACAGATTCTCTTTCCACAATTCCACCAGACCTCGCAGAGCGGCCCAAGCCAACTGCCTTGTCATCCCGCGTTTTAATCTCCAAAGATCAGGTGGAACCAGCTTCCCCATCCTGGCAGCCAAACTTTGGAACTCACTCCCCAATGCCCTTAGAGCAGAACCTTCCTTCCTGAAATTCAAACACCTTACCAAAGCCTGGCTATCCGCCCAAGACAGCTAACACTAGTTTACTGCCCTACTTGCACTTTGACCTACTCTGCATCCCTTATTAACTACCCTGTAAATCACTGCCTTATCGATATTCGCTTGAATGTATATTCTGTAAATTCTCCTGTAATACTCTGTCACATTGCCTTGTCATGCTTTCATCTTGTTGTAACTAAGTTAAGCGCCCGGTTGCCCCTGGGCCTGGTGCGCTATAGAAATAAATAAAATACAAAATACAAATAGAGGTGGAAAAGCACTTGAACCAGATGGTAGTAATGCCAAGGTTATTAAGTGATTCCCTGTCTGGTGGGTCCCCACCCTGACAAGGGTTTTTAATGTGATAGTGAGCTCTCAGATACTTCCGGCATCCTTGAAAAAGAGTTTAATTGTCCTAATTTTTAAAAAAGGGTTTAAGCAGTGACCAACACTGTTATCAGCCATTTTCCTTCGTTGATAGTATGAGTAAAATGCATTTTGAAAAGATTAGAATAGGCCAAGATTGTTAAGATGTTTCACAAAACACAGGCAGGTTTTAGAAAAGGATGTACTAACACTACCATAAAGAATATATGTTAAGATCAGGGCAGGATGTGTTTTTGTTGCATTCTTGGACTTATCAAAAGCATTTGATTCCTTAGATAGGAAAATCCTGTGGAACACATTGAGAAGGCCGGGGGTGCCTGGAGGATTACTCCATCTAATCCAATTCTTATACACAGAAACCTCAGCTGTTGTTAGATGCCCAGACCTGGTGTGTCTGCTACTAATAAAGGGGTCAGGCAAGGTTGCCTCCTCACCCCATTACTGTTTATTTTATGCCTATCAGATTTTGATCCATACAATTCTCTAGTGAAGACTAATCCCCAGGTCATAAATGCAACAAAATATGGGGCACTAATGTATGCCGAAGACATGGCTCTCCTTGACATAACACACAGGGGTCTCCAACAGTCTTTAAACTATGCAGCCATGTTCTCTAAGGAGCACGGATTCAATTTGAAGAAAACAAAGATAGTCCAATTTGCACATTGTGAAAAGAAGTCTATATGGGCAATAAACAATGTAAATATTTCAGTGGCGAATACATATAATTATCTAGGAATGTTGTTCCATCGGAATGGGACCTGGCTTCACCACATTAAAAGGACAGTTAAACAAACTCAAACAGGCTTTAGAGGTCTGAGGAATTTGTATTACAATTACAGAGGCAAGCGAATAGATACATGTTATGGGGTCATGGAAGCACAAGTACACAGGTCTGTTCTGTACGGCTGTGAAATATGGGACTTTTCCAGCTGCACAAGATTGGATGTGGTACAGCATGGATTCCTAAGGAACGTATCTGGATCGGCCATCATGTACCAGAGGACGTTTTACGAGCAGAACCTTGGGTTGCATGGCATTGCTGTCCTAGCACACAAGTTCTTGGAATTTTACCTTAAAACGAATATATTTGACATTCAAAAACCCATTGGGCAAAACGCAGTGAGGCAAATGCTTTTGTCTCCAGCAAAAGAGAAATATACACGTCACAAATATTGAAATAATCTGATAAATAAGTCGGGTATTGAACTTAACCAAATGAATTGCCCAGCTGAAGCGAAGACACTCCTTAGGGATAAGACTATTAGGCTGGAACATTTATATCATTGCCATCAATGTCATTTTATGTTTCCTCGAGCTGTAATTTTACTGAGAGGAGCACTGTCAGTTCCTTGAGATATCCGGAGCACAGAAAATAATATTAATGGTCTGCCTAAATATTTTACCACTACTAGCAAGAATGACCTGGCTGAGTGACCATAAAGAATGTTCCTGTGGGTTAGAATGTGAAGCAAATATTTTACACTTTTTTTTTATATGTCCCGTCCTGAATACTCAGAAGACAGTGTTTTAAGCATTATTTTGTAAAGTTTGGAATTAGGGACATTACGAATGCTATGTGTTTATTTATGAATTTTAATTACCTGAATTTTATATCTGATGTGTGTATTTTTGGAAAGGAAGGACTTAAAAGGTATGGTAGACCATTATTATAATAATTAGTTTACGGTTTTATATTTATCATTGTTTATGTATTTATCTCTATTTATTGGTTATAGCTAATGCTGAATACAATTATTTCACTCTCCTAACTGAGCATTTTGCGACTGCCCTGGTATAAATGGGCGAGATGTAGCTGATTTAAACTCATGGTAGCGGTTTAGGTGAGCTTTGCAGTCCATCTTCAAAAAGTTGAATGCTTCTGGTACGAACATGAGAAAAAACTGTTATTCCAGTTATGGCGCAGCCGCACCGTGGCAGGCAAGTGGTGGTGCAGGCAGCACACCAAAGACAAGCAGCATTGACCTTGTTCAGAATAAGTCAGATTCTAAGGTAGCTATAGATATTTTATTGCAACTGTTTCATCAAATTATTTTCCACCTAAAATTATGATGTTCACTCTCAAGAAAGAACAATTGGCTTAGAGATGCAGTTGTGTCATAGCTCTCTGATTTGGTTCCATCAGAGTATACTATTTTTATTAAGGCAATGCAAATAAGAAGGGGTCTGACGATGTCATTTTTCAAAAGGCTGTCTAAAGCTCTTTACCCGAAGCACCTAGGAACAGAAAAATGCATTTTTAGGATACTAAACAAACATAAGAAGACGATGAAATTATTAATTTACCGTCCCTCAATTGCCTATTCAACATTGCAATTTCCTGGGTAACCATTTGAAGGAATAATGGGACTTTTAAAGCCAACTCTCTACATTATTGCTTTTTGGCCAGAAATGTTGGTTTTGGTTAACTTGCCCCAATTAGTGATGTTCATCTATGCAGTTCTTGGAATGACCTGGGTTTTCACCCCTAATCAATGTTCTCACGCATTTCACTGGACAAACTTAAGAACACTTCTTTACAAAACCTGCTGAGGTAATTGGGAGAGTTATGTTATCATCATTATTGTCACATTGTGTGCTAATCACGTTTGAAATAATGATGAACTTGTGTAAGCAAATGTTAAACATGCCCGCTCAAGGCAACACAAATTTGCTCTTGGAAATCAATCACCAGAGAGGCTTTACAGGCTAAGTGGGAAAAGAGACATTTTCCCTAATCTGACTGATCAGCTGGGACAAAAATTCGATTAATTCTTGAAACACCTTCACTGTGTAATTAGTTATCTACCTTACATAAATTATCAGACTGTGAGAAAAAATAAGGACAAAGGCTGGCTTTGCCATGAGTTTGATCAAACCTGATGGTTTGAAATGTGGAAAGGTACTGGGATAAATTACATGATACAGAGTTCGAAGAAAAATGTAAAATGCCAACTTTGTTTATACTATGCAAAATAGCTAATCTTCAGAAGTTTTAAAACAGAAAAATTAAAACAGCAGATAACCTAACAAAAGATATATTCTGTCCATTAACATTAAGAATAAGATTGCTGAAATGTAGACTATGTCCCTTCCCAATGGAAAACATCACTTATAATAAGGCAATTTATCTCTGGAACAGCGTCACATCAAAATCATCCAGAATGGTTCTTTATAACCCCTCTTTAGACAGTTTCTATATCCTATCTGAGTTCAACAGAACAGGTAATCCAGTCTCCAATATGGCCCCAAAATAGCAGAAATAATCTGTCCATTGTTTCTCCAAAAAGTGAAACAATAGTGTAATCACTCAATAAATGAACAGGTGGTACGTAACCAAAGGATCATGTCTGTGGTACACGCATTGTATTTAAATAATGTTTTTATTAGTTCAATGAACTATTTCACATATAATACAAAATCACAAATACCATACAATAAAAGAATATAGGTTCACATTATTATTCCTAGTAGACAAATATAAAAAAAAATGTAAAACATATATAAATTAAGCCCCACAAGACAATAATACCATTTGCCTTTATAATGGGGTACATGCATTATTAAAGAAATAATTTTTGGATTCAGACAGATTCCTCAACTGTACCTTTTGGCAAAGCAACTACAACAAGTGCTTATAAAAGCGCCAAGCCACTATGTTGAGCAAAATTCACTGCTCAATGTAACACAGCCTGGCCTTAGAACAGGTTGTAGCACTGGATTGTTTGTCGCCACTATGCTTGACCAAGTGAGAGTAGAGGTGGTCTGCTACATTTGTATTATTAGATCTGTTGGCAGCATTGAATGCTTTGGATCCTGTAATCCGTTAGCTTGATAAACACCACATGTTTTTGATAGAATGGCTGTGGCATCTTTGTTGATAGGCAGATCACAGGTCCATTTGGATAGCTTTCAATCTGAACCTAAATAAATAAACGATAGAGTTACTGTCTCCTATACTTTCCATATGGCCCCTAGCAAATCTGATTCTACTGTGGGGGATTCCAATTGAGAAATGATGCCACCATCCTCCACATGTATGCAAGCATTTCAGAAATTAGAACGGTTACATCACAAATATTCAAGCAATCTCTATTATCCATCAAAGATTGGATGAATGCTAACTTTCTTAAAACAAAGCCTGACTAAATGGTATTTGGCCAGAAACCTTTAATATCATTTGAAATGTAGCCATATTCATTGATGATATACTAACTATGAACCCATAAGTCGGACAAGTAGGAAAGCAACTATCTTTCAGTTAGAAGGGCTAAAATATCGATTGCATCTACTTCCCCATGATCACATGGCCATGGCTATACATGGTTTTGTTTCATCACATTTTGACTTCGTTACATTTTTAGCTCGATCTGCTGGAAATCACATTGAAGACTGCAACGTGTGAAGATTGCTGTCATAAGGACAAAACATTTGAAGATTTGTAAATGTCTCACCTGGTCTACCCTTTCTACACTGGTAACCTTGAAGGACACAATTCATAAATCATTTAAATGGTTCACAAGGGTATAATGGAATCATAAATCATACTCTTGCACTGAGTTTCACGTACATTGATATAATATGATGCAATATGTTCTTTATAACGTGCCTAATACCCAGAGGTTTCTAAGCAGGGACTCAGGGATCGAACCTGTGTTGCTCCGTGTCATCTTGCTTCCAAGGCGAGCACGTTGCCCCTGAGCATTCCTCCCGAGACAAAGGAAGAGGAAGGTAGCGTATATCCTTCTCAGACTTTAAACTTGTGAGTCATTAATCAAAAGGTAGAAAAGATTCTTTATCAACAGTTATTTTCTCATTCTGACACAAATAGTACAATTATTCAAAATCTTTTTATTAAGATGCAATAAAATGATTTAAAAAACTCATGAACTGAAACCACAATACATATTCAATCATAAAAGAAGCTGTATGAAACATATACTTAATATACGTGACACCACAACACTTCTAAAATAGAAGAAAAACATACAAAATATATCCAGTTTCTCCCTTTTGATTAATGAATGATTTAAAAACCCAAACCCAGGGTAGAAGATCACTCGCCTATTGAGTGACTATTTGGGCTCTCCCATGATGTGGAATATGTAAACATGTGATACCAAAGATCAGAAAATCTAGAATGAGCGAGGGTGATCCTTCTCCCCTTAGGCTGCAAAAAACAGGAAGCCTTTCCATATGGACAGGAGAAGGAACTTTTTCATCTTAGGAAAAACTGAATATGTGTGACCTGATGTTTATCAGGTGGAGATCACTGTTCAGTGTATTTTGGTGTAGTGAAATGATTCTTATTGGAGAACACTTGCACTTTAAACAAAAATCAAACATAAACAAATGTGCTGTTGGTGTCGGTCCCCATGGGCACAAAAGCTAAATTAAAGCATGCAAGAGTGATACTATTTGTAGACTGTCCACTCCTAGGTGAATACAATGTTATAAGATAACATAAATAAGGCAAGGGCATTAGACCAGGATCACATACATCTGTCAAGCAGAGAATGGAGGAATTTTACTGAGATTTGAGTCAATGTTACAGAGTTCCACAGTTTGCAACTTGAAAGTAAAATACATGTCCTCCCATATTTCTTTTTTGCACACATATACCTCATTTCCTCTTATTATTTTAAGTGTGGGAGTTGGTGAAGCCTACAATGATTCCTTATGGTAATTTAGGACGGACATACACACCCATGGCACTTAGGGGTTAACTAACTAAACTAGAACATGTTTTCTACGAAGCTGGTTTACAAAGCTTCAAGTCAAATGATAAATGGTCCTGAAAAAATATGTTTTTTGTGTATTTAATGGGAATGTGTTAGATAAAACAAGCATGACTAAATTTGAAAGTAGACATGAGTACAATAAAGGATGAATATGTTCAAAAGATAAAGGATTAAACTAGGTGGTGTAAAAGATAAAAAAGATCAACAATTAATCTGTATGGTTCTGTATACAGTATAATGTCAAATGCCACGAAATAAAGCTCTAGTTCAGTCATATTTGAGAAGTTCACTAACTATATTGAATAAACCACACTTTGAGTTATTAATAGAGCTGATGAATTGCTACATCATAAAATACATTTGAGGTCAGATATGCAAAAATTCGGCCCCTAGTCGGTATAGCTGCAGACCACCTTGGGCATGTACAGCTTTATTTTACTTAAATGGGTCAGGATTCTGATGATCAAAAGGTGAGACTGCATCAACTTTCGGGTCCAGCATAGGAAGAGTCTGAGGATGAAGGTGTCAGCAAATGAATGAAAAGAAAGTATGGACAGCATTAAGTGTGTGCCCTTTGTCAGTCAGCACCCACAGGGATGACTATTTTAGCTAAGAGATTCCCTAACTTCATGATTCAATTTGAAACATACAATTGCAGCATTATCAAGTGAAACTATATTCACACATTATTTTATTTATTTCATGTGTTGCAATTTGCCATGGATATGCATGACTAGATGCTGTAGAACACCACATACAGAAAAATACAAATCCCTGCCTACGTAGCTGAACAATACATCACACTAATGGTTCAGTGCTCATTGTGCAGCAAAGATTGCATGCATCTTTCCATTCCAAATTTGCTAATATTCTCCAAAAAGGTATTTAACTTGCAAGTTTCACAATCCCAGATGTCCTGGGGTATTGTGTAACTGTCACGAAATGAGTACTGGTAAAGAAATAACATTTTTTTAAAAAATGATCACAATACTAAAAATGCTAATTTGAATGGTTGGTCTTTTGGATAGCTGCCTATCTTGATTGTTCAACCTAGCCCACCATCAACCAAAAATGTTGTGTTTTTCCAAATGATCATGTGGCTATGTTCAGATATAATAGTCTTTGAAATCATGACTCTGGGGACCTTAGCATCAAATATTGTTATTTTGAGAACTGAAACTAGGGTTAGCTTCATGTCAACATACTCCAGCAAATCCAGTAGAACCACATTACCTAAAGTGATACATGGAAAAGGCTGAGCAGTTACAGCACAGATAAGCAATCCTACCAACATTCAAACGATATCTAGGCTGCGCTGTTTGTACAAACAGACCTTATTCCTTTGTCTCCAACATTTTGTGTGTGTCCACGGAAGTAGCTTGTATTTGAGCTTAAATGTCCAGCATGCTCATTCTTCAATCCATCAAGGTTATCATTTGAAGTACTGTAGCATGTTTTCTCCTGTCCAACGACAGTCTTCTGTCTGTATCAGCTTCTTAATTAAATAAAGATTTTTAGATATATGGAATTTTGTGCACAGTTCAAAGTGCCTTTGCACTGCTAAAAAGTGACTTTGCACTCCCGACACAAACATTGATTCATGGAACTGTGCAAAGTGTATTTCTGCAGTGCAAAGTCCATGCAAAAATGGCTTTGCACGGACTTTGCACTGCAGAAATACACGTTGCACAGTTCCATGAATCAGGGTTTGTGTCGGCAGTGCAAAGTCACTTAAAACCATAGAGAAATGTTAAGCATACTTATTTCTGAGATACCACTGCAGATGCATCACGTGCGGTTTTCGTCGGTAATGGGCAGATGATTATTTGAAATATAAAATCAAGCACTGTAGTAGAACCAAGACTATCTTGAATGGGGAGCACCAGAAATATCTTAGTTTGTAAAAAAAAATAAAAAAATAAAAAAAAGAACATGAACATAAAATGAAGCAGACGATCCATTTCGTTCTCTTTTGGGAAATATCATGTTTGATTATAAGGCAGATCTTGTAAAGATGATTCTGCCTTAAGCTTATAAGTAGAATAAGCTATTGCGCCACAGTGCCGACGTCAATGCTCACAAGCTGAAAATATGAAACCAGTTAGATGAAAAATCAGGTATTCTTCTGAAGGACCCCGTTGTCCCGAAGGAATACAGCGGCAGGATGATCAACAGCAGGCATCTAGATTTCATAACGCTTTCAGGCTGGATTGACAACTGGCGACTAGCAGCTCGAAAAAGCTGCAATGGCGCGCTCACAGGGGGGCCTGCATCCCAGCATGGACTGTGGGCAGCTGGAGGCTGAGCACCTGAAGCACTGCAGGCCTTTCATGATCTACTTTCCTTCACGTATACACGTGATTTACTGTATATCACCCCAAAGTGTTCCCTCTAGACGGGAGCCTGAACATTCATGTAGCAGTGCTGCATCTGATGCGGGAACGACCCACAAGACATGGGCTATAGTTAAGACACATAATACATACGTTTACTGAATTGTGTTTTCTCGAATCAATGCTGAACAAGTGAAAATGTGCTGATTTAAAAAAAATCGAAATGATACTAGTTTAAAGATGTATTCTCTTCTTAATATTTCATTTTGAGGATCGTGACACTGAAATCAAAATGGAATGCACGGGCCCACTGTGAATCAGGAGTACACTGGTGCAGTGTGATTTGCAATAACAGTGTAATACATGTTGCTGCAATACATATGTACACTTCTGTTATTAGTCCTTTGTAGTGCCCGTTTCATTTAGTTATCGTATTTACATCAACCAAATGCATTATTGCTTTCTCGACACGGTTCCTGAACTCCTCTTCAGCAGTTTGTGATGCATTTGTTTAAATCAACTACTCTATTATAATGGTAAACTGGTTTATGAGTTCATGCTTTAGTAGTTGTATAGCCAAATAATGCTCAGCAACAACTGTTCTACATAGGTCAGACACCGCTGCATTAAGCCAACGGTGTCCACGCAGGAGAAATGCAGCATAGCATCTTGATCTCAATTCCTGGAGAAAGCCCCAGGAAAGCGTCTACCAAGTCTTGAAAAGGTAGGGACTGCTTAATTAGGAAATGCAGCCTTCCAGAGGCGATTCCTACTTTACCACAAGGTCACATTGAAAAGAAAAGGTCAAAACTCAGGGGCTCATTTTTAAAAAAAACCCTTTAAATTGTACGCAGGTAACCGCCTACATTTGCAAACGTGTGCAGTCAGTTTCCCTCCATTCAATTGTTGTCATGTGCACTGTGAAGTACAAACCAAAGGTGCGAATGCAGGCGTGCTCCAGGTGCACCTTTCCTTTTTCACTTCTCAGAGTAAATGCAGGAAACGTCGCATGACAGGCAGCCTTTTCAATGGATTGCTATGGAACCTGCCTGCTTTTTGCTGCTGTAAAAGCCAGTAGGTTCGATAGGAATACATAGGGCCGCATTTCGAGGAAAGCGACCCTGGAATGAACGGTGCCGGTAAGGGACCGCTACCGTTCATTCCAGGCCGCCACATTACGAGTTCTGCAGCGGGTCCCGCTCTTCACGCCTGGTCAGACCAGAAGTGCAGAGTGGGACCCGCTAGCAGACCAGGATGCTAACAACGGACCCATCATTAACGGGCCCGTTGTTAGCATCCTCCTCATTCCCATTGAGCCGTATGGGGGCTCAAATGGGAATGGGGATGTACAGGGTCCGGGACCCGCAAAAGGGAATTACCGGGCCCTCCAAGGTCGGAATGGCCTGGTAAGTCCCCTTTTGCGGGATCCGGACCCGGTACCCGGGTTTGGGGGTAGCCATTCCGCTAAAAACTCGTAATGAGGCCCATAGTATTTACGGCAACATGAACATGTAATACTGGTATAAATGCTTTCAATGTGTATGGCGGAGAGGATAGGCAAGCCGGAATCTGACATTCCATTCCTTGAACCATCTCGCCATGCAAATGAAGGAAAATGTGGATTGCCCGACAATCTATATGTACAATGCTTAGACAATGATTTTAGTCATGGGTTTTTATTCTCCACTCCATGAGGAAAATTAGCTCGAGGGTTTCATCTCCTACGAAATTGCACAGCTCTCATTCCCAGATATTACCTCCAAGACAAATATCACTTCGACCTAATTCATGGGCGTATTCTCGATATGCTTATGTGCTGTACCTCTGGAATTTAGAAAGTTAGATTAAACCAGTTGTATATGTTAGACATACAATATATCTATGTTTTTCTTTTTTTGTTAGGAGTTCTATTTGGTGCCCAGAACACGTCAGGTGCAAGTTCTGGAAGAATTTCAATCCTGATATTTTATTTGCCTGTAATGTTATTAGGACGATATAACAAGTACCCAGATATGTGTACAGAAACAAGAGCATCTCAACATTATCTTGATGCATCTAGCCGTTTAGAATCTAGTGGGTAAGAAAGCACCAAACGACAAAAATAAGGGAGGTCGCTCCAACTAAGAGAGCCTGCAGCCTCAGTCATGGTTTTTGTGTTCGTCCAAGGATATGATGAAAACAAATGTTTTTCAGAGCAAGTGTATACATATTCGTCCCATGAGTAAATAATGAATGGCAATGCATGTCTGCAGGTTTTAAAGTATACACTTTCGGCACGATGCAATGTCTTACACCATGTGCTTTGGAAACAGTGCCTTGCGGCAAATAGTAGCAGTTGTTTTTGATTGCAACTAGCCATGTTCAGTAATTTTTAAATATAATGCATTCCTCATCCTGCTCCAAGCTGAATGTTTGTATTTGTAATCCTCTGATCATGAATTAATCAGATCCCTTCTTTTGCACTACTGCATTACTTCAATATTCCGAATGCCTGTTCGAAGCCATACACCTCCTGTTTGAGCAACATGGACACTGTACACGGTGAAATCAGTAATTGCAGCAGTTCAGGAGTTTCCAAAACGTGGTAATTACCTGAATGTTATCTCTCTTCCAGCAGAATGCAATATTCAACTTTTCGTCACCTGGCCATGTGCTATTGTAGGGGTATACGGTAATAGAACTGAATCTCTGGATTCCAATGAGGACGCCCATAATACCAACTCAGGCACGTGGTCTCTTTCATTTCTTGCAAATTTGTATTGGAAAAACCACAACATATCACAAAGTGCCTTCAAGACAATGGTTTGACTGTGCTGCGATGGAAGGTGTAAAACATGTATTTGGGACATTTTAGAGTGTCTGACAAGTCTTTCGAGGATTTTGTAGGATCAATAATCTGTTTAGTTACTTTTTAAATACACGTTCTCTAAGGGGTTAAGTGTGTGATACTGTGCTGTGCTAGTATTCCCTCATCATGCACCTATAACTCTTTTGTCCCTTTATAAAAGTTAAAGAGCCCAAAAAGATTTCAAACACGTATTTGAATCCCGAAACAAAACACAAAACAACAACTATGCCTGCTCTTTCGCCACTGTGTGTTTGTTGTGCACTGTCTTTTTATATAGATTTGTACTAATATTACTATTATATTAGCTGTGAGTACTGCATTAGTTATATTTGTAGTTTTAGTTGCATTTTTACTAGTAGGATTTGGTGTTTGTCCCCTTGTTTGGCCACTGGGGTCACTTAGGGTTGTGCTGTTTCTCTTTGGTTGTCAGGGTACACACTTTTGAATCATCAGTCAGCTCGCGCATACACGGTTCTCGGCTTTGTCATATGCAGCTGTCATGGCAAGCCTACGATGTTGGAACGGGAAGAGGACGGTGAAGAAGGTGAGAAGGAGGAGCAGCTGCATTTTTTCTCACATGATTGATGAGGTGGGAGAACCTTTTGCCCTCTGTAGGTGCATGATTGCAGGAACTGCCAATTCCCCAAATGAGGCATTAGGGGATGCCTCAGGAGTGAGTGAGGAGGTGGTGGCGCCAAAGTAGCCCCGGTGGTGGCAAGCACAGAGTCAGGGGAGGGAGGGCCTCATGTCGATGTCCCACAGAAGCAATTGGTGAGCAGATAGGCATCACCCACACGTGGGACGAAGGAGTAGCCACATCAAGCACACTGGAGGAGGTGTTTGAATGGGGCATGACTGGGTGGAAGATCTCCACCATGCAGTGTGACGGTGATGCTGTGACAGAGGGGAGGACTGTCCAGAGGAGATTAAAGGAGAGGGGAGGACGGTGGTGGTACCATAGCATGAGACAAACCTACATGAGGGTGAGCAAAAGGCTCAGGTAACAAGAACATTTGGTGAAGGAGGATGTTAAGTCTGCTTTGGAGGAGGTGTAAGGACAGGAGGTGCCCCATGGAGTGGAAACCTCAAACACCCCCACAGACCACAAGGTCTTGCATTTGGGACTATTTTGTCCTCCCACGGGGGAAGACCATCAGGTGGAGGAGCCTGGGGTATTCCGCAAATTGAAGTGCTGTGGGAAGTTGGTCAAGTAGGGAGGGACGGCAAGCAGCAAGGGCAGCTGCACCTTAGGGACAATGGTGATGAGTAATGTGTTCCAGTGAAACTGAAGGGTTGACCAGGTGTATATGTTATCAAAGGCTAGCAACAATCCATACATCACTAGCCGATGAAGAACTGGTGATGCAGAGGGTTATAGCAAATCCCAGAGCAGGACAGAAGCACAGCAGCAACTGGGGGGATTCAATGGCTTAACAACTGCTCTGGGACAGCCTGCCCACACAGCAGCAGTAGTAGGGACAGTAGTTGTGGCTCTGTGGGCTGTTGTAGGGACCTTTTGCCAGTGCCACCCTACAGCCAATGAAAGAGCCTGAGAATCTTAGTGGGTGTTGTGAGCTTGGGAAATCTCAAGAACATTAAAGGGTTAATGTATCCTGTGGACGAAGCTGGGAATGCAGAGGGTTTCTGTGCCCTGTGAATACCCAAGAACCTTAATGGGTGGCTGTGCCCCGTTGGATACACTGCAGATCTTAGAGAGCAGATAAGCCCTGTGAAAATGTTACAACCTTAAGCTTAAGGGATGGCTGCAACACGTGGGAGAACCTGTTAACCTTAGTGTGGTGTTATGCCTTGTGAAAACCCGATAACATGTATGTAACCTGTGTCCTATGAGAGAACTTGCAACCTTTCTGCACCCGATTAAAACCAGGGACCCTATGAGTGAATTTATGACCCTCAATGGGTGGTTGTGCCCTGTGAAAAATCTGGAAAACCTACGGGCTGGCTTTGCAATGTCAGAAAACCTATGAACATTAGTGGTAGCTGTATCCTGGTACAATATATAATAACCCTAAGAGACAGATGTGCCTTTTGGGAAAAGATGAGCACTTTTGAGTGTGTGACCAGGAATTGCAAACATAACTTGCCAATGGAATGTGCTAGAGAACATCTGGTCAGGTTATCTCGGTCACAATTACTACTATAACTATAGGTTTCCCAACCACATAAACCACAAAACAACCCCACTCAATTTTTCAGTGTCTGACATGTACTGGGTAACAAATAATTGTCATTGTCATCTGAGATGATTTATTGTCTATCAATAGATGTGGTTTCATATTCACTAACATCCATAAACAAGGCAAAATGTATGATTTATGCTTTGCAACAGTTATTTGGCATGTTTATGGGCATTAGGCTAAACGAGTTACTAGTATAGTCATATGCACATCAGAACCCAGGACATCCTATCAACCCTCTCATCCTCTCCTCCTTCTCCCTCTACTTTCTCCTCTACCTCTGGCCTCCCTGTGGCACCCTCTCGTCATCCCTTCTCTGCCTTTCCTCTGTTCACCCCACACAAGGTTTCTAGACAAGTCTGATCTGTGAAAGTCTTGTCAAAACAGGTTCTTCCATGTTCATTCAAAACCATCAATGACCACATTGACACCCTCACTCCAGCCTTAGCTGGCTTTTGCAATCACTCCTTCACCACTGGAACCTTCCCTTCCCACCTGAAGCACTCTCTTGTGCACCTTCTTCTTAAGAAACCCTCAGCCGACACCTCCTATCCAGCTAACTAACACTCGATCTCCATTACTCATTTCCTCTGCAAATTCTTGGAAAAGCTGGCCATCTCCCAGCTTAATCTTCACACTGAATCTGTTGGTTGTCTCCACGACCATCAGTGTGGCTTCAGAGCAGTCAGAAGCATGGAAACTGCTCTCCTGAACATCCGTTAAGACCTGCTCTCTGACCTTGATGCCAATCACTCTTCTGTTCTCATCTTACTCAATCTCTCCTCTGCTTTCGACACTGTCAACCATGCCATCCTGCTCAACCGGCTCCGTAATAACCTGGGTATCATTGATCAAGCCCTGCCCTGGCTGACCTCTTTCATCTCTGACCGACCATCCTAGGTCCAACTTGGGTCCATCCGCTTTTCTATATCACTCTCTACCTGTGCTGTTCCCCAGGGGTCTAACCTTTCTCCCTGGCTGTTCAACCAATACCTGGCACGTATTCCCCACCGCATTGCTGCTCTCTGCTCCAACTTTCAGTGCTATGTGGATGACCCTCAGCTCTCTTTTAGGCTTCCCTCAGCCGCCTCCTCTCCCTCTCTCATCCCGGATTCTCGTCTGCAATACAGGAGTGGTGTGCCGCTTATGATCTCTGTCTTAATCCCAGTAAAATGGAGATCCTCCTCCTCGGCACACCTGCAACTTTCTTTCCTGTCACTCTCTGGCTGCCTATTTTGGGCCCTCTTCCTGCTCCTACCTGCAAGGCTAAGAACCTTTTTGGTCATCTTTGACTCTACACACTCCTTCTGTCCTCGCATCTCTGACGTCTCTAAGAAGTCAAACTACCAGCTGCATTTCCTCAGAAGTCTTCTTCCTTTCCTCACCTCCCTCCGGAAGCTCACTGTCTCCAGAGCTCTGGTTCTCTCTTGGCTGGACTACTGCAACAGCCTCTTTCTAAATCTGACTGCCTCTACTCTCCGCCATCTACAAACCATCCAGGACTTGGCCTCAAGCCCAAGGATCATATCTCTCCAGCCCTGAAGCCTCTTCATTGGCTCCCAGTTGCAGCAAGGATTACGTTCAAGACCGTCTGCATTGTCCACAAGGCCTTCCGGGGCCTGGGACTACAATACATCCTACTGTCTTTTCGGAAATATCCTCCAACTCAAGCTCTTTGCTCCTTGACCTCCTACTCCTTGAGGGTCAATCACTTCTCCAAGCAACGAGTTGGAGGCAGATCTCTTTCTTCGGCTGGTGCCTACCTCTGGAACAGCCTCCCTGCCTCTCTGAAACTTGAGCAGAACCATCTCTGGTTCCGGGAGCATCTCAAGACCTTCCTCATTGCTTCTGCCATCTCTCTTCCTCTCCCCTGCTTATCTCCTGTCTGATGCTGCACTGGTTACCTGGTTCCCCTATGAATTCGGGCCCAGGTCTCTGCCCGCCCAGTTGCAATTGTGCACTGCCTTCTGGCATCTCCTGCACTTGTGGGGTGTATCTGTAACCCTACAGTCCCCTTACCTGCACTTATTGACACCTATTGTCTGCACTGTTAACACTCGCACTTATCACCTGTTGGCTGCACTACTTGTTTGTTATCCCTTGTCTGTCACTTGCCCATTCCCCCGCACCCCATGGCACTTCTCCCGTCCCCTCTCCCCTGCACTTGCACGATCTCAATCTCACTAGGCCTAGTGAGATTGTTATTTTTGTTCTCCCTCTGTTTCACCTCCCTTGCCTCCTCATACCTTGAATCACTTGTGTGTAAATGCTGTATCATATCATGGTATGCCATCATGAAGGCTTACCTAAACCTTCATGTAGATATCCATATAAATGCCTTTAATATAATAAAAAAATAAAGTGTTGTCAATTGGTCCTTCAATATGGTGTTACCAAACATATATCCAAGGAAAGCATATTATTCAATGCAAGGGACTGCAATGCCCCACACTGTCCTTCAGCAGAATGGGGGTTATTTACAAGTGCAGAGTTTTGTTAATTTACAGAGCAATATCATTTGTGTTTGGAATACCAGCCAGAAGTGTACTTGCAGCCTGAAATTTGAAGGGTGAAGAGATAACATGGTGATAAAGCTGTCTCCAAAATATTTGGCTGTAGTACGCAAGAAATCAAAGTTATGCTAATTTCCAGATTGACCTTTTTGGCCTTGCAGAGGAAAATAACAGCTGCATAAAGTATCCTTCCTTATGTCAAAACTTTAAGCAGCAGATCCAGCTGCCTCCTGGAAATGGCGTCTGCCTGGTCTAAGAGTCACATATAATCATCCATGGGCAGGATGATTTCCTGAGTGGAGTTATACCATTGTAGATTTCCAAATGCATTGCTATCAGGGTGCAGGTTGGATTAGAGGAGACGATTACCAAGTTGTCTTTTTGTTCTGCAAAACACAGTGGTAGGAGGAGTGAATGGAGTAGAAAGGAACAAATTGATTTAGAAAGGGAGAGTTTTGCTATCTTGGAAATTATTTTTACACCATCACCTTGTGGCAACACATGATCTCCTGCAGAGTTAGAGCTCTAAATATCACACAACAAATTAGAGGACACTTGGTAAAGTGACTTGTTCAGCTCCTGGCAGAAAGCTTGTCAATGGATCAATGCCCTGCCATGATGCAGCTATTCAAGGAACAAGCTCCCCTCAAGGTGAAATGAGTTTCTCATAGAAAAAGGAACTTGAAACTTGAGCTAGTTGGAATCCTTGTGCCTGTAAGTCAGACAATCACTTGAGAATGGCACATGAAATCTCTAACTTACATTAGCAGCTCTCTCAGAAGCTAATCAGAGTAGTAATAAGGCAACACGTACAAAATCACCTTATTTAACTCTCCTCTTTTCCTTAGATCATTAGAAACGGAAAATTGATAATATTTAGTAATTGAGTAGGTTCAAATTCGGGAGGATTTATTCCTGGGAGTAAGATATCTCAGAGACACTGTTGAATGTAAAGGCCCACTAGACGTACACCTATATATACATGAAAAGAATGCTGGTGGATCAATTTTGTGAAGCTAGTGAGCAGTATGTTATGTGTTCTTACATGGTTAGGCAAACACAGGTATGGGAGCTAATTTTAAATTGTGTCACAGTTTTCACTGAGAGGGAATTAATAGAACAACTGGTGGCAAGAAATGAATATTGATTCATGACTTGAACATATCACACGTTTTTTGAATTTTTTGATACCATCATACAGCCTGCCAATGATTCCCCAATGGAAAATTCACACTGTTCCAGGTAGCTACCCAACAAAAGCACCCTAGAAGTTGGCTGAGGCCACTGAACGTTGTATGAACTCTGGGAAAAGAAAGAACTCCTTGGAGTTGTTGAACGTACAGAAGGGTATACAAATAAATGGAGGGAACTGTTGGGGACCAAACACTAAATCTCATCCAGGGCCCCATGTGGGAAAAATCAGCTGAACCCTAGAGGCTTTAAGAAAGAGAAAGGTACTCTTAACACTGGGTCACATCAATCTCCCATTCAGAAAGCCAATGTGAGCCAGATTTGCTTGGAAGAATCATGTGAAAAGGGAGGCAAAGCCTGAAATTGTTCATCCCCAGTAAAAGTAACTGGTTCAGGATCCTTCATAGAGGATCTCCCACAGAAAGCTAAAAAGGCTGGTAGTGTCTCTTATTCCCAGTGACGGGCCAGTGATAGACATATAAGAGCTGCCAGAAAGGCAAGAGATAAGATTGCAACAAAGAAGATGTGTGTATGTCTCTTTACTCCTATTAGCTGCATCCTGGCCAATTTACGGTCTGTTCCTGTGGTGAAAGTGGTGGTTTGAAAACCACAGGTCCACCCTCACAGCATTATTCAGAGGTAAAACCCTAAGACTGAAAGTTGTGTGCATCACAACACCAGAAGTGTTGGGAAGCACAGAGAACCTGCAGCAATATCATCTGTCCCTGGGTCCACTGTGTTTCCTACTCCAGAGGAAGAGTGGATGTTGACTTCTATAAATGTCCTGCATCTGAAGAAGGGTTCACAGAGTTAGACTGGATTTTCATGCCTTCTGTGCGGAAGGGCTCCTTTGAGTTGTCTGTGCCAAGGACTCAGGAGGGCCAGAACCCCAGACATGTATTATGTCCAACCTTTGTGTGAGACCAAGATTGCCTTTGCCAACAGATCAGGAAAATTGAACAGCAGGGTAAAGCCTTTGCTATCATACCTCTTATGTCCAGTATCTGGATTGCTCGTAGAATACTTTCTGGGTCTCAAAACATTTGTCTTTTCCCACCAACTCCGCATAATGTTGATAGTTGTTTATGGAGGCTAGCTGAATGGCTTTACGTTTGTCTTCTAGCGATTTTATTGTTGATACTATCCATGAAATTGCTATGAAATCTGGTTGAATAGGGTCCTTGTCTGTGTGCTTGGGTCCTCTAAAAATTACTTTGACTTTAAGATCATTGATCCAAATGATTGAACCAATATCACAGTTCCATTCAAATGAGTCTAGGAATAGTCCTTTCTCCAGTTAAGTTTAATTTATTATAATATGTACAATTTTATGTCAGTTAGCGGTACCTCACATAACCACTCTCATTTTCTTACATAAACCATAATTTGCCAGTCAGACTATAGGAGTTTAATTTTATTGATTCAGCCTTACTATTAATAAAAAAGATGAGAGGTAATGATGCCTCATGCCCTTGCTAGCCACATACATATCTTTTAGCACCTCCCTGTCCTGAACTTGAACAAGCACACAATGAATTGTACTTCTTCCTCTCACCCTTTCCCTTTCCCACCACCGACATTGTCTTTTCAAAATTCTCAATAGTATCTTCTATTCCCACCCACCTGATTCCTCTCATTCCTTTGCACTATCTGCCTCTGATCTTGCTGATTTATTTTTTACATTTAAGGTTAATGCTCTTTGTTCTGCTTTTCCTACTTCCCCTGCCCATTCTCCATCAGTACCACCTCCCATTCTCCCTCTCTTCCTTCTTTGTCTGTCTTTTCTATTTACTGAGATCTTGATACTGCTCCTTTCCTAACTCGTACCCATCCTACGCCTCCTCCTCTGATCCTCTGCCATATGCACTCATTCCCTCTGTTTACCCTCAGATTCTTCCCTATCTCACTACTCTTATAAAACTATCTTTCTTCATCTACTTTCCCTTCCTCCTTTCAGCATGCTACCATCATTCTTGTCTTGATAACACCTGGTCTTGATCCTTCTCTTTACTGTAATGTCCATCCCATCTCTCTCCTTCCCTTTTTATCTAAACTTCTGGAGCGCGTTGTCTATTCACAGGTTTCTTCTTACTTACACCTCCACTCTCTCCTCCCCCACTACAGCCTGGTTTTCATCCTGCAGACTCCACTGAAATTGCTCTTTTACATGTTTCAAACACTCTTCTCCCGGCTCGTCACAACAAACGTTCCTCTGTTTTTGTTCTTCTTAATTTATCTGCAGCATTTGATATTATAGATCACCCAACTCTACTCTCCCGCCTTTCTTCACTGGGCATTGCTGGCCCTCTTCACTCGTGGTTTAAATACTAGCTCACAGTCTGTTCTTACTCTGTGTCCTGGGCAGGCAGCCTCTCTTCTTCTCACCAACTCTTCTGCAGTGTGCCTCAGGAGTCTGTTTCTGGCCCAATACTCTTTTTCTCTTTACTCCATACCCTTGTCTTCAGTCATATCATCCTTCAATATATCCTGTCACTTCTATGCAGATGGATCTCAAATGTTCTTCTCCTTTACTTATTTCACTGATTCTCTGCACATCCAAGTCTCTGCATGCCTTTCCTCTATACATTACTGGATGTCTTCTCTTTTCCTTCATCTAAACCTGTCTAAAACCGAGATACAGTTTTTTTCCTCCATCTTCTCCCACTCCATCTTCTCTTTTCTTAATGCCATCTCAGCTATCTTTCTCTTCCTTAGCCCGTAACATAGCTGTTCTATTTGACCTTTCTCTAATTTTCTTGTTACATTTCTTCTTCGGCTCCTAACTGTCACTTTATTCTCCTTAACCTCCTGGCCCAATACTCTTTTTCGCTTTACTCCATACCCTTGTCTTCAGTCATCTCATCCTTTAATATATCCTGTCACTTCTATGCAGATGGATCTCAAATGTTCTTCTCCTTTACTTATTTCACTGATTCTCTGCACATCCAAGTCTCTGCATGCCTTTCCTCTATACATTACTGGATGTCTTCTCTTTTCCTTCATCTAAACCTGTCTAAAACCGAGATACAGTTTTTTTCCTCCATCTTCTCCCACTCCATCTTCTCTTTTCTTAATGCCATCTCAGCTATCTTTCTCTTCCTTAGCCCGTAACATAGCTGTTCTATTTGACCTTTCTCTACTTTTCTTGTTACATTTCTTCTTCGGCTCCTAACTGTCACTTTCTTCTCCTTAACCTCCATTCTGGCACCCATTTCTGTCATTCCCCGCCTCCAAACTTCTTAACACTGCACACATTTTCTCTAGACTTAATAACTGCTTAGCCCTGCTCATTGGACTTCCTGTATCCCGTCTTACCCCCTTCATTTTATTTACAATTCCTCTATTTGTCTTCTTTTTTCTCCCCCCTCACCCATAAGTCCATCACCTCTTTTCTCTTTCTGCCTCTATTTTACCATTTGAATCGCGGTTTCTTTTCTATTTTCTATTTATTGTTTTTAAGTATCTCCATGACTTAGCTCCATCCTATCTCTCAGCTTTAGTCTGCTTCTATTTCCCTGCATGTTCTCTCCACTCTCCAAACACTTGTGGTCCCTAAACCCCCTTGTGCATTTTCCCGCTTTCATTCTTTCTCCCTTCTTGCTCCATTTCACTGAAACACTCTTCTGCTTTTCATCCATTCTTTGCTTAGCTATCATATTTTCCAGACCTGTCTTTAAGCCCACTATCTTTTGCTTCAGAAGAGGGACAGTGGGCCCACACGAAAGATGAGCTGCTAGCCTGATAAATTGAATAGGTGCTAGGATTAAACCATGATGTGCAGAAACCATATCAACGGTAGTAAACAAGTAAAATTGTAAGGACAGATTTTAATGAGTTCTGCCAGATCTGCTGACACGTGTTTCGACCCTTCCCGGGTCTTTCTCAAGGCAAAACGTGTGTAAGCAGGACTGGTGATGCAGAAGGCCTCAAATGGCTGGGATTAAAACTGAATAGCTTGTCAATGGCAACTCCAAAAATATTCTGATGCAGCCTAGAATCAGGAACCAAGTGTTTCGTAAACCGTAGTGTCTAGTTCCCATCTTTTGCTTCAGTCTGACCCTTGAAGACTGATCTACTTATTGTATTTTCAAGGGTTTCGTTTTTGTACCGTGCTTTAATGTATGTACAGCGCTGTGGCGAAAACCCTCAACAAATTCCAATGCATACAAATACAAATAGAAGTAAATGTATTCTTCCCTGATATATTAGATGTTGTATGGTCGTTTAGTGTGCAAAAAGCAGGGTTGTAGCAAAAAAGGAAGAAATCTCAGCCGTGGGTCATTCCTTTTGTCATCCAGCACTTACAAGCATGTCATTTTACAGGCACTGTTCTCTAGAGTATCTAGAATTCCTTCAGTGACACATCACATATGTTTAGGTTAAAATTGCCAACCACCATCAAAACTCAAATTTCTTAAACAAGCAGTCACCTACATTAGTTTAAATGTGCTATATGTAAATTCATCTCACCTGAGGCTGTTGGAATAGAAATTGCCAAAAAGGCACATTAAAAGACTAATACCTTAATATACCTTAATATCATCTGAAAGCTGTTTAAGATTTAGATAATTGCACCCACAGTGACATTTCATTGTCTAGCCCATTTCTGCTGGCCTACACTATCAACAAATTACGTTTAACATAGTTCTTGCACTTTTTTTACGCAAAATGTAGATGTTAATTTTGGTAAGGTATATATGGAGATGAAGCATAGCAGGTGTAAGGTGTGGTGAAGAGGATGTCCCCCCATTTTTAGCGTTACAAACGTTGAAACAATTGTGAAAAACAACGTTTTAAGGTGTCGCTCAGCAAAGAAATATAGAACCACATTTCCCAATTTTCTGGATAAAATATTGAGGGTCAAAGGTGTGCTAGGGGCTGGAGCTGCCGAAGGGCCACACTACAATGTATTTCCACCCCACATGCCCTGAATCGCAGTTACACAGTGCACAACTTTGCCTTTGATCCCTGAATGTACTTAGTAAGCTAGGTGCAGTCGGACCAAACAACTGTCACTCATGTGTCACATGGTTTTGCACAGATGGCTCTGTGAGCATTGAGTTCCGCGACAGCCTGGAAGGACAGAGCATCACAACAACAGTCAGGATAACGAGACATCACTGCTTCAGTCAGTGCACCAGGTTGATTTTCTGAGTCTAAAGCGATATAGGATTCACCTCTGATCCAAATTCCCAAGAAAGGGGAGTCACTGCAATAAGGGCCAAGTGCAATACATAGAAGGGATTGCTGGTAAATCACTGAAATTAACAGAGGTTTTACTATCCATGAAACCTAACATAATTTCTAGAAGAATAGAAAAATATTGTAAAGGGGAATGTAACAGTTAATGAAAACAGGGGTGCAACATAGACGAAATACCAACAGGTAATAATTAGGTGAGTATGGCTACATCGGAGAGTAAACTTGATTGGATCATGTTCTCAACAGTGAAAATATGAGTATTTAGAGCGTCAATTTAACAATGATTAGATTCTGCTGTAAAACCTGAAAGTAGTTAATGGCATCAACATCAAGGATTAGTTTAAGAGAAATAAAAGTGTGTTATAAAAAATATATATTGTGACATAATGCCATCGGAACCCGTTGGCCATCCAAATTGTGCTAAAAAATGTGTTGGTAAAACAAAAAGATTTCGGTAACATTGGGCCTCAATGTGAGTATGCTGGTCTGGTAACAACGGTGCCGGTAAGCTACTGGCGCCATTGTTACCAGACTGGCATACTCCGAATTCTTCGAGCGGGTGCTTTTCAGCCCACCAGGTCTGACCTGGCGGACAGAACGACACACGCTTGCAGACCTTAATGGTAGCACCGGCACCATTCATAATGGTTTCGGTGCTACCATCCGTCCCATTCCCATTGAGTCCAATGGGTTTCTAGTGACTAATACAACTGTCAGAGTTGGTGTATCCCGGTTTGGGTCTCATCAAAAAACCTGTTGGGTCCAGCTGAAGACGCTCCCTTGTTCTCTCCTGAGAAGGCTTGCCACTTCCCAGAAGGACAGTGTCACCCCAGTGCCTCAAGGGAACCTCTTTCAGTACAATTGAAAAAAAGCACCAGGGGGTAGTTACTGGAGTCTCCTGGGAGTAAGGTGGGCGAGGGTGAAGGGTGTTTAGGGTGGACCTGGAGAGAAGTTACAAGCAAGGGAATGCCCCCGCCATCTTGTATTTTCCTACATTACACAATCTTCTTGTGCCACCTCCCCACAGACAAGGCACTTTGAGAGCTGACATCAGAAAGTGAAACTCTCGTTACAATACATATGATTGGCCCCTTACAGAAGGTAAGGCATGGATCAATCGCCTATGACACAATGAGTATACAAGGAAGTTAGACACCACTTAAGAGAATCCTCTTTAGACTTCAGAGGAAGAAGTATTTCACTGGAACTGTATTATGGTGCAGTCTGCCCAGAGTCCTTATCCATTGAGGTGAAGATAAAGCATTCCAAAGAAGGAGCAAGGACTTTTTCCCTTGCACTCAAGTTGACATTTGAAGCGACCTGAGTTTAGACAATGCCTGCCTGCTGCCTGGACACTGGTACCCAGGACACTGCTAGAAGTTCAAGGCTTTGCAAGTTTTCTCTGGCAAAATTCCAGGCTGGGAAAGGCAGAAGAAGGACTTACCTTATCCTTGCAGATCGTGAATGCGGTCCCACATAAAAACAGAATGAAAGGAACAACATTGAGCTCTGTTTCCTACCTCAAACCACATTTTTAGCAGACTCTAAGCTGCCCTTGATCATCTATATCTTTCAAACGACTTCAATCAATTTTTAGAGCAGAATCAGCCCATTGGGATGCTTTCTATCTGAACAGTCTCAATGCCATCTCGCCCAACTGGGAAGCCTCCAACTCGCACTATTTGATACTGACTGGGCCATTTGGAAGCATCCATTTTAAACTGCCTCAAAACTGATTTGACACTTCGGGAAGAATTTGACTCAAACCCACTGGATGTCGATTCAACCCATTGGGAAGCATCCAACTTGAACTATATCTTTAATGGCTGAAACCATTGAAAACACACAGCTCAAAGTCGACTCGAGCCAATAAAAGGTACCTAGAAGCCTGACTTGACAATGTCAGGCCCCCAGAACAAGAATGAAAAAGATGTGCAGTGGTTCTTTCCCCCTGGCCTGCTTTAAAGGGTCCTAGTCATTTAAAATTCCCTCTATTTTTATTTTAAACACATGTCCTGGAATGTTAGCATTGCTTTAAAAGTCAATTGCTTGCAGGACCTTGTCTTCATAGCAGAATATATCCAATGTCTGCATATTCAGTATGGTACTTACAGGGGTGGTTTGTTCATGCTTTTAGCCGTGCATTTATGTTTTCAGTTTAAGTTTAAGATTTATTTTTTTATTGAGCTTTGTTGTTTTTCTTGCTTCTTGCAAGACTTACACTCCTCTTGAAGGCTATAGCTTGCCCTCTGGACATGCTACCTAAAAGAGACAAAGGAGGTATGCCATTGAAATTGTCCCTAATTCACCTTTATGACTTGAATTGTTGCTGGTTTAATAGCAGTGTGGGGCAGAGTAGGAGTTTAGAAACCACTAGTCATCCCTGTACTCCTGCAGAATTAATCGTTTTTTGCTACATTTAAACTATTTTATACACAATGTAACTTAATTACAGACTGCACACTAGTTTAAGAACACCAACAAAATGATAGGTCTCTCGGAAATGCTACAGGCAGTTGTTTTTATTTTGCAAAGAGAAACACAAGTTAAGAATGTAAAAAGACAACCCATTTAACATGTGAAACGTGGTGTTAAGATGTTACAATGATTCTAGGGCATTTTAGTGAAACTCTTCTCACTGCATATTCAACACAATGCAGCCAAAACAGTGTTACCAATCTCAATTCAATATCAAAGCATTGTTTTGGGGGCATTTCACCTCAAGTCATCCCGCCAAATGCTGGAGTGTGTTTACCCCCCCCCCCCATCCCTTCCAAATGCATTGCAAAATATGGGGGAAAAAGTGTTAAACTCCTTTCAGACCTTACTGATTTTTCCCTCCCATTTACTTCAATCTTCTTCAGTGTTGTTTTATTACTTCTTGCATAGCCCTGTTAAAGCCATATTTTCACTTACTATTTGTATTTAAATATTTACATTTTAAGTTAAGTATCTTTTTTCAATCTTTTAAGTTTAGCATCTTGTCTATGTTTCTTTCAAATGTCAGTGAACGTTTCATTTACCTCAATGGTCCTCATTACAAGTTTGGCGGCAGGCTGCCGGCGAACTTGCAAATTTTGCAGGCACCCGGGAATGGGCAATGGTCACCCTCATCTGTGACACCTCCCACAGGCAGCCCCCTCCAATTGGACTCCACCTCCATACCCCTCCAGTCACACATCAACTCAGAGGGACAAGGCAGTGCCATGAACAATCACATCAGAGTCCCGTGAACTGCAATGCCTCAATGTGACTAAGCCAGGCATCCAAATGCACGTGTTGCATCCAGGCGTGAGAGATGCCCAGTCACACATTCCCATTTTGGGCACATACACATGAGCATCATGCATGCACACAATGTGGGCAACACTGGCCATCCTGGCACGTTTCAGACATAAGTAACATTGCATGTGCATGGTCTGCAAGCCAGCACTACAGCAGCCAGCACTACAACATACAATGCAAGTAAGAGCACATTTAAAATCCAAAGCTGTCTGAATGCACACATGGAGAGCAATGTCTGGGGCATGCATGCAGATATCTTCCTCAGAATCATACATGCTGCAAGCCTAAACGGCTCTTTGCCAACATGCTTGTACATGTACACAACACACATGCACTGTAGATCAGTGCACCACATGGCTACTCACCAGTCGACTCCAGACATTGGTGTAATTTGCAGACCTGGGAATGCAGTGCCAGGTAGAACCTCTCAGGACCCGCATGTTGTTACCCGACATCCGGCACCTTCGCCCACAGTGCCCCTCCATGGTAGCACCAGTCTGGATGTAGTACACAGCCTTGCCATGGGTCCTGGACTTCAGATCCTCCCAGCACATGGGCATGGTCTTGAAGGTGTAGACTAACACCCCCTTTGCATTGATGGCATCCGTGATCCCATCCCAGATCTGCTGACATCCTTCCTTGCTGCGTTGCATCACAGGGTTGAAGAGGGCATCACAATACTTCAGGACCTTCTCCATCAGGATGTCAACTTCCCTGGAGGTGAAGTTGAAAGCCCTCTGCCTCGCTGCCATGAGATTGCCACTCTGGTCTGAGGATGATGATGATGCTGACATGGCAAACCCCCAAGGCAGGTGTGGGTGGGAAATGTGATCCTGGAGCTGGGCTGTGGAGCGGTGGTGCTGGAATGGAGTGCAACGATGCAGCTGAGGTGGTCACAGTGCCGGAGACAGTAGCACAGGCAATGACTGGACAGCAGGTACTTCAAACACAGTGTGGGTGGCAGCAGGTACACACACTTTACAGGCAGCAGCAGATGGCAAAGTTGGAGGCAGCACAGGGTAGGAGGAGGCAGGTAAAATGGCATGGAAGCAGGAGTGTGGGTCTTCAGTGTCTCTCAATGAAGGCAGCCAGAAACAAAGTGAAGGAACTTTGAACGTAAAAATTGAGAAAAGCGTGGACACATGAAATCACAGGCAAGGCCCTCCACGCGTAACGCATGTGACAAGTGCTGCGTGCAGGCATTGAGCATGGCATATTCCGGGATATATAAGTACATGTAAAAGCAACCCTGAATATGCGTTCAAAAGGGAGGAGATGGACGAGTGCAGTAATGCATATTTTGAGGTGCCACGCATTCCATTCTCTACAGGGACCATACGTTCTTCTTATTTCGGTGAGGGATTTGCCTCCGTGCATACGTGCATCTACTTTTCTTTTTTGTGAGGCTAACGGTGAGTCGCATATGCACTTTTTCCAACTGTAGATGCCCCTGTGTATTGCGTACCATTATTCTTACCTTTCCAGTAGCCTTCTGGGGTTCATGTATGCATTTTTTGTGTTGCTTGGTGCTACTGTGTATTGCGTACCGGTTGTTTCTTATTTCCGAAGCTATCCTGGTATCACGTATCCTTTTTTTATTTTTTACGGGTGCCTGTGTGTTACGCGTACCGTACGATCCACACTTGGGGGTACATTGAGCCTTGCTGAACTGCAGAACTACATCTTCCATCACGTAGGCTGCCCCTTCACTCATATTGCTCAGGACAATTACTTGGTGTGCCTTCCATATTTCCGTTACACCTGGAACATGATTGGTACGTTCCCAAGGGGGAAAAGGGGCAGACGTGGCCAGGGTTAGGGGCATGCTGTGAAAGCAGCTGCCCCAGCTCCAAGAGGTAAGGGGAGTGCTGTGGAAGCAGCTGCCCAGGCCCAAGTGGTCAGGCCATGCCCCAGGCCACTTGTGGTCCAACATCTGGATCCCAAAGTGGCCCTAGCCACTCAGGGGTGGCACCAACACCTCCTGGCAACCATGTCAAGAAGGCAATGCCTGCACAGCAGGAACACGCTCAACCCCATGACATGGCACAGGACACTGGCACAATGAGGAAGAAGAACTTCCATGATGAAGAGCTCCAGATCCTCATGGACTATGTGGCCAGACACCACCGTGACACGTGTCAGCATCCGGGAAGCACCCATACAACTGCCCAGAGTATGGTGCATTAGCAGCATGTCTTGGACGGGATCAACGCCTTAGGGTTTTGATAAGTGATCTATTGCACAGGTAGTGAAACACTGGAATGATCTCACTGATTGCACCAAGTCCAAGCTGGTTAGCCTCTGCTCTGACAACTGGAGGGGATCATCAGAGGAGGATGAGCTGACCCAGCATGAAGAGGCTATGAGCCAATTCATACTACTGGAGTAGGTGCAAGGCATGGGAAACCTGCAAAATTACGAGGGCACTTCTGGTGAGTGACGAACATTGTGCATCCTGAGTATGTGAAGTAATGCATCTGCAAGATGTATAATTGTGGTGCACATCTGGGTGTATTGGAATGACTGCCCTGGGTGAACCATGTCATGCGGTGGACTGACTCCTCTCCAGTGGACATAATAGTGGATACAAACCATGTGGTGTACATCAGTGTAACATGTCTGTTTGACACTACGCATCCCCCACAAGCACCCCCCCATCATCTGCCTCATGATACCACTACCTTCATGTGGGTGACCCCGCTCTGTTAGACATGTGCATGTGTCCCATTTGCTAGTTATACTTCATGCCATGCAGGATATTGAATCTCTTTTCACACATGTATTTATGTGCAATCATGCCACATAAACCATCCAAGCTGACACACCCAACACGCCTTATGGCATTCCCTGAATGAGTGTACATATGTTCAGACTGTACACATCCCTCCCGTCCCAATGGCAATGATTCCAGAGGCAAATCTTTGTGACGCCTGCTACCTGTTATCCTCCAACACTCAGCCCACACTCCACATGCCCACGCCCCTCTCCCTCTTGTGGGTCACTGTACCTTGGTCCTATCTAAAACTACATTAGCTTACTGTCTCCACCTCATGGACCTTGCCTAGGTGGCCCTCTTACAGTCATACATCACCTGTGACTATTTGCTGTTTCTATATCTTAAGGCATGCTCTCTTTGTCCCACAGTCCCTGTACCAAGACAACACTGGTGTGGCATGTGATGTGAATATGCATGGTATGGCATGGTATTGTTTATTTATATAGTGCCTGTACACAGGCAAGTTTTTCAAAGCGCGCAAGGAGGGTGGGATCATGGGGGAAAAAAGAACAGTCGCTCAGAGCCCTTGAAGTTCTGAGATGATAGTAGCCTGCACAGGCAGAGTAAGTGCGTACAAATTAAAATTAACAGTTTGGGGTACATCAAATAGGCCTGACAGTGATTCTGCAGTTTTAACAGTGCAATTAAGGGGTGACGACAAGGGGGAACGGACAAATCATCTTCAGGGGAGGGGCGCAAGGATTGTGCAAGTGCACAAAGGGTCACAGGGAGGGGGAAGTTCAAGTGTGCCCAGTTGGTTGAGACTGGGATAAGTGCAGAGACAGCCACTCTCTTGGGTTATTTCTCAAGTGCAGTTATGTTATGTTATGCTATAGTAATTTCTTAAGAGCAGCAGTCACCCAAAGGCATCTCGGCACTGGAGAGATGGCAACATCCACAGCAGGTAAGTCAGTCAGAGTCAACTCATCTAAAACAGGAGTGTCTTAATCGCTTTTCTGAAAGCTAAGTGGTTTGACAGCTTCTTTATAGGAAGCGGTCGCTCATTCCATAATATGGCAGCTGCAACAGAAAAAGCACGACCTCCTATCCGAATACTTTGGTAGGAGGACACAAAAAGCAGATCTGCCATGGCAGAGCGCAACTGGCGGCTAGGATGATAACGCACAAACTTAGCTTGGAGGAATTTTCGCCCTGGTTATGCACAGCCCAGTGTACAATACACAGGGCCTTAAACCTGACACATTACGTCACAGGGAGCCAATGAAGGGAACGTAGAACCGGGGTCATATGGACACCATAGGGGGAACCAGTGGCCACTCTAGCTGTCAGATTTTGCAACTGCTGTAGTCTCTGGGTCAGCCCCTTCAGTTGGGCCAAATACAAGGAGTTGCAATAGTCCAACCAAGATAATATCAGAGCAGCTACCAACAGAGGGCGGAGAGGCTCAGGAATCAGAGGGAGTCCTTTTTTAAATCTTTCAGCTGAAAATATCCTGCTTGGCAAACAGCTGCAACTTGGTTATCCATAGAAAGAGACGCTGAAAGTGTGACAGTTTTTCACATTCCCTGTAGGAACGGGGAGTGGGCCAAGAAACGCAGGTCAGAAAGAAGAGACCCAAAGTGAGGGATTGGGAGAACATCCCAACACCAAGACCTCCGTTTTGTCTCCGTTCAACTTGAGCCAATTGTGGTTCATCCACTTACCAACGGCAGTCAGGCACCCCCGTAAGCACAACGACATCTCATCCTGATCCAGATCTAAACGTATCAGGACCTGAGTGTCGTCGGAATAGGAATAGCACCTTGTGCTGAAGGAGCGGAGGAGACACAAGAGCCAGATGTATGTTGAATAAGATCGGCAACAAGGACGAACTCTGTGGAACTCCACAGCTAAAATGGCAGGAAGCAAAAGGAAACAGTGGCATAGAGAGAGCTTGAGTGTGATCCACCAGGAACGAGGTGAACCAGGCTAGTACCTGGCCAGATATACCCATCTGGGTAAGAAGAGACAACAGGATGGTTGGTTGACAGTATCAAAAGCCACTGAAAGATCTAATAAAATCAGGGCACCCACCCCACCTGAGTCCACCAGCCTGATCACATCGTCCTGGACAGAGACCAGAATACTCTCTGTGCCTCTGCCAGGTCTAAAGATGGACTGTGCAGGGTCAAGAAGAGAAGAAAGTTCTAGAAATGATGAAAGAAGACGGGACACCAGGGACTCTAAAACATTTTAGTGAGGAAGGGAAGAAGAGAAATAGGATGGAAATTGGCAAGAACAGTGAGTTCAAGTGATGGCTTCTTTAAGAGAGGGATCACCCTTGCATCCTTCAGCTCAGACGGGATTACTCCAGACTGACAGGAGTTATTAATGGCAGCAGTAATTTCTCCTAAGAGATAGGGGAGATCTTTTTCATAATGGCCACAGGGATGGCGTCAGAAGGTGAAGATGATTTCATCTTAAGAATAGCAGCCAAGACTGCTTCTTCCGAGAACATGGGAAAGGTCGACCACTTTGAGGGTCCAACTGGGACTGCCAGCTGACTAGTGAACCTGACATTAATAGGCGAAACGGTAATGGCCTTCAGGATATGTTGGTGAATATCACTGATTTTAGTGATGAAAAATTGAGATAAATCATCACACAGCTTCTGTGTAGGTATAACACATGAAGTGAGTTTATCAGAGGAAGAAAGAGGTTTGACTGCCGAGAAGAAGGCTTTTGGTTGACACAAGGCTGTTTCAATTTTCTTAGAGATGTATTGTGTTTTAGCTGCTTTCACAGCCGCAGAGTGTGGGTGAGGTGTATGGCCCAGAGGCAAGTGCGAAAGAGACTCTGATGTACACCAGGCGGCCAGTCAGCATGCTGTCAGGAAGAGGAAGGAGAGACGGAAAGAGCAGTGAACTAGGTTAGCAGGCTAGAGGGAGAGAGAAGGAAGAGGAGAAGAGGAAGGTCTTGGGGAGTTTCAGGAATTTAAGGAGATCTGGCTCAAGACGGACGGTGGCAGGGAGGCTATTCCAGGGATAAGGATCTCTCTCCAAATCTCTTCTTGGAGAACCGCCTCACTCGCAGAAGGTTGGAGGTAGATGAGCGGAGGGCTTGTGAGGGAAAGAATTTAGGTAGGCACTGTTGCAGATAGGTAGGTCCCAGGCCCCAGAAAGCCTTGTGAACAATGCAGAGCCAGTGAAGGGATTTCAGCGCTGGAGAGATGCAGTCCCTGGGCTTGAGGAAAAGGATAGGTTCTGTTCTGGATGAATTGCAGAGGGCGAAGGGAAAAAGAAGGGAGGATTAAGAAGAGGTTGTTGCAATAGTCCAGCCTGGAGAGAGCCAGGGCTCTGGAGACAGTGAGCCTCTGGGGGAAAGTAAGAAAAGGAAGAGTATCTCTGAGGAGGTGTGGCTGATAGACTTTTTAGAGATGCCCGAAATGTGATAGAAGAAGGAAAGGGTAGAATCAAAGATGACCCAAAGGTTTCATGCCTCGCAGGTGGGTGCGGGTGCAGGGCCAAGGGAGGCCGGCCAGAGTGATTGTGGGAAAGCGGGAGCAGGGGTCCCAATGCAAACACTCTCAGTCTTAGTGGCATTGATGCAGAGGTTGTTTGCAGCACACCATGACTGAATAGCAGACAGTCCGATATGAGGGAGGAGGCGGGTGAGGGTAGCCTGAAAGATAGCTGTGAGTGTGAGTCATTCATGTAGCACTGGAAGGTGAAGGTGGCAATCACACGTGTCAGGGCCTCATGTATGGTAACCTTTTGTAATGTAATATAATTGCATTTCACAGAGACATGTATCCATGTCCATTTCACTGGTATTAGTCAACAGTGTGCCATAACATGGCCCCTAACATGGTTCTTCACAACCCTCTTGGTTAGCAATGTATCCACTGGGGGCATGGCTCTGGCCAGGGAATTTGTTGGCCAGTCTGCATATGCCATGCTCACATTGCTTGTTGGCTATAGTGTGTGGATGCTCTTTTTCTTCTTATTACATGCCCTGCATTTTGTTGCATGACAGCTATGTGATGCACATGTGTACTGTAGATACGTGGCCCATGACTCCACATGTATTTTTCTGTCCATGTGCAGGTGGGGATACACCAGATGCAGAGGAGGAGGAGCAGGATGAAGAAGAGTCTGTGGTGCTTCAGACCACCCGTGGAGGATGTGGCGTGACAGGCTGTGAACACCCACTGGTGCTTCAGAACACCCTCAGCTGTGTTGCAGACTCTGCTGAACTTTGAACTCAGGTGGCTCTGATGCTGAACCGGATGTGCAGTCCTCAATGCTGGCAGAGGCGAGTGCACCAATGGGTGGAGCAGTTTGGGCCAGTGGTTCTGCAGGGGGTCGAGTGCCTTCACAAGGCCAGTCAGTGATGGCCCCTCCGTCTGTTGTGGTTATGGCTGCAAGGCCAACCTCCCATGTTTCTGGTCCTGGGACAGATGTCCAAAGGAGTGTTGCAGACCTGCAGCCAAGGTCAGGGGCATCACAGCAAGGGCCATGCTCCCATGCATGAGGCAGGCATGGGCCCCGCACACATGGGGGACATGTACAGGCTGGGCAGACAGAGTGGGAGCAGCAGATGTTGCATTCCGCATACCGACAGGGTGCTGCCTTTGAAAGTTTGGTTAAGGGTATGGATAGAGTGGCTACTTCCATGACCACCCCAGCAACACAGGTGGCACAACAGCTGCAGGTCATGTGGTCCACATGCCACTCCCACAGACTGTGCATGGAGGCCAACATCAAGGGCTGACGGCAGATCTGCAGTGTTTACAGGCATCCCTGCTTGCAGAGGGTTGGGCATGCAGAGATGCCCTTAGGCGTAAAATGTGCCACAGGACTGAAATCCGTGAGGAACATGCAGCCACAAGAAGACTGTTCCATCAGGAGGTGTTAGCATTGAGGCTGACAATCTCAGAGGAACTCTGTGCAACCTGTGAAGTTGTGCATAGTGACCCCACAGCCCTCAGTCTGCTGGTGCATTCATCAGTGTCACACATGGTGGCTGCTACTGAGGGCCAGGCCAGGGCACTGTGTGGCCAGCCTCCAGCACCACTTCCACCTGCAGATTCAACGCAGGATAGGAGTGCCAGCACAGATATGCCTCCTGGTCCACCATAGCCGTGATGTACATGAGCCATGGAGGGTTTTTTTGTTTTGTTTTATTTGTATTTTTAATTGGATATTCACTTTACCCTGCCCCCTCCTGGGTGAATCACCCCATCCTGTCCATGTGCATGTCCCCCTCCTTACCCCTTTTGTAGACCCCAGGACCGGATGTTGGTATGTTATTTTTTAGATATCCTTTCCAGGTGAGTTTATTTATGTATGTATTTATTATATTTATTTATTTATTTATTTATTTATTTATTTATTTATTTATTACTTGAGTTGTGCAGTTGCCCTCCCAAGGCCATGACGTATGCAGTGGTGGACATGCAAGCATGCAGAGTGAGGTCAACTTGGATGTTTGCATTGTGATGCTCAGGATGGTATGTGCAGCTAACTATGGGTTGGTGTCCAGTTAGTTTCGAAAACAAAAGGATCGAATGCCAAAGGTGAGAGTGCATTCGACTGAAAACAAAAGGATCGACATTTTTTTTTTAAATATATATATATATGTTTTGCTCTAGTTTAGCTTTAAAAAGGGGGTTTGGGACGGGGTTTGGGACGGGGGACCCTCCCCCCCCCAAAAAAAATGCAATCCTTTTTTTCGGTCGAATTGACTCGACCCTTTTGTCATTCGACCCTTTTCAGTCGACACTATAACCTATAACCCTATGGGTTCAGTGCATCCTCACACATGTGTGCTGTGTGAATGGTACTTAACTATGCCTGTTGTAATGTCTTGTCCCATAGTAATCCATACTGAGGTGGTGACTGCTGTCCCGGGGGAGACAACCTGCAACCTTTGAGGTCCATGCTCCCCATGTTCCCCATGCCCTCCGCCAGGCACTGGTCCTCCTGTCACTCATTCAGAGGCACAGTTACTGGTGAAGGTGATGCAGGATTCACACCATGCCGCCTCAGTCAGCAGGTAAGCATGAGCTCTGTCCTCCATGTTCAGCATAAGTCATTGTTCCCTATGTTTGCTGCATGTGGAAGTTTCCTTATATGTGCTTTGCATGCTACTATGCCAGGATGTTTTTTAAGTGGTACTCATGGCACTGTCTTCCTCCCTCGGTCAACTCAGCTATGCCTGCACCTGCTGTGGTGTACTGTATGTCCTTGGCCATCTCCAAAACAGACAGTGCACTCCTCAATGTGTTTTTCACTTGGCGTTCCCTCTCACTGTCACTCTCTCTATCTGTTGTGCTACGCTGCACTTATGGGCAGATCACAATCTATGTCCTGTCACCCTCTTGCACCCTGTGGTCCTTCTGCAGTGGGTGGTCTCAGCATATTTTCATGCTCCATTCATATGTTGTCATGGATGTGCAGGTTCTTTCTGTTGTTACTATTCCTGTCATTGCATTTAGGGGATGTGTCTCCTGGTAGGTTGCATCATATGCAAGGTAGGTGGGTACCCTGTGCAGGTAAGTGAAGGGCATTTGCAGAGACTTGTGTTGTGTTTGGCTGTAAGTCTTGCACTGTGTGTGTTCACTTTGGATTGACTTGTCTTGTGGGGCACTGCTACTACTTATTGGATGCATGTGTCACATGGTGTGGTTCTGGTCATGGGTTTGGTCATGGTGTGGTTTCTATGGACTAATGGAGCCACAGGTTCCAGATTCAAAATTGTGGGAGTTCCAACTGTGTGGGCCTTTCTTGGGTGGTTGGGAGTGGGTGGCAAGGCCAGCTGTGTGTGGCCTGTGAGAGATGATGGTTGTGTTGGTAAGTGTTTCATTGTACTTTGCACATGTGTGCTAAGTGACACTATGCATCCCATGCAATGTTTGTGGGGTGATGGTTCAATTGCACATTTGGCCTTTCTTGCTCAGGGTTCCACTTTGATGGTGTGCAGCCCCAGTTATGATCCACAGACATGACACCATTGATTCACATTTATGGGATGCTATGTTGTGAACAGGAACACTAAGTTTTGCAATGTTGGTGTTTTCACATGCATGTCCCTTGCATGCTGCACCATAGTGTTTGCAGCTTCAAGTTGACTGCAGCGGTTCAACTGAATTTACAATTGATCCAATTGTATGCTCTCACAATGAAGTCGGCATGGACCTTGCACCTTTCACTTGTATCCTATCTTTTGCATGCATCTATCCTTGTTTTCAGTATGACATTGCTTTGTCATGTCTAATTTTGTCTTCCATGGCAGTTGCCTCAGTGGCCAGCCTTCCAGTCTGACATCGGCCTTGAGCATGATCCTGCCTGGAGTGCAAGAGGTATGTGTGTACTGGACTTATTATGTTTTGCATCATTGGCTCCCATGATTGTCTCACTGCAATTTCCCAATACCACACTGGTGATGGCATGCCTTGTCATGCCATTGCTTGCCTTCCAGGGGTGTCCCTGCTTTTCTGGGGCTCAATTATCTGCATATGTGATGTCTTCTTATTTTCATGCAGCATGTTGACTGATGCGCGTGTTTTGTATGTGCCATCGACTTTGGAATGGGGATAGGTGACATGCACATTTGCTGCATGTCATTCAGGGGGTCAGGCAGTGTGGGGGTTGTTGTTTCTCAGTGTGTGTGTTTTGTGTGTTTGAATTGCATGCAGAGTGCAGGTGTTGTTGCATGGGTTCCGGGATACATGTTGATGGTTGTCTTGTGAGTTGGTGATTGCATGTGTTGTATGTCACTGAGGGGGGCATGTGGATCTTGGCTTTTTGGGTGCAGGGATGTGTTGGCTGCACTTCGTTTCATTCTTTTCATTGTCTGCAGATCCTTCCATCAGGGAATGAAGGCTATTTCGTGGGATGAGCTTTGACTGTCGACTGAATGCTCAGGGGACAGGTAAGATGTGCATTTATCTTGATCCTTATGGAATGGATACATTATTTGTTGCATGTCTGGATGTGGGCATTCTGGTCTGTCGTCCTCTTTGTCACAATCGTCAATTACCTCTTGGTCATTGGTTCTTTTAGGATGGGGTTTATTGTGGTCATGTTGCCAAAATCTGTCACATGTGAATCCTTCATGCACTGCTTTTTAACATCCAGTAATAGGAGCATGTTTGTACACATCATGCACATTCTCAGACACGTGTGCATCAGTATGCCATTGTGCTTCTTGTATTTTGTGGACATGTTCATTTTGGAGGCAATGTATGGCTTGCAGCTCAGACATGATGTTTGATAAGTTTCAGGATTTATCGCTGCTAAAACATTTGACAGTAATGTTAGTTAGTCATATGGGATGTTTTTGGTGCCAAAGGGGTGATTTCATTAAATGGTTGGCATGGTGGTAGTGGTGTCCTCCCTCTTCAATGTGTTTCTTTTGGAAACATTAAATGGAATGTCTTTTTAGTTCTAAGGGATGCACGCAAATTTGCACTTCTAAGGCCACTTTCTCAGGGTGGTTTTGTGGGCACAGTGGATTGGCCCATTGTCATCATTGAATGGCACCTGGAATTTGGCAGATTGGGTGCCCTCCGCAGGGAAAAGATTTTAGGTGAAAAAAGATTGCACAAGTTGAATATGTGCAGCCTCTCCACTTGCCCTTTGCCATACACAAGGAGTATACCTGTGGGTGTGGATGGTGAGCCACCACCATGACCATGGACGCCACGCTGTGCTGCAACATTGTGCAGGACACATGCTGCCACAATGATCCTGCAGTCTACTGGTGGAGCATATAGTAACACACCACCAGAGTGGTCAAGGGAGCAGAAATGTGACTTGAGCACTCTAAATGTGCGCTCCACTATGGCCTGAGTCGCAATATGGGCAGTGTTGTACCTTACCTCGGCAAGTGCGTTGGGGTTACGTATGGGCGCCATCATCTATGTGCTCAGTGGGTAGGCACTGTCCCCTGTAGATGTTTGAATGGTTGTCGTGGCATTTGCTGACAGTGTCCATTGATCTGTGTGCAACATGCATGTATGTGCATGCCATTCATACTCACCAATGAGCCATGTGTTGCCATGCTTCCCAGCTTTCAGGGCCCGGTATAGCGGGGACATCCTGAAGATGTAACTAGCATGTGTGCTACCAGGATAGTTGGCATATACTTCAGTAATGATGCCCTTGGCATCACACACAACTTGAACATTGATAGAGTGCCGATGTTTACGGTTGCAGTAGATGTGATCTGTTGCTCTAGGTGGACGTAGAGCAACATTGGTACAATCAATAGCACCTAGCAATTTTGGAAAGTGTGCAACCCCATAGAAATCCTGGACCACTGCTTGGCTTTTTGCCGGTGTTCTGGGCATATAGATATGCCAGCGGACTGAAGGATGTGCAGTTATGATTGCCAACACCTGGTGTAAGCAGCAAGCCTGCTTGGTCTGGGAGATGCCTCCTACTATGGCGGTGGTCCTCTGGAATGACCCAGTGGCCAATAAATGCAGAGGAGTGAGCACCTTTTGCAAGGGGCTCAGCGCTTGGGAGCACATGGTGGGTGATGTGAGGTCATCTTCCCACTCCCTGACCAGGTCTAGGATGATATGGAGGGGAACCTATACCTGCCATAGACCTTGTCATCAGGTGTTAAGATTGATTTCTGAACTTGTCCTGGAGGGGCTCAGAAGGCCAGCCTAGTTTCTTGGAACAGGGTAACCTCTGGACAAGCCAGACCAATCAGGGTAGCGATGGCGGCGGTCAAGACTAGGTCGTAAGAGGGGTGAGGGTGACTGAAAGCCCGCAATGAGCACACAAAGCAAGGACACTTACAAATTACTCCAAGCAGGTGTTATATTAAAAATATGGACACATTTATTACAAGGCCTTTGTAACATTGAACATAGCAAAGAATCACGGTAAAACTCAAGTAAACCAACACATCACAATCAAATACAATATATATACAATCACAGAAGGGTCTAAAGAGTTAGAAGCACAAAATATGCAGACTACCTAGATGGGGAGGAAAACAGGCAGTGCAAGTAATCGTTAGACCCAGTTCACCTTCAAGGCCACCTACTAGAAGGAAGTCCGAGCCCTACGAAGAGTGGAGCATTGTGCTCAGATGTACCTGCACACGCTGGCGCCAAAGGGCCAAGGGGAGTCTCTTCAAGGGAATTAAGCAGTTCAGAGCGGTGAACAAAGGAGGACGAACAGATCTCTGCTACTCAAGTGCGCCCTCCACTTGCGGGCAGAAGCAGAGCGCAAGTGCAAAAAAGGCGTGCTGTTTAACACAGCGAGGAAAAGCTACAGGCTACTGCAGGTGGGCGACCGGTTCCTAGCGTTGCTACTCACCGGTCCCCGATGTAGGCAGACCCAGGCTTCTCTGCATCAGTTTCAGTGCTGGCAGGTTCAGATACAAGCAGGGGACATCTCGGCGTCGTGTAGATTCCGCGGCAGCAGAAGTTAGAGTTGAGGATGTCCCAAACGCAGTGAACCCGCACAGTTTGTTACCACAGCAGGGCAACAAAGCGGCTGTGTGTATTTCAGCCCAATGTACATTTCTCACTTCAGACCTGGGAAAGCCAAGTGTACGAATCGGGTGAGAGTGTCAAGGACTCGGAATACAGCAGCACCTGACGGCGGTGACAGAGCAAGACTCCTGGGTAAGCTGGTCAGCCCACTGGATGGCCCAGAGACACTTTCAAAGGCTTACGTGCAGGAGATGATAAGATGCCGCGAATAGTTGTTCCCACTATCCCAAAGGGTCGAAGTACCAGTACAGGCCTTCTCGTTCGATCAGAGGCAGAATGGTCTCACAGGGCGACAGCATTACAGAGGAGCAATCCTTCAGCGGGTCACCAGCGATTCCTCGGTTCAGCCTCTTAGTTGCAGGATACATGGCTCCTGTATCCGTTGTTCGTGAGAACTCAGGAGATCGACATGGTAGTGTATCCAGCCTCCTCTTATCCAGAGTTCCCTTCACGCCAAAACGGAGAGGACCCAATGGGAGATCTGCTCACAAAACACTCACACCATACGTGGACCTATCACAGACTACGGTGGTCCCAGGCATTCAAGACACACTTGACTCTCTGGCACCCAGGATGTGTATTGGGACCAGACATCCCAGCCCACATCCTGGAGGCACACACAAGGCATGCAGAAGCCCGTGAAAGCATCTGTGTTTCGCGGAAAAGTACATTCCCAAATAAGGATGGCCCCGGGTCGGCTCGACCTGGGGAAGGTGAAGGGGCAAGACGGTCAACAGACAGGACAAAGAACCTCGTGGCATGGCCATTTTAGAAGCCAGGCCACCCATTTTGGCCAAACGCGAGAAGTGCGGTTAACAGGGCAAAAGGGAGTTCAAAACACAAAGAAACGATTGCTGCCACCACTCCCATCCGTGACATACTTGCACAGTTCGTTATAAATCCATCGAGAGTTACTAGGGCCTGTAGAATGACTAGAGACCCAAGAGCGTGGTAATTTAAGTTACGGTGCACTCTTGTGCCATGTTGCGCGAAAGCTGCAACATGAGAAAAGAACTATGGAAAACAACGTTTCCCGGTACTGACTGTCTTAAGGGCATGTCAGTTTCCTTGTAAGAATGGAGCGAAAGCCCAGAGGAGTGTGGCGGAAGCCTGTGCTTCTCTGGCAAAGTCTAGATCAGGGTGTAAAACAACAGCAAAAAGTTTGGAGGTTGCCACATGGAAGGAAAATTACCTACAATATGAAATCTTTCCTAACACTCGCCCCTCCCAGACTAAGGACAGGGGAAACTAATCCACCCCTGGATGAGTCTCTTGTTCAGGTCGGTTAAACATTCTGGACAACCCATCAGCATTGCTATGTTGGACACCTGGCCTATGCTCGATAGTGAAGTCAAAGCCTTGTAGACTTATGGACAACCTACGCAACTTTGGATTCTCTCCCTTCATGTTCATCAGCTACTTTAAGGGCTTATGGTCAGTTTGCACAGTGAAGTGGGTCCCATAGAGGTAGGGCCTCAGCTTCCGTAGGGCCCACACAACAGAGAAACATTCTTTCTGTACTGTGGACCATCTGAGCTCTCTGTCCTTAAGCTGGCGAACTAATGAAACCAATAGGGTGTTCCTTACCCTTCTCATCTACTTGAGATAGTACAGCTCCTATCCCAGTGTCAGAGGAGTCTGTATGCACAATAAAAGGTCTTTGATAATCAGGGGCCTTAAGGACAGGGGCCTGGCACAAAGAGTCTTTTAAGCCGTTGAAGGCCTTCTCACACTCATCGGTCCCAGTTACCTTCTTGGGTTTCTTCGGAGTGGTGAGGGCAGTCAGAGGGGCAACTATGGTGCCATAGTCTGCCATGAAGTTGCGGTAATACCCTGTGAGTCCTAAGAAGGCTCTCACTTGGGTCTGTGTAGTGGGGGTAGGCCAGTCTTGTACTGCTTGTACTTTACTGGGAAGAGGCTGTATCCTCCCTCCACCTACATCATGTCCAAGGTAAACCACTGAGCCTTGTCCAATCTTGCATTTACTAGCCTTTATGGCCAAGTGTGATTTCTGAAGAGCCTGTAGCACAATCCCGAAGTGTTTCACATGGTCTTCCCAGGTGGCGCTGAAAACTGCTATATCATCCAGATATGCAAGACAAAATGCATCCAACTCATTCAACACATGATTCACAAGCCTCTAGAAAGTGGCAGGTGCATTCTTCCTTGAACGGCATTACCCTGAATTGGGAAAGACTGTCTGGAGTGGAAAACGCTGTCTTCTCCTTGGCATGTTCTGCTAAGGCTATTTGCCAATAGCCCGCAGTGAGGTCAAACATGCTGAGGTACTTGGAGGCACCCAAGGTATCCACCAGCTCATCTGTTCGAGGCAAGGGGTGTGCATCTGTCTTGGTGACAGCATTCAGAGCCCTGTAATCCACACAGAACCTCAGGTCAGAAGTGCCTGCTTTCGGAACCAAAACCACAGGGCTGGAACAAGGACTACTAGAGGGTTCAATCACCCCAAGATCTAACATTTTGTTGACCTCTGTCTTAATGTAAGACCGTACTTTGTCTGACATCCTGTATCCTCTACTTTTGGTAGGAACGCTGTCTCCTGTGTCTATGTTATGTTTGCACCAAGGTATCAAACCAGGGGACTGCGAAAACAGGGGGGGAAATTGCCTAAGCAAACTTTTCACCTCGGCCTGCTGATCAGAAGTCAGGTGAGGGGCCACTCGGACACCCTCAAAGGAGCTATCTGAAGGACCGCTTTGGAACAGGTCGAGGAGAGGTTCAGACTCCTCTTCCTCAACATCTGAAGCCAGTAGCAGTGCTGCGATTTCGACTCTTGGGATGAAAGCCTTCAGCCTATTTACGTGGAACACTTTTGGAGCCTGTCCAGGCCTTCCCAGGTCCAATAAATAGTTAACCTCACCCAGGGGCTACACCACTGTGTAAGGGCCTGACCATTTGTCCTGCAAAGCTCTAGGCCTTATGGGATTCATGATCAGGACTTGCTGACCAGGTGTAAAGTTGATGAGGGAAGCCTTCTGGTCGTACCAATGTTTCACCAGCGCTTGTCCTGCCTTCAACTTGTCACTAGACAGACCCATCAGAAGTACCATCCGTTTTCTGAGCCCTAACACATAATCAACTACGTTGGTAGTAATAGGGGGAGTGGGCATCTCCCATCCCTCCTTGACGATGGCTAAGGGTCCCCGCACAGGGTGACCAAACAGAAGTCCGAAGGGGCTGAAGCCAACACCCTCCTGTGGTACCTCTCGGTAGACAAACAGTAAGCATGGTAAAAGAAGATCCCATTTTCTTCTTTGAGGTTCTTCCAGAGCCCCAATCATGCTCTTTAACGTTCTGTTGAAACGTTCCACCAGACTATTGGTCTGGGGGTGATATACAGAAGAGAACTTGTAGGTGACCCCACATTCTTTCCACATAGCCTGCATATACTTTGACATAAAGTTGCTGCCTCTGTCAGACACAACTTCTTTAGGGAAGCCAACCCTAGTAAAGATGCCAAGTAACGCCTGCAACTGACTTGGCAGTTACAGTTTTCAATGGGATGGCCTCAGGATATCTGGTAGCATAGCCGACTAGCACCAGGATAAACCTATTGCCTGAGGATGTTTGCGGGTCAAGGGGATCAACAGTGTTGATCCCTACCCTTTCAAATGGTATTCCCACAACTGGGAGTGGTACCAACGGAGCTTTGATTGTTGAGCCACTCTTACCAGATAACTGGCAGAAGGCACAACTCCTACAGTGACTTTCTACTTGCACCCCCATCTTGGGCCATTAGAGGTGCATGGATAACCTTTGCTTGGTTCTCTTAATACCAAGGTGACCAGCAAGGGGCACTTCATGCGCCAGCTGCAGGAGGAAGGGTCTTAGAGCAAGGGGAACCACCAACCTCCTATGGTCTCCTTCTGTAGACTTTGTGGGCTCACTATACACAAGTCCACCTTCCCAATAAATCTGATGCTTCCCAGGAGGTTCACCCTCAAGCTGGGAGCAGGCCTGTCTCCTTAGGCCTTCCAGAGATGGGCACTCACGTTGGCCTCTACTGAATTCTTCCCTGTCAGGACCACCTTCTACTAACAAGTCTTTTAGCTCAGGATGGTCATTGGGGTCAAATACTTCAGGTATCGCCGCCTCCTCGTCAGGTCCGGGCGATTGACCAACTTCCTCCACCGCAGTGGTAGGTGAGTTTGGGGGAATATTTTCTTTCCCTCGTTTTGATGTTCTTACTCCTTTAGCCTTGGATTTCCCCTTTGTCTGTGGCAGTGCATTGGTCTTGGTCAATGCTGCCCGTGTTTGAGACCGTGTGCAGGGTCTGTCAGCAGTGTCTCCTACGAGCCCTAAAGCTCTGAGATCATTGCCCAACAAGACCTTTCCTGGGACGTTTCTCTGAATGCTCACTGGAATCCTGACTGCTGTACCATTTAAAGTAAGATTTACAGGTATTACTGGAAACATGCAAGGTGGGCCGTCAGCCAACTTAGAGGGCATCAGAGTAGCTCTGGCAACTTCCTCTGAGTCTACCAAGGTAGAATCCACTACAGTTCGACTGCACCCACTATCCCCAAGAGTTGGAGTATCTCCTCCATTGATCAGCACACTGTCTTTAAAGTAGTCCTTGGTATTATATGGAATCCTAGCATAAGCCTCTGCAACTTTAGGCTCCCAGGAACCCAGGGAAACTAAAATTACCTCAGCTTCTATCCCACTGGGGAAGCAGTCTGAGGAGAAGGATGCTCCTGTAATCTCTTCTTCCTCATAGGAGGAGAAGGCCAGATTAGCGGAGTGGACCCCAAAGGTTTAACCTTACATCGGGGATCCCCCTTCACGTGGTCAGTTGCTCCACAAGCAAAACAAGATCCATTGGGTCTGTTTACATAGGGAGGCTTATTATAACCAGAGGTCTGTTTCAGAGGCTGACCTCCACTACCCTGTGAGTTCTCTTGTGTCTTACCCTTATTTTTCTTTTTGTGGCCCTTTTGAGAAGAAGATTTATCATATTCCCCACCCTTCTTATCTTTGGACTTTTTACCCTTCCTCCTGCTTACCAGGATGAGTTTTGTCCTTATGGGACACTCGATTTGACACCCATAAATCTGCTGCAATGGCAAGTTTCTTTGGATCTATCTCCTTAGAATCTGCCAAATGCTGCCTAAGCTCCGGGGAAGAAGATGCAAAAATATGTCCCAGCATGACAAGACTTATCATGCCTTCAAAGGTGGAAACCTTATAACCTTCGACCCAGCCAGTAAAGTTTTTTAAGGATTCGGTTACATAAGATACCAAAGTACCACCTTCTTTTTTCTTATACTCTCGGAATCGTATTAAATATTGGGCAGGAGTCTTTCCAAACTTTAAAATGAGAGTTTGCTTCAACATTGCAAAATCTGCTCGTTCAGCCTTCGACATTTCCATAATGGCACTGCAGCCGGAATGGGGCAGTCTGCTGAGTAACCAGGCAATTTTATCAGCATTGTCAACTTATTGAACTTCACATGCATACTCAAACGTATTCAGCCAGTCCATAATGTCATTCTTTTCCTCATACACACTGAGCAGATCTTTTGGAAACCTTGGATGAGAGGAGGCCCCAGACCCATGTCCAGGACCCTTGGATCCATTTGCAACCTGAAGCTTTGCCAGTTCCAAATGGTGATCCCTGTCTTTCTGTTTTTCTGCCTGCTCGATTTTTAGTTTGGCCATACTGAAATCAAGCCTTAACAGCAGCTCTTGATTCTTGAATTCAAGCATGGCCTCCCCATCGACACTGGCAGAGGAAACATTAGACATCTCACCCTCCCAGTCCTCATGGTCGCGGTGGACCAGTGCAGCAGCAGAACTGTCAGTTCTACCAGTGGGAGCAGCCCCACCTCCTTCTGCACTGTCCTCGGAAGCTATAGCGTCAAGCTGAGCTTCTTGCCACACCACGATTCTTTGGATCATATCCAATTTGGTGCCTTGAGAGGAGACACCTCTCTCCGCACACATCTTTTTCAATGTTTCGGATTTAGAAGCATTTAAAGTTAACAAGCTATTTGTTTCCATACTGTTAGATAGGACTATGGCCTTTTAAAAGTTATACTACGACAATTCACTACGTGTCCTGGTAGAAATAACTTGAAATGCCTTTGCTCGTGCGCAACACTGGATACCTTCAGTCGTATCCCACCTCTGCCACCAATTTGTTAAGATGGATTTTTGAACTCTGTCCTGCAGGGGCAGAGGTTCAGAAAGCCAGCCTAGTTTTTTGGAACAGGGTAACCTCTGGACAAGCCAGACCAATCAGGGTAGCGATTGCAGCAGTCAAGACTAGGTCTCAAGATGGGTGAGGGTGACTGAAAGCCTGCAATGAGTACACAAAGCAAGGACACTTACAAATTACTCCAAGCAGGTGTTATATTAAAAATATAGACACATTTATTACAAGGTCTTTGTAACATTGACCATAGTAAACAATCACGGTAAAACTCAAGTAAACCAACACATCACAATCAAATACAATATATAAACAATTACCGAAGGGTCTAAAGAGTTAGAAGCACGAAATATGCAGACCACCTAGATTGGGAGGAAAACAGGCAGTGCAAGTAATCGTTAGACCCAGTTCACCTTCAAGGCCACCTAACAAGAAGGAAGTCCGAGCCCTAAGAAGAGTGGAGCCTTGTGCTCAAAAGTACCTGCACACGCTGGCGCCAAAGGGCCAAGGGGAGTCTCTTCAAGGGAATCAGTTCAGAGTTCAGTGCGGTGAACAAAGGAGGACGAACAGATCTCTGCTACTCAAGCGCGGCCTCCACTTGCGGGCAGAAGCAGAGCGCGAGTGCGAAAAAGGCATGCTGTTTAACACAGCGAGAAAAAGCTACAGGCTACTGCAGGAGGGCGACCGGTTCCTAGCGTTGCTACTCACCGGTCCCCGATGCAGGCAGACCCAGGCTTCTCCGTGTTAGTTTCAGTGCTGACAGGTTCAGATACGAGCAGGGGATGTCTCGGCATTGTGTAGATTCCGCGGCACCAGAAGTTAGAGTTGAGGATGTCCCAAACGCAGTGAACCCGCACAGTTTGTTACCACAGCAGGGCAACGAAGTGGCTGTGTGTATTTCAACCCAATGTACACTTCTCACTTCAGACCTGGGAATGCCAAGTGTACGAATTGTGTGAGAGTGTCAAGGACTCGGTATACAGCAGCAACCTGATGGCGGTGACAGAGCACGACTCCTGGGTAAGCTGGTCAGTCCACTTGATGGCCCAGAGATGCTTCCGAAGGCTTACGTTCAGGAGATGATGAAGATGCCGAGAATAGTTGTTCCCACTATTCCAAAGGGTCGAGTACCAGTACAGGCCTTCTCGTTTGATCAGAGGCAGAATGGTCTCACAGGGCGACAGCAGTGCAGAGGAGCAGTCCTTCAGCGGGTCACCAGCGATTCCTCGGTTCAGCCTCTTAGTTGCAGCATACTTGGCTCCTGTATCCGTCGTTCGTGAGAACTCAGGAGATCGACATGGAGTGGTGTTTCCAGCCTCCTCTTATCCAGAGTTCCCTTTGCACCAAAACGGAGAGGACCCAATGGAAGATCTGCTCACAAAACACTCACACCATACGTGGACCTATCACGGACCACGGTGGTCCCAGGCATTCAAGACACACTAGACTCTCTGGCACCCGGGATGTGTATTGGGACCAGACATCACAGCCCACATCCTGGAGGCACACACAAGGCATGCAGAAGCCCGCAAAAGCATCTGTGTTTCATGGGAAAGTACATGCCCAAATAAGGATGGCCCCGGGTCGGCTCGACCTGGGGAAGGTGAAGGGGCAAGACAGTCAATGGACAGGACAAAGAACCTCGTGGCATAGCCATTTTGGAAGCCAGGGCACCCATTTTGGCCAAACACGAGAAGCGCGGTTAACAGGGCAAAAGGGAGTTCAAAACACAAAGAAACGATCGCTGCCACCAGTCCCGTCCGTGACATACTTGCACAGTTTGTTATAAATCCATCAAGAGTTACTAGGCCCTGTAGAATGACTAGAGACCCATGACCGCGGTAATGTAAGCTACGGTGCACTCTTGTGCCATGTTGCGCGAAAGCTGCAACATGAGAAAAGAACTACGGAAAACAACGTTTCCCGGTACTGACTGTCTTAAGGGCATGTCAGTTTCCCCATAAGAATGTAGTGAAAGCCCAGAGGAGGGCGCCGGAAGGCTGCGCTTCTCTGGCAAAGTCTAGATCAGGGTGTAAAACAACAGCAAAATGTTTGGGGGTTGCCACATGGAAGGAAAATTACCTACAATATGAAATCTTTCCTAACATCAGGCATCCCATAAAGGCTAGTCTGTGGGTGCAAGATCCGGGCCCTGACCATCCTCCTCCTGCTCCTGCGGTGTCCCTGGATGATTGCTGCAACAAAATGTGCATTCATCGTGGCTGTATCTGTGTGTGTGTTGTTTGTTCATGCTTTTTATGCATTTTTTAGTGTGCGCATTGACATTTACACCTGCTATCGCATGCTGTATTTTTTCAGAATTTGCATGTGCTTGCTAGCGACCCGGCGTTCCCTGTTCAATTCCTTGAATGTGTTTCATTTGTGCGTGTATGGGCGGTGCGATTGTTCGACATTGGAACGTCCCTCATGACGCCCACATTTTTGCTTGTTCTTCTTCATTTTGTTTGTTCCGCCCCCTTTTTAGGCGGCTGCGCAGGGTCAGCTCACCATCTTCTTGGAGTCTCATGCAAGGCATTCGTCGAGTCACAATGATGTGGCAGACCGGCACAGATTCCTTGCAAGTCCCAGGTAAGCCCTGCACATTGCTTTCCATGAATCGGCAAACAGGGATTTGCACGCGATTTGGCGTGCAAAGCCCCTATTTACTGCGCAATTAATTCCATGATTCAGGCCCATAGGGCCTAAATCCCAAAACATTTTTCAATTGGCTTTGTTCAATTAAAATGCTTTGTGAATCAAGTCTGTAGTCTTAAAAACGTAGATGCACAAAAACCCTCACCCACACCCTTAAAACAATAAGATAGGTCTATTACCTTTGCCTATGCTTGATGTTTGCTGGGTTTGCACTGCTTGCGACACCAGAGCAGAATGTGTTACGGGGTACACTCACATCTTTATTGTCCTGATGTAGAGTGCTCAGGTGCAAATCTCAGTTTCAGACAAGAAGTTGAGATACTAGGTTTGAGAGAAAGCCTTGCATGGGAGAATGCAAATCCAAATGTTGGATTCTACTAAACAAAACGTAAGAAGTACTAAATTATGAAAGGCGATGGGCCTCATTACAAGCTTGACAATAGCCGTGCCTGTTTTACATGCACGGCTAACACCAAACTCACTACGCCACCCGCAAATGGGCAATTTACAGAGTTGAATGGGCTGGTAATTGCCCATTCGTGGGTGGAGGTATTGCCGGGCTCCCCATCCCCATTCTGCCTGATAGGGCAGAATGGGTGTGGGGAGCATAGATGCACCGGCACCATTGATAACGGTGCCGGTGCAATTACGGGTTATGCTCGCGGGTGCCACACAGCCCGCCAGGTCAGACCTGGCGGGCTATCAGGCACCCGCGTGCAGAACTCGTAATTCAGTGGTACAGTGTGAACAGTGCTGGTGCCTTACTGGCCCCATTCACACCGTACGTATAATGAGGTCCAATGTAAGCTGAACACCGTGGAATGGAAATAAATTGCATGGCTCCCTCAGTCGAACTCCACGTTCTTCAGTCGCTGTCGTGTAAGCAGAAGGATTTGAGGGACGGACAGCCATAATTTAATTGAAAAATATCAATATTTCTTTGTGCATGATACTGTCGTAATAGATCACTTTCAAAGTATTCTCTTCAAACCATATTTAGGTAAAAAAAGGTCAAGAGTAATATGCTCTTATAGATAAATTAGGCAAAGTTTTGAGAAAGCAGGAACCGAGCAGCCTTCCATAAATGCATGAGCATACCAAATCTCCATACTACTTACTGCAAGGAACAGAATTCGGAAATATAGAGGACTTGCCTGGAGTGCTTATCAAATGGAAACGCGTGTTAATCATTTGTTTTGCGGTAATTAGCTCCAAGAACAAGCAATATTTAAATTGCTTATTGCAAATAGGGAATAGCATATTCTGCTCCCTAATAATTCATTTCCAGCAGGCATACTTCACTCGCACTGGAGAATCAATGCTTCACATCAGACATGTAGCGTGCGATTTAAATCACATCATGAGTGGCACGGACTCTCTAAATGTGATGGCATACAGAGGCGAAATCGGGAGGGTCACATGAAAGCAGAGAAGCATGAAGCAGAACACTCAAGGGGGGATTACAGAGCAACAATTTTGGAAGGAACATCGAATAATTAGAGATATACGAAGTTACTACCCCTATTAGTCTGTCCAGAATAGAGAATGATTGGCTTTTGCCAATTAGTGCCCAGCTATTGTACAGTTGTGCATAGACACAATTGCTATTTGGTTTAGACTTTCCAATATCTGGTTAATTCAATGTAAAACAAAACTGGAAGCAGACTCACAATAACATCTACAATCTCTGTCACAGCATCCGCAAAACCAAAAATGATGACTAATTTGCAGTGTCATCTGAGATCACCTTGTTCAATACATTCTATTACTAAAGAGTGGTTTCCCATTGGAAAACGCTCTGTGAATCATGCCTCGGTTATTTTTCACACACCAGTGATCGTTCTATGTATGCTTTGTAATCTTTGATTTATCTTTCCATTGCTCAATGAATGCATCAATGGCCAGCATCAAGCAAGAGCAGACAGTACGTTGCTTGATAGCAAATACAAGTGGGTATCCTAATGTTCACCCCATTGGTTTGCCAGTCAGAATCATTGTACTAATGGCCCCAACTGGAGACAGAAGCCTAATGCACTCAACTTGTATTCTTGAGATGGACAAATGATCCACAAGCCATTTCAAATCCGATAGCTTCTGTTGTGGTTGGTTAGTTCATACAAGGTATTTATTATGATGGTCATCTCTTACTTAAACTAGAAATACCAATCTAATAAACAAGTCACATACCAACTGTTTATTTTAGCTTATTTATTTTAAACAGAAGTCAACAGTGGTTGTTTGCTTTGAATTATTAGGGAGCCGATCATATTTTAAAAACATTAATGAACGTTATACAGGCACTGTGATGAGATAATTGACCCTAGTCCTTATTAGAAGTCATTGCCTCCCACTCAAGGCCTCTAACCTGAAAAGCATTGAATTAAAAACACATTTCCATGGCAACTGGCTTTCAATATCTGAAAGAAACATGTTCAGTGCTGAAGTCACTCACAGCAGACGTCTGGACAATTGTTTTGCCATCTGTAGAGAGTACGTTTAAAATAAGATATTATTGAACAAAACATGGTCCTACAGAGACGTAGAGGTTAATTTTCTAAAATGTACCTGTATCGCTTCAGTAGTGTTTGCCTTTGTCCTATCATGTTTCACATATTTGGAACGGATGCGAAAAGGATGCTTTACTGCAATGATTTCAGCAGTTGCATTCGAAGATTCTTTCATGAAATGCCCTGGAATCAATGACTTCAACTGCGTGTTTGCTACTTTTTTGGAGTGGTTAATTCTCGGGTTCACCCACACACAAAATCATGTTCATATTCCCATATACATATTCCCCTGCATAGTAGGAAATACTGCAGATACGCTGCTTGAAGAACTTGGCAAGTGTTAGATGTAAATTGGGAACATCAGTCTACACAATCTTGTCATTTGGTAACTATATGCTACCCAGAAAAAGGTATTTATGGTACTATTGTTGATTTGCTTTAACAGTAGTGTGGCTATGCTGTAGCTGAGGAGTTGATAATAAACTGCAACCTGCAGTATCTATATAACACCCTAGAAATACCTTTTTATTACAGGCTAGTTGTGACATTACAACTTCCATTTAAAAAGAAAAATGACATCACAGCTACTCTGTAATTAGTTATTAAGCTTCAGTTGTGACGTCACACTGCCTGATGCTGGAGCCTGCAGACAGAAGTCCTACTGCCACTGTAGCACTTAATTAAAGAATTGAAAAGCTTTTCCTTGACATCATGTCTGTGTCCCTTTACAGCCACTAATTGACAAGGAACTGTTTATGGTAGAATATTTAATCTGTGCCCTGCTTGAGTTTAACACGTGAGCAAGAATCTTCATGTTATTGCTTTTTCAAAGCACAAAACAAAAACTGGCTTTCAAACTTTTTATTAAACTGCTTGAACTATTTGTTTGCAACACATTAGGAGCTGCAGTTTTGCTTGTTTAAATCCAAACAGATTCTATATTGAGTATAGGGATCAGAAAATAGAAGATCGTTTACATTACACCATGCAAGCGACGTTGTATGTAAGGGAATGACAGTGGGCCCGAGTCATGCAATATTTGCCCGGTTCAACGTGAATTTGCACTGCTGAAAAGTGACTTTGCACTGCCGACACAAACCCAGATTCATGGAACCGTGCAAAGTGTATTTCTGCTGTGCAAAGTCCGGGCAAAGTCATTTTGCACTGACTTTGCCCAGATGGTTGCATGAATCAGGGTTTGTGTCGGCAGTGCAAAGTCACTTTTCAGCAGTGCCAATTCACTTTGAACAGGGCAAATATTCCATGATTCATGCCCACTATGGGTGTCCATGTATTATTAGGAAATAAATACCTCCTGCCATATATAAAAAGGATTTTGCAAGTTACCTTGGTGTTCCGTGGCCTTATAAAGGAACTCTGCCGTGGGCGTTGTTCCACTATTTGGTTACGGAACTCCTCAGTAACTTGCAATATATTTCTGATGTACATTAAGGAGTACTTTATCCCATATATAAAAATAACACTGACAATGACTTACAGTTTTTCAAGTGAAACTATTAACAATGATCATGCTTTTCTTATAATAAAATGTTTAACGCAAAGTGGTGTGAACGTTACTATATTTCAAGATTGAACACTTGCGGTAATAATGACCTGTGATAGCACTTTTCTTCAAAATAAAGCAGTTGGCATGAGCAAAGATTTCTCGGTACAATTTCAAACAATGGTTAGGCATTTTCTCGTCCACCCCCATCCCGCTACTCCCGTCTCATAGTTACTTGTAAGGGCTCCACCCGAGTATGGTGTAACAGTAAAGCATGTGTCATTGTAATTAGCACGAATAATCACATCATGTGATTATAGTTTTCGATTGCATGGAATATTTACAACGTGTCTGTAGGTAGAAAGAACGGCATGGGTTGTTTCTAGAGTATTACAGTGTGCGTTAAATGGGGATTATAGAGTAGGGCCTCTATACCTCCTGAGGAAAATATCCCATCAGATCTCAACTCATAATTAGGTGGTATTTTAAAAATAAGAGTTAGTTAGAACATCATGGGACTGATTCGCAAAGCGTTTGTCAATAGGAAAATCCCAGTCAAATGCTTTCTGAATCAGGCCCTACATTTTACAGTTACCATCATACTCATAATGAGGCGATAACCTGTTAAAATGTGCAGCCTACTAACATGTAGTCTCTGTTCCTTTGCATGTGATGTGATCACTTACGTCCATAAAGGTAAATATATTCACATGAACATATAGAAGTCTTTTTGTCATTATGGCCGTTTGATATTTTAATTTAGAATTATGGAATTATGAGGAATTGTTATTTTCAATGAAAGGATACCGGGAACTACACAAACTGTTTTCCATTTGTGACCCAACCAACACATCTACTGCTATGCTGAGCTTCACTCTAACACCACATGGTTTGCCTGTAGCTATTGGAAAACAGAGTTTCTATGTACTACAGACAGAGGTGGCAGCTGTAAGATGATGGTGAGGTTCAGAGGAATTGATTTATACAATCACACTCAGGCATATGATGTGAAATTCGGTTAACAGACATTTGGTCGAAAACAAATGGTCGACAGGACATTTGGTCGAAACCATTTGGTCAAAAAGCAAATGGTCAATTTTTTTTGTTTTTTTTATTTTCACTTTTTTTTTGGGGGGGGGGGTTCCACCCTCAACCCCCTTTTTTTTCTAAAAAAAACTTTTTTTCCCTAAACTAAAACCTAAGAAATATATATATAAATAAAAAAAATATTCGACCATTTGGTTTTCGACCAAATTCCGTCGACCAAATGACTTTCGACGAAATGTCTTTCGACGAAATGTCTGGACACCGTGAAATTCTTCTTCTGTATAAAGCAGAACTTTGTAGGGGGGGTTGGGTGGGGTAGGTATAGGGTTCAAGCGCTTCTTGTGTCACTAAAACAAGTCATTTCGCTTGAACTTGGCGTTACCCTGTAGAGGCATTTTATATTTTTCTCTCTTGTTTGCTCTCCACTAAAAAAAGTCACACATTTACAAAGATAATACTTCTGAGTCCGAGCTCACAAATAAACACAGTTGTTCTCATTTCTGGTCGTGTAGATCAATTCAATTGATAACAAATGATGCAATATTCTTCTAGTACAAACTGCCTTTCGTTTCTCACTGCCCTCTAGTATTTAAGCTGGGTGGCAAACTTACAGGCACTGCAAAAGGGCTGGGAGTGCATCATCTGTCCGCTTAAAGAGCGTTATCATTTTAATATGTTTCAGTGACATTTAAAGTCCAGCTGTTTCTCATGAATAGGGTTAAACCGAGGGCAAATATTGAGGAAAACCCTGAAGCAAATGCAAATTCCCTACAGTTGGCAGCAATTGTAGATATTGCATTTTTTTAACACTCTGTAATGAAGGACATTGACGTCCCTCAATAACCCATGTTTTAACTGTAATTAGCAAACTATGTAGGTGGCTGAGTCTTTGTGAATGATTGAATCATGGGTTTCAATCAAGCTATCCAAGCCTAAGTTTTAAGTATGTCCATGACAGACTAACACCTGCACCTAACTTATGCTCACCTGCCCTCTACCTCAGCAGTCCTGCCTTGTCCTTCTGGCAGGACCTTATCTCAGGCTCTTGGGCTATTATCAGACGTTCCCTTTCTTTGATTACACCATTCTTCACTTGGAGATTGGCTTGGCAATCCTACAATTATTGTTTGGGAATTGTCTTCCATAATTAAAACTGATTCTGCCGATATTCTAAGCCTACACATCTACCTGGATTTCCCAAACATGTTCTCGAGCACCTTACACACCCAACACTACTTGATCCTAGATTTTTAATTTGCCAAAACTGCCTTAGAATCCAAATGCATTTACTAACTCAACACATATATCTCTTGGTAAACATTCTCCATATGATATAATGTATATGATGGACTGACATGCATCCATCCGAACACAAACGCAGTTTCACGTTGCCTAATTCTCCTACTCACCTCTTCCCACTTTCCTTATCTTTTAATCTCTCTCTTACACTAGCAAAGTGAGGTCTGGTGTTCCCAGGCGGGTGAAAAATATTTCAAGGAGAAGGCTTTCAAGCTTTAAAAACAACTGCAGGGGTGAGTTGGCATGTTGTAAAAGCATACCAATACAACAGGCTCTCGTTATGTAAGAAATGCACACAATATTGGACGACTTTGCTGATAGAGTCAAAACTCAACTTGACAGAGGCTCTATGACCTCCATCCTTAATACAAGTTGAACATCTGTAAGGCTTTGTGGCCTGTGAGGGCAGTCATGTGTGACATAATAGACAGTCATTTTCCATATGTGACTGTATGGCTAGTAGACATGTGAACTTTGACGAACTTGTAGACACTGTATTTCTGTACTGTGGACAACATTAGTAAATTTGAGTCCCTGACAAACTTTTTGTTTGCAAAAAATCAGCCAAATCGGTCATGCAAGTCAAACGTTATTAGTAATTAAATATACAGGTTTTGTATGGGACTTGATACTCAACTTAACTATATATAGGTGTGAGCCCACATGTTGAAAAGTGTTGTCACTACATGATACAAAAATCAGACAAGATGGTGGACTATAGATTAGCAGGATGACTATTGTTGTCATGAAACCATGTTTAATGTTCAATATAGAGTTTTCAAGACTGGTAAAACTATATTCCATTTCACTGTTTCCCTATTTGCAAACCTATCAATTATCTTACCTCCCTGAAATAGAGAAGTGCATGATAAGCCACTTCCTCAAGACAACTATCACAGTCATAAATTTGCCAATTCTCAATTCTCTTCTCTCCCTTTTAACTATCAAGTAAACATGTTCTCCGAAGATTTGTAGTCATAATTTCAAATGTCATTTGTGTATACTCATTTGATTATAACATTTTTATAGCCATTCATAAATGAACTGTCATCCTTTAAAAATTATTATTTTGTGTGTGCACTTTTTCCAAACATTTTACCTCAGTAGTCATCTTTTAAACCTTAGTACAGGCTCATCCAATTATTGTTAGATGGGTGTGTGGTAATCAACTGAAGAACCGCATATCTGCAAACACATGGGATTAGTAACCTACTCCAGTCTGGCTTTTGTGGCTGTCACTCCATGGCAAAAGCTCTCACTCATGTCTCTAGCATCCTCACCACTGCAACTACTTCAAACTGTCATCGATTCTAATCCTTCTTTACCTCTCAGTGGCCTCTGGCACTGTCAACCACTCACCTCTCCACACTGTCTCATCTTTGCTTTCAGCAAACTGTCATTACCCGGATTGCATCCTGCGTGTCTAGTGCTCATTCGCCCTACCTTGGAATGCAGTGATATCATGCCTCTTCCCATTGCCATCCACCAAAGATCTGTCCTTCCCCCCTCCTTTTTACTTTGTACACCTCCTCACTAGACAGACTCATCTATTATTTCAGCTTCTGTTACCATCTCTTCATTGACAAATCCAACATCTTGTTTTCATTCCGTTCCCTCTCTCCAGCTCTCACCCAAAGTGACCAACTGTCAACAGAAACCTACACATCACTGGATGGCACTTTTCTCTCGTGTCAAATTCTTCAAAGATCAGAGTCATCTACCACTATGCCTCTTTTATCCCTTCCCTCCCCCTCTATCCACTGTCCTTTTCCTCTGACACCCTCATCCCAAACCCCAGGTTTACAATCAGTGGGCCTATTCGAAATAAACCATAAACATGACCACCATCACTGCCAGTGCCATAGCTGCCAGGCGTCAGCTTTTGAACGTTTGCAAAATGTGATCTCATTTGACCTTCCATTCCATCAAGACACCTATGACACAATGCCCTTAGGGCAGCCACTGGGACTTCAAGGAAAGAACACATCTCTGAAATCAGGAGGCATGTCCATTGGCTCCCTATCAAATAGAGAATTATTTTCAAAACACTCTCTTTGGCAAATAAATGCCTTCTTGATGTTGCTCCTCCATATCTTGTCCAGAGAATTGTCAAGCACACCGCCACAAGACCTCTCAGAGAGGGGTACTCTAACCTTATCCTCGTGCCTAAAACCAAAAAGGCCCATGCAGGCGGATATAGCTTTCCCACGATAGCCGCCACTCAATGGAACGCCCCTCCACCCCACCTAAGAATGATTGAGTCTCAACAAGCCTTCCGCAAAGCAATCAAAACCAAACTCTTCATCTAATACCATCCGATTGCTTTCTTATGTCTGCTTAACTCCTTGTATGTATTATTGATTTGTGTACCTGCAACTAAGAGACCTCACAGTCACATGTAACCATCCTAATGCAAAATGCTTGATACACTTTCATGTAACAGTGCCACAATGCCTTTGGGCTGCATGTGCGCTATAAAAATGCAAATAAATAAATAAAAATAAATATGTCCACTCTTGTCCTTAGACACTTAGGTGACAGCTCTAACCTGATATTTGGCACCCCCTCTACTCCTTCAACCATTTGGACAAGGTGACTGATTCTACTTCTTTCATGCCCCTTGTTCTAAGTGATCCTTCTGCTCTTTCTGCCTACTTGCTCAGAATAGCTGGAACTCCCTTCCACCAGACATCAATTCCATCACCACATGTAGAGCTTTTAAATTGAACTAAGGGAGCTGTTCACCTCCATTAAAATCCTTCTCCCTTTCCCCTACCTCTACCTCCACCCATCATGCACATCCTACTGTAATATGAGTAAATAATGCTGTACATACCTATACACTATGGTTTCATGTTGTCCTCGCTGTAATGTAATGTCCTACCTGTGCTGTCCCATCTCCTTTTGCCATCACCTACTACTATTACCCTCAGATTTCTGTTCAGTCATAATTTGCCATAGACCATTGTAAAACACTCCCGTTTCCAGAGGTGCCCTGTCCCTACATGTCCTTTGTACACAGTTTTTGTTCGAAACTCAAAGTATTCTGCAAATAAATACAAAAATACAAATACCATTTGCAACATAATATTATGACTCATCCACGATTTAGCTGCAACATGAAGTGCAAACCGGGTAAGTCCAAAAGATCCAAAAGCTATACAAATGTTTATTTGCAAGTTAAAAAATGTAAGATTCTCATAATTCAAAACGAGTTTCAGATCCACATTTTGCAATCACCTTTCATATTTTTTTTAAAAACTGTCAACCCACCGACCATGACAGCGGCCAACCTTGAAACAGCGCCATTATTTTGGTAATCACAGGCCGATGAAGAATGACGAAGCAAATCGCCACAGGTGAATAAAAGCAGTGGATTATCTTCAAATATATAAAAAATACCTATTGCCTTTTGACAGTTTCTATAGTTAATAATACTCTGCATTTCACAGAGGCAAAATCAATATTTTGTCGCTATGAATAGGGCATTTAACGTAAAATCGGTGTTCTTTTAGTAGGTTAACAATGTGATCGTGTATAGACACAATAGGATATTACTAAAATACCTTTAAAGAATGTGCGATATAATATGTTTCTTAGTAGTCACAGCCAAGCCAAGCCAGAATGCCAACTCCATTTCACATGCTGTGATCTCTTTCACGTGTACTCTTTTATTTTTCATTAACACATACATTTCATCATCTTCAGATCAGAGTATTGAAACATCCGCTGCGCTGATGACAGATAATCTAGCAAATTCTGGTACATCTTTATCAGGATATTTGCATAACTTTGAATTGCAAAGCGGGAAAAGCTAGCACTGCATTTGCGATGAGCAACAACTCCAAACTAAAGTCCTATACAACGTTTGAAGCAAATTAAAACAATTTTGCAACAGGTAAAGTGTAAACATGTTCTACATGAGAACAGAATTGCCAGCATGCAATATTTTCCATCTGAAAAAAGGCTTGATCGTGTGTGAGGAAAGGGTGGAGCAAGCAAATTCAAGGCTATATCCTCGAGATGGCCCAGTGCCATGGTCCAACTTCTGTCTGTCTTGGAATTTAATCGAACAGCACTTTTGATTCTGTGACTTGCACTCTCACTTTTACCATTATGTCTTTCGACCTAAATTCTGAAGCATGCAAAGCAATGGTAACAAAAATACCCACAATATCTAAGGTTATTATATATGTCAATGCCAATGTGGGCACAATGCCCAAATCCTAGGCTTTCGCTTCTTCCTCAGTTGCATTCTGGGAGTTGTTCTCTTTCCTAACCAAAAATAAAGCAAAGCCAAGACCTGAAGTAGGGTATCCCAGTCACACAGAGTCATTGGACAACTTTGTTCTCAGCGCATCGCAGTCAGTTGGCAAATATTGCAGTTTGTCTTTGGAACATTTTAGCAGGTACAAATCTTCCTCTAGTCTGGTATGGACTGTGCCTAAGCTCTAGTGCTCTCATGTTGTCCCCTGTGGCATACATTATGTCCTCTGTCCTGCTCTTGTTTATTGCATTCTGGCACTTAAATTCTACTTTTCCTATGATAAATATCAGAGTACAGGTCCCAGAATGTGAAGACAAATACAGGCGTGGATGAGCCACTCATCCCTACCACAGAACAACTTCAAATTGATGACAACAGCACAACATCAATCAGGTGCTTTGTGTCTACACAAGTTAGAGTAGGTGTCATGCTTCAGCTTTAAACATTTTGATAGTGAGTTGTGATGCATGAAATTATAAATCTATGAATCCACTATACAACATGTGTACAGTGCAGGTTTGATAAAGACACTAATGGCAGGTAGATTTATAAGTATTTGATACCGGTATGGCTAAGCATGGTTAAATCTGTACTCACCAGTTGTTTCCACAATGCCTTCCAGGATCACCACTATCTCGAACTGCTCGGTTTGCATGGAACGCTGCGACAGGTCGTAGAAGGGGCTCTTGGCATCGATCACATGGCAGATCGTGAGCGGCGAGACAAGGAAAAGCTGATCCGCCCCGGTACTAAATCCAACATCCAGTTCCAGTTGATCAAGAGGGAGGAACTCCCCCTCAGGTGTCTGCCGAGACTAGACAAGCACACAAAGAAAAAAAGATGACATTGTCACTAAGATGGCTGTCTCTCACGGTGGCAGCTGGGTCGTTGTGGAGAAAATGGCCAGCATGTCACACTCGAAATAGAGCCCGATTCCAAATCAAAAGCAAGCAGCCCGGTAGAAGGCTGCGCTCTCCATGGATTCTTCATATACACAGCAGCGCACACCTCCCCTCTGACGACACTCACTCTATTCTTATTTGTCTAAAGAAGCGACACTTCCATTACTCTCCATTAAAACACCTGCAGCAGTTTACTTCAGCTGAATACACTAATTGCATTTTCAGACTGTTCTCTTTCTACATTTATGTGATGATTAAAAAATCAATGTCATGCAAAGTAGCATTGAATGCGCATAAACACTGGAGAGAAGGTGTAAGTGGGTGAGATAACCCTGGGGTCAAACAGCGACAAATGTACCCTCCTACCTGGGAAGTACACCTCATCCTTGCTTTCAGGCCTGTGCCTTGCATTGCCGGCGGCCTCCTCTGAAGCCCTGGCTCTGCCAATGCAATACCGACCCCGGCACTCCCGCTCTGCCTGCTGCCGCTGCCTCTGGAATCACCATTTCCAAAAGGCCTCTCCTGAAGGGGTGTGCAGCACGCTTATTTGCCTGGTATGCCGCCGCCTTCAGTATCGGATGCCATAGGTCATAAGGAAGTAATTGCATCTCTAATCTCTGCTTTTCCATCACAGAAGAAGGATCTTTTGCTTCTGCCATTAAACGCCACTAAATGTCTGTCTTCTCTATCGAATCTCTTCTCTTGACTGAGACATGGCACATATAAGATTGCGTCATTGGTTTGATTGCGCAGGGTATATGGCTCAGTGCACCGATTACTAATTGCAACCTTTACTATCTCACATGAACGTCCTCCGTGTTTCAGTTCACCCTGAACGTGTATTGCCTCTTACCATACTGGAAAGATCTCTGATCAAGCCGTTAACACCTACAGGGATGTATGCATTTTGCAAATCAATGAGATGCTAATCAGTGGGATTTCCTGTCTCAATGTGTGATATGCATGTTCCTGATATTACATTTTTAGCAAATACAATTTTTACAACTATTCTAATGTTTCAATTGAAAAAAGAAAATCTTACCCTCCTCACATATATTCCCAAATCCCTGACCTTAAACTTCTAAGTGTTTTTTTTGTTTGGATTATGTCATGGTTTGAATGCACACTATTTACCTTAAATTATTTGCACAGAGGAAACAGCCTTTATTTTGATTGCACCGTTTAGCGTAAGCACTGTTCTGGACATCTCAACAATGCAATAGAAAAATGAACATTGCAACTCGAGTGCGCAAATAATCACCAGAGAGCTTTTCACCCAGTCTTGTTTTCTTCCATTACATTTTGGAAATGCTAGTCCTGCATTTGTAGTGAAAAGAAAATGTTCATAAATGCAATGAATGGCTGGGACACATACACCTGATCTAGACCCGCTTTACGGTATTGATAATGTAATGGTTACTACCCATAACATCTGTAAGTAGACCACTCAGAGTTTCTTCTTTGCATGTTTTATCTTGCAGTTTTCTAATCCCCCATTTGCAATGCAAAACTGCAAGTCCCAGAAAGCAAAGAAAAAATGAGGACTTGATGAGCTAACATGAGATCTTCAAAATGAACCACAGACGTCATTTGGGGGTGTGCAAGGGTCGCAGCCATGACCCATGTGTTCTCCCTTGCTATCCCTGCAATCTCCCTTGTTAGCCTTGTAAATAATTAGATTTTATTTTTATTTTTAAACTGAAGTTCCTGGAGTAACGGGGCCCCACCACACAAGTCTGGGGGTGTCCCAGTGCAGTCTTCACCTATCAGGGTAAAATCTAGGCTGGGGCTTGCAGTGTGAGAAGGAAGCGCTCAGTATGGGTTGGAGCTGACTGTGACATGTGGCACGTGTCACATGCCACATTCAGCTCCAACCACTTCTCCGGCTTCCTTGCAGCTCATATACAGGAACGAGGAAGCTTCCCCAGCTTCCTGGTTCCTGTTTGTGAGCAACACAGAGGAGCTGAGGGTGGCCTGGAGTGATGGACTGTTGCTGGAAAGACAGATAAGAAGGTGTTTCTTAAAAATGTGATGTGTATTTTGCATGTGTGAAGTGCATGTCAGATGTATGTAAGTGCTATGCGTCAGCGAGTGGTGGGTGAATGAGATGAAATGTGAGAGTGCGTGTGTTTGAATGTTCTGGGTGAGTGGGTGTGTGCCTGTGTAGAGAATGCAGTGAAAGTGGATGTAAAACAAGGTGTTTGAGTGAGTGACTGTTGGGGGAATGAGTATGCATGTGATAGTGTGTTTCAATGTGCTGGATGGGTATACGTCTCTGTATAGAATGCAGTGTGAGTGGATGTGAGAGAAGGTGTATGGGTCAGTAAGTAGTAGGTGAATGAGTAGGAATGTGGTAGTGTCTGTTTGAATGTTCTGGGTGGGTGGGTGCATTCCTCTGTGGTGAATGCAGTGCAAGCGGGCGTGAGAAGTTTATCAGTGAGTGAATGGTGGGCTACAGAGTAGGAATGTAAGTGCATATGTGTGTGTGTGTGTAAATGTTCTCGGTGGGCAGGTGCCAGTGTAAGTGTGTGTGAGAGAAGGTATATGGGTGAAGGACTGTGGGTGAATGGGTATGAATGTGATTGTGCGTGTGAATGTTCTGGGTGGGTGGGTGCATTCCTGTGTGCTCAATGCAGTGTGAATGAATGTGAGAGGGGGTGTATGGGTTGGTGAATGGGGGTGAATGTGTGTGTGTGCATAAGACCTGGGAGACTGAGGATCACTAGAGCATTTTTTACACATCCTTTATTGATTAGGCATGTTTTACTGGTATTTTCGGGCAAATCCAAGTTCATGAGTGTCATTACCTGGCTAGACTGGAATTTTGTTACAGCCAGTCTAGCCATTGCTTACTGTGGTATGACATTTATTACTCATCATCTTTGACAAAGCAATCATGATAAGTGGTATTATCTTGCTAGACTGATGTTTTGATGTAGCAGCCTGTATATTTCTTATTGTAGCATGACTTTTTATTAACTGAGCATCAGTGATGAAGCAAAAATGATAAGTGTTCTTATGGGTATAGATTGGCTTACATTGAAACCAGTTTGGACAAACCAATGGTAGTATTTTCTTGCATAGGAGTACTGTCATATATTGGCAGAGCCAGCTTTGTGTCTAGTGCCAGCAATGATACTATAAAAACATTTTAAAGCGAACCTGGGTACATTCTTATATAGTAGATACTACCATATGTTGGTGGAGGCAGCATGGACATGTATGGGCACAGCCAGCATGAAAATGTGTTTTATACTGGTCTATATTGAAGGGACCGGCATGACTTTTTGTGACGTTCATCTATTGTACATTTTGTTTCCCTGAGTTACCCAACAAAACCAATTGCAAACTGCTTGGCCTACTACCCAAATGTTCACAGAAAGTGTGCTGTGTAATACACCATTTTAACACATTATACAAAACATTTTCTCATGGAAGGGGGAATAATCCCCCCCCCCCTCCCAAACCTGTTTTCGTTAGTTCGGCCCCCTCGCTATGCTCAGTCGCAGTCACATATGTGTGGCAAATATTTACACCCTCCATTAAAACAACTCACCAGCCACCACTGGTGCCTAGTATATTTTGGGACCAGGCACTGTCCCCTTCTTTCTACGCTATGTAAAACATGTAGGCCCTGATTAATGGAATTGTCTGCATGGCAAATAGGGACATTGTGCACCAAACCACCTGCGAAACTCCTTTGGTTGATTCCTGGAATCGAATCTGCAGGACTTTTTGGTACTTTGCGAGTACTTCGTGCAGGCTTGGCAGATCTCTGCGAGTGGCCGAGTGCCTTGCGTGAGATACCTGGAGTAGGGGGTGGAACACGCAAAATGGAGAATAACTTTGGAAAATGTGAGTGTTTATGAGGGTTGGGCCACTGGAAATCCATTGCACACCCACAAAAGCACATAATCAAGCGTATTCATGGAACTGTCTGTGCAACCTCTCGTCAAGGAAATGGGCATGCAAAGCACTTGATCTATCTGCCACTCAAAGGCAGGCATACGGACACTTGCTCATAGGAATCACTGTGCAGAGGTAAGATTGGAGGTTGGATTTAGGGGTGCGTGCATGCTGTTGGGGTTCCGATTGGATATGGGGCTGCGCGTAAGCAGTGTAGGAATGGTTTATGGGGGTTTGCACGCATGTGTACCCGGAAATTATTACTTTTACGATACATGGTATGCATTTTGAGGAGATGCTGGGAATAGTTACGGGGGACCCCACGGACCCCTGCTGGTGTGCTGTCCTGCTTATGGGGCTTAGCAGGCAGTTTTTCTGTGGTAGATTGCATCACGCACGAGGAGTGTGCAATGGTCTGTTTCCATGGCTGATATGACTCTGCATGTGGGCGTGTCTTGAGTGTTCCAGTCGCGACTTGCCTATTGGGTTACTTTGCATGAACTATTCCATGAATATGCGTAGAGCGCAGATTAACATCTGTGCCCAGGCTCACGCAGAGTTGTTCTTGGTGTGCAGGCTTTGCAGGATCTCTGCACACTTTTTATGAATTGGGCCCTTAAGCTTTGATTAAAAAACATATATAGTTGTTTCACTTGGAGTAGTGCATGCCTCTGCAGCAGCATAATCATCATGGATATTGCGCATACGTGGTGGTCCGGGCTGGCTCAGGTTGTGGTATGCCCTGTGCTTTGTTAAGCAACTTGGGGGGCCCTCAGCATGGGTCACAGGGGGACCCCACATTTTATACTAAACCACTAATTGGGCTTTGCTCACTTTCAATGCATACAAGTGTGATGTGAACAGAGGAGAGGGGCGCAAACTCTACCAGGACCGTGCTCTGGTGCAACACTGTTTAAGAAAATAAAAGTTGGACACAGAGTCTCAAAAGTGAGAGAGCAATGCAGTGACCCACCCCTCCCCACTCAAACTCCTTCTTGGAAAGGTCTTTGAGGAAGCTTCATTCATGGGCCGGTCCAAGGGTGTTATTGACTAACGCACCTCGCACATAGAGCTCTGAAAACCGTAGATGCATTGAGCCCAACTCTTGAGGGAAGTGCAACCCACCCCTCCCCACACCTCACCCCGTTAAAAAAGACTGAAGAAGAGTCATGTATGAAAGTCTAGGACATTAAGGTGTTATGTTCGGCACTGGGTTGTGGGGGACAACATGTGGTTGCTTGTCACATAACTTATAGATAAATGCACACAGAGACAGATGGCCTCAGCTTACACCTGCACAATAGGTTTTGTCTATCAGAGTGGTAGCTGACTCATAGATACATTTCTAACCAGGGAATTTTGTTTGATACTAAATCTTGGTAAACTATTTCATTTTCAGGCCTTGCTCATGAAGCATTTTGCTCCTGGGTTAGCAGTGCACACCTCTGCAGGTCAGTGCTTTTTTGGCTTGATTAACACACCAATGCCACAGATAATGAGTACTTCTGGGTCCATTGATCTATAGATGTTTTATACACTACTGTAGCATGCATTCGAGATTTCGGTTACCCTGTTACAAGTACTGCATTATGTAGGTTTTACATATAGGCTCCATGTAAAATCTCTAAAATGACATTCTCCAAATGTGTGATTGTAGACAAATCTCACCTCCCTCTGTGCCTTGGTTCCTTATATCTGACTGAAATGAGAGCGCCTGGAAACACGGGTGTTAGACATACCTGAAGGTTGTGTGCCATCACTTCCTGTGATGTCACTTGGGGGTGTGGTCAAATGACAACACTTCCTGTGATGTCATCAGAGGTCAAGTGCTGTGTGATTTCACCTCCGCTACCCCTGGAATTTTGGTGAAATTACATCCCTGAAATGAACACCTGCAGTGAATTGTAAATTCCAGCAACCTTGTTGTAAATTGAAAGTCGCGCACCACTGGGATATGTTGGAAGAAAGCCAGATTTAAGTAGGTTCCCAGGCGAATGTAAATCTTCAATTGTTTGGGACATGATAATTACAAAAGAGTGCTAAAGCAATTACTAGCTGTGAAACTGTGTGGTGCCACCTCACATAGAACGTGAGAATAACCCCATCAGCCAGCTCATCTAAATGTAATTATAATCATTCAATAGCTATCGCCTCACATTGTTCTAAGGCTGCCGAGGGTGCTGCACTGCGCTGCGTCTGTGCTCACCAGTTTGTGTACATCCCTGAGAACATAGAAGCCTGCGCAGCCAACCGTGCTCCCGAGTATTTATTAAACTACACAATAGGTATGGGAAAAGTGTTGGAACGTGGCTAGAGCGGCTGCTTTGCGCTGACACAAAAATGGAAGGCATCCACATACGTTAGAATAGCTGAGCGGTGCTATCTGTTGTCAAGGGCACTGTGTGGAGGCTCTTATGATGCTTTTCCTGTAGCCGTTCATGTTAACAGAGCTTTACCAGGGATTTTTTTTTTTTGCCTTCAATTTTAATTCGATTCACTGATGGCAAGCTTCAGTAAGCACATCTAATCTAAACATCTGGAGAATTTTCCACTGTTCATAATAGAATCATATGCTGCGAATGCACATTAAGATGCCAGGCCTATGCACTCAGGCTCTTTCACTGTTCAGGCATAGCATAACAGACAATGCATAATACATATTCCCCAGATTCACGCTGCTACCTCAATAAAAGTACACGATATCCTGCATTCAGTCGATTGGAAACGCGGCTGCTGACTGCTGCAGCCCACGCACCACCGTAACACAGCGGACTTAAAAGAGAAGGGTAGGTTTGGGTGAGCATTCGCAGAGCCAGAGCGCTCAAGATGCCCCATGTCAGGGGTGGCGAGCTCATTGGCCCCCATTTTAGTGTTGGCCATTATAAGCCAAAACTATTGTAATGGAGTACAGCTAGTAGGCAGATAACATGTGAGAAGGTGTACACATATTGTGTGTGTTGTTTATTTACCAAACCAATGACTGCCCATGGCCATGATAATCCCCATGACCATTCCCAAACGTTAACCTACCCCTTATCACCCAAAGAACTTCTTCTGGAATCACTTTGAGCTAACTCCATCAAACAGTAACAATCGACTTTGGTCTGTCAGTGTTATTTCTAAGCTGTCTGCTCACAGCTTATGGCTTAACTTCAGCTGTAAATGTGTCAATGGTTTAAGAATTATGTCTTAACCTAATGTGCCATCAGTAACTTGATTTATATCTGTTCCTTGCACTGAAGTCATGTTGAAAAAAATGACAAAGCCAGCACTTTTGGCTTGTGTATAGGTACTCGAAAGCCATTGGCCAGGCTCTACTGTCATACACCCAGGTAATCACACCATGTTCAATCGATTGACATTTTATGGCCAGGTAGTACCGTATTGAAAATGCCTATCCCTTGCATACACAAAAGCCCACGTTGTTAGTTTCGCCAATGCTTGTTTTCTTTGTTTGATGGTAATTGAAGTTTTACTTTTCTTATTATAAATGAAGGACCAGAGTACCAGAATGCAAACGTATGAGCTAGTCATCCCTGACACGGGACCACTTGAGAGCTTTGCTGCACGTGGTCTTGAAGGCATTTTACAGACATAATCGGCAATTGGATCTTCTACAGAAAACCTAAATTGCCACAATTCGTTGATTCAAGCAGAGGTGTCGGAGGGTCGATCAAAACGCTTAGGAAATATATACGTAGGTTCAGCCCACAGCTACTCTCTGATATTTCAGTGCTTAGCCGCAGACAAATGCCTGCGTTGAGGGAAATCATGGCCTGCAGTGCCAGGGCTGTACCCTCATTTGAAAACGCTGCCAAGTAGCTCAACATGTCCTCAAAAGAAATATCTCTCCACTACTGAGCAACATACCTCCTTCCTCCAGCTGCTTGTAGTGGTGCACTGATTGGTACTAGCAAGGGTGCAGGTGCTGATATCCAGCATGGCCGCCTGCACTTCATCTCGCTACAGGCAGAGTCTGGATGAACGGGTGGGAAACTACCAAGTCATATACTTAGATTATTGGAATTTCCTTTCCTTGGATTTGTCTTCGTCGTTTTTTGTCCGCTACAGGCCAAGTGACTCTAATAGGGTGCAACACGTGCAATGTTTTCATTAGTTTTAAGGAATATCCCACTGGTCAATGTTGAGCAAAAGAAACCAACTAAAGCAATTATGGTGCTCATTCACAATTCACAATCCACCGGGGCAAGCGTGGGTTATGCATTCTATACTGCACCTCATATGATCTATAGAAAACATAAGCAAAGGTGTTGTTGTACATGTTCCTTAAGCGTGGGTTATGCATTCTATACTGCACCTCATATGATCTATAGAAAACATAAGCAAAGGTGTTATTGTACATGTTCCTTAAGCGTGGGTTATGCATTCTATACTGCACCTCATATGATCTATAGAAAACATAAGCAAAGGTGTTGTTGGACATGTTCCTTTGCCTCGGTTGGACTTAGACTATTTTGAACGTGTGGATGTAAATCTACACTTAGGAAATGTCTGTTCACTATGACACTTGCAAGATTGCTTTTTTATAAAAATTTAATTTGGAAAAATAACTTCAGCAGAACTATTTAATCTCCTCTGCTAATTGATGTTTCAGACATTGCCTGGGAAATTGTCAAGACAAAAATGGGATTGTCACATCTGTGTGTATTGTGGAATCTATGAGATTATGAATCACATGAAAATACATTTTAAAACCAAAAATATTTGATTGAAAAATAATAGATGCTTTGCTGATGTTGTCAAAGTTTGGAATGTAATCATTGAGGAAGCATGGCACCACCTGAAGCACAGCTTGTCAAATCAAGCCTCTTATTTGCATAAGTTGTCTGGGGGGGGAGGATGCAACTCTCAAGGAAAGAATGTAATAATGCTTCCGAGAATTATGGAATCGCTTGACTGAAAAAGTGACTCCATGTTTGCCTTGTCTGCCTGATGCATCAGGCCTAATCCAACGTCAGCAATCACTGTAACATTGCATCAGACAGTATTTGCCACCAATATGCCTCTTTACTTCAGATGTCCTTCTGGTGCAGCTTTTAGAAAGGAAATTTGAAATATATTTCAAGGTGAGGAACATTTAAATCTAACGAATCCTAAAGCAAAATATCGATGTCGTCAAATAGCCACCCATAAGCAGCAAGTACTGAATTACAATACATCTTGTGAGATAGTGAACAGCTGTGACAGGAATTGAGGAGGTCGCAAAGAGTTGTTTATAATGGTTGCCATGGCAACAATAATTTCAATGTCTCTTAAGACCCACATGTTTTTTGTATGCCAATAGTAGTACCCAGACTCTTACTTGATTACAACAATCTGTCAGATTATCAATTTCAGCATAAAATCAACTGATGACTCTTCGACCCTTATTCACACAGGGTTTTCCAATGGGGTTTTGACATTATAAACCGCTTTTGTGAATTAGGCCCTTCCTCTTCTAAATTTGAATGAATGCTGGCACGTCGTAATGAATGTCTGCAGCACATTGCCAATCAGATATGGCACATCCCACTCCCACTCCTAATGGGATGTGCTACTGAAGGTCTGCAGCACAGTCTTCAATCAGATATGTCAAAAACCCACTCCCAAAGAATGGACTTTGATTCCCAAACTGTGGAACATACATCCACCATTAGATTAGGCCCCTTACTGATAACAGTGTGAGTTCCGTGTGGACATAATACAGAGACTAGCAGCTGCCATTATGTTTGTATGAATGAGCATAGAAATCAATTGAGACAAACATTCCGAGATGAGTAAACCCATGAAGTATTCAGCAACATGTCACCAACCTGCCCACAAAGACGTAGGCCACATGGGTGACACGAGGCATGAAGTGGGACTGAGTCATGGTGCGGCCAGTCCGAATAATGAGACAACCATGAAGATGTAAAAAGAAGCACTATAAGGGTAGTGGGAGACAGCAAGTTGCATAGCAAGAGTAGAATGGGAACACCGGGCCATGATAATGTGGCACAGGAAGAAAAAGAAACACATTGGAACATGATATTGGAAAGATGATGTGGTAGGAATGCATGCAAAATTAAGTAGACAACCGTGAAATGACCAAAATGGTGGATCATTAACACTTTGGGCTCATATCGGTGACAGACGCAAAACAAACATATATAAACACAAGAAGACACAAAAAGCGAATTGATCTGTGGAGATATAGGGAATGCTGGTCTTAGAGAAATTACAGATCTAGCACACAATGGTGATAGAAAAATGGGGATAATACGTAGAAAAGAAAAACCAAAATAATGGGATCTCGGAAGGGAGACAGAGATGTAGTGAATAGCCGGAATGGAAAAGGGGGAGTGAGATGCTTGAGTGATATTCAATGTGGGATTTAGATACACAGGATGATATGAAGCAACCAGGATGAGACAAGGGATGACATTGCAAGAGCACTGCTTACAAAGGAAACAACTCAGAGATAGTGACTGGATCACAGCAAAGGAATGAGTCAGGCAGAAGTGGATATTTATAATATGGAGGGTGGGGCATCCAAAACAGATGACACAAAAGCACGGAACCGGGTATTGATAAACAATGGCATTTTAGAAAAAAGGAGGGTCAGCTGAAAAGGTTGGGCATAAAGATTTCATAGTGAAGGTTTGGCAGATACAAATGATATCGTTAAAATATATCCTGTTGAAGGAAGATGTTCCCTGATTTTGGAAGGCCTTTCAGAGAAAGTTAGGGACACACACTGACATACTGACACATCACTCACTATTTTCTCAATTTTCCCAGCAGGGGATCTTCCTCAATAGTTCTGACAGCATGCAACACCCACTGTTCTCGATATATATATATATATACATATATGCAAAAAAAGATAGCAACATGCTAGATAACATTTAACTTTTGTAACAATTATTAATGTACCCTCGAGTTATTGACAGGGGTGTCAGCTGATCTGTTGTTTGTTTGTGTAGCTACAATTGCAAGATGTAACACTAGTTTATTTTGGAAGATGCTGGCCGGTCGGCTCATACTTACTTTGAGTAACTTGCAACGAATCTGAGCAGAGACCATATGGCTGTTACGGAGATTCCCCACCCTGAACATGAGGGTGAGTTTGCCGTCCCTCATGGAGATGACCGCATGCTCACTGAACATCAGGGTCTCGGCTCTCTTCTTGGGCTGAGACATCTTGATGAACATGCAGCCAATCAGAAAGGCATCGACAATGGATCCAAGAATGGATTGGAAAAGGAAGAGGATGATCCCCTCCGGACACTTGTCTGTGATGTAGCGGAAGCCGTAGCCGATGGTGGCCTCCGTCTCAATGAAGAATAAGAAAGCTGATGGGAAGTTATAAACGTTGGCCACACAAGGGGTGTAGTTTTCATCATGTGCTTTGTTAAGGTCTCCCCTAATGTAGGCAATGACCCACCACATAGATGCCATGAAGAGCCAAGCGACAGTATAAGTAAGGATGAAAATGAATAGATTCCAGCGCCATTTCAAGTCCACCAAGGTGGTGAATAAGTCAGACAGGTAGCGACTTGTTTCGCTGCCCAGGTTCCCGTGCTGGACATTGCACCGGCCGTTCTTGTCCACAAACCTCTGCCTTTTTTTTTTGGGTGCAGGCTGGTTAAATCCAGAACCACTTGACGAGGTGGTCACTACCTGGTAGTCATCCCCAAATTTTCTCCGTAGTGCAGACATAATCCAGATAATAGGAGCGATTGATGTGCAGTGCAAAGCAATTCCAGTTCTGGGCCTTCAAATTGGCTGACTTCTCACCACTGTGGCCTTTTGCTGCTGCCTTTCAAGTGTAAATGTTGCTAGAAAGTATTGAGGGTCTTTATCTGATTAACAAAAAGACGCATGACGAGCACACTGAATACATGGTGCTTCCAATAGCTCCTGGAAGCCTGAAGCTAAGAAGCACCCACTTCACGCAAGCGGGCATGAACCAATTATGACCCCATTCCTATCCCCCACCCCTCTGGCAGAACACGGCAGGAAGTCATCTCTCGCAGGCTTGGGAAATGGAATAAAGAATACAAAATAAATGAACGGAACCACCTGCTGTGAAATCGGACATGCAGTCCAGCGCGTCCCAGGAACACTGGGTGCCCTGAACACGATTGCTCGGCTGCAGGGAATCCTGACCCAGCGCCGGACTTCGAGAAGCACATGGGCTTAGTGTGGAATGCAGCGAATCGTTGTTATCGCCATGCCAAAGTCCTCCCAGAGCGCGCCAGGGCTCCTCCAATGCCCCTCCAGCATCCCAACGCCTCCTGATTTAAGGTGGGGGTTGTGTATGTCCACCGGTTCCGTAGGTGGCAGCAAATCTGGACCCTCTGATGCACGGCTTGCCCTCCTGCAATGTAGCTGTAAAAAAAATCCTTAAAGGAAGGTCCCCATCTGGTGAATTGGCTCAAATACACCAGCGGCTGCCTCGACTGATTTGCGTTCTTTCCTTCCGGGGGGTCTTCCAGGATGAATTGGTCACCCCTCGTGCTAATGATGCCCCTGTGGAGGGTGCTGGGCTCGCGAGTTGGTCTAAGGGGCGAGTTGGCGTGTTGGTGGGGGGTGGAGAGATGGAGAAAGTGGCGGTGCGTGTGATGATCAGCTGCAGAGCCCGACTAGCCCCGCCTGCTGCTGCTGCCTCGGCTGCCTGGGCTTCCTTCTGCTCCTTCCCTTCCCTGTTTCCCAGTGTGAGGAATTAGCACAGTCCCTGCTCCTTTCTGCAGCAGTACAGAGAGCAGCAAGCGGATGCCCCCCTCCTCCTCCTCCTCTTCCCCCATGGCACACGCACACACAGAGCCCCGCCACCTTCGCCATTCAGATCAGCATCGCCCCCAGGCAGAATAGCAACCAGGTGATCTGCTCCCTGAGACCATTACAATAGAGAGTCGGAACGGGGGACGGTGCAGTTGCGGCTCCGCCAGAGTGCCTGTGCAAAGATAGCTGCTTAATATGCAGCATCGGGCAAGTGTGGAATGAGTAATGTCCCCCTAATGCAGAGCACTGGGAGACATTAACCTTCATTCTAACCATGCACGGGCAGCCAGAGAGGCGTGCACTCCGCGGGAGCACGGCGCACTCGCAGCACATTCGCACTGAATGTGACAGCTCGCCTACATGTATTATCAGAGCGTGCACACCATTGATTGCATTGCATGAAAGGCACAGATGTACCCCTCGCTGCTGAAATATTGCCCACTCCCCTCTGCATGCAACACTATCCACAGGCACGCAGGCATTTGCAGGAATAAGCAAGCACATGATATTCTAATATGCCTAACAAGCGGGAATGCCCAGACCAGGGGGCCATTGCAATGATATTCTGTGCTACTAGCTTGGAATTTCTCCACCGAATGCTCCCTGTGGTCCTATCGCCCTGTGTAGCTACTGGAGTTCCTGCCACTCGAATATAACCTACGTGAGCTGCGCTTAAAGTTTTGAGCGCGACGTGTTCTGCTGCTACCCGTTTGAACACAATTTAAAATCTGGGCCACAATATCACATAAGCACCAGACCACTAACCCACTGAAAGAGGTGTAAAATGCAACGCAGAGTCAAAGTAAAGGCGTTATGAGTTTACAAAATAATAATATGAATAATAAAGAAAGAAATCGAACATGCCAACCGTGGCGATGCGTTTCTGGTGCTATGATTGTCACAAACGACCATAGCCCCTACAGTGTCTCTTCCTGCACCTGGAGCCTCATTCGGCCCATGATTTTACAAAGCATTTATATAAGTGAAACCACACAGGCCCTCAAACTGCTGCAAACCAAGAGTGGACCCAAGCATAAAGGTAAAACAGTCATAGTTAAGGGTGATCCATCCTTTGCCTTTTGTTGTAAGGTGGGCTGAGGGCAGGCTATAATATTAAGAGAGATGTAAATGTTATTCCGTAGCAACCCAACCAGGTTGAACCAAAAAAGGTTCTATAAAATAGATACACTTGAAATAGACACACCATTTCCATTTAGACATATGACTAAATAGGAAAGCACTACCCCCCCCCGAGGAGAGAATACAGAATGTGTACAAATAGAAAGATGTCACACTGCGGTTTCTGAATCAGGGCTGTAAGGCAAATCAAAACCACCATTTTCTTAAAAGGATATGTCCTGCTGCAAACGAGGGTTAAAGATGACCTATACAGGCTGTACGGCACAACGGTGGGCCAAGTGGGCAGATAGTAGTCAAAAGTACATTATGTGGTGCTTAACGGTTCAATGGTGTTGAATCAGGCTTCTTGGAGTGGTTTGTTCGTTTTGAAGAAGTTTGAGTGCAGCAGTCGCATTAGTCTACACAAGGGAATAATGTAAGGCAGGGGTCAAACAGGACCTCACTGTGTTTTGAAGGTGATGCTTGAAGACGTGCAGATTGTGAGAGCCATCAGGGTCGCTTCAACAGTTGGTTCTACTGCGAAGATGGTGACTGGATGCAAAGTCCATTTCGAGTGGGTTCTTGCAGCATTCAATGTTCGGACTAGATGATCTACCAAGGTCCGTTCGACTGACGATGAAGATCAGCAATGAACATGCTAGTGGGGCGAGCAGCGGTTCAAAGATGGCAGTTGCACAAAGAGCTTGTAAAGAGAGGTTCAAATGTGCAGTTCAGCTATTAGGGTACAGAAGCAACATTGTTCTAAACAGGAGTGGATGTCAACCATGGTCGAGCTTGATGAAGCGCGGATCATGAAGGCCAACAAGATTGGTTTGCCAGTCGGTTTGACGTTTAAGAGGCTGGTGACTGGACACGCAGTTCAATACGATTGTTTGAAGGTCACATTTGAAGGAACTTTCAGGGCCTGGTCAACTGTTGATGAAGATTGTCAATGAAGATCCTGGCAGTTCAAAGAGGTGGTATGAAAGCGGCATGTGCAATGGCGAGCTTCACATTTAAGCCAGGGTAGCCATGTGCTTGGCTAGCGCAATGCGGCAGCAAACATGTTTGAACATGCATTTCAGTGGTTTGAAGAGTGGCTAAGTGTGGAAAGCAGCTCCTTAGGGTCCTACTTGTTCGATGCAGTCAAACGAGTTCGAATAACGGTTTGAATTGAATTGATAGAGAAAATAAAGGGATCCCAGATATCTTGACTGTTTGTTGCTGTGTGTCCCAATCCTTTGGCATAAGGATATGTTTGAGTCCTTGTTCGTGTTCTCCCACTCACAGGGGAGTCTGGCACACAACGGCTGTTGAACCTTAACAGGGTTACGTCTTGATTACTGTTGTGACTGGTAGAGAGGCAAGTCATGTCCAAGCAGCGGTTCACCCTTGATGGTCCTTGAGGATGGTTAGGGGACAGAGCACACCTTTGCGTTGGACACCCAGTCTTCACCTCACTGGTGGAGGACTTTGGAGAGATCAACTCTTCCATCAGAGGTCCAATGAATTCTTCATTAAATGTTTGTCCAAAACTGAATCAAAGGAGTGGAAGAACCCTTCTTTTACATTCAAAAGCCCATAGTTGATTCTACTAAAGCTAGACTGATCTAGGATTCCTATTCTGGTTCTTAAAACAAGTGTACTTTGCCATCTGACATTACAACCAATGTGCTTTGTGCTACAGGAAGTAGAGGGAATAGGAAGGACAGGTAGAAACCAAAAGAAACAAGATGATAAAACCTTGCTCCAGCTTTAAAGAGCCCTCTCTGTCTCCACTGACCTGCCCCTTCCTTTCTCAATAGGATTGAAGGCCCTGGTGGGAGGCTAAGCATTTCATGAATGGGTGTGCACTTTTATTCCTGTTCCCAGGACAGCCCCCTGTGGAGTGGCTCTTGCCCTGGTGAGGCAACCTTGAAGACTGCTAGCAGCAGCAAGGATAGCCAGTATGGGAGAGACTACACAAAACCATTCCACAGCTGAATTGGTATCACTGGGCTCACTGGGCTGACACATGTTTAATTTTAAATTGATGTGGCTTGGATAACCACGAGAAATGTTGGCCACCATACTTTAAATGCAGGAATGGCATATGCATAAAGTTTTACATGCAACTGTCAAGGGTTTTGACCCATGTTGAATTATTAGACGGGGTAGATGTGGGGATGAGCTGTTGCCACCCATCATTCTATCCCAGAACAAAACGAAATCAATAGACTGGGTGGATGTGGGGATGAGCTGTCGCCGCCCATCATTCCATCCCAGAACCAGGAAAACCGCGCGGTTGTGCGCACACCAAAATGGTTGTCTAACCTGCCACCCACCAGTGCCAGCATGATGGACCGGAAGCGCCAGGGGTGAAAGGTGGTGTCAAAGGAAAAATAACAGGCCTCTTATCTTAAAAGCGCTTTAAAATCACCTTTGTTTCCCTGAATGCAAGCTCAAAATGCTAATTTTAAACATCACAAGATATTCAAAAATCTCAATGAACACAAGCAGACATTTGGCAGAATGTATTCTTGTGTGCATACAAAATCTGGGAAGTTGAAGAGCCCAAAACAATGTTTATAACAAAACTGGCTGAGCTGTGGATGCCAGCAGCTTAAGTGAAATTGGACTAAAACCACTAAAATCGAAATGTTTAAATTAAATGAGTGGCCTACTTTTGAGTGTCACATAGTTTCCAACTGTTAAATGTCATGGTTTTGAACTTAGAATCAGCATTCTAGCTGCATGTGTAAAAATTGTAAGTTTGATTTAAACTGGGAACAAACAGGACATTTAGCTGAAGCTTGGCTTAAAGAAATTGAATTCTGCCCGACAACTACCCCCGACAGGAGTTGAACTGGCTCAACAACTCTTCCCAGGCCTGGCTGCATCCTGCTGCCCCCACCAAAAGGAGATCACACCTCTCTGATTGAATTAAGGGAGGGGTACCTGCAGACTGCAGGAAGTTGAACAAAGCCCTGTCCTGGGCTCAGGCAAATGTTGTATTGGGGGGGTCGTAAAATGGCTTCCTCTTGGGAGAAACTGGGAGGGGCAGTGCCTGTGAGAGCCAGCTGAGCTTGGGGGAAGTGGATAAACCAGTTATTCCACCATGTGATGTGGGAAGCCACACCCCTTTTTGACCAGGGCATAATTTTAAAAAGATAGATAACTCATAGTGTGGACTGGTCAAAATTATATAAATAATATCATTATTCTTGGGATTTTTCCGTGCACATTTTAAAAGGCGTTAGGACTCTGTACCATGTTCTGAGGCAGAACCCCGCTATTTATTGTTATTGCAGACACTGTGTTTAAGCGAGACAAATGAAAATTTATTGGAATGTGTGTAGAAGGGGGGTGTACAGTTGTGTCAAATCTGGAAAGGTTTAAAGGTCGTTATCTGGATGAAAAGGGACAGAATTCTGTCAAAAGTGGACACAACCTCATACAAAGACAGGGATCGGATGGTTTGGTACTACAGAAAATATGTTAACTGGACCTATAATATTAGAAAAATGGTACATAGATAAATGTGTTCGGATCAAATATAGATTTGTTTGCAATTTGACAGGGGAAGGATCCTCGGACCATAAAACCTACAGCATCACTCTGACTCACATTTCCTTCCCCCAATCAAGGGAGAGAGGAGGAATTGGCCAATGATAAGTGAGAGGGGCAGGTTTAGTTATGACCAACGCACACACCCATTTTCTAAAGACATAAAAAGGACCACTGAAAGACAGGCAGGACATTCACTTTCCACTTTCTTGCGGGACGCTTTGCCGGGAGACTCCAGACTTCAAATCCATCAACCTCCAGAGACCAGAGATCCAGAGAGACCAGAGATCTGGAGAGACCAGAGATCCAGAGAGACCAGAACTGTGCAGTGCTGAGAGCAGAACCAGAGACCAGACCGCTGTGAAGAACCGCTAGCAGAAGTCCATCCAATCCTGACCCGATCGGTGACGAAGCCATTCCTGTCCAAAAGATAGTGTGAGTACTCTAGGACTGTGCCAGACTAATCTCTTAGTTTAAAATAATCTAATTAAAACTATTTTAACCTATTTAGAACTACCTCATAAGAATCGTGTGTGTCATTCTGTCCTTTTTAAAGCAGAAAACTGTCACCTGTCATTTGAACTTTTAAATTTAAAATCCAAAAAACTACCTTCACAAAATCGTCCGTATCTCCGGAACCGTTTGTGCTAGGAGCGAAATTTAACTTTTATCTTAAAGCTAAGATTCTAGGCTTTCCAACGAACTCCTTCTAGGGCCTCTGTAATTACGCTCGATGCACATGATTAAATTTGCCACGATTTGACATTTTGCACAATTTCAGCCATGTGTAAAAATCAGCAGCTTCTTGCTTTCCTTTGCTAAAATTCGTTTTAACCTGCTAGTTACTCATAGAGCATTGTTAAAGTGAGCCTGAACTAATATAAACTAGATATCATCCACCCTGAACCTCTACAGGGAATTGAAATCAATTTTAGCATCATTTCACTTCATTGCCACCACATTCAAAGCATTTTGGGCCTGTGTTTTAAAATCATACCTGTTTTTCTCTAAGCTTGCTTGGGGGGAACTACATTTCGTATTGCATGTTTGTTGGGATTCTTGAAGACTGTGTGCTTTCCTTCCATTTCTTACATTGCAAAGGGGGGGGGGGGGTGAATTGCCAGAGAAAAAGTGATTATATTATCTTTTGCTAAAATCATATAAAGTTATTTCTGTACTGCATTTCATTCCTCATTGCTTTTCCCTTGAAACCATAAAAGTATTTTTGCTGCCTTATCCATCCTATACCAACTCCTCATTGATTGTAAAGAGGTGTGCTAGTGTCAGATTACCCATTGTTGATCAACATTATATTCATAAGTGTGATATCAATTATTAATTTATTATAAAAGTGTGATATATATATATTGTTAATTTTTCAAATAAACCTTTCAAATTTGCAAAACAAGCCTACTTCTTGGCTCAGTGGGGCCAAGGGGGATTCTAAGAGAGGGGTGTTATACAAGGGTTCATCATCCAGATTATAACTTGCCATAAAAATATATAAATAAGGGCTTCCCTTGGGCATTCCAGACAAGGCACTGACTTAGTGGGATTGCTTGACTGGAGTCACTTACAAAGTGGGGGCTCGGAGCCGGGATATTCTGGGTTAGAGTTACCACTTGTGCAGCTTAATACAGTGTGTCAACTGACCGGATACACATATCCGGTTAGATCACCACGCTGTTTTACACTGTGAAAGCACTCCTCAAAGGAACGCTCTAAGGAAACGGTCTGTTTTGCAAAATAAAATACAAACTTCTGTAAGTCAGGAAGGAACTCAAATTCCAGAATGACGACCTTGGTAGATATGAAGATAGCTAGGGAGCACCTCTTACATAAACTGTTTGTGAGAGGTGAATGGTCTGAACAGGACCAAAATGTATGGTTGCAGGCGATCACACAGCAGGTCACTACAACTGGGTCAGAGACGTGGAGAGATCAGGGTCCCTTACATGTGGCCCTGAGTGAACTATATATGGACCCTAAGGCCAAGGATGAGCACAACAAGATTGCCAGGGTAGCAGCATATTTATATTTACATATGGGAACCATGCAGGACAAATGTGCTGAAGATCAAGATCTGGCAAATAGGCAACAGATGGCGTTAGAAAAGGCCCAATCTGACCTGGTCTCTTCTGAGCAGAGGCCAGGAGTAGACAATACATCATTAAAATGAAGGAGGATGTGGATATCCTGCAACAGGAAAAGGCTGACCAGGATACCAGAATTCTGGCTCTGCAGAAGGAACACCAAGACAGTTTGGACTCCTTACTGCAGAGCCAGAAAAAGCTGGAGCAACAGATAGATTTCAATAGGGCATGCACAACGCAGTTAGCTACCCTGCAAAGCCAAGTGGATAGAGAAAAAGAGGAGAGCAATAAACTGATTCTGAAAGACCTGGACACCCAGACAGAATTTCAGGAAAAGCGCCAGAAAGCTGGTGCCTTTCAAAGGCAGAGGGACGACCTGGCGGCACAGATGCAGGCGCTTAGGAAAGGGACACCTTAGGCCAGGAAGTCTGCCAATTAAAAGAAAAAATTGAAGAAAATCACCTGGCCCTCCAGGGGCTGGGTGACCTCCAAAAAGAGCATCACGACTTGCTAGAGCACACCAGGAGGGTGGAGGAGGCTCTGGCAAGAAAGGAGCAGACCAGTAGGGATGGGACTCAGGAGGTAACCCTCCTGCAGCAGAGACTGGCCCAATACTCCAGGACCAATCAGGAGGCACAGAGAGAAAATGAGGTTCTCTGTCAGCACAATGATAGGCTCCAGCAACAGGTAGCCATGCAGGAGAGACTGATAGAGTCTAATAAGGCCTTAACTGAGGAACTGAAAGCGCAGACTCTTTCATTGCAACAGGGAGCAGGGGCTGATAGAGATGAGATTCACTGGGAAAGGGAAACACCTGAGCATAACCTCAGGAGCCCTGGTACCAGAGGCCTTCATCTCTCCCAGTCCCTGGACACTGCCACCCCCATGTCCCCTGGCGCGCATGAGCACAGGGCCACAGGAATGGCAGATTACTACCCAGCCAAAAGTATGGGGCTCATAGGCCAGTACCACCCAGGAATGGAGGGGCGGGCATCCGGGTATGGGCACCCAAGCACAGTGCAATTTAATGGGGAACCCCAGGAGAGTAGGCCCATTAAGGGCATCCTGAAAACCTCTGCCCGGTTAGGTCAGTTGGGGGGGGGGTACCCATCAAATCCTGGCAGCAAAGAGGGACCTGAAGACTCCTCTGAGCGTTACAGGACACAGGAGACCAGGTCCCCACATTCTGCCAGCCATTCCCAGGCTCGCAGAATCTGGGAAAACCTGGAAGATCAGACGGGCACCTCTGGGAGTAGTGCTTCGGAGTCAGAGGATGAATGGACCAGGGTTACCCGAACCAAAAAGGCCAATAAGGCAAAAAGGGCCTTGCTTAAGGACCCATTGAAACAAATAAAGGCAATAAGGAGTGTCATCACGCCTTATCATAAGAACGCCAAGTATTCTGTTTGGGAACACTTGGAGCTCTATGAGCAAATGATGGAGACTTTCCATATGAAGGACAGCAGTAGCTGCATCCAGTACGTCAAATGGACATTCTCCCCAGAATACTCCAGTTTCTTTGCAGGTCTGGAGGACCAAAACCATTCAAGATGGTCCGCATATAGGGCGGCCATCTTGAAACATTTTTCTGTTCATAGAAATCCTATAAGAGGCTCGCAAGGCAGCCTACAATTTGCAATTTGGGGAGGATCAGGCCCCACAAGAATTTGTGTAAGAATTGAAGTTTGCCTTTGCGCAGACCACCAGAAGGGTGCGCACGGACAGCAGAGAATTTGTCAATACTTTTTTCCATGCCTTGTCCAAATACATCATGACCCAGCTAGTGAGAGATTTTCACGAGAAGAGTTCACTAGACTGGGTCATTGAACAGGCTACCCGGATCTATGAGGTGCAGAAGACCATAGAAAATAAAAGTAATGCGCAGAAAAACCCCAAAACCAACAGCACTCCTGCTGCTGCCAAGGTGGCGGAGGTAAAGGTTGCCCCCGTTTTAGATTTGGAGATGGGGGGCTAAAAACCTGCCTGCACCAAATAATTCACAGCCCAGAAGGCCCTCGGGCCAGTCACAGACAGGGAGTCGAGGAGGTAGTCCCACAAATGGGGTCCCCCGCTCCCCTGATTATGTAAGTCCCCGCTACAAGGGAAACCGACCCATCCTGGGTTATATGTGGGCTCCTCCAGCCCAAGGGGGGAGATCCAGCCAAGCACCTGACCCAGGGAACTTCCCTCCTAACTTCCCCCAGGAGGGCAGAAATTCACCAAATCCTGGGCAGAACTTTTTTTCCCAGGTATCCACCCAATTTCCAGCCCCAAAATCATCCATCCTTCTTTCCCCAATTCCCTGAGCCCAGACAATCTAATCTGGGAGAGGGGAGGCCAAGGGTGGAGGGGTACCCAAATCTTCCCAATCCGGGGTATTACCAGAGAAGGGATAGCTACCCTTCCCGGGATCAGCCCAGGGGAGAAAATAGAGCCTCGTATCAGCCTGAGCGGGTTTCACAACTTGAGCGCCAGGTCCAAAATATGGCACGGGATCTGGGTCACATACTGAGGGCTCAACAGAACCCTTAGATGAGCATGCCACCGCAGAATGCCCCAAACTCTGTGCCTGGTGCTCCAGAACAATGATGGGGGCAGCACCCCGATAACCCACCGGTTCCCATGGAGGAGGCATAAGGGGAAGGGGAGTGTAAAGCCTGGGAGGAAGCTTCCTTCCCAACTTGTAAACAGCCCCTGGAAAACCAGGAACCGGAAACAAAATCTCCTGCCCCTGAAAGCCTGCCTCCCAAGGAGCAGAGGGGGGGGTAGGAGAAACAAAGGACCCAAACACACCCGCTTTGTGGAGGAGGTACAGGTCTTTCGATTTGAGGGAGAGCGATCCTCAGAAGATCCTGGGAAAAGGATCTTCTCCTTCAGAGATGGGGAACTCCTCCCAAGGAAAAATGGGTCCCAAGAGATTCCAATCCAGACTGGGTAGATGTGGGGATTGAGCTGTCGCCGCCCATCATCCTATCCCAGAACCAACAAAACCAAAAACCCCTGGTTCAAACCCATCCTGGTGACTGCCTCCAAAAAGGCAGGGGCGGCCCAGAACCGGAACCAGGGGAACCTAAAACCGAATCAACAGACTGGGTAGATGTCGGGATTGAGCTGTCGCCTCCCATCATTCTATCCCAGAACCAACAATACCAAAATCCCATGGGTCAAACCCATCCTGATGCCTGCCTCCAAAAAGGGGGGGGCTGCTCAGAACCCGAAACCATTTCCAGTTGCCAACTTTTCCTTTCAGATTCCTCAGGCTCTTCACAGAATTCTGCCCAAATCTCTTCTCTCGCCATGTCCAAAACCAGAAAGTTAGCCCACCAGTTGTCCAAAAATGTGCATTATCTGTGCCCCCTTGAGGAGAAGGAGGGAAGATACTATGCCCCGGTACAAGTACAGGGGCAGGGTACAATTTTGGCACTGATGGACACTGGATCCCAACCTACCCTTTTGTCCAAAAGGGCCTTTGATTAACTAAATGCAGGAAGGGGGGAGAATTACAGTATTCTTCTCACCTCTCTTCCTGGACAACTGCAGAACTTTGACGGGAAGGAAATTCCTGTCGAGGGGACTGCAGAGTTGGACATTAAAATTGGGCGACACAAGGTGAAACACCCGGTCATAGTGGTGACTCCAGAGGGCACCCCTTGTTTACTAGTGAACAACCTCCTGAGAAGGTTGTCACCCCTAATAGATTGCGTAAACAAGGTCCTCTGGACCCAGACTAGCCGACCAATAAATTAAAATAGAGTGTCAACCATGTTAGTTTAAATGGCACCTGCCAGATGGTTGAACAAAAACCTGAACAAGTAGAATTTCACTTCCAGAACAACCAAATTCCAGACGTGACAGTAATAGCAGTAGGACAACAGACTGGTGATGGGGGTCTTCTCTATTTCTGAAAATCAACCTTCCTTCCAGTTTAAGGTGGTATTCCACACTGGAAGGAAACACCCTGAAATTCTTTACTAATCCACAATCAGAAACTCCCACTCCTATAGTCCAGAAAGATGTGAAATCAGCTCAGAGCCTGGCTGATATTCAGCAAATTGGAGAGCAGTTGTTCATCCCTGTTCAGTTAAATGATGGGAAGGACTCTGTTCTCGCCCGAGTGTGTGTGAACAACGGTAAGAGCTTCAACAGCAAAGCCATGTTCTGCCAACTCCCAAAAGATCCAGCCATTCCCACATTCAAACTGATAGACAAATGGGAAATTGACGTTTAAGCACCCAATTGCAAACATCTCCTGCCAAGCAGGTGTATGCTCAAAATCTCCATTGGCAACAAGAGTATAGTCCATAATTGTTGGGTCGTGCGAGACGTCACTGCCGCCTTTTACTTAGACAGTGACATTCTCAATCGCTTTGCCATTACTTTGGACCTAATAAACTTCAAAGCTTGGTCCCGATTACCGGAGAATCCCATGGGCTTTGATGACTCAGAAAAAGCATTTAGGTCAGCTCAATTGCTACCTTATGCAGTTGAAATTCAGATTAAAGAGGAAGTCACCATCCCAGAAAGGACCCTACAATTCTCCCTGGAAGTGAAAGTTAAAAGAGGACAAAAATTGAAAAACCCTGATGCTTATATTCATCTAAATGCTTCTCTCCAACAGCAAGGGTTAGGGGTAAACCCAACACCATTAGTCAACATAGAACATGAAACCATTCCAATAGAGGTGGATAACAGCGACTTACAGAGTATTACTCTAGCCGCAGGCACCATTATTGGAATGGCGGTTGATGACCGACATTTCTCCTTTGATTTAGGAAATGAACTGTTAGGACCAATCCCCAAGGACTGTTTTGACAGTGACAGTGAGGACAATACAACACCAGACAGGATTTTCACCCGGCATGGGGGGAAATTCCTGGTGTACACTTCTTGCCCTTATGGTAAGGAAGATGTGAATTGTGACTTCAGAGGGGATGAGGTGATTTTCCAGGTCCATGAGGGCTGCCTTTCCCAACTGAAGCCTCCAGTCCAAACCAGCACTCTGACCAGGGACTTCTCCACCCAGCTGGAGGAGGCCGCTGAGATAGCCAAACCAGAAGTCTTTCCAGGCTTCAGGCAGATGGTGGAAGAGAGAGTCAACCTAGCTGATGCCTGTGTGACTCTGGAACAGAAGCAAAAGTTGAAACAAGTTTTCTTGGATTTCCAAGATCTCTTTGCGGTAGACTCATATGACTGTGGTCGCACCGACATCCACACAACAACAATTCCCACAGACCCTGGAATGATTCCAGTGTTTGTGAAGCAATATCGTTTGCCTCTCGCATCCATGGAGTCCCTTACTGAAATAATTAAGAACCTTGAGTCCCGGGGAATAATCCGTCCAGTACACAGCACCTTCAATAATCCGGTGCTGGGAATATTGAAGCCAAACGGCCAGTGGAGACTCTGCGCCGACCTTAGGGAGCTCAACAAACTGGTCCATACTTCCCGATGGCCTCTGCCCTACATTGACCAAGGGTTGGCCCAGATCCAGGGGTCACATGTATTCACTGCAATAGACCTGACCAATGGATACTGGTCCGTGCCTGTCAGTAGGGAGGACCAATACAAACTGGCTTCTACCTTTGGGGGCCAGCAGTACACATGGACCAGGACTCCCTTCGGATACCTCAACTCCGGCAATGAATTCAACATTTTCCTACATAAGGCCATGCCCGACCTGGGTGCGAGGGGTAACCTGGCTTATGTAGATGATGTCCTCATCAAAAGTTCATCTGTGGAAGAACACATAGCAGAGATCTGTTATGTTCTGACACAGGGCCGCCGGAGCAAAACGTACCTTCCAGAAAGCACAGTGGTGTAGAAACCGTGTTAATTTCTTGGGGCATAAGATTACTCCTCAGGGTCTCTGTCCCCAAGAAAAGAAAGTGGAAGCACTTCAGAAACTGAAAGACCCCACAACTCTGCGGGAACTAAGGAGACTCCTTGGACTGACTAATTAAAGCAGAAAGTTCATTGAAGGCTACGCAGAGATCACTAGACCCCTGATTCATCTCTTGAAGGAGGGGGTCAAGTGGGAATGGGGTCCAGAACAATCCGAGGCAGTAAGACAACTCAAAAGAAGCCTCTCACAAGCGCCTTGCCTAGCTTACCCTGTCAGAAACAAGGAGTTCTTCCTGGAGACAGGGTTCTATAATATGTGCTTGATGGCAGTATTATACCAAAAGCATGACAAGGTCAATAAAGTAATCTTCTGTGTGAGCAAAACTTTATCCTCTGTGGAGGAAAAATTCAATGATTGGAAGAAGGCACTCCTGGCAACGGTGTGGGCATTGAGGAATTACCGCCCGTTTATCCAGGGGGAACACATCATAGTGGAGACTCCACACCAGCCTCTGCAATATCTCCAAAGTGACAGAATCCGGGCCGGAAATGTGAGTAATTCCTGAATTACTTCCTGGATTCTGTCAATGCAAGGTTTTCCTGTGGAGGTCAGATATGGCCAAAACAAGAAGAGTCCCCTCGCGCAAGGCCTGGCTGACTTGCATGATTGTGCCAGAGAAAACTGTCTCGAGGACGAAAGTCTAAAAATCAAGGACAACATGGAGGCATACCTTTATTCCCCACACAAAGTCTTTGAAGAAGACAAGTGTGAGGGAATGCCCACTGTCTATGTGGATAGATGCTCTTACCATGTTGACAACAACGGGGAAAAAGAACTTGTGGCCGGCGTAGGGAACGCATGGGTGAATGAGTCCCCAGAACCCTCCGCTGGCTACAAAATTGGTCCCCGAAGTAGTCAGGTGGCATAGTTGATGGCTGTGCATCAGGCCATCCTCAGTGGTGTCCAACATCAACTCCACGAACTGGTCATAATCACAGATTCGGATTATGTACGGAACGGGTTCGTGGGGCACCTGGTCAATTGGAAAACCAGAGGCATGTTATGTGCTGATAACAAACCCCTGAAACATGGGAAGTTAATCCAAAATATTGATGATCTGGTCACATCGAATGGGATGACCATCTACTGGAAAAATATCAAGGGTCACTCCAAAGAAGAGGGACCAGACAAAACTGGAAATGACTTAGCGGATCAGCTGTCCAAAACCGGGGCCATCCAAGGGGATCTAATCGAAATAGAGTCCCTGTTGGGCGAAATCCAGGTCACTGCTATCACTAGGTCCCAGACAAATGCTCACAATGATCTTGCAACTGCACAATGGAGTAAGGAGACCCCTGATGCTGATTTGATTACAGCTCAGAAGGGGGATCCAATAATTGGCAAGTTTTACCAACACTTTGAGGACCCTGAGAACTTTCCCCTGACGGATACCGATTACATTGGGAAAGAGGACCTAAGAGTGTTGATGAAATGTCCAAAAAGGTTCCGAATCCAAGACAGTTTGTTGGTAAGGAAATCCCAAGCTGGCCATGATCAGTGGGTGGTCCCTACCTCATTCTGAAGCCTGATGTTAAGTCACGCCCATGATGCGGCCACCGGCGGTCATAGGGGGTTTCACACAACACTGGAAATCTTAAGAGAGGTTGCATACTGGCCGCACATGGGGCAGGACCTCGACCAATACTTGAAGGGGTGTCTTGTGTGTGCACAATTTCAGCCAACATCCCTCACACACCGGGCGCTTCTCCAAAAGAGTGGAATGACACTGCCATGGTCAGTTTTACAAATCGACTTTGTAGGCCCCGTGATTCGCTCCGCTAGGGGGAATAAGTAATGTTGACGGTCACATGCTTGTTTACCAAGTAGGTGGAATGTCTCCCAGCCCCAAACTGCAAGGCAGAAACAGCAGCTGCCCTAATGATTAACCGCATCTTTTCCCGTTTTGGTCTACCTCAAAGGATTGAGTCAGACAGGGGTAGCCACTTCACCAGTGAAGTAATGACAAAGATGTGGGAGATACTGGGGGTCAAAAAGAAGCTACATATTGCTTACAGGCCAGCTTCTTCTGGGGCAGTAGAGAGATACAACCAAACCATTGTGAGCATATTAAAAATGTTTGTGGCAGATTCTGGGCCAAGTTGGGATATCCAATTACCTCTGGTCCTAATGGCCATCAGATCTACCCCTTCATCTGCAACTAAAATGTCACCATTTGAGTTGATGACCGGACGCAAGATGGTGCTTCCCCAGCATTTGCTCTACAGGACCCAAGAGCAGACACTGATAAATGCCTCCACAACTCATGAGTATGTGGAGAATTTAAGAAAACACCTCCAACATGCTTTTGCCTATGAAAACCACCAGGAAGGAATATGATGTGGGAGACCGGGTCTATCTATACAATTTCCAAAGGAACCAGGCCAAACAGCGAAAATGTTTGCCTACATGGAAGGGACCCTTTGAAATTATAGACAAGATCTCCCCTGTTGCCTACAAAATCTGCATCCCCAAAGGTAATTTGGCGGAAGGGGAAGATAAGTGGGTCCATATTAATCAGCTGAAGTGTTGCCATCCCAGGCACACTCTGCAACAACTGGAGGAATCCACTGGAATCCCAGAGGGGGCCGCTGCAGAGTAATTCAGTTCCAACCCTAAAATATTCCACATATAGCATATACAATTCTGTGAATCTTGAATATATATGTTCTTGTCTCCTAATTTAAAAAAAAAAATGTAAATGTTCATATCTTCTGATTTATAAAATGTATATGTTTGCCACACCATTAATAGTGGTGGAAAAATGTCTAGGAATGTGTATTGCCGCTTTGCTTTATCATCCTAGAGGAGATGAAACCATGGAGACTGACCACGGAAGGCGACCTGGGGACCGGGAGCAAAGATCCGAGGGGCCCGGGGTACCGCCCAATATTCCCATCAGGACCGGCAAGGCGAACCGATCGATCCAACCGGATGGAGGAAAAGATGCAGAACTGTGCCATCTACAGAATTGGGAGAAGATGATGCATACATACCAGCGTGTGGATCAAAACATTCTTTGCACCAGACTCCCCCTCGACTCAAATTCAAAGTGCAGTTGGGCGGGGGGGTTTGTCAAGGGTTTTGACCCATGTTGAATTATTAGACTGGGTGGATGTGGGGATGAGCTGTCGCCGCCCATCATTCCATCCCAGAACCAGGAAAACTGCTCGGTTGTGCGCACACCAAAATGGTTGTCTAACCTGTCACCCACCAGTGCCAGCATGATGGACCGGAAGCGCCAGGGGTGAAAGGTGGTGTCAAAGGAAAAATAACAGGCCTGTTAGCTTAAAAGCGCTTTAAAATCACCTTTGTTTCCCTGAATGCAAGCTCAAAATGCCTATTTTAAACATCACAAGATATTCAAAAATCTCAATGAACACCAGCAGACATTTGGCAGAATGTATTCTTGTGTGCATACAAAATCTGGGAAGATGAAGAGCCCAAAACAATGTTTATAACAAAACTGGCTGAGCTGTGGATGTCAGCAGCTTAAGTGAAATTGGACTAAAACCACTAAAATCGAATGTTTAAATTAAATGAGTGACCTACTTTTGAGTGTCACATAGTTTGCAACTGTTAAATGTCATGGTTTTGAACTTAGAATCAGCATTCTAGCTGCATGTGTAAACATTGTAAGTTTGATTTAAACTGGGAACAAACAGGACATTTAGCTGAAGCTTGGCTTAAAGAAATTGAATTCTGCCTGACAACTACCCCCGACAGGAGTTGAACTGGCTCAACAACTCTTCCCAGGCCTGGCTGCATCCTGCTGCCCCCACCAAAAGGAGATCACACCTCTCTGATTGAATTAAGGGAGGGGTACCTGCAGACTTCAGGAAGTTGAACAAAGCCCTGTCCTGGGCTCAGGCAAATGTTATATTGGGGGGGGTCGTAAAATGGCTTCCTCTTGGGAGAAACTGGGAGGAGCAGTGCCTGTGAGGGCCAGCTGAGCTTGGGGGAAGTGGATAAACCAGTTATTCCACCATGTGATGTGGGAAGCCACACCCCTTTTTGACCAGGGCATAATTTTAAAAAGATAGATAACTCATAGTGTGGACTGGTCAAAATTATATAAATAATATCATTATTCTTGGGATTTTTCCGTGCACATTTTAAAAGGCGTTAGGACTCTGTACCATGTTCTGAGGCAGAACCCCGCTATTTATTGTTATTGCAGACACTGTGTTTAAGCGAGACAAATGAAAATTTATTGGAATGTGTGTAGAAGGGGGGTGTACAGTTGTGTCAAATCTGGAAAGGTTTAAAGGTCGTTATCTGGATGAAAAGGGACAGAATTCTGTCAAAAGTGGACACAACCTCGTACAAAGACAGGGATCGGATGGTTTGGTACTACAGAAAATATGTTAACTGGACCTATAATATTAGAAAAATGGTACATAGATAAATGTGTTTGGATCAAATATAGATTTGTTTGCAATTTGACAGGGGAAGGATCCTCGGACCATAAAAACTACAGCATCACTCTGACTCACATTTCCTTCCCCCAATCAAGGGAGAGAGGAGGAATTGGCCAATGATAAGTGAGAGGGGCAGGTTTAGTTATGACCAACGCACACACCCACTTTCTTAAGACATAAAAAGGACCACTGAAAGACAGGCAGGACATTCACTTTCCACTTTCTTGCGGGACCCTTTGCCGGGAGACTCCAGACTTCAAATCCATCAACCTCCAGAGACCAGAGTTCCAGAGAGACCAGAGATCCAGAGAGACCAGAGATCCAGAGAGACCAGAACTGTGCAGTGCTGAGAGAAGAACCAGAGACCAGACCGCTGTGAAGAACCGCTAGCAGAAGTCCATCCAATCCTGACCAGATCGGTGACAAAGCCATTCCTGTCCAAAAGATAGTGTGAGTACTCTAGGACTGTGCCAGACTAATCTCTTAGTTTAAAATGATCTAATTAAAACTATTTTAACCTATTTAGAACTACCTCATAAGTATTGTGTGTGTCATTCTGTCCTTTTTAAAGCTGAAAACTGTCACCTGTCATTTGAACTTTTAAATTTAAAATCCGAAAAACTACCTTCACAAAATCGTCCGTATCTCCGGAACCGTTTGTGCTAGGAGCGAAATTTTCTAGGCTTTCTAACGAACCTAGAACCGACCTGCTACTCCTTATAGGGCCTCTGTAATTACGCTCGACGCACGCGATTAAATTTGCTGCGATTTGACATTTTGCACAATTTCAGCCACGTGTAAAAATCAGCAGCTTCTTGCTTTCCTTTGCTAAAATTCGTTTTAACCTGCTATTACTCATAGAGCATTGTTAAAGTGAGCCTGAACTAATATAAACTAGATATCACCCACCCTGAACCTCTACAGGGAATTGAAATCAATTTTAGCATCATTTCACTTCATTGCCACCACATTCAAACCATTTTGGGCCTGTGTTTTAAAATCATACCTGTTTTTCTCTAAGCTTGCTAGGGGGGAACTACATTTCGTATTGCATGTTTGTTGGGATTCTTGAAGACTGTGTGCTTTCCTTCCATTTCTTACATTGCATAGGGGACTGGGGGGGTGAATTGGCAGAGAAAAAGTGATTATATTATCTTTTGCTTAAATCATATCAAGTTATTTCTGTACTGCATTTCATTCCTCATTGCTTTTCCCTTAAAACCATAAAAGTATTTTCGCTGCCTTATCCATCCTATACCAACTCCTCATTGATTGTAAAGAAGTGTGCTAGTGTCAGGTTACCCATTGTTGATCAACATTATATTCATAAGTGTGATATCAATTATTAATTTATTATAAAAGTGTGATATATATATATATATATATATATATATATATATATATATTGTTTAATTTTTCAAATAAACCTTTTAAATTTGCAAAACAAGCCTCCTTCTTGGCTCAGTGGGGCCAAGGGGGATTCTAAGAGAGGGGTGTTATACAAGGGTTCATCATCCAGATTATAACTTGCCATAAAAATATATAAATAAGGGCTTCCCTTGGGCATCCCAGACAAGGCACTGACTTAGTGGCATTGCTTGACTGGAGTCACTTACACAACCAGGACCACATACTCAGAGAATTCTAGATTTTAGAACAGTATCTTAAATTCAGCCCCTGCGCTGCATAGACTTGGCTGTCAATGCAGCTGTCAAATTGTCAACACTCTGTGCCACTGGAGAGCATGAGCTTCAGATACGAGTACTGATGCAGCAGGGCACAGGCATACATTCTGTTTTTGGTATGGAGCTTATAAAAGGGGAATCTAATTGACAGAGTGTCTTTCCAGAGTTGTAATTACCCATATCATTGTATTAATTAAATACAAATAAAAGAGGTCAGGGCTTCTACACCCTTGCACAATGGCAATCTGTCACAAATTTGGTCCACATTGCCAGGCACTACCATATGTCAGGCACACCTTAACATGTCCATGCTTTGGCACACAACAGTAATATACATGCAAAGTGTACCAATTCAAAAGATAGTAATATCGACAAACCAGTGCCTGCTTTTTTCATCTAACATCACCATAGGGTAGCAGATGGTGAAGAAACAGCTTGCAGAAAAGACTACATGTCATATGTCAGTGTCCTATCTTCTATAAGCATGTCATTTTAAATGTTTATACAGCACTTGTATGTTTTTAAAACATTTGAATTGAAGAATTACGAGTACCATAAATCAACATGAAGAGCGCCTAAACATGTGGAGTGGCAGACACCAGCAGTTCTACATGAGTGTATTCCACATGCCATCCTAGGCATGGACGTACTCTGCCAAGCCAAATCTGGCATGGGGAAGACAGCAGTTTTTGTGCTTGCTACACTTCAGCAGATTGAGCCGGTGGATGGGCAGGTACGTGGATGCTGCATTACCTTGGTTCTAGGATGTGGGATTCATTGTGATGAAATATAACTATTTTTTAGCCGACACCTGCGTAGATTTCTAGCTGTAGTTACTGTTATTATAACACTTTAGTGCTTATGCACACTGTTGGTGGCTGAAGTGCTCCGATTTTCACTGACATAGCAATCCCTTTCGTTCACTTAATTTTGAATAATTGAAACTGGTGCATTCATGACCTTAATGGCTTTGTACACCTATTTCAGCGTACTGTGAAATAATTTGTCATGCCTTGTAAGCCCCAATCTACTCTGGACACCTTTCTATATCTGAATTCAAGGGCAATCACCTGACAGTCTTCATGGATGGCGAGTTGAGTATTGTGCATGTGTAAGTCGCTTGCTTATACAGCAAGACATTGTTCAAAGCACCCACAGGGCAAAGGGGACGGGGGACATGGGAACAATGGCAAATAATACACTGATACACAGGGGAGGGACGGACCTACTAGGCCTTGTGAGCATCCAGAACGAGCAAGTGTAGGGAGAGAGAAGTATTAGGGGTAAGTGCAAAGAGTTCCACAGAGGGAAGTGCTTGGCAGAGATTGCTTGGTACAGAGTGATCCCTGCCAGTAGTACATGCGGCCTGTGAACACAAGCCAGTGTGCGCCCGAAGACAAGTGCTGGGATGGGGCAGGGCTGAGAGGGATTGGGCAGAAGGCTAGGACCCAGGAGGATGCATGAACCCAGGCCGCCGATCTCAGTGACTTTGGGGTGTAGGCAGGAGAGTGAGGTGGGGAAGGAGGGGGTGAAGACGAAAGTCTTGAGGCGCGTCTGGAATTTGAGATTAAACTCAAGACGGAGAGGAATGTAGAGCTTTTTCTGAGGAGGCAGTGAGCGGAGAGCTCTTCCTCCAGCGTGTTGCTTAGAAAAGCTACTGACAAGCAGAGAGTTGGAGCCAGAGGAACATAGAGTTCTGGAAAAAAAAGTATTTGGTGAGCAAGTTGTAGATAGATTGGATCTCAGCCCCAGACAGCTGTATGGATTATGCAGAGGGATTAGAATTCGATCCTTGCAGCAAACAGGAGCCAATGGAGGGTTTTTAGTGCTGGAGAGATACGATTCCTGGGCTTGGGGCCAATTATAATTATTGCAGCCTTGCGCGCATTTGGAGGAAGTGCTTTAGTGATTTGCTGTCGGCTGTGGAGGCCACAGGTCGTTCCTTTCAACTTAATCTCCTACTTCCATCTCTAAAGTGAGAGATACGAAATTAAGCCCCACCCACTTTCCCAGAATCCATTAAAAAGCACTGGCCGCACGCATTTTTCGTGCGCGCATTTGGAGGAAGTGCTTTGGTGAATTGCTGTCGGCTGTGGAGGCCACGGATAGTTCCTTTCAACTTAATCTCCTGTTTCCATCTCTAAAGTGGTACAGAGTGATTTGAACATTTCCAGGAACTAAGGACTATATATAAGCCCTGTGTACACTTAAAACATGTAATATATATTCTTCTTTCCCTCTTTTAAAGAGATACGAAATTAAAGCCCACCCACTTCCCCAGAATACATTAAATAGCACTGCCGCGCACATTTGGTGCACGCGCATTTGGAGTAAGTGCTTTGGTGAAGTGCTGTCGGCTGTCAGATGGCTGTGGGCGGTCGATAAAAATAACCCTGGTTTTGCTGTTGTGCTATGCACCATCGGTGCGCGTTTAGACTATTACTGCATGTATTGAATGAAAAAGTGTGGAAAAGTGATACTGCTATAAATTGAAGTACGACGTCTTCAAATACTAGAGATATTGTATGAGAAGACGACGATGGGTGCTACGGTGGCGTTGCTTATTGTGAAAGTTGTGAAAGCTTGTTGAGCTGGTGGGAAGAGAGATTGTAATCTTTGATTACCGTGTGGCTAGACTGCATGCGATCAGCCTAGCGGGCTTACAAAAATGATAGCAAAAAACCGTGCAAGAAACGTGCAAACAAGCACCGGTCTGATCAAGTAAATTGCTGCCTTGAAATGGTGTTGTCTTTGAAAATGGGCATGCCGGCGCAGTGTGGAATCACGGCGTGCGCTCTTGAGCCGATTCGAACGCCCACGTCATCTTCCCGTACGATCCATCTAGCGAGGACGTGCAAATCAGCCACAAACACTCGCTTGTGCTCAGTAATGGCTGATATATGAACATTCTGTGCTCCCGGGGGCAAAGTAGGAGTAGGTGTGGATAGGCAACACCCTACTTTTCCTTCCTGTAGCACAGCTAATCTCTCTACCTTTAAGGAGGGTGGGTTGGCAGCGTATATTGATTCCCTCATTGCTGCGGGTGCTCTCACATTAATTAACCATCAACTAGACTCTGGGGGGTGGGGGGGTGGAGTGTGTAGAGACGGATTTAAGGGCTCTGATAAAATCCTGCAGGCAAACTTAGAAAATAACGAAAAAGATGAGTGTCTCTAAAACTCATTTGCCATCTAGTACTGAAGAGAGCATGGTCATAGTTACGGATGCGCTGGGGATTGTACATGAAACCAGCGCAAATAGCTCGCTGACCAGATGCAGCAATAATATCCAAGATCAGGAAGAGGTCTTGAATATGCGAGAACTGTATCAATCACCTCTAATGTTCTCTCCCACGCAGGGGCCTAGGAGACACATACAATCTGGGGGGGGGGGGCAGGGGTCACCTTGGGGACTATGCTTTTTTAATGTATTTATTGTGTTTTAGTCAAAGAACTCGACTTTTCACAACATTTAAATTAAAATAGCAGCACGTATTAAATAACAAATATCATCACTGTATAAAACAAGAGAAAAGAAGAAAAGAAAACAGAAGAAAATGAAAGGATGCAGCAGCAAAGAACATGTCTTTGTATGTTGCATTTCTGGATTTGTCATCTGACTATGAGCTCATGGTAAGAGAGAGGAAATAACAATTACTTTCAGAGGGCCACAGCTAGGACGCCAGCTCGTTAAGAGGCAGATCACCTGTATGTGGATTCCTGCCAAATAAAGGAGTTGCAGCCTTTTCTACCAACTGCAAGTTGCTACTTTTTTTGTGTGGGGCAAGGAGACGTGTGTGTCTCTTGGAACAGAAGGATTGGGGTTTCAAAGAAAGATGAAATATTGCTTGTACCTCTGAGTAAGCCCTGTTATTGGAGTAGAGGGACCAGGTGTTTGATGTTGCTGCTTTGACTGTCCTCCGAGGTGAGGGGGGTACAGCAAACAAGGAGGATGAGCGATCGCAAGCCCACCCCCTTATAAAAGCACTCCCCAGGTCCGCGGACGGATGCGTCGGACTCGGGGGATGTCTAGTAGGTGGGGTGTATGTGGACCCAAGGGGGTGGCCAGAGGGGCAGTCCGCTATGTGGGCTGCCCCTCTAGCACCCCTGTGAGGGCCGGCCATGCCTCTCACGATGAGTCTGGTCCCTCTTATTCCATCTCATGCTGGCTTTAGAGCCTAGCCTTTCTTTGCCTTTGTTATTCTGAATGCAGAGCTGGACTCTGTTCCTTTCTCGTTTAACATTTGCTGCAAAGCCTGATCTATTTGATTCTCGCCATATGTTACTAGGACGGCAGAGCATGGGTCCTCTGCCCTGTTACACTATTCAAATAGCCCCTCTGGCATTTCTTTGCCTCTCCCTTAGCTCACTGCTTGCTTGCTTAATACATACCTCCTTGCTTGAACACTCAACATATTCTCCCTAACACAGCAATGGCAGCTGCAGTCTGTCTTAACTGCTATTTGTTCAGTGTCTTGAATTGGGCTCTTATTTCTGCTTTACTGTCTGCCGGGGAAAGGTATTTGCCAGTCACTGCCATAATGGTTCTACCTGGCCATAAGAGGGCAACAGCTAGCCAATATTGGAAGAACATGGGCATGCTATGCCAGAGGCATGCAACTGCCTTCCTACTGCCTACAAAAGAGACAAAACTGTTGCCTTTGTTTCTAACAGTAATTCAGTGGATGAAGAAACACGAGAACACACATATTGCTTATAAATGAAGGGAATGATGTCACACTTGGTTAAGCCATTTTGATCATGCCAGGAGGTAATTTCCAGCTGCAACGAAGGGATTACCTTTTAGACTTCTGGCTTTTAATAATGTTAGTATCACCTGGAAAGCACAGAGGTTGCTCAACAGGGTTCCTAGAGCACGAGGGGTACCCTACTCGAGGGCATGGATGATTGGAGGGCATTCTTGCCGTGGTTTGGAGCCTGGCCCTAACAGCCATGATGGGGGGAGGGGCCTATTACTTTTGGTTGTACGTACCCTTTGAGGGTGGGCAGACATTGCCTCCTGCTTTAGCCCACTAACTGCTCTGCTTTGCAACTTTATCACACACACCTGTCAGATGGCATGTAACTCAATGCTACTAATGTTATCAGCCTCAAAAGACTGGAATCCTTTGCCACATCAACTAGGGTACAGGCTTGCCACCTGAGACTTACCCATGTCTGAGTCGGCATCTGTCGCCCTGTGGGGAAGACACACAGAAAGAGCAGGGCACAGTGCCCTTGTGGGTTTTTCACACGTCTTCCTCAGGGTGGGAACAATTCACTCCACAGAGAAAGTGGCACATTCTGGGCAAGATTCTCCCACATTGACAATGTCACCCAAAGAGCTAAATTGGCCATTTGAAATACTTCTGTCGACTTATTATTGCGCAATCCACACTGATGGTTTAAGCACCTGTTTAACGTGAGATTGCAATTAAGGACATTTGCCAATGCACTCAAGAAGCACAGGACACCCTCTTACCAGCGACATGCCATGCTCACTCATTCTGATCACAAATTGCCATTTATCTGGGGTCATGTTAAATGTATTTATTTATTTATTAAATGTGTAGCATCACGCAAAACCCACAAGCATTAAGGCACAAAGTAAACTGCATGGAGTGGACCACTCCCATTGGCGCAAGTTTTTACTTTTCAGCCACAAAATGGAAGATTTTAGCATAAAAGGCAGGTGAAATCACATTGCTTTTCCACTGTGGAAGAGTGTAAATACCTCGCGCAATAAGCAATTGCTGGCGGGATTGACAATGGCTTCCTCTGGACTCCGCCCACTTTTACCAGGTTTAATTTCCAAGGAGATCCCAGAGGAATCCCTTTCCTTATTTCCAGCATGAGAATCCATGCTGGCAGGAAGGCCGCATTTGTCTGGTGGAGCGGGAAATACAGGGGGTCCTGGTGTGTCCACTCGGGTCCCAAACTCCACCCAGAAAATGCACAAAAATCCGGCCAATTAGGAAAAGCGACAGTAATAGTGTTTTCCACGACTTTTTCTGAACCAATTGACCTGGAAAATGCTGTGTTGCATCGGAAGCTGAATGCATTCACTCCGCATATTATCCCACCGGAAGATTAAGCCAGGTGTTGAACACAGGTGTTACATATTTCTGTGCATTTGGAGTATTAACTCACTGAGCGACCTTACAAATGACATCTCTTCTGGGGCTTTACCGTCTTAACCCCTTAACTGCCATGGGTATTTCTGCCAAGGCCTTTTTTGGTGATTTCGGTATGTTGCCATTCAATCCCTTGTAACTTTTTTGTTACATAAGATATCTCAGCCAAATTTGACCCCTTTTTCCCCCAAATGTAGGCGGTCGTAATGTTTCAGAATTTGGTGGGGATTGTGGGTAATAAATTCTGGGGCGATTCACACAAGTCAGACCATTGTGGATTCCCACACGTGTCCTCTTTTCAGAAATACATGAGGTTCCCTGTTTTCCTTGGTGGCTTCGACACCATAGGCCCAAATCTGTATGTTGTCCACATGAGCAAAAGCTGCTCTGCCGAAAGGCTTGGGGTTACCAGTGGGTTAGCCTTTTCCCTTTGCACCCAGGTAGGTGCACCCACACATGTGAGGTACCGTTTTCGTTGGGACACCTGTGTGAACGCAGGATGGTAGGACATGTGTTGTTGGCAGCGTGTTTCGGTGGGTGTCCAGAGTGAAATGTCTTATTGTGTTTTTTCCACCAAATTTCAGAGACATTTCCCTCTGCCCACCCATCGAAACATGCCACCAACAACAGATGTCCTACCTTCCCGCGTTCCCAGAGGTGTCCCGACGAAAACGGTACCTCATATGTGTGGATGCACCTACCTGGACACAAAGGGAAAAGGCTAACCCACTGTTTACCCCAATCTAGCAATCTGCCCCCAGCGAGGGCTACATGAGATGCCCCCCATCTATTTGGGGTGGAGGGGAGAGGGCCACCCCCTTTCCACTAATAACATCCATGGTGGTTCAGTGTCCCCCCACACCCACCAAAAACAAGTTATAATTTGTTTTATTTTTGTTTTGCCCCTTTCCTAGGGGCAGATGGGCACAAATGTGTGGCCATCTGCCCCGGGGGGCAAAATGTACTGCCCCAGGCTTGGGGGCTGGATCTACCAATATTTGCAGTGGCCTCTACCCCCACCCCAAACGGATGGGGGGCATCTCATGTACCCCTTCCTAGCGGCAGAAATCTGCCCCCAGGGAGGGCTACATAAGCTGCCCCTATCCACTCAGGGTGGGGGGAGAGGGCCACCCCCACTTTCAAACACAAAAAAATCCTGGTGCTCTAGTGGGCCCCGCCGGGCCCCTCACCCCCACCCAAACAAGTTATAACAATGTTTTTTTTTGTTTTTCCCCTTCTCTAGGGGCAAATGGGCACATGTATGTGGCCATCTGCCCCCGGGGGGGGTCAAAACGTACTGCCCCAATCTTGGGATGGTGGTTGTGTCAATAGTTACAGTGGCCTGTCCCCCCTACCCCAAATGGATGGGGGGCATCTCCTGTACCCCTTCCTAGGGGCAGAAATATGCCCCCAGGGAGGGATACGTAAGGTGCCCCCATCCACTCAGGGTAGGGGAGAGGGCCACCCCCCCTTTCAAACACAAAAACACCTGGTGGTGTAGTGGGTCTGCCCGGTACCCCCACCCCACCCAAAACAAGTTATAATATATTTTTTGTTTTGCCCCTTCCCTAGGGGCAGATGGGCACACTTAGGGAGGGGGGAGAGGGCCACCCCCTTGCAAAAATCCCTGGTGACTAGTGGCCCCACCCACACCCACCTAAAACTATGTTAAAAATATATATTTTTTTGTTGTTTGCCCCCTTCAGTGGGGACAGATGATCACCCATCTGCCCCCAGGGTATTCCCCCCCATGCTTTGGGGGTCAGGGGGAGAGGGCTGCTTACATAGTAAGCAGCCCCCTCCCTTCACATCAAAAACAGATCCCTGCGCAACACACCAAACATATTCTGGTGGGATAAAAGACATTACATCCCCCCACTTACAATTGTGGGGGGATTTGTCCCCCCTGTCCACCCCATGTCCTACGCCCATGCTCCCACGGCTAAAAACTCATTGGTTTTGTCATGTTCCTTTACACAACCAACACCCCGAAGAAACCACTCTGCGCCTATTGAAAAACCCCAGGCAGTGCCGGGGAATTTCGTGATACGTCTGGAAACGTCTCTTCAAACAATGAATGCTGTGCTATTCTCTCTCACAAGATTATATGACACTTTGGACACAAAAATTAATGACCAGCATACGTTGTTATTACAATTGATGCAGGGGAAAACATTTACATCAGACTGTTTATATTGTGAGAAACGAAGTATTGTAGTGGATGATACAGTGGTAAACCAAACAACAGACACGCATTAACTGAAACCAAACCAGGAAGAAGTATTGCTTATTGATTGTACTCAAAATCAACAGGCAATAATGCAACTTGGTACAAGGAAATAAATGGTGGGATATAATGGCATTGAAAACAAGCCGATGCCTACAGAAAATCTCAAAGATAAGAGTGTGGCGAATACTCCTGCCTCTATACTAACAGAGCAAAATGAGGAACGTAAAGTTGAGCAGTCGTGCTCCAAAAAAAAAGGCGAAAACAAAAAACTTGAAAGACGATAATGGAAGTATTCAAATAGCAAAACAGAACAAGGATGATGCACAAGCTCATGATCAGGCGACAGAGAATATTAATGCACCCACTTATAACATCTTTGACAAGAAAAACAAAAATTTGAGTGTAACACCTTTCATTGTGAAGAAGAAGCCTAGTAATGTAAAGACAGTGGCTAACTCTAAGATCACTGGGACACGGCAGTTCATCCAATCCTTAACTATGCCGAAAACTGCTGCGGCTGCAGCTCACACAACCAATGCCAACAAATATCGGAAAGTGCTGTTCCAAAAAACAGGGCAAATACGACAGACCCAGAGTGTGCCAATGGTGTATGAACCATTGGACAATCTGGTTCTACTGAGTAAACATCAAAATGATGAGGTAGCTGAAAATATAAAATATGAACAAGACAGAACAAGAGCCCAAAATGAGCCTAAGGCCTCAGCCCTAAATCAAAAAGGACAGCCAAAAGTGAGAATGAATGATGAGAGAGCGCAAAGCGATTCTGCAGAGTTGAATGTGAGAAACGGAATAACAATTTATGAATGGAGAGGAGAAATAGATAGATAGGGAATAGAGATTGTGAGATGGGTCTCTAAAGAGACCCATCTCACAATCTAATAAGCATGACTCCATAATACAAAGAGAACGAATTGGAAATGAACAAACACCTAAGATAAATGATACTAAGCAATTCCAATCTCAGAAAGTCTAGGGCAAACTCTGTGCCGAGAGAAGTCTTTCGAACGCCGCAGAGAAATCAGGGTCTAAATTATTTGACCCTGCAGTGTCGCTCGCTCCGCTTTCACAGTTTTGACTTAAATAGGCAATCAGTCATGAAAATATTTGCAGATGTACCAGCACTAGAGGGAATATGCTCTGGGGATATAGATCAGATAGAATTTGTCCATCAAAACGATCTCTCTGTGGTGAAATTGTGGATGAAGTCACGATTTGTTAAGAATGCTCTGTGGCAGACTAAATCTGACTTGTATCATCTGGGGTTTCTTTTATTGAACCAATCTTCTTTGGATCACCAACATGCCCCGAAATTAGGGAACCAATATTTGTCTAGAACTCGTTGTGATCCCAAGGCTCTGCCCCTAAATCATCAAGCGGATCTTCCAAATTAACTAGTCCATAACCCTACTGCTTGTCTTCTAGCTTCTTGGAATACAAGAGGCTTTAAACATCTGACCAACTCAAAAGACAATCTGTTGGGGAATTATGATATATTGGCGTTTCAGGAAATATGGCTGTCTACCCCTCCTATATGAGACAAACAAATTGTAGCAGTGGTTCCTGCCATTGTGCATGTTAAAGGTAGGCCAATGGCTGTAATCATGGTGGCAATAAAAATATCCCCCAATATCAAACTAGAACCATGGTTCTCTCCTAATAGTTTCCTCCATATGGTGAAAATAAAAACTAACATGAAAACCATCGGTTTAATAAATGTCTACTGGAATCATGCGGCAATTGCTGACAATTCTTTTTTTGATGCAGTAGAGGAACTATTGAACCTTACGGTATTGGATTGCAGTTGTGATCATGTAATAATCACAGGTGATTTAAATATAAACAACATGGAACAAGCGGGGAAAACATTAACACCGGCAGCTACAAGATGAAAGGTGATATGCCGCCTCAAACCACTTGGCACAGAGGACCACAATCTGCCCTGATTGATTATACCTTTGTTGACAGTGGATTGTCTACTCAAATATCCAAGTTCCATGTTGTTGCTCAAAGGGCAAGTGATCATGATGTTCAGTCTACACAATGGTCCTAGTGTTTTGAGGGAAACATTTATGAAACCTCTCTGTTATGCAACATGACTCTGTACATTGCCCAAAATAGATTCTATTGGACTCCACAATCATTGGGGGCCCTGAATGAAAATTTTGCTTGGGCCTACAATGATTGTATGGTAGCAAGCCCGCCAAATACTGCTTCATATGTAGAAGAAAGGCAAATATTCATAGTCAAGAAGAACACGACTAAAGTTACAGGACTTGAATGTTACACACTTATGATAAGGAGGTGGCTGTACGAAAATCCCAATATAGAACTTATAAAAGAAAGATTCTAAGGTTAAATATTGATGAACTTTAAGTGCAAATTAAAACTCTGAAATGTAAATATAAAAACTGGTTGAAACCAAGACATGCGTATATATGAACCAACAGGATGCTGAGAGCATGCTATGCAGATTGCAATCTAAAAATTCGGCAAAAATGTGGTCCCTCCAAAAAAATACGCAGCGTAGAGTTCAGATGGTGTACCAAATTAATCCAAATTCTGAAGAGGTGTGGGTCGCCTTTTATAAATCTCTATATGCTGATACAAAAGTTATGAGTAATGGTGATATTAAGGAAAGGAGGCAAGATGGGGATTTCGATTTTGATATGGATGATATATTGTTTTACATCTCTAAGTTATCAACATCATGAGCACCTGGACCTGACGGGTTGTCAAATTATAGGATAAAAACACATCCTGTGGCTTGGGCCCAAATTTTTATGATTATATTTCAACAAAGAGTGAGGACTCGGCAGATCCCTCCTTCTTGGAGGAAGTCTATTACCATCCCGATCAATAAAAAGCCAGACAATGCTGATACGTCCAATTACAGACCCATTTCTCTTTTGGACATACCGAGCAAGTTATTTGCAAGATTGTTACTAAGAGATTTGAATAAATGGCTGGACGCAGCTGGAATGAGAGACCCAAATCAAACAGGCTTTGTGCCTGGGATGGGTACTTCCATTAAATTGCATATCCTGGAAATCATTAAAAGACAGAATTTCCAGGTGGCTTTCGATTCTGTATGTACAAAACTATTGATATAAAAATTGATAAGTGCGAACTGTCCTAATTATCTAGTTTTTTGGATGAATGAACTTCATTCCAAGACAACATTCCAAATTAGGTTAGCATTGGACGGAACGTTATCAGATCCAATCGAAACAAGTAGAGACCTAAAGCAGGGGTGTATTTTGGCTAGTACAATGTTTAATTTTTTTTGTTTCCTCTGTGCGCTATGTGTTTATTAGTATTATATCGGATGCCCCTCATATAGGGGGTCGGCCATCCCCTGGTTGTTCTATGCTGATGACCTTGTGCTATTGTCTAGAACTCCTAGGGGTTTGCGTGTCCTTCTATCTTGCCTGAGTGAGTATGCAGATGTAAATCTGCTGAAAATCAATCAAGTGAAATGTAAAGTAATGATGTTGGGCCTGAAAAGAGCCTCATTGGTAAAATGGGAACATGAGACATACAGAATGTAACCATTGAGGTAGTGTCTGAGTATAAATACCTGAGTATTTCAATCAGTAACGATGTGAATGATAAACCATATTATAGAGATCTGGACCACAAAATGAGAACTGGTATAGCCCAAACAAAAATCATACAGTCCAAATATGGTAAATTATTTCTCTTACCGGCATTGACATTTTATAAGCAGAAATGTACCCCAATTGTGACTTATGGGCCTGAAACGAGAGATATGATAGCAGAGAAAGAATGGGTAAAAATGGAAGGTCGGTTTTGGATGGCGATCTGTGGATTACCTTTTTCGGTGTATCTGATGTGTCACGAAATGGGCATGTAATCCCTAAATGCCATTTATATGTGGAAAGTATTTTCCGTGTTTTTAAAGTATTTGATGGTTATTGATGAAAATTGTGTAATGTTCACAATAGGAAAGTTCATGCTGAAGACAGAAAATTATAAGATTGTTATGTGGCGAAAATGGATAAAGTTATTGATGGAGGAGTCGGCATTGATGATGACCTTCTCATCAATAATCCCGAAAGAGCTGAAAAGAAATTGTGGCTAAATGATTGGATCAAAACCCGAGAATCGTGTATGCAATTGAGAGTATTCAAAAAGCAATCATATAGAATTAAAGAACTACATACTGTGGAACAGTATATGGTAAGATTTCCAGATCCTATATCCTATATGCGAATAAGATTCAATATCTGCCATACCAATGAAGTTCGTTCTAGCTAAAACTTACCCTGAATGGACATTCTAGATTCTGCTTAGTCCCACTGCAAATGGTGACATTAAAACATCTGGTTGTTGAATGCCAGGTTTTAAGTGGGAGAAGAATGCATTTCTTCAAATATATGTTTAAGGGGCAGTGCACAATGGACTCTGATGCACTATGGAATATTTTGTACAATAGTCAAACAACTAAAATTAATTTAGCAATGATAATGTTTGTACAGTCTTTAAGCTTAATGGACCATGCAGATATGATTGATCTTAAAGCTCTTCAGCCATTGAAATAGTGTTCAACCAAGCCCAAGGATGGGTGTATACTTTTGTAATGGAATGTGGATGTTAAAATGAAACCAGATTTATAAAACAAAAGAGGCATGCAGGAAAGTTGAATTGGCATCATCAAAATGAAGTGGGACGTGAAATGTTGAATTGCATTTAGAAATGGAATATAATACATGATATGTTCAAAAAGCTGAGAATTGTCACATTGTAAATAATTGCAAAACTCTTGTATAATGTTTTGACAAGTAGTGTTTTATGTGTTTTATTATTATGTAATTTACTATTGCAGCCTTATTCTGGACCAGCTGGGGGGTGGGGAGGGCGGTGCAAAGTAAGTAGGAGGCTGTTGCAGTAGTCCAGCCTAGAGTACCAGAGCTCTGGAGGCATTGATCTTCTGGAGAAAAGGAAGGACACCTCTGAGGGAGGTGGAGTTAAATGGGCTGCCTTGGTAAAGTCCAAATGTGAGGGAGTTAAGAAGTCTCAAATTACTTCAAGGTTTCTGACTTCAATAGCAGGAGAGGGGTGAGAGCCCATAGGTGGCCAGAGTGAAGTGGGGGAGGGGTTATATGATGTGTGCAGTGCAAAAAGATGAGCTGGTGTGATTATTGTAGTTGTCAGTAGAGCCTGTTGGGTTGGGTGTGTGTGTGTGGGGGGCAAGGGGTTCTTGTCTTCACTTATTCATTGCATTTGTTATACGCCCAAACCCAATGGCATCACAGCGTATGTTACAAGAATATTATGTCGCTTGACTGGTTACATGGGAAAAGCAGGTTACAAAGAATCGATGGCAAGAAGGTTAGCTTAATTCAACGTATTATAAAGAATAGCATGATAGTGTACAAGACTTAACATGTTATGTTATGTTATGTTATGTTATAAAAACTTGTTAAAGCCCAGATACACCCAAAGGCATCTTGGCGCTGGCCACTGAAGAGGAGTCAAAGTCCAGAGCGACCGACAACACCATAAGAGTGAGATGGCCTAAAACAGAGTGGTTTTCAACAACCGGCGGAAAGTAAGGTGGTCTTCAGTTGCACGGAGAGCAGTAGGCAACTTGTTCCAAGCTATAGCAGCCGCCACTGAAAAGGCACGGCCTCCCATGTGAGCCAGACGATAGCGGGGGGCAGTGAGAAGACACGCAAACTGAGAGCACAGTAGACAGGAAGGAGTGTAATGAACAAACTTTGCCTGGAGATACTCAGCACCCAGGCCATAAAAGGCACGATGCACCAGACACAATGATTTAAACAGGATCCGGCTGGCCACGGGAAGCCAGTGTAGTTTCTTGAGCAGAGGGGAAATATGAGATTCAAAGGGAGGGCGGAGTATAGAGCGAACAGCAGAATTTTGCAGCAGTTGAAGCCTTTGGATCAGGTAACGGGGCTAGGCCAAATAGAGAGAATTGCAGTAGTTGAGAGTGCTGAGAACCAAGGCTGCAACTACCGGGGCCTGGCATTCAGCAGGAATAAAGGGCAAGACTTTCCACAGAATGCAGAGTTTAAAGTGACCAGTACTACATACACTAGCCACCTGATTGTCAAGGGACAGAGAGGCAGAGATTTTGACACTGAGATTGCAAACCAATTGAACCGGAAGAGGAAGAGGGCCAAGGCTCGAAGGCCAGAATTGTGAGGCCCAAAAGAGAAGGGGGGACGAAGTACCCACAACCAGGACCTCGGTCTTACTGCCATTTAATTTAAGCCAAATAGTCACCATCCAGTGCCCCAAATCCTCCAGGCAGTTCCTGAGTCGTGCAGCGGTCTCAGCTTGAGTAAGATCGAGGCGGACAAGAATCTGTGTGTCGTCCACATAAGAGTAGTAGCGGAAACCATGTGAGTGGATAAGAAGCAGAAGAGATCTAATATAAATATTAAAAACGATAGGAGAGAGTGCAGAGCCCTGAGGAACGCCACAGAGAAGTGTAGCCAACTTAGATCAGACTGGGGGAAGAGAAATAGACTGAGAGAGTTCAGACAGAAACTATGTGAACCAATAAAGGAACCGGCCAGAAAGACCAGCATTGGAAAGACGAGAGAGCAAGATGGAATGATCGACGGTGTCGAAAGCAGCCGACAAATCTAAAAGTAGGGCTTCTCTGACACCACCCTTGTCCACCAAACATACCAGGTCATCAAGTACCGAGTTCAAGACAGATTCAGTGCCCCTCCCGGGGTGGAAACCAGACTGAAAAGGATCAAAGAAATGGGAGGACTCAAGAAAGTTAGAGAGAAGAGGGGAAACCAATGCCTCCATCAACTTCATGAGAAAAGGAATAAGTGAGATAGGACGAACATGGAGAAAATATCAGTTACGTTCCTAAGATATTGAACATATTAGAGTGGTGGCTGCTTAGAACTTGTTAAAAAGCCAAGTTTTCATCAATTTCTTGAATTATGGGTGGGATGGCTCAACACTAATGTACTATGGGAGCGAATTGCATAATATGGATGTTGCAACAGGAAAGCTAGCTCCCCCGCTCTTGATATTTTAAATCGGGGGATGAGTAACAGTGGGTTGGTGCTGGATCTAAGTGACCTCGTCGGGATTTTGTGGGCAACACGTTGATTGAGTTAGGTGGGTGCTTCATGTTCGATTCGGTTGAGTGATGGTAAGAGTTTTATGAAGAATACTTGCTTGAATAGGTAGCCAGTGCACCTCTCCTAGTGTGTGAGATATGGTCACTTTTTTATTTTTTATCTCAAGAGCTGCTCTGAGGGCTTTGTTTTGCAGGAGTTGAAGTTTATCTATATTCCTCTTGGTGGTTCCTAATAGAAGTACGTTGCCATAGTCTAGCTTTGAAAATATTGGGGCCCTTGCTAGTATAATGCAGTTTTGGGGGGTGAGGAATTGTCTACTAATGGCAGTAAGTTTGGCCATATAGGCCGTAAATGATGCGAGTTGATATGTTTATTCATGGTAAGGTTTGAGTCCAAGTACACTCCTAATGTTTTGACCTGTTTAGATATTGAAATGGATGTACCTTCTATGCTAATAGGTGTATTCAGGGTGCAACCTTTTTAGTCGAGTTTGAGATCCTATGATGAGAATCTCAGTTTCTTCTCCATTAAGGCATGTGGCCATCCAGTATTGGATGCAGGAGTATATTTTATTAATGTTGGCGGTGTCTTGTACCAGATGGCCCGTGATTGGGATGAGGATGTGAGTATCGTCCACAAAATTGGTGCAGATAACTCCCATGTCATCTAGTGCTGTAAACAGGAGTTTGGTGGAAGCATTATATAAAGTAGGAGAGAGGCATGAGCCTTGGGGTACTCCTATTGGTACAGGTATAGGGTCAGCTGCATCCTCACCTATGGCTACTCATGAGGTGCGTTCAGATCAAAATGACTTGACCCAAGTGGCTGCCTCGGATGAAAGGTGGAAGTTGTTAGATAGTGCTGTGCATAATCTATCATGGGCTTCCAAATCAAATGCGGCAGATAAGTAGAGTAGGAGGATACCTAAATTCTGTCTCTAATGGAGTCCATCTGGTTTTTGAGATCCAGTAGTGCTGTCTCAGTACTCTCTGGGATGAAAACCTGATTGGCTATCTCTTAGTAGGTGGTTATTTTCTAGGTGAACTTGTATTTGGAAATATGCGATATTGTCAATTATTTTGAGGAGGAAGGGTACTGTGGTTATGGATCTGTAGGTTGTGTGTATGTTTGTGTGTATGGTAGGATCCAGCATGGGTTTTTTAAGGGGAGTGACCCAGGCTTCTTTAATATTGGCAGGGATGGAATTGGTACTGAAAGAGGTATTGATGAAATTGTTAATAATGGGTACTAGAGTGGGGGCACAGTTTGACTAATTAGGGAGGGTTTGAGTGAGGCGATGATCTTGAGAACTTGATCTTGCAAAACCATAGTAAAATTGAATTTGGTTGTTGTATCTACATTTTTTGTTGAGAGGTTAGGGGGACCTCTGTTTTATTTGGCAGTAATTTTCTTTACTACACTCACCAGAAGATCATAGGCCTTTTGCAGGGTATGCCCTATAATTTCGGCATGCACCGTTTGCGTGTTGCGCATTTTTTTCTTACTATCCTTAAATTCAATGAGTGCGCTCCTGCAGCTGAGGATTGCTTGCCTTGCAATCTTTGTTTGTTCATCTCAACGTTATCTGCTGCATTTGGGGACTACTGAATGTTGCACGCATTGTGCTACCTAGCACTCCAGCTCTTCTAAGATGGCTGCAAACTTTCTCTCTCCTTCCTCTCTCCTCGACTGGTCCCTGCTGCCTGTACTCCAGAGCTCCCACCCACGCTACACTCACCAGAAGATTGAAGGACTCTTGCCAGGTAAGACCTGTAATTTCGGCGTGCACAGAGTGCGTGTTGCACATTTTTTGCATACTATTCTTAAATTCAATGAGTGCGCTCTTGGAGCTGAGGATTGCTTGTCTTGCAATCTTTGTTTGTTCATCTCAACTTTATCTGCTGCATTTGGGGAATACTGAATGTTGCACGCATTGTGATACCTAGCACTCCAGCCCTTCTAAAATGGCTGCACTCTTTCTGGACTGCCTAATGTGTCTCGCCTGGCCTGCCTGCCCTCCCCCTATTGGATACCTGTGCCTTGTTTGCCGATCAGGGCTGCCGGGAGTCGGGAGCCGGCACCTCGTCTAAGACCCTCGAAGAGGCCCCTCTGAATCTTTCTCTCTCCTTCCTCTCTCCTCGACGGATCCCTGCTGCCTGTACTCCAGAGCCCCCACCCACGCTACACTCACCAGAAGATCGTAGGCCTTTTGCAGGTTAAAACCTGTAATTTTGCCATGCACAGAGAGCGTGCTGTGCATTTTTTGCATACTATTCTTAAATTCAATGAGTGCGCTCTGGGAGCTGAGGATTACTTGCCTTGCAATCTTTGTTTGTTCATCTCAACGTTATCTGCTGCATTTGGGGAATACTGAACGTTGCATGCATTGTGCTACCTAGCACTCCAGCCCTTCTAAAATGGCTGCACTCTTTCTGGACTGCCTAGTGTGTCTCACCTGGCCTGCCTGCCCTCCCCCTATTGGGTGCCTGTGCCTTCTTTGCCCAATCAGGGCTGCTGGGGGGCGGGAGCCGGCACCTAGCCTAGGGCACATGGTGAAGGCCCTGTCTACCCCTGTCCACCATGGTATGCCGCACGTCACCCCACTATATATTCCCTCCTCTCCCCCTGGTCACCTCTGTGTGTGTATGAACCCCTCCCCATGGTCGCCTGTGTGTGTGAGTGCCCCCCTGAGCCAGGTTTCAGTCACTACAATGAAATCTAGTTGTTGCTCCAGAATGGTGTCATGTGTATCAATCATGTGCTTCTATTGAACGTACGTTTAGTAGAGCGCTATAAAGTAGTGTTTTGGGAGGAATGTGGGTGAGCTTGGATATGGGGAGTAGGTCCGTGTGGATAGTACTGGCGGTCTGGAATTTGGTGTGCAGTTTCTGATAGTTATGCTGTTGTGCCGTCTTCATGGAGACCTGTAATGAGGCTATCTGGAAGGACTACTGTTTGGGAGGGGTGGGGGAGGCAGGTGGTGCACTACAGTGTTTCTTGAGAATTGTGTGTTGTGGGTGGGTGTGGGAGGAAAGTCTTAACCTTCTGATAGTCCCCTGTATGGTTATGGTAGTGATGGGTATATGGGTTGGGATTCTTGAGCTCAGGCAATATTTGTGTGTAACTCCTAAGCATAGGGTGGTCTGTCCACCGATGATGGAAGTGTTAGTAAGACTAGCTGTACTGGTAAATGTGGGAGATACTGTACCTTGCATCTGTTTGGAGGTGGGCGGATTCATGGTCTTGTGCTGTGTGTGGCCTGGGGAATGCTGCAGGTTTAGGAAGGAAGGGCCTGGGCTAGGGGAGTGGGTGATGTCTAGGGCACCAAATATGAGCCAGACCTGTGCCCATCTGTGTGTAGGTGCCTTCTGAGCAATGTTGGGTAGGGGCCGTAACATTTTGACGTAAGGCCATGGTGGTATCTGCAGATGGCGAATGTGTGGTATTGGAGAATAGTAGCAGCATTATCAAATAAGAGATGAGATTGTGACAGTAACCTTTGTACAATATTTGAGCGTGCCCTAGGTATCATGTGGGTCTGATGTCAGCACAACAGTGACTAGAATGGTAACAATGACACAGTATTTACAAGAGCACTGTGTCACATTTGGACCAAATGTGAGTACAATAGTGTTTAGAATAGTAACATTTGAGCGATATGTAAACATATATACCAATTATGAGCACAAGAGTGGCTGGGGCAGTAACAGTTGAGAACAGCACTGATTAAGATGTGGACAGGAATTAGCACCATTTGTACACAGGGCAGTAACATTTGTTCTATGGATCAAATATGAGCACAATAGTGGCTAGGGCAATAATATTTGAACAATGTAAAACATATATACCAAGTATAAACACGACATAGTGGCTAGGGCAGTAGCAATTGAATGATATTTAGCACAGCACTGAATAACATGTGGACAAGAATTAGCACACATTGTAGCTAGGGCAGTAACATTTGGACTGCATTTATAACAGTAATGTCTATCATATGGATCAAATATGAGCACGCAACGGAACGGGGGGAGTGAATGGAACGGGATGGAGTGGATGGAACGGGAAGGAGTGTATGGAATGGGTGTTATGCTCACCTGGTATCCACGGGGGTGCCACACAACACTGGATGGAGGTCTAAGTGCTATCCCGGACCCCTCTCTGCTTAGGTATGTGCCAGACGTTGGGTAGCGCCTATAACAGGAGAATGGATGGTTAACATATGGGTTCTGTGATGGGTGGACTCCCACCTCCCTCTGGTCCAAATACCCTCCCTTGGGGTTATTGCTCACCTTAGGTTTTTGTGCGTTGAACTCTCCGTCCTGCGTCTCTGTGCAGGGGCGCGTGGGTGGTGCGGGCGTTCCGTGGACCTAGTTGCTTCACTGGTCTGTGTGCCTTATGTCGGGTCCAGACGAGCTGTGTCTCCGACTCTGCTTGCTGTCTTCCAGGTGAGTGATAAGGTCTTTTCCGTCTTTATTCTGTCTCTTTATTTCCCTCCGTTTTCTCTGTCCTCTCAGCGTCTTGCTCCACTACGTTGTTCCCTAACAATGTCCCTTTTTGTTTGCAAAGGGATGGTTGCGATCTCGCCGATGGTGAAGACCACAGTGAATTATTGATGCACAGAGCGCTCCGCTGTTTATTGGTGTTAATTGCTAACCTGTGTTCTCTTCTCTTCTTTGTACAGGTTGCAGTGATATTCTGGAGTGATGAGCGATGGAAGCGCTGTTTGCCCAGGTAAGTGCTATGTTAATGCTGACCTTGTTCCTTCTCCCGTGCAGGTTGTAGTGAAACCCGGAGATGGGCGAGGTAAGAGAATCTCAGGGTGCTGCCAGGACTTGCTGCTTACCCAGGTAAGAATTGTTATTAATGCTGTCCTTGTTTCTTTACCTTTGCAGGTTGCGGCGAACTCCGGAGATCGGCGAGGTAAGCAAAGAGCAGGATGAATTCAAGGCCGGTTACTTCACAGGTAAGTGTTCTTGCTTGCTAATGCTCTTCTTGTTCTTCCAGGTTATTAATGGAATCCGGATCTAGGCCTTCAGGATCGGGCCGCCAGAGAAGCAGATGAGCAGGAGCTGGACACAGTGAGCGTTACGCTGCAGGAGTGCAGAATAACGCTAAGCATGTTCTGCTGTTTGGGTCTGGTTTAAATAGCCCAGGTAAAGTAGTTCCAGGCCAAGTAGTTTCAGGCCCAGCCACACCCAAAACACTAGACCGCATGGCTGGTTCTAAAGAAGTGAGCTGTGTAATAGGCATCCATGTTGGAATAAGGTCCAAAACTGGTATTGCTTTATTCCTGATAATGAGCCTGGCGCCAAAGGCGCCACGACTGACTCCATGTATGTTTCTGATGGAGTTTTAAGGCCCTTGGGGCCAGTGTGAAGGGCTTTAGCCCCAATGCTGCCAGGGGGCTGTTATACCTGAGGGGGTTAGGGGCATGGATCGTGACAACGGGATGGAGTGGATGGAACGGATGGAGTGGACTGTACTATAGATGAAACAGGATGTAATGGATGTAACAGGGTGGAGTGGATGGAATGGACGAATTGGTTGAGTGGATGGAACAAATGGAATTAATAGAGTGTATGAAGTAGAAGGAATGGATGGAGTGGACGGAATGAATGGGGCAGAAAGGAATGAACGGAATTCAATGGAATACGCGCCACAGGATGTTTCACTGGGCACCCTCTCCTCAGTCCCCCATGCCGTTCCCCCTATATATCCTATATATCTGTATCCCCCTATATACCCTTATCCCCCATATCACTAAGTGTTGCTATGTTTCCCACCATCCTGTTCACGTGCCTGGTCCCAGGTGCTCTATAAATAACCACCACATCACATCACCACTTTTACTCTCTACCATACACCATCACTCAACTAGAACACAGCTATTCCCCTGATTAATTCGGCCTAGCCGTCCACAATCGAACACAACCTCATCAACACCTTATCACCCTAATAAAACGCAGCTAGCCAAGCACATTCCGGCATATTTGCTCACATATGCGTCCTTCAGGCCCATCGCAGCCAGAGCCCAGTCTGGATTTCCACCCACCAGGCTGCACACATGCAAGTGACATCTCCAGCACCACACCTAAGCACTAGGATGCAGCTACCAACTAACAATTACACCAGCTGCACCCTTATCTGGTGCACCCAGATGAGGTCAGTGAATTCACCACATGCAGCAGCATTTCATCCGCATATAATCTGAGTTTGTATCTTTTACCCTGACCATGAAACCTTCTATTCTACGGTCCTCTCTCAACCTCTGGCCATGGGGTTCCAAGGAGAGCATGAAAAGTGCCGGGGACAATGGGCATCCCTGTCTGGTCCCTCAGCCCAGGTCAAACAAGCGTGAGTATCCCCCCAACCACTGACACACATGCTGTCGGTGCCCAGTAAACCAACATTATCCCCCTCTTCAGTCTCTGTACTATCTCCACTTTAGTAAGCACTGCTTCAAGGATGGGCCACTCCACCCTATCAAAGGCCTTCTGGCATCCACTGATAGGAGCGTAGGATCATCTGGTCCACCCCGGGCCTCATTTATCGGGTGTAATGTTTTCCTCATAGTATCTGCCCCCTGCCGGCCCTTGACAAACCCCACCTGATAAGAGTGAACCTATATGGGCAAGTGTACTTCGAACCTGGCTGCCAGGACTCTGGCATATATCTTTGAATCTATGTTTAAGAGGGTAATTGGGTGATATCAACAAAAAGAACGAGGGTCCCTCCCACCCTTCAGTATTACTGTGATGAAAGGGGAGCAGGGTTGGCAGAAAGGATTGGTAAAACCCTGAGATGAAACCATCATCTCCAGGAGCTTTCCCAGGCCGAAGGCGGCCTATTGCAAGCTGTATCTCCTCAACCATGATGGGCACACCCAGAATCACAGATTCCTCCTACGACAGTGGAGGGAGGCGGGACTCATCAACATCATTCTGAATCTCTACATCAGTGGCAGTCCCCTCACTCCTGTATAACCCCTTGTAGAACAAGGCAAAAGGCTCCTGGATACCCTGTGGTGTGACCTTAGTCAGCCCATCCCTTCCTCTATCTCTCAAACCCATCACTCCTCTCATTGTCCCCTTAACTTTGCGGCAAGAAGAGCATCTGCCTTATTGCCTTTTTCATAAAACTTCTGTTTAAAAATGATAAATTACGAACAGCTTTCCTTTCCTCCAGCAGCCTCAGTTCATCCTTTGCTTCCCTCGCCTCCCTCATGCAGACTTCCCTATTGCTGCTGGGCGACTGTCCGCACATCTCTGAGGATTTTGTTCTCGCTGTCAACCCATTTTCTGTAATGGCATCTTCCCTCTTCCTATGGGCTCCCTCTCTGATTAGTGTGCCTCTCCACGTGGCCTTCACGGCATCCCAAACAGTTTGCTTGTGGACTTCCCCTGTATCATTGATTTTTATAAATTCCCTAATTCTCGCCTCCATTTCTTTTTTGAACTCAGGGTCCTTCCATAGAGACTCATTACACTGCAATTTAGAATTCCAATGGCAGAGACCACACCAAACAATATCAACTGATACCATTTCATGGTCCGACCAGCTAACCGGATAGATTGCTAATCTCAGGACGAGATCCCATAGGTCCCTTGAAATATACAGATAGTCTATTCTCGTGGACGTCCTGTGCAGGCCGAGTAGAAGGTAAGCGCCCTTTCCTTTGGATGGATGTGGCGCCATACATTCCAAAGCCCATATACGTATATATAGCTGTATCTAGTGATCCCCGCCGCTTCTGCGGTTCTTTTCCCGCTGGATTTTTCGACTGCCTGTCTAGATTGGGATCCATCCACACATTGACATCTCCCTGACTAGTAGATGCCCCAGTCCCTCGCTCATGACTTTCTCTAGTGTCCTCTGTAGAAAACCTCCTTTGTCCCTGCTTCGGGGCATAGATTGTGGCAAAAGTGAATCTAATGTCTTTAATCAAACCGGAGACCAGTACTGCCCTTCCCTCTGGATCTGACCACACCTTCCTGACCTTCATCCTGAGCCCTCTCCGGACCAAGATCCCGAAGTCACCTTTCCTCGTTATTCCATAGCTCTAATACCCACCCCATATCGGCCCACAGGGGATCTTGCTCTCTTTGCACCCAAGGTACCTGAAGGAATATAATGCCAATTCCAGGCCATTCTAAATTCCCTTGCAACCAGCGACCTCTTTGCTGGTGAGTTAAGACCTTTGGAGTTCAGTGTACATACCCGTAGATCATAAACCCTGTTCCCTTTAGTCATGAAAGCCATGGTAACCTCCCGTATCCAAATCACCCTTGCACCTCAGAGTCCACCCCTGCCGTCATCTCAAAACGATTCACAAGCGAGCATTGCCAAAACCAAGGCACAGATTTTAGAGACCCCACCCATCCCTTCCTCCCATATTCTCCCCTCCCCTAGTCATCCGGCCCCTTCCAGTTAACTTGTACTAGACAGATGCCGAACCACCAAACAAGCCCGCAAACCGGGGTCCCGCTCTTTATCACCACTATTTCTGGTGTGCCCACTCCTTCCAACTGTGTTTCCAACACAAAATAACTACACAAACCAACAACAGACTTCCTTCCCCTGGACCCGCTGGTCCTCTAGTCCATATGAAAAGCAACCTAGACACATTCTCCTGCGACTTCAAGATCCATCGATCTCCCGGAATCTATAGTGGGATTAGCCCCTTTCCAAAACATTACCATTTACCCTCCAGCCTCATCTGAGAATGTGTTCAGGACGTGTTTGCTGGTGAGGTATTTAACTTCATAAATGTCTTTGAGGCAGGGATTAGTTTCCTGTTGCAGCCCTTAATGCACTGTTGTCTATCCCCTTCATTGTCTCCTTTGGGTCCCGGGGTCGACTCCTCACCTCTCAGCAGTTCTCCGGAAACTCTTTATCTCTTCCTCCATCTCCATCCTATACTTCAGACCGTACAGTTCAAAAGAGATAGAGAATGGGAAACCCCATCTATATCTGACTCTGTCTGGCAGTCACTTAGTAAGAGGCAAGCTCATTCTTCTCTTTGCGATAGTGATGGAGGACAGGTCCTGAAAGATGGCAATTCTTGCCGTTCCAATTGTCACCGGACCCTCTGCCCTCGCTTTCGCCAGTATTTTAAGCTTATTGGGATAGTTGTGGAACCTTCCCATGACCAATCTAGGGCCTCTACCAGTGTCTTCAGCTCTATGCAGTGTTTCAATTTTCAGCTCATCAATGGAGTCGTCACCGAATATGAGTTTTGTGACATCATGTATTCTCCTCCTGAGGTCCCTTTCCATCTCTCCTTCCATCTCCGGTATTGCAAAAAATCAGAGGTTTTTCCTCGCTTTGCGGTTCTCAAAATCATCCATGTTAAGAACCATCTCTGCCTCCCTCCTTTCAATTGCGCCCATCCTCATGCCTATTTGGGTCTCCAGGGTGTAACGGGAGGATTGATCATATTTTACTGTCTGCAGTCTCTTCTCCATTTTGTCGAGCCACACATTAACCTTGTCCACATTACACCCTATATAAGCCCTCATACTTCATATCTCCTCCAGCAAGATGCTACATCCCTCTTTGTTGCCATCGAGTCCTCTCTTTCCTCCGCCATGTCCTTCACTGAAATGCGTCCCGGGGTATCTGGTCTACCTGGGTAAGCAAATCCAGCCAGCTTTGCTTTAATCTTTGTATATCATAGGGCCAAAGTGAAGTTTCCGAAGTGACCAAGACCCCCATGCCACCACCTCCAGGTCCAGCCCCCCCTTTTAGAACTCACCAGGCCAGATGTCTCTCCAACCAGGGTGGGGGGGTGAGTCCCACTCAAGGCCAGGTGGCACATGACCCTGAGTCAGGGGCCCTCACCTTCCATTAAGTCCTTCCAGTAGGGGACCAAGTGTAGCCTCAGCTTCTGGGCCTCATGGGGTTCAATCGCTGCTTGCTAGGATTTTCAAGGGCGCTCCAGCCCAGCGAAAGTCCCTGTAGGTGCTGGGGGTGCTGTATGGTGAATCACTCCCTATTCTCACAGCCATCTTTCATCTTGTACTTGGTCACCCCAGCTCTTAGGCTGCCCACCACGTTCCGGCAAGACAGGTGGGCACTCGCCTTAGGACTGGGGGCCCACACCTCCTAAGCCTCAGATGTTCTGGCTGGGCTGTGGTCCTACCACCAAGTTCACCTCAGATCCTTTAATTTGGGACCTCCCCCATTTATGGTGGAGCTCTGGTGGACCAGATTCACCCCCTCCTGGCTTTCAGACATCCCCATGTGTCATTTCCCACACTGCTGCAGTGTTGCAGGCTGGAGCCTGCTTTCTAGTTGCTGCTCCACCAGAAATCAATCCTTCGGTCCATGGGCTGCCCAGGTCACACCCCTCAGAGCGGGTCGCACCACCTGAATATGGCAGTTTCCTCTTGTGTGGGTGCTCCTCTCCCTCCTTTCCTCGTTTGGGGGACATATGGGGGGTTACCATTCCCTCTGATGTTATATCGCAGGTCTGACTGCACACTGGCCTCTTCCCTTGGTCCCGTTCACTGGGGATTCCACTTTTGTTTTCACCCGCCATATCTGAACCAGCAGATCTCCAGCTGTACATGGCCGATTCACACCATTTTTGGGGACAGGCAGGCTTTGCCAGGTCCCTGATACCCGACCACCTGTCTCGCCTCTCCTGGGTGGGCTAGAGTGGAGGCACACTCAGTATTTCAGTGTCCAAATGACAGAGGCGTACGCTTTGGCTGCCTCTATCCACGCCTCCTGGGGGCCGATCGCCAATGTTCACATTTTAAGGACAAACCTTTCAAAATGTAAATTATGGAATCTCAAATGTCACTAAGGAACTTAAAACCAGGCTAAAGGGATGAGCCCACTACAAATACCTTTCAGGCTTGTTCCGGTGGCTTGAGAGCAGAGGAATTTGGAATGGACTGCACTCCAAACAGGGTTCCAGAGATGACATTTTCTTCTGGGTGTCCAAGAAAGGACCAAAGAAGAAGAATTGTTCCTTATAAAGATAAATATCCACTGGGGATTACATAAAGGCAAGGCCTGCAGTAGAGGGTCCAATCCCTGTCACTGTTGCTTGTGACCATTGATGTCTTGCATCATACCCACTGTGTTTACTTCCATAGGAAGTGGAGGGGTAGACTGGAAAGAGTGCCTCACAGAAAAGCAGGACAGTGAAACATTTCTCAGTTCTCCTCTGTCCACTCTGGCTACTGTAACCCAACCCCCTGCCCAAGTTTGCAGCTTCAAAGGACCTTTGGTGTGCAACTCCCTGGTGTGAGGCTGGTCATAATTGTCTGTATGCCTTTTGGAAGTATGGTACCCCAGAGATATCCTTAAGAGAACTCCTAGGTTTAAGGGGAGGTGTTACCTTTCCTTGAAGAGATTTAAAGCAGAGCAGCATCCTGCCTTTTGTCTTATTTGCTGAAGTGGGGACAGGCAGGCTTTTATGGAGAATTCTCTGAAATGTGCTAATTCCTCTCTAACTTAGAGACCTCCAGCACATTTGCTGGACTCTGAGACCTTTTAATTTTTTACCTGGAGAGAGTGGCATCATCTTTTACATTGTGTCACACAGCACCTTCAGTACACTGGCACAGGGAAGTATTTTAGATTTCCCAAAGGTTTTAATACCTTCTCTTGGATAAACTACTGTTTCTAAGAGCAGTGAAGTGAAGTTGACTTTACTTACATTTTTAACTTTATAGACCCAGCACACACTATCTTGCAATAGGGTGCTGCAGGGGTAACTTAGGATCTCCTTTGTCTAATTTCTCATGTAACATTTTAATGTTACTCTTTCCACAATTAATGGCTGGTCGCAGTGGTTTACTTTTAACTACAGTGGTGTGCTTTTACCGCGGGCTGCGCTCGCAGCTGCAGTAAAGCACCCAAGAGTGCCATTTTTGTTAAAATGACCACAGACTTCTTTTTTTACCATTTCTTTGTGCAAAGGTCCTTCTTGAGATTTACTCTGTGAGTCCTTTGTTCATTTTCCCTTTGGCGCAATTCCTGAGTAAAGCCTGCCTCTGGCTCCAGGGTGTCTGGCTGGGGCAGAAAGCGAGCGTGGTGCCTGAAACTCTCTATGCTTAGTCTCCTAGGAGACAGGAATGCACTCTTAGGTGATTGGCCCACTGGCTGGCCGGCAAGGACTGCCACCCTGCTGGGTGACTGACAGCTAGGGTGCAATGAATGGGAGCAACATGCATAAAAGGCGAGGCTTTTTTGGCTTGGAAGGCAGAGTCGACCACTGGACGAAGGAATCCGAAGAAGAACTTGGAAGAGACGCCTGCTGCAACTGATGGACCTTTGCTTTGCCCGGTGAAGCCCTGCTGCTGTGCTGAAGCTGCAAATTTGTATCGGCAGAGAAGCCCACAAGGACGACTTTTCCCCTTGAGTTGGTGGGACCAATCAACTCCAAAGTAAGCCACCTCGACATCCTCTTGAAGCTGGTTGAATTTCCACTGCAGTCGCTGTTGGGACCAAATAGCCAGGGAGAGGAACGCCAGGTTGTTTGTGTTGTTTTTAAGCTGGTCAAGCGCTCCAGGAAGATCCTCCAGACTTCCATGAAGCAGGACTGACCGAGCCTGAGCCACCTCAACAGAGTGCTGGACCTCAGATGCAAGGAAAGCCCATCTCGACAGCCAGGAACTGCAGTGTTGCTATTTACAGTAGACGCGAGGAGCTGAAACACCAAAGTGCCACTTGTTTGAAGATTGCCGGTTGCGGTCGATGATGGTCCCATTGGAGTGCATTGTCCACTTGACTGAGGCCCAGGAACACCAGGATCTGCAGAGCTGCAAAGGAACAGAAGCCATCAGCTGCACTTGCCTTCAACCTAAAGGTACTGCACAGTCTAAGAGAACTTACCTCTTGTGAAGTAACCTCACTTTTCCTCATTGGAGACTTGTCTTGGTACTTCTCTTTACCTCACAAGCCTAATCAGCTTGTGGAACTACTTTGATTTATTCTTGTTCTACAAAGACTTCTAAAACATTGTGCAAGACTTTTACTTACCTGCAAGAAGTGCTTCAGTTCACCTTGACTTCTGCTAACTTAACATTGGCTTGCCTGACTCCCTGAATGACTCTTCTCTCCTCTGCTTATGTGTTCTGGCCTTCTTTCTAGGAAAGAGTTAACTGACTTTGCATTGTTTTTTTTTTAAAGTACTTACCTGATTAAGAATAATTGTGTGAACACTTCTCTTATTCTGAAACCTCTTTTCTTTGGCACTCCTCTCGATAATATTCTAAATGCAACAGTAATATATTAATGTACTCAGCACCCTAACTATTGAAGTCACATGAGGGTGTAGGTGGTGTCTGTGGGCCATCCCAAATGGGTATTTGCTGATTTAGAAAACTAAGAGTGTGTATATTGAAGTATATTTGTGTGTTGCTTTATATTGCTCCCTTCTGAAGAAGGCTTATTCAAACTGACTGTTAAATAAATTAATAATTGTTTAATCAAGAAACCTTGTGTGTAAGAGTTTATTTGAATACTTCTCACTGTGAATCTCTGTGTAACTCCCCTACAGCTCACATTGACCCCTCTTGAGATAAGCCTGATTACTCGACCACACTACCAACCTGTGTAGTGCAGACTTATACCAAAGGTTGGGTTCCTATTGCCAGGAGGTCAGGGTTGTTGTAGTGCACCCAAAAGGTGCTGCATACAATATAGCCTAACACAGGCTAGCTTTGAATACACATAGTTTTCAAAGAGCAGAAATGGGCTCAACGGTTGGCTCTTGAGTGTTATCAAATAGTGTGTGACTTTAACCATTGAGGACTCTAAATAGTCACAATACCAACATTAGGAATGGCTTATTCTTAGAGTTCACCCTGCCAACAGACTAGTAGGGCACTGTTATGCAATTTTGGATCAGAGGTACAGAACTGTGACAAATAGACTTATGCCGTGCAGAAGTACAAGGATGAGTAGAGGCTAAAGCACACTGAGCCCTCACACGTCTACACACCAAAGCCAACATAATCATAAAGGTAAAACAGACATAGTTAAGAGATATATCTCCTTCACCTTTTCTGGAACCATGGTCTGAAGGAATGCTATACTCTCAAGAGGGATGGGAATGTGGTTCGGTAGAAATACGAACAGCAAAGTATATCAGTCCAAAATAAAGAAATATCTATTGAAGGTTATATAAATATACATACTCTAATAAAACACAACATGCACAATAATAACTATCTAGAAAATATTGTTAAAAAAACCACAGCAGAAAGAACACAGAATATGAAAAGATGGAAAAGATGTAGTGCCCTGAGTAATGAGACAGGAGGACAAAAGACAATTAAAAGACCTCAATGTTTAAAAAGGATATTTCTTGAGGATGCAAAGGGGATTAAAATGACCTTTCCGGTGTCTAGGGCCCAAATATGGACCACGTTGGCAGATAACAGCCAATTATATCTCAGCAAATGTCTTGGTGGCTGGATTCCATCAAACCAGGCTTCTCTGCATTGCTCGCCTGCTCTCTTAAGTTTGGGGATACATCTGTCACAATGGTCCAGTGGCAAGCTGCCATTGAATGGGGATCGAAGGGAAGGTAGCTGTGATCTCGAAGTGTCTACTCAAGCTGTACGTATAAGGCAGTCATCAGGTTTGGTCAGCGCTCGAGGGTCGACAGCGGTCGAGTGGGTACAGGATGCACATGTTAGGTGATTCGATACGGAGTCTTGGCGGTCATTGTTCGGAGAACACCCAGGTCAGGTTGATTGATTTACAGGAGTGGTAATTAAGAAATTGGTGCTTTGAATAGTGGTTCGATCAATGCAAGGCAGCAGTATTTTGTTGTTTTGAGCCAAGGCAACGTTAAGCTTCAGATGGCACAGTGCAACGGTGAACGGAGTTGAGTGGCAAATGGCAGTTTGTAGAGCAATGAATGCCATGTAAATGTGCAGTCCATCAAAGAAATCCAAGAAAATAATACAAAAGTAATCAAGAATGGAGTGCACAACTTGCAAGAAAAAACAGCTCTTTACGTGCAAAATACGGCCGGGGAATGTCAAACAGCTCTGTGGAACTAAACTGCAAAAAACCTCACATGCCCATTCCGAACTTCAATATTTAAATTGGAAAACCTCAGAATTGTCATATTCTACAAATGCAACATTAAATACAATCCAAACATTTTTCACTGGCTATTCGTCATTGAGCAGCTAAAGAACAATATGATTAGAGTTTTCCTTTTCACGTGACAGTTAAAATACCACCCCCAACCATGACATCATTTAATAGTCAGCAGAAAATGTTGCATTTCCATTCTTTGTAATATCATTGATAACAAAGTTTGGGCCGTACCATCCCACTGAGATGGACCAATGATATTTTGAGTGAAACTCAGTGATGTCAAAACTTTGTTGCATCCCCTGGAAAGGCTGGCCACCTGCCCATTTTGCACAGGCATTGAGTTGAGCCTGCAACTGCCACCAGCCTCTAGACATCGAGGCACTACCTTCAGTGATGATCGCTGCATTTCAGGTAAGCTCACTTGGGCTTGGGCTCATCCTTTTGGCGCTCCACATGTGTGCAGAAAATGTTTCCAATAAACATTCCTAAATAGTCAGCGGCTATCCCCGCTGGGCTGTGCCAGCAAAAGTATTTTTTCTGCCGCATTTCTTCACCACAGTAGCCCAGGCGGGCTACTGCATATTGTGGGGCCGACATTGCTCCAACATGGCTGATGTCAGCCTCTTTGTTGTTTCCATACTTCACCTGCCCGCCTTTCATGGCCACTGTTCGGCCTGCTGGTGTGCCTGAAGGCCAATCAGGGAGCTGGCAGGCTAAGCCAGCCCCTGGCAGAGGCCCAGCACTAGGCCCCACTGGCCTGCCCCATTCCGCTTCACACAGGCATTCAGTTGAGTCTGCAACTGCCACCAGACATCGAGACACTACCTCCAGCAACGATAGACACATTTCAAGTAAGCAAACATGGGCTTGGGCTCATCCTTTTGGCGCTCCACATGTGTGCAGACATTTTTTCTAACAAACATACCTAAATAGCCAATGCGGCCCACTCGCTATCCCCACTGGCTTTGCCAGTAGAAGTATTTGTTTTACTGCATTTCTTCACTGCATCTCGTGGGGCCGACATTGCTCCAACATGGTCGAAGTCAACCTCTTTGTTTCCATACTTCACCAGCCTGCCTTTCATGGCCACTGATTGGCCTGTTGGTGTTCCATTTGTCCAATCAGGGAGCTGGCAGGCTAAGCCGCCCCACGAAAAAAGGCCAACCACTAGACCCCTGTCTGAGCCTGTCTGGAACTGTATAGAGCAGCTCTCCCTGCAGCCACTCGCCAACTCTCCCAAAGGACCCATACTATGTTGGTAACCCACACCCTCTGACCATGAACGAAATCTTGCTTTCAATTGCCCTAGTAAGCTATTATGGATCTCACTGGTCAACCCACCTTCCTTGGACTCTATGCCTGCTCAAATGTCTGCCTGGTACTTTTCCTACATGCCTAATCTGTAACCTCTATTTCTCTGCACCTATAGTACTATGGCTCTTGATGTGCATTATACTTACTGCGTCTCTACTGCTCGCTTGATGCCCTGCATCAAACGAAAAATGAAAACCACATGATGCATATCTATTTCTTTTCTCTGGTGTGCCTCCAACTCTCCATCCACCATGTGTACTGCTTTTGGGTGCTTTCTGGGTAAAATCGAATTTAGGTGTGCCTCCAACTGTGCATCCAAAATTTTGTAATGCTTTTGAGTGCTTTTGGCTAACATCAAATGTATGTGTGCCTTTAACCATGCATCCACCATTTTGTACCACTTTTGAATGCTTTTGGCTAAAATCTAATGTAGGTGTGCCTCCAACTGTGCATTTGTCAATGTGTACTGCTTTTAAGTGCTTTTGGTTAAAATTGAATTTAGGTGTGCTACCAATTAGTTAATGATGTGTACATCTGGGCATTTCCAGCATGCTTATTGATTTCTCTCTGCTTGGCCACCTGGTGTGATTGTTGCATAGTGCCTCCTGCTTCTCCATCTTCAATCCTCCCTCTCTCACAAAGCCTGGAATTAAAAAAGGCACTCCCCTCATATTGTCTCTGCCCTCTGCCCTTTTTCCTTCTCACCCATTACAGGTGGCAAAAGATCGGAAGTGCTCTTGGATCACTTTGCATCTTCCAAATGTACTATTAATGTCTATCAGAATGGCACCATCATGGCCCAGGGCTCTCAGTCCAACCTTTGCATTCTTGACAGGTGTCTTCCTTCTCTTTTCAACTTCCCCTTCTCTCCTTCTGCCCCTCCTTACCTCATCCCCCCTGTAGGGTCCTCCCAGTGGTGGCATCCCACCTCTGTGCCCCCCTCGTAAATCTTTTAAAGCGGGCAACCAGCTTCACTTACCTACCCCCAATTCTTGCTCTGCTATCAAACACTCCTCTGACCTTTGTCAACTCCTTGAAGACCTTGACCTTGACGTCCTTGCTCTCACTGATACATTGTTCAATGCCAGCTCTATCACTGCTTTTGACACTCTTCTCCCTGAGGACTACAAGATCCTGTCCAATCCGAGGACCTCCCGGCCTTCGATTAGTGGGTTCCTGCCTCCATAATCCCCACTCAAACCTATGCATCCTTTGAAAGCCTTGTCTGCTGCCTGTCTGTCTCACCTACTTTCGCTCTTATTCTCGATACCATCTACAGAACCCCGGACCGTCCTACGTCTTCTTCTCAGAATGGGCTGACCTGTCATCCTCTCTTCTTGCCTCCTCCCCCAAAATGATCTTCCTTGGGTACTTCGACATCCATCTCGACTCTCTTGATGTGGCCATTGTTCTCTTCCGCAAACTCTGTGACAACCTTTTCCACTCTATCCTTCTCTCTGGCCCAACCCACTCTGCCAGACACACCTTGGATGCTCTCATCTCAACAGGAATCCCTCTCTCTAATCCTCTCTCCTGGTCTGACCACTCCCTCCTCTTTTCCAACCTTGACCTAGACTGTTCCCTGACAGTTCCGCCTCCACTGCCAATCTCCTTCTCCGTCAATCAATTGATGAAGCGTGTGTCAGGTGCTGCATTTGCCTCTTCTGTCATCCCTCCTCTGCCCCTTCATTAGACTCTCCTTCTGACTCTGATCTAGCTAACCTCCATCCCTCCGTCTCTAACACCCTGTACATCCTTGCCCCCGTCATGAGGATCTGCATGAAGCCTGCCTCCAAATTCAACTCTTGTGGTATGAGGCAGAACAGAAGTGGCAGGCATCTGGCTCATCCTCTGACAAACTGGCCTGCCACCTACTCCAGAGGCAATATTGTCTCTCCATCTGCTCCAAGAAGAAGGCTCATGTCCAAGCCTGCATATCTGGAGCCATCAGTAACATGGCTGAACTCTTTAAAATCTGCAAGGAACTTGCCAACCCTGCAGCAGTCTCCTCCTATCCTCCTTCATCCCAGGCCCTCTGCTCTGCACTAGCCACCCACTTTTCCTCCAAAACTCTGAACATCTTGTCCTCTCTGTCATTTGCTCCCCCTCCCACGCCCCCACCTTCTCTTGACTCCCGTGGCCCTCCATACTCTCTTATTTCTCTCCCATTGCACCTGATGAGATCTCTAGAGTTGCCCGCTTTATGAGAGTCTCCTCTAAACAGGAGCTCCCCTGATCCTCCAGAACCATCAGCGACAACATTGCCTCTCTCACTCCAGCCTTGGCTGATGTCTTCAACCACTCATTTGCCACAGGCTCCTTTCCTTAACCCCTCAAGCAATCTCATGCACCTCTCCTACAAAAGGCCTCTGCTGACCCTTCTTGCCCGGCTAAATATCGCCCTATCATTATCACCCCTTTTTTGCACAAACTCATGCAGAAGCTGAACATCCCCCAACTGACCCACCACACCGAAATGGCTGGCTGCTTCTACAACCAATAGTCTGGTTTATGGCTACCAGAGGCATGGAAACTGCTCTCCTGAGCAAATGTGAAGACCTAGTCTCTAACCTGGACTCTAACACTTCGTCTGTTCTGATCGTCTTCAATCTCTCTTCTGCTTTTGACACAGTCAACCACTCCATCCTCATAAACCGTCTCAATGATAAACTAGGCATAATGGACTGGGCACTGGCGTGGCTTACCTCCATCCTTTCAAATAGACCTTCCCAAGTGAAAATGTGCCCTTTTCTCTCCCCCACTTCACTTTCTACCTGTGGTGTCCATCAGGGCTCTATCCTATTGCCTTGGCTCTTCAACATCTACCTGGCCCCTCTAGCACACATGATCTCCAATTTCTCCCTTCATTTCCAGTGTTACGCAGATGACATACAGATCTCTTTCAAACTGCCTTCCTCCACCTCCTCCTCCTCCCTCATACTTGACTGCCGGACTGCTATTCAGGTATGATGCTCTCCCAATTATCTCTACCTTAATGCTAATAAGACAGATATCTTTCTCATTGGGATTCCTGCTCCTTTCTTGACCCCCCCCCCCCCTTACTGCCCACCCTGACTCCCTGGGCCCTCTCCCCTCACAATCTTGTGAGGCAATAAACCTTGGGATCATCTTTGACTCCTCTCTCTCTTTCTCCCCACAAAACCTGGAACTTGCCAAGAAGAACAACTTTCAGTTGCAGCTCCTCCGGGGCATTCTACCTTTCCTCACCTTCCCCCAGAAGCTCAATGTCTCCAGAGCCCTGGTTCACTCTAGGCTAGACTACTCCAACAGTCTCAACCTGGCTCTTTCCTCCCTTTGCCCCCTTCAGCCAATAGAGAATAGGACTGCAAGATGTATCCTTGGCCTCAAGCCAAGAGAACATACATCTATCCAGCCCTAAAATCTCTCCACTGGCTCCGATGCCTGCATGGATCAAATTCAAGAACCTTTGCATCATCACCAACACTCTCTGGGGCCTGGGATCTCTTCACATCCGGATATCCCTCCCTAAATACCTCCCGTCCAGAGTCCTTCAGTCTTCTGGCTCCAACCCTCTGGGGGTCAAACGCCTCTCCAAGCAGAGAGTGGGAGGTGAATCCCTTTCCTCAGCTGTCTCCTCCCTCTGGAACTGCTTCCCTCCCCCCTCAGACTTGAGCCGGATCTTCTTAAGTTCGGAAACCTCTGAAGACTCTCCTTCATACAGGGGCCAGACCACCCCCTACCAGTTCCCCCAGCATCCTTTGCCAGCACTTACCATCAGGCTCCATTCCCCAGACTAGCCCAACATGTTCCTCCCTGTCCATCACACTCATACTCCCTCCCCTGACCCCTGGCACTTGCTTCCTCCTGAACTTCTCGCTCTACTACCTCTCCCTTGCACTTACCACCTAGTCATGCACTTGCACAGAAAAATTGTCACAAGTCCAACAATATACCAATTGTTTGTTGTACTTTTTTGATTCCCATGCCCCCCCCCCATCTTGTATTGTGGCACTTGCAAACACCTGTGTATAGGTCCCATACAAATGTGCAATGAAAAAAAAAACACTTCCACATGATTGGCCTTCCTCCCTTTTCACCTGCAACTCTGTCAAGAGATATGATGCCAACTCTGGACATTATCTTCTAGTCATCTGTTCACAATAAATAGCTGTATGAAAACATGTGTGTGAAGCCCTGCTCCTGGAAATTAATTTATTCTATAATTCCGAATCAACATGGCAAAATTACCTCAGGACTAAATGCCCTGCTCTCAGTGTGGGCGCTCTGCTAACATCCTAGTTCTTCAATTTGGCAACACGACTGTGTGGGCTTCCTTGTCTGTCTCACCGTGTCCTTCACAACCATAATTTGGCTATCGTCTGGGAAAGCACCTGCTGCTTCGAGCCCCATTCCAGGCTCCTGACAACTTTCCTCCTCACAACAATGAAATGAACTCTGTTTGGAATCCCTTTCCAATCCCGACCATTGCTGCTTTCAGCCTCCTGCACAACCGCAAAATAAAATTTCAATTAAATGACCATGTCTCCAATATGTGGACCACCATCGCAGGATGGGCAGATCTACAGCCTGTAACAACGTTGTGCTTCAATATGGCAGACGTCTTGCACACTACAACTAAAACCTATACTTACTAACACTCAATCTACACATTGCAACTAAATATCAAACTATTTAACTTCCTCTAATCATATAGGTATAATAAAAATAATACAATGTAATACAATGTGGTTTGCTGAGTGTGTGTTTTTCTGTGCAGCACACAGACTAAAAGCTCCCTGAAGTATGGCAAACTACATCTATTCTAAATACAATGTCCCACTAAAACCAACATGTTACATCTATGTCATCCCCAGGGTTCTAGTGCCTGGTTTGGGATGATTTCATTGAATCTATTTGGTCGAATCCAATTTGGTCCAGTTTGTTTTCCTCTCTATTTTGAATTTGTCACAAATATGTGCGGAGGAGACCCTGGCAGCCCCCTCGATCACTCCCTATATTTATATTTATGATTCCCCCACTCCAAGGTCTCAAGGGCCAAGGTTAGTTCTTTTCTCTGGCTCCTAAACACAGGGAAGGCTGATACGCACCTTCAGGGATCCTGTGACACTGTGACGTCCGGTAAGAAATCACTAGCAAGTATTTAGCGTATACCCACCAAGACTTTCTTCCTCATCCGATTAATTACATTTTGAGGAATCAAGTGAGCAAAAAACAAACCCCAAGAGCACAATTAAATGCTGTAAACCACTGTGGACCTTTTTTTCTCAAATGCATAATTAGTTCTTGTTTGACATCCAGAAAAAAACTGTAAGTGAAAGGTGTAAATATATTAAAACAATAATGGTGGATGAGAATACAGGTACTCAAAGAATTGGATGCTTTACACATTTCTTGTAATGGAACACCTGGTGGCTCAGTACAGTATGCTGCTGCCCACCAGGTTCAAGAACATTGTCCAAGGTAATAGAAGCTGCAATAAAACTTCTGCTTATGGAAATGTTGAATGCCTTTCTACCCTCTGTTCATCTGACAAAAAAAAGTTTTTGGTAGTTAATGTAATATTGCCCTTCTGACATGAAGAAGGTGCTGCTGTTGCCTAGCAACCTCATTCACAACTACGGTATGTTAAAAACATCTCCAGAAACGTTGAGATTCAAGAAAATGCAGCTGTATCTTACGCACAGGGCGTACCTCACAACCAAGAGAATGTTACATTTGGGACACAAACAAATGCAGAGCTGTCCACGTTGCGCGACAGAACAGGCAGAGATGATACATATGTTCTGGTCCTGCCCGGTGATACTCAACTTCTGGGGCACAGTAAAAACGAGAGCTTTGGCTGGAGGAATTCAAATGCAAGCATGGCCGCCAGAATCTTACCTCCTGGGACTGTTCCCGACGGGCAGTAAGCAACTAACATATATAGCGAAAATGAAAAACCTAATGTGTATTCTGGTGAAACGCTGTATAGCAATGGCATGGAACTCGAGCACAGGACCATCAGCGGAAATGTGGGGGAAACGTCAGAGTGGCACAGAGGAGAGAGGGGGAGAGTGGGGCCAAACTACTTGCATGGACCTCTCTCATACAGGATCTGTTTAACAGCACTGATGGGCAAAGCATGACAGGCCCCAGTGGGGCGGAGGATGATTGAACATCCAGCGACAACGAGAGTGGTGGAACTGGGAGGAGGCTGCTGACAAGCTGTAAGTGGTTAACACAGGCACCAGGGAAGATCGGAACTAAATATAATGGACAGACAAGGCGAGTGCCTAGCCAAAATGCCAAGGAGACAGAGGATGGAGTGGGGATCCCAATACAAAATGCCAGTTGTAGTGTAATGCTTGTTGTTGTTGTTAATGTTTGTTTGTTCAGTGTTGGAAATTAATAAAGAGTATTTAAAAATAAATTATAAAAAGAAGAGAAGGTTGCTATCTTGACTCAAATAAAACTTCAACAGAAATGTGGGCTTAAGGAAATATCTGCAAATTAGATGGTGGCTACTGGCTACACCACCAGAAATCGTAGCCTGCCCAGGAAAACCACTAGTTCACTTATCATCTGTGCTGACTTCAACTCCAGAAAGATTAAATTTATGGAAAAGAATGTCCTCATCTATCGACAACAAGGGTTTAACGAGCTGGCCTTGACAGCTTGTAGAAACAAAAAATCGCCCATGAAGGAAAGAGGCAGTGATTAGGGAAAACATGAGTTAGAAAAGCTCTTTAGAGGCCAGCTATTGCAGTATCTCATGTCCTCAGTCCCATGTTAAATATATCCTGTAGAAATTGATTGATAAACAGCAGCCCACAATATTGTGGATGGATGCCTTTATCCTCACGCATTAACTGATACCTCTACCAATGTCACGCATATAATTTGAGTGTGAACAATCGCCTTCAGATTTTAAAAATCACAGCTAACTCCTGGGAAGGATCAGTCTTTCTAGAACAACCCCTCTCAAATTTTAAATCAACCATAATAGCTGGTATTCTAGTGAGATAGAAGGGGCACTGAAAAGGATACTGAACACAAGTCCATTGAGTGTGGGGCTGGAAATAGCCAGATGACCCAGTAGAGCAAGTTACTTTCTCCGGGTCCAATACAAGACTACCAGAATTACATGGACAGAGCTGTCCCTGATCTGGAATAAAACATTGAGGATTAAATACAAAGTGGCAAGTCATACAAGAGTCATACAAGAGAAAATGGAGCCATTTTAATATCAGTGCACATGCACCACAAGATAGGGAGTTTGGAAAATGAGGGGATGAAAGCATTGTCTATGGAGTCAAAAGAGGTAATCATCACCTGTTCACAGGGAAAATCGGGTCAAACTATATGCCTGACTAATGCTTCTTTCTATGATATGTATTACTGTGAGAGATAAAATGTAAATGTTGGCCTTCACACAAATAGTATAGAGCATGGGCTCTGTACCTTTTACCAATCCGTTTTTGTCTATGTCATAGTGCTGGTCTTGTCCATTTGGTCAAGATTGTCTTTACCTGAATCAAAGGAGACAAAGGGCCTGATCACGACTTTGGCGGTAACGCCAGCGGTATTATCCCTACCGCCAAACTCCCCGGCGCTAATAGCGCCGGATCACGAGTTCAGTGGTAATGTAATTCCCCATTGCCCATTGAGCCCATTCGGGAATGCCCCATTCCCCATTGGGCTCTATGGGGAAAATTTGCGCTCTTACCGCCGGAGGATTTCCCGCCGGCGGTAATAGTGCGAATTTTCGGCAGATTTCCCCCCAGCCAAGTGCTGGGGCGAAATCTGCCGAAGTCCTGATTTGGCGGACCCTTAAATCCGGCGGTAATAGCGCGACCGCCGGATTTAAGGGTTACCGCCAAAGTCATGATGAGGCCCAAAGTCTTGATAGCTAGAAAGACTGTTACTAACATCCTTCAACGAAATGGCTTCCTCGAATCTCTGGGGGCTACTGATCTTGACGGGATGCTGCCACTGTCCTGGAGTGGAAACTCCTGGGTCTCTGTGGAAGGGGTGAAACTCACACACAACATGCACAACAAGAATTAGAAGCAACAAAAGGTTTCAGAGAACAATGGCCCTGGTCCATCATAGTATAGAATTGGCATCCAAGTGCCACAGAAAGAAGAATCAAACAAGAAGAGGGCATTGTTAGAATGTGTAAACTTCACGTGTTTGGGAAAACTCAACTGCCATCGTGTCGCCAGGGCTACATAAGCACTGCCCACCAGCAGGCAGGTGCTCAGCGTTTCGTCAGCTAATTATGTCACTGATTTTTACCAGAGCCTTTGGAAAAGAACATCGCCCCACTTATCTGAAGGTCCTTGTGCCTCCCTACCCCACTGGGACTGGACCTGAGAGTAGCTTACATACCTGATCAGCCAGGATAATCATCAGTGTTCAAAGCCTGGTCTAGCCAGTCATTACAACTTACCTAACTATTCTCAATAGCCACATGTCCCGAGCCCCTAGTACTGATAGGGAACTTAAACAATCCATTGGACCTTGGAACACACCTGTCCTTAGTACCGTGACCATGGATCTTCGCTTCAGTCTTGTCCCAGACTTCTACCTGCAGAGAAATAGAAGACAGGAGAGTATAAGCAGACTGTACGACTTCCGGAGGGCTCAGCATGAAATAACATAGTAGTGCAAGCCAAGCTACCAAAACAACTGAAGCCATTCCAGATCTTTTCTTCCACCACCAGCATAATCCAACACCAGCCTGCCTATTGTCACACTAACCTGTGTATCTGCAGGAGCGATGGATGAGCCTCCCTTGACCCCGAGTTCTCACTTCCCCTGTTTCACCCGGAGGGATACCTGTCAAATACAAGGTGTACACTTAGACCTGATTTCATCTGATTCCCCTGAACCCTTCCCTTCTCTTAACTGTGTGCTGTGTTGTCCCCTAAGGGCTTACCTTGATCTTTAGTAGGGTGTCCACTCCATCCTGCATTCGCAGGGGCACAATTCACTCATGTGATTGATGCCAATGTCTGTAGGCTGAGTTCAGATGCCACACGCTGTTTTATGCCTTCACAGTGAGACAGAGTGTTCAAGGCACCAGTTTCTTCACTGGCCAGAAAGTCTTTCCCACAAGTGAACGTTGCAGCGCTGCATGTAGAAGCCAGCTGCTGGTAGGTATGCACAGCGCCTTCAATTTGAGCGTGACTGGCAATGTCTCTCCCTTTCCCTTGCAGGAGAAGTTATGTGGTAGTAACGCCTCGAGTCCGGGTTCAGCGCTACTGGAGACTTGGTGGTTTTGTAAGTATTCAGGGAGCCTTTGGTAAGTATGCACCGCGTTGAGAGAGAGAGCAGCGAAATAAGTGTCCGTGTTATTGGGGCGAGCACAATGAATAATATCTCTTCTTTCTTTTGCAGGGGTTTGTGTGCTCATACAACTGACCTGGATTCCAGCCTCGCGGGAAAATGTGGTCAGTATGCGCAGCGTTACTGATGTGCGCATGTTAACCCAGTTCTTCTTTGTTCTTACAGGTGCCGGTGTAGAAGTCCCCTCTTGACTGGGGATTGCTGCGGCATGGAGTAAGAACAGAGGTTCCTCCGGAGCAGGTAAGAAGACGCAAAATGATCCGGAGCGGGTAAGCAGAAGCAGGATGATCCGGAGCAGGTAAGCAGACGTTGGATGATCCGGAGCAGGTAAGCAGAAGCAGGATGATCCGGAGCAGGTAAGCAGAAGTAGGATGATCCAGAGCAGGTAAGCAGATCCAGAGTGCGGCAAGTGTGTTGCTGATACAGCTCACAGTAAGCAACATGAAGCACTGGAAGAATCTTGGGTGTGGCTTTAATAGCCATCCACACCCAAACACTAGAGAGCTCATGAATTGTCATGCACTTCCTGTTTGGCAACAGGATGTGGTAACCAGGAAGTTACTACAAACACTAGGAAGGAATTAAAGGAGGGATCTGCTAAGGGTTCTTTGTGTGCCTATGCCAGGCCTGCCAAGCCACCACCCAACTTTCCCCAACTACCTGCCTGATACCCATGACACCTATGATGTTGGACTTAGTGAAGTAACTGGGTCATGAATCTTCGAGGCAATCTCCAATTCCACAATCAGAAAAAACATCTCTTCTGTAAGGAGTGGAAGGGATAGATGAGAGGGGGGATTTTGGCTGACACACTGTCTAATAAATATATGTACCCTGCTTTGTATTGGGGGTGCAGATACAGATCCACTCTGAAAACATTGGTGCAGACTGTTGATGGCATATATCCCTACTCCTTCTATGTGGAGTCCACTCGGGCTGGGCAGCAGGCATATTATGAATTCCGTGGAGATTGATGGGGTTCCCACAACCCTCCTTAAAATCAAGCATTACAGGTGAGGTAATACTTGCAAAACCAGAATTCTTACAATGCTTGACAGGAGGATTCAAGTCAGTGAATTCTGAGGAAAACTCTGCCAGAGGTTTGCTGGTCAGCCACCAAAGTAGCCAATCCCTGACCATTTTGGGAACAGTAATCTGAACCTTGATTAAGTGCTGCAATTATTTTCTTTGATACTAATAAAGAACATTCTGAGATTAAGCAATTACCCTACTGGATGCTTGAGCCTTGGTAAATGACTCTCCATGAGGAAGAAAGATCCTCCTCTGCCATGATCAGATACAAATTTGCAAGAGATTGTCATCCCACTTGACATCATCTCAGGGAAGGAGGCGGAAAGCAAGCTGTCACCTAGAGAAGGAAAACAGCGAATCCCTCCCTTTTTGGAAACAGCAACTGGCAGAGCTATTAAGATCTTTCAGCAATTTGAAGACAAAAGGCTAGTGCTATTAATTGGTCATACCGATTTCAAAATCCAAAATTTCTTCTGTGAAGGTTCAGGCAAAGATTTGTTAGCTCACATAAACCCATAGAATCCCACTTTGCGAGAGGGAAATGACCTTCTTGGCAGTCTATACTTTAATGTGGAAAGAAACAGTGATGGTGTTGAATTTCTTCAACTGAATTATCAATTGATATCCTCTTGTTGTCTTGGCAACTAGAAATATAATTGAATAGGGACTGCCCATTTGTGATCTGCTGTTACCGTCATGATGGATATTTTCTCTTCCAGCTCATGGATTACCTAAAGTAGTGCCTCTCCCTTAGAAGAATCCCACCTACGTGGTGATCCTGGAAATAGAGAGAATGCATGTTTATATCGTACCCATGTATTCTCATTCTGAGCCCCCACTGGCCTGTAAAGATCTAACATGTGAAGTTTTGCTGGGAGGAAGAAGCTGTTGATTAAGACACAGGACACTTTGAACCTCTCTTGAGTGCACCTGCAGATGTTGCCTCATTAAACCATTTGAGGGCCTTCTCATAAAGTTGATCTCAAAACAATGTTTTACCTTGGAAGAGAATTGTTAGTTCACATATCCCAGTTTTGCTTCAGTATACAATTACATACATGTATATATAAAATGTATACTGAAGACTCCCAATAGTCAAAGCAGAGGCTATCACCCATTAAATGAAAGATCAGATATCAATTCTACTTGCCAGTGCTATACCTCTAGAAAGTTCAAACAGTGAACTCTTCATCAATTACTGAACAAAGCTCCTGAACATCAGCATGGAATGGCTGCTCTGTAAAAGTTGTGTTAGTTCTTGTTTGTTAATTAGAAATGAGCTCCAGCATCATTCTTATTTACTGCAGAGTTCATCTTTGTTCAATGGTATCTCTCAAGGCGGACCCTTCAGCTGCTGTTAGCAAGTAGGCAAAGAACCTTTCTCTCCTGATTTTGCAGAGAATTTAGCCACATTAGGCAATGAGATTGCGTCTTTTTTCTTCTATTCTTAAAGGATTTCTGAAAGAAGAGAGTAACACAAATATTTTTTGAGCCTGAGGTTGAAGCTGCCTAATTCTCAGCTATGAAGATGGTCCTAATCCATCCTTTCAAGGATATCCTATTTTCCACACACATAAAGTTAGATCCTTAATGAGAGGTTCCTTATCAATGTGCTAGTTCTGATGTTACTGTCCAGGAAAAATAATTTCTGAGATTGATTCAAGGGCATGAGTGTAAGGACAATTTGGGTAATTTACACTTCTTTGAAGGACCATACACCACCTTATTTTTTTATATTTTTAAAAAAACAAAAAAGTTTTGGCGGCTCTTAAAAGAGCCTTTGGTGTGGTGGTGTTGGATCTAGAGGTTGGTGTGAGTCTGCTCAACCCCCAAATCCATACAGGGTGCATCCCTGGTGCTTCAGGGCATAGACCACATCCATGGCAGTGACCGTCTTCTTTTTGTCATGCTCGGTGTAGGTGACGGTGTCCCGGATCACATTCTCCAGGAAGACCTTCAGCACTCCCTGCATCTCCTCATAGATGAGGCCGGAGATGTGCTTGACTCCATCACGGCGGGCCAGGTGGTGGATGGTGGGCTTGGTGATGCCCTGGATCTTGTCTCGCAGGACTTTCCTGTGCCTCTTGGCACCGCCTTTGCTGAGCCCTTTCCCTTCTTTGCCGCGTCCAGACATGGAGACTCTTCTCTTCTTCACAAGCAAGCAGAGAATCACCATACACCACCTTAACTGTCCCCCAGACCCCTGCCTGCCACATTCGGCCCTCCCTCTCTGAGAGGAATGAAGGGTCATGCAGAATATCCACCCACCTAGCTAGAGAATTAGATACACAGAAATCAGTGTGCTTGAATGCATATATTTGTGCAGCTGTGAAAAAAAAGGAGAGAAACAAGGGTGCATTCATAAATCCACCCACCACTTGATATCTATGTTAAAGAGTACAACTGAAGAGGAATCCCACGTGGCCATTTTGGGGAATACCATTATACATCAATTATCTTTATGATAATCAAACTGAGGTCCACACTCAGGAGGGTTTGTATAGGAGCCAACAGCCCAGAGAAACGTATAGACAGACCAGAGCATGGGCATGCTCTCTCTCCTTGCAGTTATGCCACACTGTAGTGTGTGCCCAAAATGACATGCCTGGCTGTGGCATACAGTTGACCAAACCAGGCATGGCCCATGGGCCATGCTGGCCGGCTTACTGTAGTGAGAGATTGTGCTCCTGTGCACCCTCCACCCATTGCAGCTGACCTCGAATCCTCTGGCAATCATGTTTCCAAGTCCCAGAATGCATAAAATGTGCATCCCTGGGACACTGAAACTTGTCACCTGCAACTCCTTCTGGCGTTTGAAGCATGGTTTTCATGGTGGCAGGAACTGGGATCCTTCTGGAAGGTGGACCATAGAAGGACTGTGGTGAACTGTGAGATAAGTTGATTTAAATGTGTATTTGTGCGCTTGTGTGTGGTAGAGTGAGGGTGAGATGCAGGTGCCTTTTTGTGTGTATGTGTACACGTGTTAGAGTGTGGGAGGTGGCAGTGTCTGTGAGCATGTGTGAAGGGGCATTCTGAGTGTGAGCATGTGCACACACATACATTTGTTTGTGAATGTGTGTGTGTGTCTGTATAAGTGCTTGGGTGGGGGTATTCAAGGGGCACGTTTTTTGAGGTGTCAATGATGACATATGGTGATGGCACCAGCACTTTTAAAGTTTTATTTAAGTTGAAATGCCGTACTATACTGGCAGCACAAGTAAATGTTTTTAAGTGGGAATAATGACACATTGAAGCACTAATAGCATGAACGATATTGTATGTGCCAATGCTGACATATTGATGGCACCAGCCTTTTTAAAGTGTTGAAGTAGAAATTACATATTGGCAGCACAAGTTTTATGAAAGTGTTTGAAGTGGCAATACTGTCACTTATTGGTGGCACCAGTATCATGAACGTGTTTTTGACTATGATGACATAGTGGCAGGACCAGCATCATGACAATGTTTTTTTAAGAGGAAATGGTGAGATATATTGAATTGTTAGCATTATGAACGTGTTCTTAATTGGAAATGAGGGCATATTAACATGACCAAAATAATGACATTGTTTTTAAGTGGCAATGATTACAGAAAATAGTTGCACCTGTGGCACACACATGTTTCTAAATGACAATGATGATACATTGGCAGCACTGGCATTATGAAAGTGTTTTAAGTGGTAAAACTGATCTATACTGGCAGTACCACCATTATGTTTTAAGTGATATTGATTACACATTGGCAGCACCTGCATCATAACAATGTTTTCAAGTGAAAATGCTGACATATTTTAGCAACATCCGTGTTATGACAGTTGTTTCCATTAGTAATTATGACAGATTGGCAACACCAGTATCTTGAAACTGACATCAGTGGCATGAAAGTGTTTTACATTGGTAATGATGACATATGTTGTTGGCATCAGCACCATGAAAATGTTATAAAGTGGCAATCCTGGCAAGAAAGTATTTTGAAAGAATAATGCTGACATATATTGGTGGAACCATCATCCTCATAAAAATGTTTAACAGTGAAATGCTGACACTTATTGGAGGTATCAGGGTCAATAAAGTATTTTAAAATGGCAATGCTGACATATATTGGTGGTATGATCATGATGAAAGTGTTTTAAAAGTCACAATGATGGTGTATATTGGTGGCACTGGCATCATGGAGATAATTTAAAGTGGCAATGATGATAAATATTGGTGGCACTTGTAAGGAAGGTATGGTATCAAACAGTGAAGACAGACACAAGTGATCACAGTTCAAGGGTGTTTATTGAACTTCAATGGCTTGGTTGAATGCCTATCTAACCCTAAATCCCACAAGCTACAACCATCAATTAATAATAACCCAGTCCTAGTAGTTACTATCAAAATAAAAGGGCATATACAGATAAACATATGCCAATCCTTACTTCTAAATACAAATTGTGCGGAACAATAGTGTATTCAAACAGAAAAGTGTTAAAAAAATAATATGTCAGGAAACTGAGCAGTTGGCTTCCCTGCCCCATGTTTTCTGCACAGGGTAAAATGGCACATTCGAGCTTCGTGCGCACTCTGGCTTCTCTGCCACAAGGATACAGTTCAAAGCATAGCCTTCCACCAAAGCCTTTTTCCAATAACAGTCTCTTACTGTAGAGGGTCTGTTGAAACAATCAAACACCAAGGTTCCATTCTTATCAGGATTTTCACATTCATAAGATCTCCCTTCCAGTGTTCATCGTGAGTCTCTCTCCTTTCGGTTTGGATCCCTTTTTACCACAATGTTCACAATCAGTCTCCATCGATCGGGCTCGGAGGACGGCGCTCTCTCATTGGACTACCATCTCAAAAACACTATTCTTTTGTGTGCTTTGCCTCACTCAGAGTGTGCTCTCATGCTCCACCTTTTATCTGTGTGAGGAAGCTTAATGGAAGTCAGGTATGAGTCGTTAACCACAATTGCCTGACTCTGCCTGACCACAGTATTGGGACATGTCAGGTGTGATGTTTGGGTGTCAGTCTGTTTTCTCCCAGAGCAGGCTGTCTTTGTGAACGTGTTTGTGAAGGGAAAGGGAGGGTAAAGTCCCTAAGTATCCTACTGGGTAGGATGGGGTCAAGGTGTTGCAGGGGGAGGGATACTGCATCGCGCCATCGGTTGTCCCATCTCCACTCCCCGAAGATCCATCACACAGGTGACCCTCCAGCACTGGCCAGCCCCAAGTTCTGGATCCGAAGGCGATGGCCGTGGCCTGGCCACCTGGGAGAGAGACCTCCAAGGACTAGCGGGTGAGACACCTTCTGGTTTCCCACACACAACTGGCATGAAAGGGTTTTGAAGTGGTAATGTTGACATATAAAATCAGGCAATAGTATCATGACTATGATTTAAAGTGGGAATGATGACATATATTGAGGGGCACCAGCATAATGAACATGATTCCAAGTGGCAATGAGGACATATATTGGGAGCACCAGCATCATTATCATGACGTAATGTATCAATGAAGACATACATTGTTCGCACCACTATCCTAAATTTGTTGTACAATGGAACTTATGATATATATTATGGGCACAGGTATCAAGAATGTGTGTGCTTTATAGTGGAATTGCTGGCATGTGTCTAGGGAAGAGCACTGTGTGCCATAAAACCCTCCTATGTACTGTTGGTAAGCTGATATCTATTGGATTTATCAGATTTCACCATAAAGAACTGGTTAGAAATTGTATGACATTTTACCCAATTTTAAGCAAAAATAATGTGCTGTAAAATAACACCAGTTTGACTGATTCTAGGTGGTCCAACCTGAAAACTCTGTATGCTCGGTTGCTCATGTCTATGCCCCTGCTCTGTAAAATTTCACTCAACACAACTGATGCTCAGGGGTCATTTATTTTTCTTTTATTCTGCACCTATTCTCATATTTTGCCTATGAACAGTATTAGGTGTAGCCTTGGCTTGTACACCTAGTTCCCTGCTGTGAGGGGCCTGGTGAACAGTGAGCAGGGCAGATCCCTGATCACAGAGGCCAGTAGAATGTCTTTCTTGCTCTTTGAGCTTGAGCCCATAGGCACACTCATTCCCCTTGTTTCCTTTCTTCCTTTTGGAACAGGTTTATCTAGGGCAATTTTATAATATGCACCCACCCCGTAGGTCTCCTTACACCCCTTTATAGACTTTTGAAAGCTTGGAACAGCATGCCATGCCTCAGCTCCCTATGCCTGGGCAATTTCCTCAACATTAATTTGGGTGATTGACCTTGTGGACATACAGTGTCTCCTTCCAGAACTTCCTGAGACTGTGAGTTCTGGAGAGCAGCACAGTAGCCATGGTGTCATGTAGCATGATTGTGGTAATGTAGCACCAGAATCTTCAAGGAGGAAATATGGAAGTGGAAGGTAAGCATGATGTGAGAAAATAGGCCAAGAGAGGGAGGCTAGACAATCATACTGTATGCTGGAGGGAACCGACACAGAAATAGTTGGCAATTTTAACTCAAGCTGCTCCTGCATGGGAAAAGGAGAACACTGGAAAAAGGATGGATGTGGTAGGCAATGAGACAGTATGGTTAAGTTGTACTAATAAAATCCTATCAAACTCAGGCACAAATATTTTGTTAAAGAGACATTATGGTTACAAGTAAAACCAAAAAACCCAAAATATTCACCAGTTATGGCAAGGCATGCAACCATAACTCATACTACCACCAAGCACTGCTAAGATTAAAACCCGTTTGCCCATGCAGCATAGTGACGTGTCCGCAATCGGTGTCTGGAATTTGCAGACATTTTGAAACTGTATTTTCTTCCAATCTAGGAACTTTCAAGGTAACATGTTGCTGATCCCCACCTCCAAGCAGCATTCGTAACACTTCTATCAACTTTCTACACCTTTTTATGCTGGTTTTTCATATCCGATGGCCATGAACGTGTGATGACATTGCAGATGCTCATGAACGTCACTATGTCACCATGCACATGCAGCGTGATGAGATGTCTGTGATCGGTGTCCGTGCATTGGGACATTTTGAAATTGCATTTTCTACTGATCTAGGTCATTTGAAGTGGACACATTACCCTTCCAGAGCTCCTAGTGCCATTCTTAGTTGATGTCTCAACTTTTCATAACCCTCCAAGTCCTATTTTAAAATCATGAGTCTGTGGACAGGAGAAAGGTCCATGGACGGTTCCTCTGAAAAGACCCACCCATTACTTTAAGTCATTCTCAATCTGGCAGATATACTAGGATCACCTGATTTGGAGAGCTGCATTGGAAAGCTGCTATCTTCCTAAAAAATGGCATCTGTCATGGCTATTGCCATCACTCCACCCCAGGGGCCACCACCACCACCAGCTAGAGGGCCTGGACAGGAGAACAGAGGTACTGAACCAGAGGAAGAGGAAGACAAAGAGGAGTTACCTACCATGAGCACCCACAAGGAATCATGGGTGTGGTGGTTTTTTACCACCATAGGAGGGATACCAAAGGATCAGTTGGCCATGTGAAATGAGCCACACTCAGTCACCGACAACATGGGCAGTACTCCTTTGGTACTACCACTATACAAAACCACACCTGCATATTCTACCCGGGTGCTCTGAGAAAGGCTCTTCCTTTTTGAGGCAGTAGGCTCAACTCCTCTACCACACCATCCTCTACTGCTCCTGTCACCACACAATCTACTGCTGTGGGGCAGAAGGTTCCTCCTGTTGCATCAAAGGCCATACTGAGGCTGTTGATCCTTTCCTTTCCAGGACAACAATCCTCTGTATGTACTGTAAAACAGTCCTCTGCAGGGGGAGCAGCTTTGGAGTGCCTTTGATGCTGCTGTTAAAAAGCAAAATAAGCACTGTCCCTACCTTAGATGAAATGTACGGCCCAACATCTTCCACTGTCCACCTGTCTCTCCACATCAGTGGTTGGTGCCCCTTTGTTCCCCCACCTTACCTCCTTGCCTCTCCCTCCAGGAAAATCAAATCAAAAACTCTATAAAAAATGGTTCCGTAAGGGAGCAACCTTTCACAGTCAAAAAATAGAACTGAAAAAAGTTAATCTTTTAGACCCCATCTACTTTACATTATTCGACTCAATAAGATTCTCCAATATTGAGCTTTGTATACTAGAGATAAAAAAGCGACAGAAGTAATTTTCTGTCCCAAATACTTTTCTCTACCATACACAAAACAATCATAAAGTGTAATATGCATGGTAAGTGTTTCAGACATACTCAAGGCTTTTACACAACCCAACTACATAACTTCCTAAAGGTCTTTCCTTTTTCTTTGGCTCTAGTTTGTAGTCCACAGTCTTCTCCGAGAATTAGGGGATGGGGGGTTTAAACTCAATTTACAATTTACCTTTTTTCTTGTTGGTATCTTATTGGTATCTCTTATCTTAAAATAACCCTTTTTTTCTTTTTGGTTTCATGTACAATACTAACAAATGCTGTTCTGTACTTATTTGTATTTTAGAACTTTCACAAAAATGGCTTCAAAATTATTGTGTGTGTTTTTGTTTTTTATATACTATAACTACTAACAGTTGCTTTACTACATATTGTACTTGTTCTGTTTTCATTTCTTTCACAAAAACTGTGTCAAGGAATTCTGAAAATTTGAAAGAAAAATCTAATTTACAACATATGCTAAATGTACTACACTCATCGAAAAATGTCCACTCCATCACACTTTATATTCTCATTGTACAAAAATGCAATTCCTACATCCTGTAAAAATGTACATACAGCTTTATTTACATTCAGGCCTGTACAAAACAAGTTTGAAACTTTCTACATTTATCTTTGAGTTTGCTTTGAGAAAAGAATGTATGTCTTTATTTAATTTAATGTGATATAGTGTTTTACAAATAAAAACTTTACACAAATCACAAATAAATCAATCATTTCATCAAATCAGTTCATACTATCAATTCATACATTCAAGTCATTTCATACGTTCAATTCATTTAATTTCATATCTTATAAAAAAGAATAGGAAGAATCTTGAGAGACATAACAAAAGTCAATATTCAAATACAGTAAAACATCTATAACTAAATAGATTAAATAAAAAATAAAACCAATTAATTCATATAATAAAAGGATATGTAATAAACTTTTGATAACCAAATTTAAGAAGAGAAGGAAGCATAGCAGAGAGCAGTACTTGTACTACTCTAGATATATTCTTTACCTGTCCTCCAATGTGCGTCTAGAATGAATATGAGTAACTTCCAAGCTCTCTTAACCAATAATACAGCCCCTAAGCCCCTACAGGTTCATGGATTTAGTCAACTTATTTGATCAGTTTCCCCCAATCATGTGGCAATTCTGAATTGATAAGGCTAATCTTTGTCAGTCAGCTATCATACATTAATCTTGTGATTCTATAGAATCCTTTTACAATGTTGACTTTAGTCCTATATTCATACGCTCTTCTGCAATGGACCATACTCTAAACAGTGCCAATTTTTCAGTTAGCATTATGGGTATTGATACATTGATGCCAGAACATAGATTCTGTAATATGATCTAAATGATGTACAAATCTGCTATAATGGTTGATATAGGCTGTTCCCATTAGCGGACATTGGGTTAATATGTGCTTAGCAGTCTCCTGCGCCATACAGTTCTTACATATTCAGCACACTCGTTCGGACCTAGGTACTTGTCGCTCACGGCCTGTTACTGCCAGAACTGGTCGATGATTAATACAAAGCAACAACATAAATCGCCTGAGCTTGCTCGATGGGCACAAAATCGAATACTTTTGGGCCCATTTAAAAGTATATTGCATATAATGGATGAACGTATAGCTTTTTAGGTTCTCTAGATGAGCCTCATTATTGTGCCAGTCCCATAGGTCCATTTGCTTACCCAAACTAAATTTCAGGTTCTCATGTTTATCTCTCCAATGGGGGTCCAGCCAATGTCTTTGAAAAGCAGATCCATGTTAATTGTTAACCCAGGTTGTTTGTTGCTTCGAATATACTCTCCCAGGATGGCCAATCGTAAGTTAGATGGACTTTTGAGGATTTTAACATATAGTTCTGCCTTCCTTTTTAGAACCAATGATTTAAGTGACAATAGTCTCAACTCTAATCTTAGTATGGCCATAAGTATATACTGGGGGAGCCCCAGTAGCTTACTCAAAAATCTGCCCTCAATAATCTGGAGCCATTTGAGTTCCATGTTTGTCAATGATTCAAATCCATACATTACCATGGGTACCAAGCATTGTATATAAAGTTGGCGTGCCCCCCACAGTGAGTAACCGCTTTGCTTGCTAGTAAATTGATACATTAGAGCAGTTAGCTGGGCAGCCTTGATCATTCAAGATTGAATAAAAGAATAGTAATCCCCTTTAGGATTGAACTCCACTCCCAAATATTTGTAGGAGGGCGCCTATTGTATTTCAATGGATCTAACAAATAAACATGGTTGTGATATCTTTCCCCTTGAATATAGGATCAGATGGGTCTTATTATGATTGATCACAAATCCATTCCTCTCTGCATATTGCCACAACCTTTCAGCAGATCTAAGTAATCTGCTGAATGTATGGTCAAGGATCACTAGATCATCTGCCTATGCTAATACAATACAATGCTGGGTTCCGATCTTAGGTCAGCAATTCCGGGCTCCATGGATAAATTGCAGGATAGCAGAGACAAAAAGGTTGTAAAACATGGGGACAGTGACACATCCTTGCTTTACTCCCATATTCTGGATAATAGGCTTAGTCACTTTGCCACAACTGTCAAGTTTAAGCTAGACAGTAGTGTTACTGAGCAATAGTCTAAGGAAGTAGAGCAGAGCAGTCGGGCAACCCATCTCCTGAAGTTTACGCCAAAGTTTGTCTCTGCTTACCACATCAAAAGCCACCTTAAAATCGATATACAGGGCATAAAGGGGCAGACTGATAGAAAAAGAAAATCTGCGAAGCTGGAAACAGTTTAATTCAACTTTAAAAAGTATCCTTGATGGCAAACTGCAAGCATGCTTCAGTCACATACCCCAAACTGTTGCCTCCACAATGTACTACACAATGCACTACAATGATGTTGGGATGTTTGAAACAAACCATATGCTCACAAAAAGGTAAAAATGCCACCCACTTTAATCCTTGAACTCAATAGCAGGAGACCTCCACTTCTTCTAACCCAAGATGAGCAGAGATGCCATGTTGTTATGTGTAAACCTTCAACCACTGTACCCATGAATCGCCCAGCATACACACAATTTGCTTCTTCATAGCCAGAGTCATCCTTCCACCACTACACTCAGGAAAGACAACACCTGCTGCCCTGTGCTTCTCTGCACTTCAACTCCTCCTTCACAACCACAAAACCTCATTGGATAATCCCAAATGTCTGCAGACATACACAGCTGTCCACTTTCCATGCAGAGCATCCTTAAAAGACCTGGATGGCACGTGGGGGCCTGCGGACTATAACAGACGTCTGTAGACACTATCGCACAGAGCAGCCCTTCTACATTTTTTACTTTTATGTTTATAACACTCCCTTATTGGCTACTTTCAAACAGTCACAAATCCGCCTGTCAATCACATCCAAACACTCTACATGTAACACTGTCACCTCAGTTCAGCACTTCAGATTTACATTTCAACTCTCAGAGAACATGCCTCCTGTCATTCAGAGCATCTTGAATAAACAAATATTGTGAAACTCTCCCAGATTTATATTTCCATATTCAATCATATCTACATCCAACAAGACATACTACAGATATACCTCTATTTTTAAAAGTAATATTTTTCACCATCTTTAAAAATATATATACAAGATCACTGCCACTTACCTGTAATACACATCTTAATACTCATATGCACTTTTTAACCTCTATTATCAAATGCCACATATTGCAACATTCTGCACCTGCTCACATTAAATGGCAGTTAATTGCATATACTGCCAGCATATTAGACTTCCTCTCACCAACTGCCACTTGCCAGTGTTCTACAAATCTAAATCTTTTGCAACTGCATTTCTCTTACTTGTAGAAATAAGTTACAAATGTTGCAGCTCTAAATGCACAAATGCATTTATTTTCAATAAAATGCCCATAAAAAGAAACATTTTTGAACAAACAGCATTTTTCCTTATGTATAAATTGGCCTCATTACAACTGTGCTGGTCTGGTAACAACGGTGCCGGTAAGCTAAGCCTACCAGCACTGTTGTTACTGGACCCGCACAGTACGACCCGCAGAGTTTCATGGAAGCACCGGCATGTGCCGGTGCTTCCGTGGTCCCCATTCCCATTGAGTCCTATGCGAATGGGGATTTACAATTTACAGGCACCTGACTTCCTGGAATGCTGGCGTTGCAATCCCCTGGTGTTACTGGCAAGCCAGGCACCAGTAAATATTGCAAGTCCGGCAGCAACCCGCCAGTAGCACCAGCAGAGTTACTGAAATGAGGCCCAATGTCATATTTCCCATCCGTTGCTATCACATCCCTTATAGTGCCACCATTCTCCACCTGCTCACATTAAGTACCTCTTAGTAGTACCATACTAGTGTTTACCAACTGCATTTCCTTTCCAAAAATATGATAATTTTTTTTATTACTGCTGTACCTACACACTGTAGATTATAATACATATGAAAGTAGGCATTATTATAACAGATTATAACAGATTCAGTAAACAATCTTTGTTAAAGGGACGTTATGGCTCCAAGTAAAACAGAAAAAACCCTGAAATTCGCTAGTTATAGTAAGCTAAGCAACCATAACTCGCGCCATCACAGTGCATTGCTAAAACCAACACCCAGGACATCAAAGATGACACCACAAATGTCATTGATGACATTACTGATGACATCACATGTCTGGCTCCTTCATTTTTCCTTTAGTGATATATCTTAGCCAGTAATACTTAGGAACAAAAAAATCAGAAAGTACTATATTTGTAGACTTATACTGCAAATATGTTCTTACAGTAATTCATTTGGGGATCACTCACAGCATATGAAACATATACATAGGGCGAATACACACTTGAAAGATAGCAAGGTTTTTTGTGTATGAAGACCATCAGTAAGGTTTATTTGCATTACTTTCTTTAGGGTGCAGTCACATCATGTGATAGTTATACATAGGGAAGTAGTAGGTTTGAAGCAGAACAATCATTTCTGTTCATAAAGTTAGTCAGGTAGGTTATGAATACTTTTTGGTTCTACTGCTGCCTTTTTGCATACTTCACTTTCCCTGTATATACTCATAATTGTATGTGTTGTTGTGTATTTGTATTTTGTATGTAATAATGAAATTATATAGTAAGTGTGTTTCCTTAGGACTGATTACCTGTTGCAAAGTACACAAAAATTGAATAAGAAAGCATTTATCATTTTACTATTCAACATGGGAAGATTATGAATATTGCACCTCCATCATGTATTCTGCACACAATGCTTATGTTTATACATGAGTAGCTTATGATACTGTAAAAAACTTCATAATAAAATGCTATTCATATCAATGCATTGCTTAATGCACTACACATCTCATGACATCTATTCCAATGATCCTTGACACTTTTTTGTCAACATTATAATAAGAATACCTTGTACAGACTTTTCATGAAAAGTAAATGCACATGTGATGTCATCAGTGATGTCATCAATGAAATGTGTGATGTCATCTTTGATGTCCTGGGTGTTAGTCTTAGCAATGCACGGTGGTGGTGTGAGGTATGGTTGCTTAGCTTACAATAACTAGCACATTTAAGGGTTTTTTCAGTTTTACTTGGAACGATAGTGTCCCTTTAACAAAGTTTATTTTAGTGAATTTCATAGGTTTATAGTAGCGCATCTTAACCATAACGCCCCTTTAACAACTTGTTTTACTGAATTTCATAGGTTTTTAATAGCGTAACTTAACCATAACCTCCCTTTATCAAATTTTTTTTTTTTACTGAATATACATATACATAGTGTGAATTTCATAGATGTTTACTAGGATTTCCTTACTTTATATACATGTAACATAGAATATACTGTACCCCCTGCTAGTGATTTTGATGTCTGCGGACTGTGCGTATGTCCGTGGACGGACAGGACAACATCAACACAACCCAAAAACACAGGGGGTATCTTAGATTGTTCTATCATGCCATATAAACACTGAACAAGTTCAAAAAGCAGCACATGAACACATTATATGTAATAATAAATAAGAAGTGGAACCTATATATGTAACACATCAACCATCCATTTAAATAGCATATGTACTGAAATAGAATATACCAAAACAAAAAAGATGTGCCTCCAACATAATTACCTCACAGAAACTGCACAGCAAGAAGCTACAGCAGACCTACACAACAGTGACAACAAAACGTACCAGATACTAGTGAGTAAACTTTTTTCTTATATATTTCTAAACTTTCTGTATTAGGTACACTAAAAGTAATACATTTTCTTTTTACACAGAAATGTGCAGTACTTTGGAATGGCTTGATGAAAATTTCCCACGTAATGAAACGAGTGAAGACATTACTCTATGTGTATTTAACACATTTTTTTTAACAGACCATACAAACAGTGAAAATAATATAGCAAAAGAGACATTAGAAAATGCTCTGCAGCGCATGGAACAAGAAATTGATATTTTTATGGAAAATTTCAATCTTCTGAAACATTTTGCGGAGGACCAAATAAAAGAAAAAATTAAATATCATTGTCCCACATGTACCTGTTCCCCCTCTCCATGTCCGAGTCAACTATCCCCAAACCCTCACTACCAAGATAAACATTATGATGAAACTTCCATCCATCCATCCATCCTCTCCAAACCCCTAATTCCCCTGTATTTGTGTCAATTTCTACTTCCCCCTCTCTTTCATAAATTTTATATTTGTATATAATAAAAAAACTGATTATGTGTGTTATAATTCAGTCCTCTGTGTCTTTCTTTTTTTTAAAAGGCAAAGGCAGTTGAGGTGTCCGCGGACAGCACGGGTGTCTGGAATGTCCGCAATTAACCAAAATAGAGGTGTCCTAAGGACATTATACCTGTCCGTACTGTCCGCAAATCAAGATGAAACTGTTCTTAGAACACACTCGGTGTCTGGAATGTCCACAATTAACCAAAATGGAGGTGTCCTAAGGACACTATATCTGTCCATACTGGCACTGTCCGCAATCAAGATGAAACTGTTCTTAGAACACACTCTGTGTCGGAATGTCCACAATTAACCAAAATGGAGGTGTCCTAAGGACACTATACCTGTCTGTACTGTCCGCAATCAAAATGGAACTGTTCTTAGAAATCACTTGGTGTCTGAGATGTCCACAATTAGCCAAAATGGAGGTGTCCTAAGGACACTATACCTCTCCGTACTGTCCGTAATCAAGATGGAACTGTTTTTAGAACACACTCAGTGTCCAGAATGTCCGCAAATAAATTAAATATCATTGTCCCACATGTACCTGTTCCCCTCTACATGTCCTAGTCAACTATCCCCAAACCCTCACTACCAAGAAAAACATTATGATGAAACTTCCATCCATCCATCCTCTCCAAACCCCTAATTCCCCTGTATTTGTGTCAATTTCTACTTCCCCCTCTCTTTCATAAATTTTATATTTGTATATAATAAAAAACTGATTATGTGTGTTTTAATTCAGTCCTCTGTGTCTTTCTTTTTTTTAAAAGGCAGTTGAGGTGTCCGCGGACAGCACGGGTGTCTGGAATGTCCGCAATTAACCAAAATAGAGGTGTCCTAAGGACATTATACCTGTCCGTACTGTCCGCAAATCAAGATGAAACTGTTCTTAGAACACACTCGGTGTCCGGAATGTGCACAATTAACCAAAATGGAGGTGTCCTAAGGACACTATATCTGTCCGTACTGGCACTGTCCACAATCAAGATGAAACTGTTCTTAGAACACACTCTGTGTCGGAATGCCCACAATTAACCAAAATGGAGGTGTCCTAAGGACACTATATCTGTCTGTACTGTCCGCAATCAAAATGGAACTGTTCTTAGAAATCACTTGGTGTCTGAGATGTCCACCATTAGCCAAAATGGAGGTGTCCTAAGGACACTATACCTCTCCGTACTGTCCGTAATCAAGATGGTCTTATTTTTAGAACACACTCAGTGTCCAGAATGTCCGCAAATAAATTAAATATCATTGTCCCACATGTACCTGTTCCCCCTCTCCATGTCCGAGTCAACTATCCCCAAACCCTCACTACCAAGATAAACATTATGATGAAACTTGCATCCATCCATCCATCCTCTCCAAACCCCTAATTCCCCTGTATTTGTGTCAATTTCTACTTCCCCCTCTCTTTCATAAATTTTATATTTGTATATAATAAAAAAACTGATTATGTGTGTTATAATTCAGTCCTCTGTGTCTTTCTTTTTTTTAAAAGGCAAAGGCAGTTGAGGTGTCCGCGGACAGCACGGGTGTCTGGAATGTCCGCAATTAACCAAAATAGAGGTGTCCTAAGGACATTATACCTGTCCGTACTGTCCGCAAATCAAGATGAAACTGTTCTTAGAACACACTCGGTGTCTGGAATGTCCACAATTAACCAAAATGGAGGTGTCCTAAGGACACTATATCTGTCCATACTGGCACTGTCCGCAATCAAGATGAAACTGTTCTTAGAACACACTCTGTGTCGGAATGTCCACAATTAACCAAAATGGAGGTGTCCTAAGGACACTATACCTGTCTGTACTGTCCGCAATCAAAATGGAACTGTTCTTAGAAATCACTTGGTGTCTGAGATGTCCACAATTAGCCAAAATGGAGGTGTCCTAAGGACACTATACCTCTCCGTACTGTCCGTAATCAAGATGGAACTGTTTTTAGAACACACTCAGTGTCCAGAATGTCCGCAAATAAATTAAATATCATTGTCCCACATGTACCTGTTCCCCTCTACATGTCCTAGTCAACTATCCCCAAACCCTCACTACCAAGAAAAACATTATGATGAAACTTCCATCCATCCATCCTCTCCAAACCCCTAATTCCCCTGTATTTGTGTCAATTTCTACTTCCCCCTCTCTTTCATAAATTTTATATTTGTATATAATAAAAAACTGATTATGTGTGTTTTAATTCAGTCCTCTGTGTCTTTCTTTTTTTTAAAAGGCAGTTGAGGTGTCCGCGGACAGCACGGGTGTCTGGAATGTCCGCAATTAACCAAAATAGAGGTGTCCTAAGGACATTATACCTGTCCGTACTGTCCGCAAATCAAGATGAAACTGTTCTTAGAACACACTCGGTGTCCGGAATGTGCACAATTAACCAAAATGGAGGTGTCCTAAGGACACTATATCTGTCCGTACTGGCACTGTCCACAATCAAGATGAAACTGTTCTTAGAACACACTCTGTGTCGGAATGCCCACATTTAACCAAAATGGAGGTGTCCTAAGGACACTATATCTGTCTGTACTGTCCGCAATCAAAATGGAACTGTTCTTAGAAATCACTTGGTGTCTGAGATGTCCACAATTAGCCAAAATGGAGGTGTCCTAAGGACACTATACCTCTCCGTACTGTCCGTAATCAAGATGGAACTGTTTTTAGAACACACTCAGTGTCCAGAATGTCCGCAAATAAATTAAATATCATTGTCCCACATGTACCTGTTCCCCTCTACATGTCCGAGTCAACTATCCCCAAACCCTCACTACCAAGAAAAACATTATGATGAAACTTCCATCCATCCATCCTCTCCAAACCCCTAACTCCCCTGTATTTGTGTCAATTTCTACTTCCCCCTCTCTTTCATACATTTTATATTTGTATATAATAAGTAAATGATTATGTGTGTTTTAATTCAGTCCTCTGTGTCTTTTAAAAAAAAAAAAGGCAGTTGAGGTGTCCGCGACAGCACGGGTGTCAGGAATGTCTGCAATTAACCAAAATGGAGGTGTCCTAAGGACACTATACCTGTCCGTACTGTCCACAATCAAGATGAAACTGTTCTTAGAACACACTCGGTGTCCGGAATGTCCACAATTAACCAAAATAGAGGTGCCCTAAGGACACTATAACTGTCTGTACTGTCCACAATCAAAATGGAACTGTTCTTAGAAATCCCTTGGTGTATGGGATGTCCACAATTAGCCAAAATGGAGGTGTCCTAAGGACACTATACCTCTCCGTACTGTCGGTAATCAAGATGGAACTGTTTTTAGAACACACTCAGTGTCCGGAATGTCCCCAATCAACCAAATTGGAGGTGTCCTAAGGACACTGTACCTGTCCGTACTGTCCGCAATCATGATGGAATTGTTCTTAGAACACACTCGATGTCTGGGATGTCTGCAATCAAAATGGAACTGTTCTTTGAACACATTCGATGTCTGGGATGTCCGTAATTAACCAAAATGGAGGTGTCCAAAATGGAGGACACAATACCTGTTCGTACTGTTCGTAATTAAAATGGGAGTGTCCATACTGTCCGTAGAACATCTATGTCTGTCTGTAACTGTCCATCACACGTGTTTAGCACTTTTAATTAGTTTAAAGATCTGAACACTGTCCATAGAACAGCGCACAACCGTCCCTGCACATTTGGTGTCCTGCGGACAGCCGTCCCATTCGTGAACATGTCCGCGATGTCATCATGTGACCACAGCTACGCAGAGCGTGTGTCCTGATTTGCAGACACTGTCCGGGTCCCTGAACATTTTAAAAGTACTTTTTTGGACAATCCAAAGTATTTTACAGAAAAAATTTGCCATTGCACATGTCCCAGACAATTTCCCGGGCGATCTACATACTTTTTGGAACTTTTTGAGCCTTTTTTTGGTGTTTGATCTGTTCGCGGACAGCACTGCTGTCCGCGGAGCGCACACCTGCACCCCTATAAAAGGCCACACACTAGAGCTCATCCTCATTCTGTCTTTCGACTATTGCAGATTGACCTGCTTTTGCTGCCTTTGCTGCTCTTGCTGCGATTGCTTCATCAAACCTGATGGCATCCATGTCTGCTACTGTTCCTGTTGGTGCTACTTCTGCCTCGGCAATACCCCCAGCCCCTCCACCACCACCACCTCCCCAAAGGCCTGCAGAGGGGAACAGCCGTGAGGATGTAGAGGAGACGGATGAAGAGGATGAGGTAGTGGAAGTCCCTACTACCAGCACTCGCCATGACTCTTGGGTGTGGCGGTTGTTTACCACTGGTGGAGTGCCAAAAGCATGTGCGAATAAGGTCACCTGCAATCAGTGCCACATGGTGCTGAGTCGTGGGTGGCCTGGTTCATACAGCTTTGGTACAACATCAATGAAGCAACACCTAAAGTCGTTCCACAAGGTTGTACCTTGTGATAAACGTAGTAGGTTGAGATCCTCTACAACATCCTCTGTTTCCTCTCCTGTCACCACAAGAGACACTCCTGTGGGACAGCGCATCCCTCCAGCTGCCTCATAGGCCATTCATGATGCTGTTGACCCTTACCTTTCGAGGGTCACAATAATGCGTATGTACTGCTACACAGTCCTCTGCAGCGGGGAGAATCTTTGGAGTGCTTTCGAGACTGCGGTCAAGGAGCAGAGGAGGTCTGCCCACTAGCTGAATAAGGCCCACCCTACATCTTCCTCTCTCCACCTGCCCTTTCTTATCTCCTTGGTTGGTGTCCCTTCCTTACCCTCCTTTCCCCTCCTTTCCTTGTGTGTCGTGTTTAGAAAAACAAAAAAATATTAAGCAACACAAACTTAAAAAAAGGCTCTTTTCAGAGCCGCCTGTCACAGTTTAAAAATAGAAGTGACAAATAAATAGTGCTGGGCCCTGTGCATTTTTTTAGAAGTCCGCGGACAGTCTACAGACATTTATTTTTTGTGAGTGCTGCCCTGTTATAACCATTACACTTTTCTATTGGAGGAAGTGGTGGCTCTGAAAACAGCCTTTTGTTGGTGTTTTTGTGTGTTTGAAAAATTTAAAACGGTCAACACCTACTGCAAAATGGATTGCTGTAATTCCAGAAAAGGTCGCAATGCATTTTGTACATTTCTCGGAAAAATCTGATTGCCAGCATAAGTAAGATGGACTCCATCTCTGCGAAAAATGTATGTGCTACGAAACATAATATTTTCATTGTGAAAAGAGGACATGCCAACATCTCTGAAAAAAGGTGCAAACAGCCTTATTGACATTGTGCCTCGCTTTCGCTTTCTCCATTTGTGGACCAAATGAAGAAGAATGCAGCCACATTTGTCTCTGCGCAATACGAGAAAAAAAACTTGGAAATTTGGAAACATGTCCATGACCTTCCCAGGTCCTTCTTTCACTGCAAATTGCAAAGAAATTCCAGACACATGTCCTAAACTGTTCCCACCACAGTGAATTATAATTATGTCTGGATGATGCTGTGTCTCCAAAGTAGCACAGAGAAGTGCCAAGTCCAGCCACTTCATTCCACGCACTCCATGCCAGTGCACTTCCACATGAGGGAATCCAAGATGTGCAGCTACTCCACAGCGTTCTGCATGCACCTCCAACCAATGTATCCATGAGTCTTCCAAAATCCAGATAATCTTTTTTCTGAAACACATAGCCATAGCTATCTGTTCTTCTCTCAGGAAAAAGACTTTCTGACAAACTCTCTCCTTACACAACACGCCCAGTAAACTTTATTGACCAATCCCTTGCTCTACTCTTTCTCATTTGCATGCCTCTCCACCCCAAAATCCCCATATGTAATACGCAGTGTCTGCGGACAACCGCAATGTCCGCGGACATATCAAAAATCTGAGCATGATGAATTTAAATTTAAATAGTGTGCCCCATTTCCCCTTTGAGGTTGGCTCCGAAAAGAGCCGTTTTTTAGGGGGTTTTTGCAGATGCTTGACAGACATCTGTTATTTTGTATTTTTCTGTTTTTTATTCTTAATTTACTCCTAAAATCTTCACATAAGCTTCTCCAAAGCAACCCTTACATTCCGAAACAGCATGGCAATTCCCATAAAAGATAAAGAAATGCCATCTTCTTTAAAATAAACAGCATTACTGAAAACAATATTCTCATTATTACATACCAGCTCTATGCATGAAAGCAAACATGCCTCGGTTGATTGCACGCATAGCAATGTTTTGCTGCGGACAAAAAACAGAACTATTGTCCCATATTGCCCTGGGTACTAAACCAGAAAAAATAACTTTGACATTTGGAAGGACGATCATTACTGCTTGAACCAAGTGTTCCAAATCTGCCAACAAAGTAGGGGCACTGACATAGCCCAAATGCAAAGCACCACAATGCAAAACTACCACATGGGGACTGTTCATCCTGCCCATATCTTCACAAACTTATACAATTCCAGGTACATTACAATCTGGCACAGTGCTCCACACCACCCCCACTCCTTTAACATCAAAATTGTTTGCCACATTCCTGCAATAAGAATACTGCTCTAAACCATGCACAAACATATCTCCAACCACCAACACCCTGACTTTCTCCCCTTTGCCATCGTCACTACATACAGCCTCTTTCAACACAAATCCACAACCTCAACACCTGATCTCTACAGTCCCCTTTCCATGCTGGATTTGCTGGAAAACCCGGATGTAGTACGCCCTGTCCGCGGACAGCGTGGTGTCCATGGAGGGTGTAACTCTTGGGCAGCCCTTCTACCATTTCCACTTGATTATCTGTTCCATTCCCTCATTGGATACAGCTAAGCAGTCACACAACAATCCACCAATCACAACCAAGACCTCTACATCTAACTCCATCATCAGTTGATCACACTGAGTACAACTCTCATATCATTGGAAAGCACCTACAACAAAAACTACAGTACAAGTCTCCAAGATTTCTACTTGCAGCTGCATGCATATCCACATGCATGAATACAAACTACAGGTATGCATATTTTATGCACAATACATGTACAACTCTTATTAATGTATATAAACAGAGTAACTGCCACTTAACCTGCATAACCTACAAAATGAAATTACTGTTATTTTTCCAATCTGCTATAATCAACTGTCACTTCCAAACATGTCTGCTATCTAAATTCTTTTTTTACACACACAGCTATCCAAAAAAGTATAATTTAGTATAAAAATATGGGATAAATAACAGTATAATTGTAGAAAAACACTTAGTAGTGTATTATAAAATTATACACAGCCAGGATAAGTTCATGCATCTTTATACACTCACACAGATAGACACTATCATTAAAAAGCTTCTAGCTGAAATAACACCACTGCCTGTACATCACATCCTTCTGCTTTATTACCAACACCTTCACAAATGCATACATTCCATGCTTTTCTATACAGTTTCTGCCATTTACCCTATAAAAAATCAAAATAAGTATATGATTATTTCTTCTATCTCCTAACATCTAGTAACACAGCCTTAAGAAACCAAGTGAGTTTCGTACGCTTAGTATTATACTCAATCAAAGCATGTTGAACTAACAGATTGTAAGTAAAATATAAAGGTTGCACATGGTCAAAGGGAACTGCATGCACACACTATGTTCAGTTATCAAACAACAATATTACTACAACAACATAAAAATCAATGTCTAAATTAACAACAGCGCTAGAAATACACAAAATTACTAACCTCTTCCTTTTACAATTGCATTGAAGACCACTCTCCTGAAAAGCAGCAGCATCTGAAGTACAAACAACAACTCCGAAGAAACCTGCTCTCATTCCAAACAAAAAAGTAAGTACAATACTACCATAGTGTTCTATCTGTTACTCAAACGCACTTTCATGATTCATGGAATTTGTGCACTGAGAAATGGGGATTTGTGTGCCATTCTGCCCACAAATCCCCATTTGTTAAACAGGGATTTGCGGGCAGAATGACACACAAATCACTGTTTTTCGGCGCACAAATTCCATAAATCAGCCCCTAGACTATTAGTATTGCAGAACAAAGAACTGTTAATTTTATACCATTAGATTTAGTGTTAGTGCTTCTCCTCACCACTAGCTTACTTTGTATTGTCATCTGAACCCCAGTATAGTAACACACAAATACAAAAATAGCCTTCCCAACTAGTTGTAGCTGCCCATTGCACAATCTCACATCTCCACATATATCCTTAACATCATACTCAGACACTCATGCACACACCACACATACATTGCAGAATGGCCCAACCCATACCTTCTTTTTTTCCAAAAGACCCCAAAGAATGCCTAACAAAAAGCAAGTCCGTATAAAGCAACGTAGAAGTAGAGCAAATGAAAATAAGTGTCCAAAATAAGCATCCATCTCTAGCAGAATTTGTACAAAAAGTTCAAACAAAAGATCTAATAGAGTCATTAAGCTAAACAAAACCAGCTTCCAGTACAAAAACTTTGCCTCCTGTTTTAAAATGTAAAACGAAACAGAAAGTGATTAACAAGAATTCAGCCACCTCTATTGCTAACACTGCTCCTATAAATCTTGATGTAGTGGCAAGTAATCATACGAAAAAAAGTCTTTTCCAAAAAATGTTCACCACAGAGTCCTTCAGAATCTTATAAAAACAGGAGAGAAATAATGCACAACGCTTAAAACCTACCGTAGAATATTAATCTTAGAAGCACTCATAGACAGTGCAATCATTCTCAAAAGGAACTTATTTACTTTAGTGTGAAACAGAATGAAACCACTAACAAAATTAAATACTAATCTACAAAAAAGACTTCTCAATGAACGGAATGTCAACAAAAATAACTTCATAAATATCTGTGGAGGTGAATGGAGTCACACCATGAGCACAGCACCATATTTCAACGAAGAAGCATACAAACAAAAGCAAATAAACACAATTGCCATAAATAGCAGTGGACGAGGGTATAAAAAACATAATAATACCATAATGGAACAAGAAATGTTGCTTACAAAGATATCCCCAGAAAACTCAGTATCACCTCTCCATCCGACTGAACCAAAACGCCCAGTGTACAAATGGCCGTCCGCCTCAATGGGTAACATTGACAAAAAATCTTTCAAATCTTTATGCCAGTTTCTCAATCAGTATGTGAAAGGCAAAGACAAATTCAAAATGAAACTACTACAAAATATGGATACCTGTCCAGTGTGCAAATACACAGGACTACAAGGACATTCATTAGCCTGCATTTCAGGACCTAATTGCAAAAGCACCTTCCATCATATAAAAATGATATCAACACACCATTCAACTATAAGAAATCTAGTCCATAAACTGTACTATGCTAAAAGTCCAGCTTCAGCATTAGGCAATTTAAATAACAATCTTCTACATGGTACAGCCAAAGACCTACTCGAAGATATAGAGGATATCCAGAGAACATATTTTGGAAGTGAAAGCCACTTACAAAATGTAATAGCTTTACTACAGACTAGAAACAATTCTACAAATGGCAACCTTCTACTACACACATACAAAAAAGAAATACTAACATTTAAAAGGTCATCCGCTGAAGTACCAAACCATGTGTGTGTGTGTGCTGCCACAGACATTTTTATAAAAGTAGCACACAAACTGTAGACATAACATACAAAATAGAAGACAATGAAGATTCCAAATGGTATGAATTAGCTCTCTACCTTATAGCAGAAAACAAATACAAAATAAAGGACCCCTTAATACTTTGCAGTTACTGCACTGCAAAACTTGACAACAACCAAACTCCTTCACATGCTATCACAAATAACTTGGAATTATTCCCACTACCAAAACCCTTGCAACAACTCAATTTATATGAGAGCATCATAATTCAAACAGTGCATCCATTTCAAGTAATAATACGCCTTCAACCAAAAACAGCAAAATTACCTCCCTCTGAATTGGTGAAAGGCATTTGTGGCAAAGTAGTTTATTTACCATTAGATCTGAAAGAAAATGTACACACTCTTGGAGTGCTACGTCCAATAGATCAATCTTTAATTGTCTTAGTAAATGGTGTACCTACAAAAGACCAACAATGTGGCAACAACTCGTACACGTACATAAAGTTAGACAAACCTTGCAATATCTAAAAGACAATAATGAATACTACAAAGAAATTAATATTGAGAAAACCTGAGGGAAACCACTGAAATAATTCAAGAGTCAAGAGAAACTGGTCAATGTGAACTTCTAGATCATGCTACAGTATCCAATATTTTAGACCATTATACAATGCATCAATTACACTCTAAAGATACCATAGATGATGCACTAAAAACATAACAAATGCGACAAACCAAAGGATCACCAATGAGCATATGGGGAAAAAGTATAGAAGCACATGCTTTTCCTCTACTCTTTCCTATTGGGAAAGAAGGAAGGTACAATGATAGACCCACTTAGATAACAGCATCAGAATACCGCTCATTACGAATGTATTCTGAAGATCCCAGAATTAGACAAAATGTGGAATACATATTCCACCTACTCTTTGAAAGTGAACTAGCAACTCTATGGTACGGAGTTGCACACACATTGAAATCAGGTACCCATTTTCAAAATATATCAGCTACGTAATTACTACAAAAAGTGTAAGAAAAAGATGAGGTTCTACAATCAAGCATTACAAATCTGTTAGCAAACATTTGTGGTACTAAAGAATACTGGTTCTGACGTCACAGAGATGTACGTTGTATGATAAGAAACCTTGTCCTAGCCACTTGGTTTGTTACATTAAGTTGCAAAGAATATACATGGGAAGATTTACATGATTTCCTACGCATATTAAACAAAAACAAAACAAACATAGATATACTAACACCTGGAGAATTTTGCTCTCTAGATCCTGTTAATGTTTCAAGATATTTCCATCATCGCTTCATTGCTATGCTACACTTTATTTGTAATAAAAGGAGCACCACATATCCACATGCTTTTATGAATTAAAGATGCTCCTAAATTTGATCAAGACAGTGATGCCACTGTTTTATAGTTTATCAAAAAATATGTCACTTGTGAAATTCCTTCACAAACAACAAATAGCGATCTCCATGCACAAATTTTACAATATCAAAGACACAAATGTGGGAAATATTGTTGTCGCATATACAAAACAAAGGGAATTACTACACCAAATGCTGCTTTGGTTTCCCTAGACCAGTTACAGCAACAGGTCAAGTAAACAACTTAATGTCTTCAATTAGATATAGTGTTAAAGGTAAATCACCTAAGAACACATATTACATAAAAAGAACAGAAGAAGCAAAATATATCAATGATTACAATGCAATTATTGCCCTCTTATGGAATGCATACATAGATGTGCAGTACATTGCAGACAATTCCCCTGCAGTTGCACGATATGTTACAGCCTACTTAATCAAAGCAGAATCAAGACCTCTGGGATGACCTATCATTGGACAAAACACTGTCTCGGAAATTGTACAGATTAGGCATAAAAATGTTCTCTCATAGAGAATGTGTCTACTATGAAGCTGCAGACAGTTTACCCGGTACTGCTTTGTATGGAAAATCTGAAAATATAGTATGGCTAAGTCTTGGTCCTGCCAAATCTAAAAAAAGAGTTCTCAAATCATACGAGGACATAGAAACGATAGCCAAAAATGATCCCAACACCCAAGACATTTTGAAAAACAATTTACTAGACACATACTACCCAAAAAGGATTATCACTTTGGAAACCATGTGTCTATACCACATAGCCCAAAACTTCACATACAAAAATAATATAAACCAGATGGAAACAACGGTAGATACAGAGTGACAAATTGTGAAGGCAGCTTAGTGAAACTTACCAAACAAAGCTTAATTAATCATATCAAATTGTCATTAAAAACTCCTCAACATAAATAACTATATTATATGTCCCTGCTACAACTTTTTAAACCATGGAGAAAAGACGAAGTGTTACTAGATATCTATGACTTCTATGAAGACGCTTTCAAAGCAAATGAAAGCACTATAACAGATGTAAACTTTACATAGTACAAAACATTGTTGCACAATGAACAGCAACACGAAGAAGAACTCCAGGCACAACTAGATAAGGACACTCCCGACAATAGTCAACCTTTTGTAACAGGAAGCCAAGAACCACTGGGACAGCCACTAACAGCAAATGAGGCAGAATTAGCTATGACAGAAGTAGAAAACAAACAACATGTGTCACTATGAAGAAGATATAGAAGACTTAACTGTACTGAAATAAAAACTGAACAATGAACAGCGGAGCATTGCTCAAGAAGTAACAAAAGAAATTGCACATGGTGTACAACATGAAAATAAAGAATGTACCTGCCTAAATTACAAACCTATACTACTATATGTCTGTTGTCAAGCTGGTTCAGGAATTTTTTTTTAAATCAAAATCATCAACAAGTTTCTTCAACAATTGACAAACAACAAACTGTCAGCTGTTATAACTGCCCCCACAGGTTTAGCTGCCTACAACATAGGCGTTGTCACTTTACACTGATTACTACTCCTTCCAGTAGAACACCAAAACAAATTAGAATATTACAAACTTTCTACAGAAGCTAAAATGAAAATGCTACTAATAGATGAAGTGAGCATGGTCTCCAACCTAATGTTGGCTTTGATTCACCTCAGATTACAAGAAATACTCAAAACAAACTACGAAGAGCTCTTTTGAGGAAAACACATTATTGTTTTCAGAGATCTTCTTCAATTGACACCAATGAAAGGTGAACCTATGTTTAAAACCTTAGGGCTCAAACTCTGCTGTAAAACTGTTGGCAGCATAGGAAATGTCAACCTTTGGCAACATTTCCAATACAGAGAATTAACAGAAAACATGCACCAGTCTGCAGACCCCACATACGCCAAAATTTAAAAGTATTAGAGTTGGTGTACTATCTCAAGAAGCACAATCAATATTAAAAACCCGGCACATACATGCACTGTATGGCCATAACTCATGTGCTACTGACATCATGGAAAAAATAGCACACAAAAATGTCACTTGTATGTCCTTGATGTCAACTCTTGCAAGCTGTTCAAAATTCAATGAAACAATGTTGAAAAAAGAAATGCAACCAATAATTGAAATTTGCTCCACAGACAAACTGTACGTACATGGTTTGACACTACCCATGTGTCAACAATCCACAACAAAACTAAATACCTTGGAAAACTCAATCTCCACATAGCTGGTTTGGAGAAAATATTAAAATTATCTTTAAACTGCAGAGTGATGCTTAAACATAACCTTGTTAATGGAGCACTTGGTACAGTTGTTGGTTTTTCAAACATACCCACGTGACAACAACATTCAGTTTGTCAATATTCTAGTTGACAAACTATCAGAAGTTAAAAGGATAGGACGCTCAACAGCTCAATTCCTTCATTTTAAAGACATGTATGTACGCAGAGAACAATTTTCTATAACTCTAGCATATGCAGTCACCATTCACAAATCACAAGGTCTTACCCTAGATAAAGCATTGATAGATATTGGGAACACAGTCTTTAAAGAAGGCATTAGCTACGTAACACTATCGCGCTTATGTACACTTGACGGTCCATTTGTAATCAACTTTGATGCAATTAAAGTAAATGCTGATATTCCTTGCATTTTAGAATACAATAGACTATGTTTACTGTACACCCCCATCTAAAAACCTATGCTGTTCCACAAAAAGCAAAACTTTGTAAAAGAAAACTACTTCAAACAGAAATGAAACAGGATATCACTGCAAATCCTCCAAAGAGGGTAAAAGAAACTTATACTTCATCAATTACTACAACCAAAGAAGAATCTACTACTCAAAATAACTCAGGTACTTCTTCAAAGAAGCAACACACACTCCAAAGAAATGAGTTGGACACAGAACTATCAGGTCCATTCAAATTTTCAAATATAACTGGTGTAAATTGCCCTGCAAATGTATCAATAAATATTCTATTCCAATTGCCACCAATACTTACACAATACAAACCGATTGTGTTTACAAATGTTAGTCCTTCATAGAAATGCAACCAGCAATCCTGACAACACATACAGTGTTCATGGAATAAGACAAGAATTGGACTAATGTGCTGCAATGGTGAAATTCACTATAAACTCACAAGAAGATCCACAAGCATTTCTAATGTATTTACTACAAGTACTGGAAAACAAAAACATACCTATAAATGAAATCTTCCAGATTTCATACATGTTGAAACATACATGCACTCTCTGCAACCATGTGGCAAAGGAACAAATCCCTAATGAACGCTTTGTGTATGTAGCCATACCTAACTGTGAATCTATTCCATTTTAGCAACGTGTACAAAATGCAAACCATGGCAGATTAAGTACTACCTGCAATTCAGATAATCGCTCCACCTTACAAATACAAACACATAGTTAATACATATTTCTAAGGCTTTTACGTTACAATGCAGATGGTACAAAAAACAACTAATATGAGGGTCGAAATAATGCAGAAATGTCTATTATGCAATGCAATAACTCATTATGAACGACCTAAACTAACATGATCTTTTCTTTTATCACAGAAATTGAAAAAGAATATCTGCTCCAGTTATCCAAGTAATGAAAAAAAATATATGCAATCACAAAAAATCAAACAGTAAGTATATAATAATTCAACTTACAAATACTGCTCCATAACACAACCATTGAAGGAAACATCTAACCATACACCACAATCCAAAATGTTTACTACCATGAATATGTTATTCTGCAGTGCTTGTTACCAAACTCTACAATCTTAATTGCATGATGTAGCCAAAACTTCACATACAAACTATACAAATCAAACAGTACACAAACTGTAGATTTGTGGATATTTCATGGATGTTTGAGATTCTATGGGTGTTTTATGCTGCAGTGGTTGTGACCAGGGCCTAGAGTCTTGGGTGCATGGCCTACAGCCTACGGCCTTCGTCCATGCACCCAAGACTCTAGGCCCTGGCCACAACCACCGCAGCATAACACCAACCATAGAATCAAACATTTTAACTGTGCTATATGGGCTACTTATACAGGATATTAATCACAATCAATGTTGTACTAACAACCCAAAACCAATATCATACTAAAGTAAAAAAGCCAGAAGTGCATTTTTTTTGTCCGCGGGAAAATGCCCCCTTATAGCTTTGCCCCCCTGCACCAAACCTCACTAAACTTTGCAAAAGAAATTCAGATTGCGCCATATACTTATTTTGCAAAGTTTGGTGAGGATTCGTCCAGGGAGAACAAAGTTATAAGCCTCCCAAAAAGTGCTCTTCCTATGGGATTAGCAGCTTAACCATAACTAAACAGCCACTACCATGGGCCGTGTAATCAGCTTTCCTTACATCTAAATGTACAGTGTCTTACACCCAATCCTAGCACATTTTATGCAATGGCACAACATTAAACCTCCTTACAAGTGCCACTTAACACAGTGGCTACAATATTTTGCAAAACACAGAAATATGATATCAATGCCAATGTATGCATACATGATTTCACTTTCAATACATTCCTACTACAAATACGCAAACCTAAATGCAACAGTTTTCCTTACACAAATAAGACCAGTCTTTTGCAACCACTACTACAACCCACCATATACTAAAACAATACACTGCTGCAACTGCAAAGTTTCAGAGTATTACTACTATGCCACAGTTTGCCCTACTTTTTAAAAACACTGCAACACAGTACAAATCAATGTACCACAATAAGTGAATTTTCCATATTAAAAGCAGCAGGGTATAATTTGCCCTATTGAAAAATGGCACATTTTTCATGCATGTTTGCATAAAGCCAAACTTTGCTGTACAACTAATACCATATCATATTAGCCCTACTGCAAACTTTCCTTTGCTGCAAAAATGCATCCTTTTTACTGCGTCAATTTTTACCCTGTTGCTACACTCTTTACACTCTTACTCATTCTATTGCAGCATTAACAGTCTTTCTAATCCTATGTCAACTTTTCTCTTTATTCAATACATCACCAATTCCTTATTACCTAACAACACAATCATCTCTCACAAACTTCTAATCACAATTTAATTTCTTTATTCTTCCATACCTCTGACCACCTCAATTCTGAGATTCCAACCCAACAGCAGTCAAACTCATTGCATTCCAAATGACTAACACACACTACCACTCATAAACACTCTTCCTCACTCCTTTCAATTACACTCACACAGCCCTCATACCTGTACACCAAATTACACCATTACAGCAACCACTGTTTTCCTAAACACAGCATAATATTCCTATGTATTGAGTCACACCACCATTTCCTTACTCACTAACACCAGTACTGCTCAACACATTCTACTATCAATAGTTTATTACCCATTCCCCATCACATGAATATAATTATTACATACAACACCAAATGATTCCAATGTCATATTTACCCAAACCCATCAGACCTATATAGCCTCTTACTCTTACAAATGTCCCAACCACACCCAGCATCCCACTACATCATCACACAGCACACATTTTCATCACTCTACAATCACAGCCGCACACCAATTATTTCTATACACTAATACATGCATACACATTCTACAACTTTGAAACACCCACTCCCTTTTTCCCCAACAGACACAACAGAATGCCAAATGCATACACTTTCCACAATTTTGAAACACAGTCTCTTTTTTCCCAACAGACACAACAAATTCAAACAAAACTGCTATTAACCTCACTGAATGAAACTAAACCAGACAGCAGTACAAAAAGTAGGCCCCTTCTTTCAAAAAATAAAGGTAAAAAAGAAGTACAAATCAAACTACACCTAATAATGAACCTAACACTATATCCATTGTTAACAAAGCCACAGTAAAACATTCCAGAAAGTCAATTTGACAAGAAATGCTCCACTGTAGAGTTCTTAACAACCTCATGAACAAATCTACAGTCATGTCCGACACTTAAAAACGACAGCAGAAAACAATTCCTCGAAGCTCTGATTGACTGCACATTTCAACTAAAGAAAACGTTCTTTATATTAATTTTAAACAGAATGGAACCACTAACTAAATTAATCAATGCATTACAAAAAGTACTTCTAAGCATGCACAACGTCAATATAGATACTGTTTCCACCTTCTGTGAAGGTGAATGGTTTCCCACAAGCAGCACAGATCTATATTTCAGCAAACAGGCTTAATAAACAAGAGCAAATAAACTCAATTGCCTTAGACAATAATGGGTGAGGCTATAAAGTGGTAGGAGACACCAATCTGGCAAAGAAAAACCTTATAGAAAAAACGTCCCCAACATACTTTCAACAAAATGTTCCTTTTGTCCAAGCAAGCCGTCCAGTGTACAAATGGACCTGCAGCTCAATATGTAACATACACCAACAATAATTCAAATGTTTATGACAATTCCTCCATCACTATGTAAAAATAAAAGACAAAAGTAGAAACATAACTTTACAAACCATGGACTCCTGCCTAGTACGCATCCATACTGGACTACAAGGACATTCATTGGCCTACATTTCTGGAACTGCTTGCAAAAGTACCTTGTATCACATCAAAAGCTTAGCAACACATCATTCCGCTATGTCTTGTCCATAGATTGTACCATTCAAAAAGTCCTGCTCTAGAACTGCAAAAATTAAATAACATTGGGCCTCATTACTAGTTTCCCGGTCCAATAACTACGATACTGGTAAGCTTGCCATTACCGTAGTTACCTGACTGGCAAACTATGAGGTCTGCCCGCAGGTGCCTGTCCCGGGCGGAACGACACCCGTGAGCAGGCCTACCCGGTAGCGCCGGCTCCATTATTAAAGGTGCCGGTGCTACCGTCCTCCCAATTCCCATTGGGCTCAAATTTGAATGGGGAGTAATAAATACCAGCATCCGGCAATGGGCAATTGCCAGGTCCGGCTGGGCCATAATGCCCCATTAATTGCCCATTGCCAGGTGCTAGTAAAAAAACTGACTCCGGCAGCAGCCGTGCCGGTATTTACCAGCACGGCTACCGCCAATCCTATAATGAGGCCCAATCTCCTACATGGAACAGGCAAAGAACTCCTGCAAGAAATAGAACACGTCCAAAGTAAATATGTTGGAACCTCAAAAAAACCAAACTCCTTCAAAACACATACAAAAAAGAAATAATAAAGTTTCTAAACACATCTTCCGAAATACCAGACAAAGTATGTGTCTGTTGTCGCAGAACATTTTATAAAAAGTGTACATATATAATAGATATGGCCTACAAAATACAGTACAATGAGGAATCCTAATGGCTCCAATTAGCATTATATCTAATAAAATGAATAGAACATAACTGACGCCTGAATGGTTTGTACATACTGCAATACAAAGCTTGATAATAATCAAATGCCATCACAGGCTATCAGTAATAACTACCCACTTCCAAGAGCTCTCCAAAACTTTAAATTGTATGAGAGCACCATTTCAAGTAGTATGTTTGATATTAGATCTTAAAGAAAATGTAAGGAGAACAGCGGTCAAAATGACTATCTTTGTTTGTACTTGTTACTGGTTTACAACAAAAAACTAAAATATTGGCAGCAAATAGTTGACTTAAACAGAGTTAGATACACCCTAAATTAACATAAAGAAAACTATAAATACTACAGAGATATAAACATAGACACAACCACTTCAGGCCACTATATAGCATATGTCAAACAAAGAAGGGTTAGATGGAATGTAACAACACTTCTGTTATTTCAAAATATAGGTTTCCAGCAGATCTAACACATGCCTACCTAACATTCTTGCAACTCAAAAGGACTCAATAAACTAGACTACTACACACAGTTAGAATATGCCAACAGGTATGTAATTACTTTCAAAAACACCCTTCATTCCACACACTCCAAACATGCCATCACAGTTATACTTACACAATACATCCATAGTACTACAATAGTACTTTTAAAATCCTATAGAGTTAGAATATGCCAACGGGTATCTAACTACTATAAACAAAACCTTCATTACAACACACTTCAAAAATGCATTGCACTTATACTTAAATAATATATTCATAGGACCACACAAATGTATTCTGTATCAAATATATTCTTTAAATTGATGTAAATGCCACAAACTGTATCTAAATACAGTAGGGTTTTTTCAATCTTCCATGGATTCTTTTCCCAATGACCCAATGATTACTTCATGCCAATACAACAACAGTGTACCAGGCACACATGTTGTACCAAACATATTACATACAATGTACTATTTATGAGGGTCAAAACAGTAATTCTATTCTGCAAGTGTATGCAATAGCATTTTCAAAGTATGCTGTTGAACAAATTATACTTTCTTTCTTGGGTGTTTAATCAATATGTCTTAGATGTAGCAGAGCACCTTGTGAAAGAGGGGCTATTAGCGCCGAGTATTGGCACTTTGAAGCTTATTTGGTTGGCTTACGCTGATGATTTTGTTCTATTTGATCTAACTAAGGTGGGGTTACAGCGTTTGCTAGATGTATTCGCCAATTATGCTCAACTTAACGGCTTGAACATTAATCCTGCGAAAACCAAAATCCTTGCCTTATCTAAAGGGGTTGTCAGGAAGAAAACTAACCTCTGGAAGTTAGGAGGTGCCACTGTAACCTGCTCCACTTGCCTTATTTACCTGGGCTATTATTTGGGAGCAAGTAGAGGCTCAAAAGGGCAGAACCTTCTTCTCCTGAATAAAGCCAAGGTACTGGCCAGTCAGGTCCTTAAAATTGACCGAAAATATGGCCGATTTTCCATTAGACCTGCTTTACTCTTTTTCGAGGGGAAAATCGCACCGAAATTGATTTATGGCCTAGAGTTTGGGACTCGGTTAACCATCGCCAAATTGGATGTTATTGAAGGGGATATATGGAGACGGGTCTTACTCATCCCTAATGCAGTACCCCTGGCTGCGATTCGCTTTGAGCTAGGTTATATCTCTTTAACAGCACGAGTTGATTGGAGGAAGCTTCTGCTTTATGCTAAACTTAAGGCCCCCACTGCCAACACGTTATATGAACTGGCTGGCAGTAACATTTATCGATCTGGATTCCTATATAAATTTGCTATGCTTTGCGAAGATATTTTGACAAATATCAGTTCAGATTTAGAGCAACTAATCAATAATCCCACTAAAACTAAAATGAAGCTGTGGGACTTTGATTGGTGCCGGACTGTGGATGCTTTCCATGCATATACTTCTATGTCACACTTGGCTCATGAACATAAAAAAAGAGGAACTCTTTCTTCAATTCTTAAGATCTTCCCAAATCGGGATCACAGACAAACACTACTCAGACTGCGGTGGAATATTCTACCTACTCTGGATACTAAACTGAGGTGGAAACAGATTACAGCGGCTAATAGTCTTTGTAGATTTTGCTACTTAGTCCCTGAAACGGCTAAACACCTCATTCTGTTTTGTACTCATCTCAACGTCCTGAGAGACTCTTGTTTGAATGCCTTGAAATTACAATTTCTAGGTCTTTCGACTGACCTAGTATGGAAACGCTGTCTGTGTATTGGAACAAGTAGGGAGGGTCTGGCCTTATCCAGTTTTATCCGTAACCTCCATCTTGAATAGATATGCCTGTTGTTACCATGCTGTCTCAAGATATAGGTTAAAGATATAGGTTAATCTGATGCTTCTGCGTTTGTTCTTGCAATTTTATTTTATGATGATTCTTTGATTTCTCCGCTATTAATAATTTCAAAACTTCTGTAATATTCTAAAAAAAAATGCAAATTGTGTATTTATTTTATGTGTTAGTGATTTTTGTAAAGGTTTAATAAAACCATACACAAATAAAATTAAAAAAAAATACTTTCTTTCTTCACATAGAGCAATTTTCTTTTCCCATTATGTCTAGGAGGATTTTGAAAGTTTTGGGATCCCCCTTCATAAAACCCCACCAAAATCATTCCAACGCGGCTATGGACTTTTTTTGCAAAGGTTGGTGAGGATTCATCCAATGTCGTCAAAGTTATAAGCCGCCCAATAACTGCTCTTCCTATGGTTTGAGCACCTTAACCATAATTACATGGCTGCTACCGCAGGCCGTGTAGTTATGGCTAAGTTCCTCAACTCATAGAAAGAGAATTCGTTTTGGGTGGCTTTTCCACCCAGTAAAATCCTCACAAAACTTTGTAAAAAAAAAAAAAAAGTGTATTAGCCCCTCGGAATGATTCTGCGAAATTTGGTGTGGTTTTCTAAAGGGGGGTCAAGTTATAGGGGGGCCCCACCATTTTTGGAAATCCTCATTGATGCAATAGAATAAACATTTTCTTACACCTACGGCCGAACCACTGGAAGGTGTTTCACCAAATTTGTGTGCCAGGAGCGGCAGCTTGGTCCCAAAAAGGTGCTTTTGTGAATTTGGTGTAAATCCATCAAGTCGTTTTTTAAAAAACATGCGAAAAGTAGTTAAACATAAATTAGTGATATCTGGGTCCCGTCGGTGGACTCACTTCCCTTTTCGGTCCGGGGACACCCCCCTGGGGCCAGTCAGGGCATGGCGTGATGTCCACGGACATCAGATGCTCCCACTGATTGGATATCCAAAAACATGAGGTGTGTCAAAACCTATAAAACAAGCATCAGATTGGATTTGTAACATCGCCATAAAACATATTAAAAAACACAACATTTCACTTGTCAAACTAATTAAACTATGTCTGGAAAGGTGAAGGGTGATGAGGATGGGATGGCATATGGCCATTAGAAGCTAAAAATTACATGTTTTGTCTTCTATGAACTACACGAATGACTCAGATGGTTCAGGTTTCTTTTTTTTGAGGTTCACGACATCCCATATGTCCGGGGGCTTCCATGCATATTTCTGCGAAATAGAGTCAGTGAAACAGAGTTTTTGGATGTTTTATAACTTTGGTACCACTCAAAGAATCTGTATGAAATCTTGCAATATCATTCTAGACCCGACCCTGGATGGCTCTGCACAGTCTAGTGCTGTTTCGCCTAGAGGGGAAAAATCTGAGGGGGGTGCAAAAATATTGGAAAGGCTTATACATTTGATGGTGCTTCACAAATCTGTACAAAAGTTTGCGAAACAATTTCAGACCCAGATTTCAATGTTTTTTTGCTAAGAGGGGGCACAATTAGAGGGGGCCTCAACATTTTTAGATGGCTTATAACTTTGTTGCCATTTGACAAATTTGTAGAAAAGTTAGCAGGAAGAGTATAGACCCAACCTTGAAGGTTTGTGCAGTTGAATGGATTTTTTCAAGATATGGCTAAATTGTATGATTATTTTTTGTATGTATATTTTGACACTTTTCAAAAAATGAAACATGGATGGATTTGCTGCAAACCTGTGCAAGGAGCATTGGTAAGGACCTGAAAGCATGGTTTTGCAAATATGTCCATGTTTTATTTTTTGAAAAGTGTCATAATGTGGGTACAATGGATTTTGTCAAGACATAGTAAGTTATATGACTATTTTTTGTATGTATCTTCTGACACTTCTTGAAAACTAAAACATGGACGGATTTGGAGCATTGGCAAGCATTTGAAAGCATGGTTTTGCAAATGTCGCTGTGGTTTTTTTAAAATTTAAGTGTTATAATGCAGGTACAAAAAATTGTGATATAGTTTTGGTGACTGTGGTATTGCCTGTGGCCATGGGCAGTGGCCATATAGTCTGGGTTATGTCACAAGTAAGAGGGTGATCCCTGGAGCATCCTGGTGCCTCCTGGTGTCCTGTGACTCTCAAACTTGGTGGTCTTTGCAGACTCGGCGAGGAGCATGGCTGCAGAGTAGCTGCAGAGTTGCTCCAGAGTGGCTCCAGAATGTACCTGAGCGAGGCTTCACGTGGGTAAAAACACTTGAAGTGAACACCGCGAATATCGCACGTAACTTAAACATTAATAACACCAATTGGTAAGTTAGTGTTTACCTCGTGCAAGTTTTTATTTTAATAAAGTAATAACTTAGGACACGTTGTAGGACACGTTGCAGTGCCTGAATCTGAGTCAGAATTTAGGTCAGAATTTGCTAGTGCCGCAGACTGGCAGATTGGCAGAGGTGGAGGTGCTGAGGCACCCCCACTGTTCAACGACACGGTCATGGACCGTTGTGAAAGTAAAAGTGAAACGGAAATGACCAACTTGGCAATTGCTTGGGAGGCAGAGGCGGATGCCTTCAGCAGAGGTTTACCAATCTCCTCTCCTAACCTCAGCGTACCTGTAGTGGAGGTGATCAGTGCCTGCGAGTTAGAGGAAGGTTTGCCATTGTCAGTCGCGCTAGTCTCAGGTAACGCTAGCAATTCCACACACATGTAACCTTCGCTGCTGCCCCCCCCCCCAGTACAGCCCTGTACATTGACATTATGTGTGGCACGGCCAACCGCACCCGGTGGGGAACACAGAGGAGGAGGACAGGACAGCTACTCAGTCCCTGATTGCCACTTCGGAGCCAGCACAGGCAGTGTGCAACGTGACTGAGAATAACAGGGGAGTTGTAGGTACGGTGGCCCTCGACCACCAACGGAACTACGAGCAACGGGTTACGCCAGAGTATCTCGTGCCTCAGGTACCCCCATCTTCCCCAACAGTTCCACTCAGGGGAGGCCGAGAGTGCCAGACAAGGGAATATTTCAATGCAGAACGGACACTCGATATGCTGGGGTTCGAAAGGCGCAAAAATCCCCTTGATGAGACACTTCTCTGCAAATAGTAAATGGAAACCACGAGCATAAAAACCCATGAACCCCCGGGGGGTGGTGCGTCTCCTACCATGCGCAAGGAGCAGTTGAGGAACCTGCACAGCATGCCCTCGAAATACAGTCAAGCCCCTTTGGCGTCTTTGACAACCTATCGAACGGTGGAGTGCTGTATCAGTTGTTACTTGCAACCCCAATGGTGATGGAGTGAGGGGTTGTCTGTGAGGGGGGTGTATCGTCTTTTGCGTCTGGTCCTAGTCTTCTGCATGTGGGAACCACAGAGCCTACAGTATGTAGATCTGGTGTAACTCCTTGCTCCGTAGGCTCCATGAAGAGGACCACTGACGGGACGCTGGGCCACAATATGTGGAAAGATACAAAAGTCCATACGTCTCCCTTGGTACGAGCGAGTAGGCCTCCGTGGGAGGATAGGTCTGTGACCCAGTACACAACCACAGAAACGGAAGCCAATGCCTCAGAAACTAATGAAAACTGCAAAGATTCACCTGGTGGGGGCCAACGACTCTGAGTTTGTCATGGTTGCAACCCTGACTTCCATTTTAGCCCCCTTTATGAAGCTTTACAAGCAGATAGGTGACCAATTAAAAGACCAGATGACAATGCTCGCTATGCTTCATTCTAAAATGATTTACGTGGAGGGCTTTGCAACTGGCATTCAATGAGATCTTGACACCAGCACAGGAGAAAGTGGCTCTACTTCTGCACTCAATATTGGATCACGTAATTAAGGAAAAGCAAGCTAGAAGATTATCGAGAGCATTTGAGGTATCGGAAATACCAACAGCAACTTCACCAGTCCGGAAACCTTCGATACCCATAGCAACACAGACGGAGAGCGCTGGGCTGGGTATCCGTGTAGTCGACATCTTTGATAGTCTACCATTGCTATCTAATGATGGGTCTAGGCAACCAGTCTTGTCTAACCCTGCTCTGGTTGCCATTCATACTCAAAACACCAGATTAGTCCCTGAGAAGATTATACTGTCCCTCCAGCAAGAAGTCCAGATGAACTCTTTTACACCGACGGAATGGCCATCGGCCCAAAAAGTAACAACTGAGGCTAAAAGAGCTCCATCTGTCAATGATGTAATTTTGGAGGCTTGCAACAAGCTTCCTGTCGAAAAGCGAATCAAAAAGGAATTACATCTGTGCGCCCTAGTGGAGACAAAGACAAACAAAATAAACAGCCTGCCAGGAAAACCTGCCCCGGACTGAGGCAAAACCAGCTGAAAAAAACAAAATACCAACGCGCAACAATAAGAAAAAGAGCGAATGGAGGTAGGACTTTTGTGAAAAACATTTCTCTTCCTAAATCACTACCGAGTGCAACTGCAGTTGCAGAAAAAAAACAAAATGGCAATAGAAGTGCTTAAACCGTCGATGACACAATCCTCTGGACCTCTGACAGCTAAACCTGCCCATAGAGACAATGCAGACACTATAACGGAGGCTGACCTGATGAATTTATCTATCTATGCAATATCTGAGCCAGACAACAGTGAGGATCAAAGTTCCGGTCCTAAAGATTCGGCAACATCAGACAGTGATGCAGAAATCCAAGGAGCAGCTGGGCCCTGGTGGATGAAATTACCATTGGGGCCAGGGTTTGCGAGCCAAAAGGCGAATGTGCATCTAAGGACGATCCTGACAGCGCCTTGGCTAAAAGGTAGTCAGCAGGTCTATGACAGCAGGCAGCACCAAATGACCATGAATCCAGCTCTCTTGGAGGATCAGAGTGAATTGGTGGATGTGGACTCGAGGGGTTCACGTGATGCGAGCACTATAGGCGATCGACAGCCAATCTCGACTACCTTGTTACCATTCAATATGCAAACCTTGACAATGGAAAAAAAAACATTTAACTCCGAAGCCAAGGCCAGTCGGCCGCACAGTCTGACCAGAGACCTGAATGCAGTCCCTCAATACAGGATGACTATGTTAGATCTCCACTTAGAATAGTTAAAAGAAGATCACCTAGACACAATGTGCAAAGATCGGATGCCACAGCCTCCCCATCTGTAAGTCATACCAAGACAGCAAAAGAACACAAGGATAACACGAGCTTAAAGATATTTCTGGAAAGACTGATTCCAGCTGAAGACGGTTTAACTCTGAATAGGGCCAACGTGATCAGGCTCTTCAACCATATTCCAGCCTTGAGACTCCTGACCTCTGGCGACTTAGTAACAATCACATTTCTAGAGTAATAAAAACCTTGTAATGGAAGAGGACAGGCGGCATCTTAGACCCATGGGCTTTGATTTAACCACCCTGAGAGAACTAATTCTAAAAATCATTGAACTTGAACCAATAAAAACTTGAAGCCCATCATGACAGGCACTGGGCAACCTACAGATGATGTGATAAGTTGAACAATATTGATTCCAGGGCGAGAGAGAGGCACACAGGAGATAGAAACGGCTCACCAGTGGCTTGGTCAAGGCAGCCGACAAGAGAGGGGGATGGCTCTGAAGAAAACTGGAAGTGGTTAGCTGGACTATTTGCACAGAAATTGAATAAAAACTAACTACAAGACATGGAAGAGATCCCTCTCACTCTTATAAGTTGGAACACAAGGGGGTTCTCTCACCTGTTTCTCAAAGAAGATCTAATAACTAAGGAATACAACATTTTATGCTTGTAAGAACATGTCTGAGAGAATTACCCTTACTGGAGTGTTACACTGTATATCTAAATCCAGCATCTAAAGGTCCTAACGGAAGACCAACGTCAGGCCTCCTGATTGCAGTAAGGAACAACTTATCTTTTGAGGTCTTGGAGTCGAGCAATATCCACTCCCATTTACAGGCTTTGATTGGCACAGTCCATGATGGTCCAGACAATGAAAGGGCAACATTAGAGATCATTAATGTATACTGGAACCCGGCCATTAAGAAGTTCTGATCAGGTGGTAGTCTGGGTAGACACTACGAGAGAAAAATGGGGAAATCCACATTTCCTGGTATGTGGTGATTTAAATGCCCTTTGCTGGCCTGAGGACTGTTATGAAACAGACAGTGATTTGGTTAGGACAACAGCTGCAAGGAAAAGGGGAATTCAGTGGAGTAAAGCCATCACTTCGAGACTCATTTATATATTTTTTCCAAATATTTATTTATTGTGATCTCATAGTGCACCAACATTACAGCATAATGCAGTTAACCAATTAAATAGTCAGATCAACAATGTTAGTTTTAAACATTTTCGGGAACAGGTTTGAGGAACCACTCCCCCCCATGAGTAAGAGAGTAAAGGAAAGTGAGCCGAAAAAGGAGGTGGGAAGAAGAGCCAGCGACATGAAAGAGAAAGAGAAGAACTACAGATAAAAATGTCCCCCCACCCGCATCCCACCCCCATGTCCTAATCACTTGGTATGAATGACGCCTAAAAGCCAGTGTAAATTTTGGTTATTATCTGGGCGCTTGTGGGTCGTGCAGAGGGTCATTTGTGCCACTTAAGTGGGGAGCGTAATGCTGTAAGTCTCGACTAGCTGACTTCTAGGTACCCAACACATGTAAGCCTATCGTAATATATGTCACTGGGGCGAGAGTATCCGAGGCAGACTGTCATGTGTTGAAGCAGAGGGGTCTGGAGTAGCCTCATTCAGGGCTACTCAGCGTGTCTCTAAAATATTGCAAGAAGGGGAGCCACTGTTGGTCTATGTGTGCGTGCAATTCCATCAGCAGGGCTGTTAGGATTTCCATATCATAAATTTCCTTTGCTTTGCACAGCCGCTCTATCTTGGTTGGGAGGGTGGGAGCTTTCCACTTTATTGTTACGCAAACACTCGCTGCTAGCAGCAGATATCTGGGCATGTGAAGGAGGCGGGAGTCCCTATCCTCGACCAACTCGACCCCAAAGCGGAACAGGACGGAAGTTAAGTTTCTACGTATGCCTTCCACTTGATGGATCCACCCCAAATCTCCTTCCAAAATAGCTGCATGCGGGGAAAGCCCCACCACTGGTGCCAATACATGCACACTTTCGTGCACCCCTTCCAGCAATAGGGGGAGCCCTTCATACATTTTAGATAATCATTGGGGAGTTAGGTGCTATTGCGTGGGGATCCTACAGTTGTGCATTTTATATTGTACAGCGATGAAGGACTTCCATGCTACCCTGTAGATTGCGTCCCATCCCTTCTGATTGTCTTCCATGCTCAGCTCTAGGTCCCACTTTCCCTTTGTGTTTAGGGGTGAGAGATGACCCCTGTCTGTGTGAGCTCTATATATGCTAGATATGAGACCCTTGGTGCCTCTGTGCTTGTTTAATATGTTTTAAAATGGGGTAAGTGGGCGTTGAGGACCCTTTCAACTTTAAGAAAGGTAAGGGGTTGATCTTCAAGCCCTGCTGCAGGGTTTTGAGTTCCTCTTTGGTCAGGAAGGTCCCGTTCTTCCACATTTGACCTGCTCTGACCAGGCCTTGTTTCGTATTGGGGTTGTAAGCGAAGGGTCTCTAAAAAGGCGTCTCTAATTGAGGGGGGCCCAGATACTGCTAAGCGGTGAAGGGCAGGTTGTGACTCCAGCCATGCCTGGGTTCTTCTGTCCCATATGGTCCATAATGCTTCCAGTACTGGGTGTTCCCTAGCCCTTCACGGGCTCTCTCTATGGGGGGGCCTTAGCCACTCACCCATGGTAGCCAAGGCAAAAAGAACGTTTTCCAAGCCAACCCACTGTTTGCTTTTTGATTCCCTGATGTGATTCACTAGGATGCGCAGCTGTGCCGCAGCGTAATATTCATGGATATCTTGGTAGGCTAGGCTGCCTTTTTCTTTCGGGAAAATTAGTGTTTTGTACCTGATTCTTGGTTTCTTCTTCTCCCAGAAGAAAGCTAGCAGCGCCTTCTTAGCTGTATTTAAGTACTCGTTCAGGAGTGCGATTGGAAGTGATTGGAACAGAAAAAGGAGTTGTGGCAGAATGTTCATTTTTATTGCGGTAAGTCTACCTGCCCATCAGAGGCCAAGCTTGCCCCAATTATCTATGTCTCGCTGAATAGTAGCCCAGAGCAGTTTATAGTTAGCTCAAAACAGGTCTCGTAAGTGTTTTGTGATTGTGATGCCCAGGTAAGGCGGATGCTATTTTGCACGGGCTGGAGTCCCCATGTTGGCGGCGTCCCTGCTGGCTGGATGTCGGTGTCCTTAAGGAGGAGCATTACTGTTTTTCTCCGGTTTATACGGAATCCTGACTGTGACCCATATTCTTCTATTTCCCAGAGGAGGGCCAGAAAGGACTGCCAGGGGTGTGTAACAGAAGCTAATCAGGGTGTATCCTGGTTACCTTGCTGTTGGTCTATTATTCATAAATGGATTTTCCACACTGTTAGTTATTGGTGATAAGTATAAACATAGACTTTATTCATCAGTTTGTTTTCAAAACAAGGGCTCATGGACCCAAAAGTTGTCAGCCGACACGTGTTTCGACCCAAGGGTCTTTATCATGGCTTTTATCGAAAGATGAGTGCCCTCTGTGGGGTCCTGAGATGATTGTAGTAGGTTGGTCATGTCAGTGACAGCTGGGCTCCTCGTTGGGCCCTGTTGTGTGAGTAATGGCGGCGTCAATACGGCGGCGGGTAGTCTGGTTTATCACCAATAACTAACGGTGTGGAAAATACATTTATGAGAAATAGACCAACAGCAAGGTAACCAGGATACCCCCTGATCATACTGCAAAGGAGGTGTGGGCTTCACCTCAAAAACACATCCTGTGACCTTCTGACAACAAAAAAGGGCATTACAGCAAAGAACAGAGCTTAGCAAGGAAGGTTCCATTCCTAGGGCCCAAAACCGAATCTCGTGTAACATAAGCCAACACATTATCGGCAAATAGAGCAAGCTTATACTCTGACCATATCTGACTAACCTCTTGATCTCATCATTGTTTCTAATATTTTGTGCAAATGGTTCCATGACCAATACGTAAACAAGCAGGGAAAGGTGACATCCCTGTCTCAATCCTCTGGTTAGTTTAAACTGGGTTGATGCGATTCCGTTTACTAGCACTTTGGTGCTGGTGTTTTTATATAATGCCTGTGCACCCCTTATCCACTCTGGGCCCAGGCCTGCTTTGTGTAGGATGTTCAACATGAAACTCCACTCCACTCTCTCAAAAGCCTTTCAGCATCAACTGATATCAGTGTGGGTTACACCTCCGAGGTCATAATGGAGGTTAATAAATATAATGTCTTGCGGATGTTATCAGCGCGCTGCCGCTCTGTGACATATTCCGGTTGGTCGTTGTGAACTAGCCGAGGGAGAACTTTGCTCAGTCTCTGGGCCAGAATGCTTGCGTAAATTTTGGCATCCATGTTCAATAACGATATTGGCCTATAGGAGCTACAGTTTAATTTATCCTTCCCCTCTTTGGGGATGACAATAATTCTGGCCTCTGTGAAGGTGGGCGGGCAGTTTCAGTTGACATTACACTGTTGATGAGAGTCAGGAATGTGATCAATGTTCCCTGAAACCTTTTGTAGAATGCTTGGGTGAACCCGTCTGACCCCGGCGCTGAGCCTGCTTTCAGGTGGGAGATAGCCTGTTTTACCTCGTCAGAGTCAATAGGGCTGTTTAGTCAATCTCTGTCTGCCATTGATAACGACTGGATTGATATTTTAACCATGAATTCCTCTGTGCTCTTGGGGGTGGGGTCTGTGTCTGACGTATACAGCTGCTCATAATACTGGGTGAAGCGAGCCGTAATTTCTTTTGAATTAACCAAAATCGTGTTTGAAGCAGAATACATTTTTAAGACTGCCCTGTCTGCTCTTTCCTTTCTAAGCCTAGCTGCCAGCAATGTGTGTGCCATATCCTCCTTCTCGAAGTACCTTTGTTTAACAAATCGTAGGTGGGCTAAGGCTTTTTCTAGCCATATCTCTTTAAGCTCCTGTCTAAGGCTCCCAATTTCCGCCCTGGTTTCTGACGCAGCATCTTCCTCCCTCGTTAGAGCCTTCTCTTTGTCTTGTATCACTCGCTTAACCTGGGTCTCTCTTAGGAGTTTTGACCTTTTAACTGTGGATCCCTGTGCTATTATCAGGCCTCTAATTGTGACCTTCGCGGCTTCCCAGACCGTGGGGAGGGGGAGTTTGCCCGTGTTGTTTCTAACAAAGAAGTCCCGTATTTCATCATCTAGTGTCTCCCTGAAAAGCTTATCCTTAAATAACGTATCGTTACATGTCCACCGTTTATCTGTTGGTGTGCCCTGACCGAGATCAAGGCCAATTGTGACCTTATCGTAGTCAGACCAACCCACCACCTCAGTGGCTGATTCTGGGAGTAAGCGTTCAAAGTGTCCCTCCAGTAAAATATAATATATACGGGAGTGTCTTTGGTGAGAGGAGGAATAGAACGTGTAGGCCTTGCTTTGTGGGTGTGCAGTCCTCCATGCGTCGATCAGCAGGTGTGCTGCGACAAGAGGCTGGAATGAGCTGCTGTCTGAGGGAGGAAGGGTACCCTCCCAGTCTGATTTCCAGTCTAGGGCTGGGTTCATGATCTGGTTAATGTCCCCCCATAAATCAACTGACCCGTTCTAACACCATCTACCTTTGCAAAGAGGTCTCTACCAAAAGATAGTTGCTGAGAGTTTGGAGCATAAACTGAGCACAGCAAGACTACTGTTTTTCTAATGTCGCCCTGAACAATGAGGTATCTCCCAGCTGGGCCCCTGATTGTTTGTGATATTTGGAGTCCCAGGGAGGAGCGATACAGGATGCCCATTCCTACTTTCTTTTTTGGTCCTGATGCCCATATGGTGCCTCCTAGGTTTTTGCCCCTTAAATCAAATTCATCCTTGTGCTTGAACTTAGTCTCTTGAACAAAGAGAATGTCGAGGTTTGCCTGCCTGAAGGTCCGAACCAGCATGGATCTTTTCTGCGGCAAATTTAGCCCTATGACATTAAGGGACCCTACCCTGATGGCCTCACCCACCATTATCATTACACCGTGTGTATGTTATCAGTATGGTGGTGTACTGACTTGTATCTTGGACCCACTGATTTGCACCTTTCCTATGGACATCATCAAGTCCCTCCAGGACCTGATAGGACTCCCGGGTTCCCTTCCCTCCCCTATCACGCTGTAAGAGAAAATGACCAAAGAGTATTAGAGAAAGAGAAAGTAAGTAGAGGCAATCTCCTTGTATCTTTGGAGACGACCTGGCTGTAAACACAGGGCCACACAACAGGTGTTGCCCCGGTAACCTTTGAGATATCTATTACATCACTACAACTGTTAGTTATGTGAAAGCTCTATAACAACTGTTCTGAGGTGCCCAGCCCGGCAGTTTCCATCTTCATCTCATTGTTCATGTTTTCCTTTTTCTTTTTATCTTTCCTTAGGTTTTCCCCCCTAATCCATTTTCTTCACTCGTCATGGGTTTTTTAGTCTCTTGAACTTCCTGCCACCCTTTGATTTGCTCCATTGTCTCCAGGCGCGTGAGGGCATACGCACTGGTTCCGACGAGGAAGGCATATCCTCTACTTCTGCTGAGTCCGCCTGCCCCCGCAAGGTTTTCAGCACGCCATTAGCTTCCTCTCCTGAGGTGACTCTGTATTCTTTGTCATTGTAGGTAAAGACCAGAGCAAATGGGTGATTCCATCTGTATCTCGTATTTTTTTCTCGCAGCCATTGGGTGAGGCGGCAGAAGGCTCTTCTCCTGGCCAGAGTGGCAGCAGACAAGTCCTGATAAATTCTGACTTTGGAGTCTTCAAAGTCTATTGTATCTGTTTCTCTTGCTCGCTGGAGTATATCCACTTTGTGTTTGTAATGATGACATCTCGCCAGGACTGATCTTGGGCCCCCCGGGGGGGCTGCCCGCATGATGGACCCTTTTAAATTCCAGTTGTGGTGAGATTGGTGAGAGGAGTATAGTGGCTATCAGATCTTCAATCCTTCTTTCCAGGGATGCTGGCGTTTCACTGGGGGTTTCCTTGAGGCCCTGGATCATTATGTTGGCCCTCCTCTCTCTATTTCCCAAGTCATTGACTTTCCACTTTAGGTCTCGGTTTCTCTGTTCGAGCTCTTGGAATCTCCCTTCCGTTCTCATTTCTATTATATCTGCGGACTGTTGATAGTTCTCAAGTGCCTCGACCTTGTCTTCTATTCTGTGGACCTTTTCCTGGAGTACACTGACCGTCATGGTCATACTGGTTCTGAATGCTCGGATTTCATCCAGTAAGAGGCGGATGTCCGCCTTTGTTGATGTCTCTTGGTCCCCTCCAGGAATTAAGGGCTATTCTTGGGGTGGGGTGGCCGCCATGACTGCGCTCTCATTCCAAAATTCCTGTAGTTTCTGGGCCGTGGAAGGGGCTAGGTCAGTCTCCATGTGCGGGGGCTGACTCTGTGCACACTAAAGCGAGATGGTAGCCTCAACCGTGTCTTGGTGGTATCTGACCCCAGATCTATCCTTTGTTGGGGTACATGCCGTGCTTCTAGTCCCATGCTGCGGGCATGTATCTTGCAAGGGGTGACCCAGTCGAGTTGATGCAAACTTCGTTGAACTCCCCTCCTATCCTCTTGGGGCAGGCAATTACTTATAGCCTGTGTCACTTGCACCTTTTCAACTCTCCAAGGCCTCCTATTGTGGAGTGGGGCAGGGAGACTAGTGCTCAAGCTGCTGGTGAGTAGAGGTGGCGGGAGCCTTTAACATCAGGATTTAACAGTGTATCCCCGCTCCCGACCCTTACGCATTGGTGTGCGCCGCTTGTACCACCAAAGCTGCATTTGAAGGGTGGACTCTCCACCAGGACTCCTCCTCAGGTGTGGGAGAGCTGTTCGGTGCCTTTCCTCCTCCCCCACCGCGGGGCCAAGAGGCCTAGGGAGACACTTCACTCTCCTGAGCCAGACATGAGGCCTCCCTGCCCAGCCGTTACTGTTTTTGTGCATCCAGTCGTGCCTTTATCAGTGTCTCCATGCAGGCATGCTGCGCCACTGTGTTTGCAGGGAGAGACCAGGGGTCACCACCCGCCCAGCTCCTGACCGGACAGGGAGCATCTCAAAACACCCCCTACCTCACAGTCTCATGCAGGTGCATATATTTCCTCCAGGCCCAGTGTTGTTCGCTCCTCCTGAAGCTCCTATCGGTCCCACCAGCAGCGCGGGCCCTGGAGAGGTGCGGGTACTGTTCTCTGCCACAGTAATGGCAGCTGCTCCAGCCCCAGTTATCACCGCATGGGGGTCTGTTGCCTACGAGAGCTGGATGATGCTACGGCTTTTATTTTTGGGAACACTGGGCTACCACGACCGGGAGCCCTCTCGGATGAGGGCCAAGTGCCCAGGGCCTTCCCTCGGCCCCCTAGGAGTCCCACAGTCTGGTCCGGAGACCTGCCAACCCTGTTTCGCCCCACCTGCTCTCATTACCCTGAGTTTCTGCTGCACAGAACGGAAGACTTTTTTCCAAGGACACCTGGTTTATCCATTGACCTGGGGGCCGCGCTGGGTCTTCCTTTGTGATATTATGCTGTCCTTGGGACCCGGGGGGGGCTGTCATGTTCCTGAGGGAAATCTTCCTTTTGGGCCCCTGGAATCCCCAGAGTAGTGGTCAGGTACGGTTACCCCTCCTCTCTGCTCCTTCACCCTGCGAGTCCAGGACCTTCTTTGTGCCAGTGAGGTCTCGCGCTGATCGGACTGATGAGATGGCGCTCGTTCAGTGTTCGGGATGGGGTGACACGGCTAAGTCTGCTGTTGCCGTTCGCCTCCGCATCGAGGCTATTTCCGTCGGGGACCCCGGCCCGGGCCACAATCGAGAGCGTATTTCTTGCTGCTGAATTCCAGATCCCCGCTCCGTGCAGGGAGGAAGAGGGTCAGGGGAGCATTGCCGCCTCTGCGTCACCGCCGCTCTATTAGCAGTACTGCCAGTGAATGTTGGGAGCTCTGCTCCGCATGGGTAACGGCATCAGCGGCAGGCTGAGGCCTCTGTCTCCTGCCAACCGGGGTCGCCGAGCCGCGGAGTCCCACTGACACAGAGGCTCTGAAGGAGGGTAAGTGGTGGGTTTCACCCGAGACTCTTTCAGAGTCTGAGGCCGGCACCTCTACTGATGTGGCTCTGTGTCGGGACCCCTCTGATGCCAGTTGCCTGGCAGGAGAGGGGCACCGATCGTGCCAGTCTTCTTCGCTAAACCTCGCTGTATGCTTGCTCCGTCAAGCGCCTGGCCCTGCGACCATGCTTCTCTGCAACGTGGCCCGAACGCCTTGATGCCGGCCGCAGGGGGGTACTTTCCTGGGGTCCATTTGCTTGGGTTTACTTGGCTGATTTTGCTTGGGTGACTGAAAATAGCTTCTAGAACCCTTCAGCCACACTGACAGCTAACTTCCATAAATTGCAGGCTGGGCAATCTGGTGAATTACGCCGTTTAACAAGGGTTCACGGCGGGACTAGTATTCAGGCATCCATGCTGCCCGTGCCCCCTGGTGGTCTCTTCGAGACTCATTTATATTTTAACAGACACCCCCAGTGGGAAGAGGCCCCATACCAATACTTGGAGTAGGAAGAAGGGGAGCAAGATTATTAACTATACCTGTGTATCTGAAAATCTTAGGGCGGCAGTTCAAAGCCTGGTGGTTGAAGTTAAATCTCAAAGTGACGACAACCTTCTGAAATTAACCTGGACCTCCCGCATGAGAAGACTGGAACACAGTTATCCTCTGGACCCTGAGGTATCCACAGGGAGGAACAGACTAAGCAACTAGTAACTTTAACAGATAAACTAAATGAAGCTATAAGGTGAACAAAGGAAAAAAATACGCCAAACACAGACTACACAGACTTGTTCCAAACATTCGAATGTAAGAAAAGGGCGGGTCAAAAATTGAAATTGAAACATCAAAACACTTTTGATTTACCTATGTGGGAGATTAAAAAAAAGTTATTGCCCACCAGATACGCTCACTAAAAAAAGACGGCTTAGCTTCCTCACCAATAAAAATAAAAATAAAACAACATTATAGGAATTGGTGGAAACATTGGGAGAAGGATGTCTTGAAACAGGTTGCTGAGAATATCTAAGAGCATATCAGATTGAAAAATACATCAGAGATCTGGACCATTATTAACACCTTTGACACGCCACAAGAGGGCCTTGTTGCAAATCCAATCCCTGCTGCTATTTGGACTGCCCACTTTTCAAGCTTCTTCGATCTGAATACACCTGAATACCAATTGCCCTATCTAGAGATGAGCCCTTGGGTCTAATTGAGAATAAACAACAAGTCAATTTTGGAAGCAATTGAGGAACTCAAGAATTTGCAGGGGCCGTTCCCTGACAGCTTAACTAATGCTATCCTAGATACATCGTGGAGGACCACGTACTACCAACATCATGGAAAACAGCAATAACTATACTTATACTTACATCTTTAAAAAATGTCGCAGGACAGACTCAAGCAACTACCGACCCATTGCGCTGCTGGACGTAGTGGGTAAAGTATTTGCTTCTCTGGTCCTAAAGACATTGTGGAAATGGAGCATCGATACCAATAACAGAGATCCATGGCAAGTGCAATTCATTAAGGGAGTCGGAACACCTTTGAATAATTTTCATATTAATATCTTGAAAGCCCAGATAGCAAGAAGCAAAGGCAAGAAGATCTATGTCGCCTTTATTGACCTGAAGGCAGCCTTTGACTCTGTTAATCGTCCGAAATTATGGTCAAAATTATGGCAATGGGGCTGCCCGTCCAACAAACTTGAAGCCATCCAGGGCTTCCACTCAGGTACTTTGATGAGAATCCGATTGCACAGATCTGGATTATTAAGCAAGAAGATCCTAACCAACACAGGCTTGAAACAGGGCTGTCCAATGGCCCCCGAGCTTTTTAACTTATTCATCTCAGACATTGATGAACCTTTCAGTAACATCAGATGATTTCTGCCTAAGATTGGTGGTGTGGAGGTACAGCGTCTACCATACGCTGATGACGTGGTCTTGGTTGACCAGACACCGGTAGGCCTGCAGTGCTAAGTGGACACCCTCCAAAACTACATGGATCAAAATGGCAACCTAATTAATCCAAATAAGTCAAAGATCATGTCCTTTGGTGCAGGAGTTAGAGGTTGACGCAAGAGATGCAACACCTGGTACTTAAGGGGCAAGGAAATTCATATACCTGGGGGTTTGTTTGAACACAAGCTGCTGCGATCTGCCTAGGTTGGTTCTTCTGAAAGCAAAAGCAAGGAATCTTGCAATTCAAGGTTGAATGCTTCTCAAAGGATTCTGTGGCTTTTCACTGGACCCATTCATTACTTTCTACCATATGAAAGCCCTTCCATGTTTAACATACAGGGCTGACACCATATTTTCATTTCATGAGAAAAATTGGTCCGTCATCAAAGGAATTCTTTGGAAGAGAGACATATGTGTAAAAAGTACTCCTATCCAAGCGCTCTGCTTGGAGCTGGGGTTAACGTCCATGAAGACTGTGGTGCTGTGGAAATCACTATCTCTATTTAGGAAATGTTTGGAAGCGCTGGAGAGAGGTGGCTTCTTTGCCATTAGGGAAGTGTTAACTAGCAACAGCAACATAATGCTAACAGAATGGGGTAAAATCTGTCAAGCCATTATGACTGACCTAGGAGAAACCACACATACACTACCTACTAACCGTGATAAAATCAAGAGGAAACTCTATAGAAAAGACTGGATTGACACACAAGAAGAGAGGCAACACCTGAAATACTATGGGAAACCACTCATAGAAGCAAGGAATTTGAACACCCGGCTGAAGTACCTTAAATTATTTCCAAACTGGTTCTTCAGGGATCAGTATCTGAGAGTGAAATCTAAATCTATTCCCAACCGCTGAAATAGAGAGCAGAAAAAGGAAAGCCCTGATGAACGCTAGGTGTAGATTGTGTGAGAAAGAAACTTCAACGGAGACTCTAAAACATCTGGTTATGTGCTGTTCAGCAATGGAAAGCTCAAGGAGTACTCTGATGACCGAATTCACGAAAAGAAATGGCTGGAGATCAAAAGAAGATTGGTGGCAGAAATTGTTAACAGGAAACCAAACCCTGGCCTTGGTGAAATTAATATTAGAAACCTTTAAAAGAATTAGACAAACAAGATTGAAAGGTCATGGTACCTGAAGTGCTGCATATGTTCTGCTTCATGGCAAAAGGTTGTTACAATTGTAGAACCAAATAAAGCCTAACAAAAAAAAAGATTAGGTAGAGGAAGACACCTACTACTTCCTGAAAAAGGAAAAGCCTTTCTCAGAGGATCCCAGTGGTTGGATTTGGTATGGCGTTGCATAGAGGTGGTCCCATAGGAGTACTGCCCAGGTTGTTCACGACTGAGTTAAATGTTGCAGTCAGTGCATTTAACCTTTGTAGCCTCAGCATTCAGTACATCCCCAACTGTGCTAAAGGACTGCCACGTCCATGATTCTCTCTGGGTGATGGAGGTAGGCATTTCCTCGATCTCATCTTCCTGGTCTTCTTGATTGTTTTCTGCATCATTGGGCTTTTTCTGTTGTGCAGGCTCTACAGGTGGTGATGATGACTCCTGGGGAGGAGGGATGGCCATGGCTGATGCCATTTATGAAGGTAAATTGCAGTTGTGCTAATATTATTCAAAGCATGTGCTCTCTCCAGAATTGCAGATAGAAAATCAGTAAGAATAGGTCTAGGAGCAGTGCAAGGGTTCATTTTCAACTTCAAACTTCCTAGATCAGCTAAAAATGGAGTTTGAACTGTTCGCGAAGCACAGATCCATTCATGAAACACAGACCTATTTGTGAACACGTCATCACACTGCACGTGTGATCACGTGATGTTTTTTGGGAAGTCTGTAATGATGTCAGATGTCCACGAATGTCGGCGAACAGGAAACAGTGCTAAAAAGTTGCATAAAGTTCATAGAAGTGTTAACAATGTTGCTAGAAGGTGAGAAATGGTACAGTTTTTGCTTGAAGCTTTCTAGATTGGCTGAAAATGCTGATATATTCTGGCTAAGTATGATATTAGGAAATTGTAGCCTATTAGGGTGCACTTGTAAAAACCTATGAAATTCATTGAAAAAACTTTGTTAAATGGATGTTATAGTTAATTTGCACTAATAACAACCTATGAAATTCAGTGAAAAAAATTATTGTTAAATGGACATTATGGTTACAAGTAAAAACCACCAGTTATGGTAAGCTAGGCAAACATAACTCGCACCACCACAGTGCACTGCTAATACTAACACCCAGGACATCAACAATGACATCACAACTGTCATTGATGACATCACCTAATAGGCCACTTGTTTTTGCTCACTGACGTATCTAGGCCAGGTGCTTTTGGTCACTGACAGTCAGAATATGAAAATTCAAAAGGTACTACATAGCTAGATGTTAACCTTGTTGTATTTTATTAAAGTACTTTCCTTAGGACTTGGTCTGAGCTCATGGTGCACATACGTGGGGCAATAAGCAGGCCTAAAACATACAATTCATTTGTATACATGAAGATGAGATTTAATGTTATAGATATTTTCTAGTGATGTTGTTTCTTGCTTCCTTACTTTAGTTTACTTATATGCATTGTGGGTTTTCATATGTTTTGTTTGTACTAACACAAGTGTGTAGGAAGTCTTTAATTGTTAGCTATTTATTCTATGTTTCACATTACTGAAATCTTTGATAAGGTAACATTCATCATTTTATTTACCAAAATTACCAGGTTAAAAATACTGTACTTCTATGGTGCATGCAGCAGCCATTGCATATGTTCATGTATGATTATGTTCATGTATTAACAACAACAATCCAATATAATGTTTTGTTTACATATTTACACTCTTTAATACATTAAGTAGATAATGATAGGTCTCCTGATCAACCCTGACATCTTGTTACCAATTTTATAAACACAACCCCTTGTAGGGACTTTTCATCAACATTAATTTCATATGGGATGTCATCAATGATGTTATCAATGACATTTGTGATGTCATCTTTGATGTCCTGGGTGTTAGTCTTAGCAGTGCATGTTGGTGGCATGAGTTATGGTTGCTTAGCTTACCATAACTGGTGAATATCTGGGGGGGGTTTGGTTTTACGTGTAACCATAACATCCCTTTTCACTGAATTCCGTAGGTTTTTATTAGTGCTATGTAAGGGAGGTATGGTATCACAACTATGAGACTGGCACAAGAGTTACAAGTTTGAAATCCTTTCATAATTTCTTGTGTTTTGGAAAAACTCCTATTCTGCCCTTTAGCTATGATGGGAGTAGTCTCGACCATCAAATAATAAAGAAGACACAGTCCTAGATAGTCTTTGTCAAATCAAAATGGCCTATGCAAACAAAACCTAATGCCTGCCCTATCTCTGATACAAAAAGTGTGAAAAGGGGAATTTGTATGCAAAGGAAAATCAGTGTTACAACATAAAGGATCAAGATGGCTGAGTCAGCTCTCCTCCCCACATTGGACAGCACGGAATAAGGCGGCCCCTGTAAACAGTGTTTGACAAACTCTAGCTCAGGTTATCAAAAAAAGGCAGTTCAAAACGTGGGTCGAGGCCTGCTTGGCCTTCCACGTTAACATCACTTATACCAGCTTTTCCAAAGATCTTTCACAGTTCAACAAAAGTACACGTAGGCCTCCCTTGGTTGAACTCGGACCTCTCAAGGCATCAGTAGTTCATCTAGGTCTCCCTCAGTTGGGCACAGACCTTTCACTAATGTTAAAGACTTTCAAATGTACAAGGCTTTTACTATGGATCTCTGCAGCACTACTTCGACTTTCACTCCAACTCTCCCTTTATGTTATCTGCCCCCAATATCTCTTGTTCTTGGTAATTCCATACCACAAGCACACAAGTTCAAATAAATATTTCTCTTAAAGCATTCACCTTTTCCCTTCCCTTTTCGCCAGAGTTAAACTTGACCATTGTGCATTTCACAGTTTGTTCACTTTGCCGCTTTATAACAAGACATTAAACATTTTGCAGAGACTTTCAAGTGGGCTACTTTCTTTCGCTGGACCACTCCGCTACTCTGTATCACTGGGTTCATAGTTATCAGCAATTTAAAAGTTCCTCACTGTTTTGCTTTCTTTCGGGTCTCATCAGCATGTGTGCAACATTCAATTGTGAGATACACTGTTGCAGATTCAACCTTTCCCTGACACAAAATGGCCTTTCATGTCTTTCAGTAACTCACTGGTTGTGCATGTTCCTTTCTTGTCTCTGCGGCTTTGATTCATGAGTCAAGGTACCACAGGCTTGGCCTTGCCTCCCCAAATCTGTCTTTCACTGGGAAGGTCATTGTCATCCTTGAAACACAATGCAGGCTTCTTTTTGTCTGAAATTTGGCTTTCTCTGCATCTCCTTCACGGCTTCCCGGAGGCAACCTGCTCCTGCAGGGAATGCCAGGGTTGCTCTACCCTTTGCTCTAGTCCCTCTGTTGGTCGGCCTGCTCCAGTGGGTTCGCCTCAGCCCAGAAGATTTTCTGCTTCTCGTGTTGCACCTTGCTCAGAGAGTGTCTCTATGTTACACCTTTTATCTGTGTGGGGAAAGCTAATGGGTATCAGATGTATGTGATTAAAGTCAAGTCCCTGACTTTGCCGGACCTGATTAGCATGACATGTCCAATGAGATATGTAAGTGTTAGCCTCTTTACTCTCAGTCACCCTCTTCCTTGGCCCAGTCTTTGTGTAGAATGGGGGGAGTTGAGAATTTGGAGAATTGTATAAAATAGGGTGGGGTATGTGTACGAGAAAGGGGGTTATACTGCCTCTCACCATCAGTTGCCTCACCCCCAATTCCCAACGACCCAGCACCCAGGTTATTCTCCCCACTGGTCCACCCCCAGGGTCTGGATTCAAAGCTGATGGCCATGCCCTGGCCGCCTGAGAGAGATATCCCTGGGGACTAGTAAGTGAGACACCCTTTGGTTTCTCACATACTCTTGCCCTATGCACAGGGAAACTGGGAAAGAAAATCAATGTTCCCCTGTTCTTTACGTTTTCAGTGTTCCACACTGAAAAAGTAGGGGTGCAGGTCTAAGACCCATAACATGACTCAAGGGTTAGAGTCCTTTGGTTGACTTATCCATACCAAAGGTGAGTGGTCAGTGATGAGTGTGAATTTTGTCCGTAGAAGGTAATGTCTAAGTTGGATAATTGCCGATTTGATGGCAAGAGCTTCCAGCTCCAACACAGAGTAGTTCTTCTCTCCGGAGAAAAGGTTACGGCTAGTGAATAGGATGAGGTGTTCTAATTTATCGTGAATTGGAGATAATACTGCTCCTAACCCTGTGAGGAAGGCACTGGTCTGTAATACAAAATCCTTTGATAAGTCCACTACTTTTAATATTTGATTCTGGCATAAGGTTTGTTTCAGGTTATTGTAACAAGCATCGTCCTCATTAGTCCAGCACATTTTCTGGGGCTCTGCATTCCTGACTTTATCTGTCAGTCTGGCTGTTCTATCTGGAAAATTTGGGATACACCTAGGATAATATCCAATGAAACCTAGGAATGCCCTAATATCTCTCTTAGTCTTGGGTGTGGGAGCATATAGAACGGCTTTCACTTTTTCATGCTGGGGCTGGACACAGCCATTCCCTACAAAGAAGCCTTGGTATTTCACTGCTGACTGAGCCAGCTTGCATTTTGTTGGTTTGCAGTTAAGCCAGCCTCTCAGAGGGTTCTCTTAATAGTAGAGATATGGAAAAGTTGGTCTTCCCAAGTTTTACTATACATGACTATGTTGTCAATACAGGCCCCACAGAAATCAGAATAAGGCTGTAATGTCCTGTCCATGAGTTTTTGGAAAGTCGCTGGGGCCCCATGCAATCCAAAATGGATGACTATGAATTGGAATAGCCCTATTGGCATTGAGAATGCTGTTTTTTTCCCCATCAGGTCCATGCACAGGGACCTGCCAATATACCTTGGTTAAATCTAGGGTTAACAAGAATGTGGCATTTCCTAGTTTATCTATCAAATCATCAATGCGTGGCATTAGATAGGCATCAAAGGCGGAGATGGCATTGACCGGCCTAAAGTCTATGCAAAACTTCCAAGAGTGTTTGGGTTTAGTCACCGTCATAATAGGGGAGGACCATGGGCTTGAAGAGAGCTTGACGATATTTGCTTTGATCATTTTTTAACCTCATCAATCACTATCTGCTTTCATGCTTTTGGGAGCCTGTATGGCTTCAAATGGACCACTTTCCCCTTTGGAGTTCTCATATAGTGGTAAGTACCATGTGCTCTCTCTGGTTTCTCACAGAATGGATCGAGGTATACAGTAATAAGGTCGTTCAAATCCCTTTGCTTAACTTTAGGAGTTCTTGGGGAATAAGTTCTGAGCTCTCTATCTCCTCGGGTACCAAACAACACAATATAGAGGAGATAGTATCAGAAGGATTTTTTTTTCCACTCTTTCAGGACATTTACATGGTAGAGTTGGGTCTTTTGTCTTCTATCAGGTTGGGCTATTTTATAGGTACAGGTTCCTGTTTCCTCTAGTACCGCATAGGGCCTGTGCCACTTTGAAACATGTTTAATTTCAGAGGTAGGTAAAAGAACTAACACTTTCTGTGCTTCTGAAAATGAACTAAGATCTACCTTCTTGTCATAAGTACGTTTTTGTTGGGATTGAGCTTTCTCCATATGAGTGTGGACTAGACTCCGAACGATTTCATGTGCTCTTGCAATCGGGTGGCTGTCTGTAAGAGGGGTATTGGTGCCTCTTCTCTTTCTTCCCAGGTCTCCTTGAGCATGTCTAAGATATCACTTGGTTTTCTACCGTAGAGTAACTTGAAAGGGGAGAAACCGGTGGATGCCTAAGGGGTCTTTCTCACTGCAAACAGGTCCCAAGGGTTCATACAATCCCAGTCTTTCCCAACCTCGTCTACTATCTCAGAATCACTTTGAGGGTCTTATCAAATCTCTCCACCGATCCATCCATTTGGGGGTGGTAAACCTAGTTTCTTAAGGTGGTAATGTGTAGTAATTCCTTAACTTCACCCATGAGCTTACTCATGAAATTGGATCCCTGATCCGTTAGAATTTTCTTTGGGAAACCAACCCTAGAAAAGAATGGTAACAAGTGTTTAAAAATGTGCTGTGCTGTGTTGTGTTGTTCCGCATGGGAAAAGCTTCTGGTTAACAATTATGAGAACAGATTTATTGCCCAGTTTAGAAGTTTCCAATGGTCCAGTAATATCTATCCCGATTATAGAGAAACAAACTTTTATTATAGGTAGTTGGTTTAGAGAGGAACGTAGGGGAATATGTGAGCTGGTTTTTTGGCATATTTCACAAGTCTGAATGAAGTTCTTTATGTCAGCATGGATACCTGGCCAATAGAATTTCCCACTGACGTGAGCTTGGGTTTTAGAATGTCCCCCAGTCAAGTAAGAGTGTACAATTTCCAGCATGATCTTACAATGAGTTTTCAGTACTACTAATTGAGTCTTACGTATGCCCTTCTTTGAGGTTTCTCTTCTATATCATAATCCCTTTTTCAGGAAGAAAAAAGGACTTTTCTTGTCCTTCTCCTTCAGGAATCACTTGCAAGAAAGCCTCTGTGAGTACTGGATCATTTTGTTGGGTGAAGGCTAGGTTGGGAAGGATGGTAGTTCATATCCCATTTCTTCTCTGGTTGTGCATGTCTACTTAGTCTCTCCAAAGCCTAAGTTCCATCTCTCCATTTCTACGGGTTAAGTTTCTTCCTCAAAATGGAAAAATAGAACCTTCTCGAGAATTCTCTGCGCAATTATGTCCCCAGGACATATTTCAATCGGGGTCTTGCCATGGTTCTGGAATATCTGCTCCTTCTCGTGTTCCACCTTGCTTAGAGTGTGCATGACTTTGCCTGACCTGTTTAGTGGGACATGTTCAATGAGATATGTAAGTGTTAGCCTCTTTACTCTCAGTTACCCCAGGCACAAATGTTTGTGTTGAATGGGGAGAGTTGGGACATTGGAGAATCCTATCAAATAGGATGGGATATGGGTATGGGAAAGGGGGGAATACCGTGTCTCGCCATCAGTTGCCTCACCCCCTCTCTCCGAAGACCGCCTATCGAGGTGATCTTCGTGCACTGGTCCAACTCTAGGGTCTGGATCGAAAGGCGATGGACGTGCCCTTGCCACCTGAGGGAGAGATCCCCAGGGACAAGTAAGTGAGACAACCTTTGGTTTCTCACAGCAACTTAACCATATCCATCGGGATAAAAGGCAAAACATAGAGACACACTCTGAGCAAGGTGGAACACAAGAAGGAGCAGATCTTCCGGGGGGAATGTTAATCCACTGGGGAGCATAGGGGTGCATGTTAGGGCACTTGTTTGGAGTTTAGGGGAGTGAAAATACTTATTTTTGTTAGTAGTTTTTTACTATAGCTGCAGCTAACAGAAAACAGACTTGCAAGGCTTTTCTATAACGGTGTCTATTGAAAAGCATGTGCATAGATGCGTCCATACTTTTTGTCATTTTATTGGTTGTACACATTTATATTTAAAGCATCATGTATAAACTATACATTGGCTGGGCAATTATCATATTTTTATGTTGATGATACAGTACAGAATTTTATTTGGATGTGTTATTGTATCTGCTTAGGTGTTTTCTCATATCATTTGAAGGTTTGGAGGCTAACATAGTTTGTTTTTGACCTTGCATAAATATGTATGTGTAGCCATGGGTACAAAAAATCCCACAACAACGGCTTCCACCCTTTAAGCTAGAGGGATGTGCCTCATATCCACCTGACAACTACCCACACATTTTCTATTCAACTCAATTCCAGAGACGGATTTTGTTTATCAAAAATAACATACATATTTTAATAGTTATACATTTGTAAAACATATTCATAAAAAATGCTTATAAAAAATAATTGTACAAGTGGTTCACACACAATAAATAATTCTTTTCAAAATACCATTTCATTATTAGTGTATATGCATCAAACCATCAAATCTTGCTATAATTCGAGGTGCCAACAACAATTCTTTTCCCTCTCAAACAGTTCCTTTGTCTTGGGGAGATTAGATGTAACAACTCCTTTTCAGGGGAGATTAGATGTGTCAACACTTAAAATGTGTTTCCTGAACCAATGTCTATTTCAGAAATCCATACAAAACTATATTCCTTTGTATTTCTCATTGGTTCTGTCTTCAGGACACTTTGTTATTCACTTCACGTGGTGTCATTCAACGTGTTGCATATCAGGACCAAAATGTGTACCATACAATCTAAAAGTTAAAACAAAACAAAAAAAACAAAAAAAATTAATATCATTTCTGATTGCGTGTGTTTTGTCTGGATATACTAAGGTCAACATATCCTAACAATTCTTTTTAGCTTAAGGGTTATCTATTTTTCATTTTTATCGGGGCCAAAACCACCAAACCATTTCACCATATTTAATATAGCCATGTGTCTGTTATTCTATATCAATATCCTTTCTTTTATTCTGTTCCACAAAAATGCACCGCTGCATTGACCGCCTTCCGTGTCTACTCGTATTGTGCTAGATATTTACTGAAACCTGACATCATATTATCTCTTATTTCATCTGTATCATATGAGGCAGAAATGTAAACCCAATTTGGTGTTTTTTCTGCATTCCTTGTACCTATTGTACCTATTGTAAGCAATGATATCCTCTATGTTAGCACCACGTTCCCACATTAGTCGTTGTAATATTGTTCCACTCATTCACAGGCAGTTTGTCGGAGTTTACCAAGCATAAGTAAGGAGCGCGTCTGCTTCTTACAGAGCTGCATATGTCAGAACTCACGACTACCCTTTCGGCCACACCAACATCAATGATCGATCATCCGGGCCTATGGGAGACATAGAATCAACAGCTGAAACCAATGTCCCCATTATTTTTTATGCATAACATCCTTCTTGGTCTGTAAATTACCTGGATCACTCCAATGGGTCCTCCCGTTTTATTACACTTGCGTCCAAACTTCACAGTATCTGCCTTGGAACCGCTGCAACAATCGTTGGTAACATGATCGCTGCGTCTCATGCATGTGTAATGACGTCGTCTTTAAATACCGTTTGCTTCTCCCTTATTGGGCACCGGTCGGTGTTTAGACCGCAGCCTACTTTTACGTTTGTAGAAATCTGATGTCGGCGAGACCGCCATCTTGGAGGGTGCATTCCATAGTGGTAACCTTATTCGTATAAGCACAAATGTGGCCACATCTTTTCAAAACAAATCACTGGTAAATGCTCTGGGTTTTTCCCCATCACTCGTACGTTTTTAAAGAAATTGAATGACTGACATTTCTTGTACCAATTGCGAATTCCAGACTATGGAACCTATACGGGCCAGGGACAGTCTAAATCATATCTCTCTCTCTCCCCAAGATACCAATACTAGTAGCCTATTGATGTTCAAAAGGGCTCATGTTCAATGGATGAACAGACCCCATTCAATGGCGATGTTTAGGCCATCTTTCACCGTATTGAGGTCAAAAATCCACTTTTGTTCAAGTTTCCTCAGTCTGAGATCCCTATTTCCTCCTCTTGGATGGGGTCCCAATGTTTGAATGATCCACCAACGTATATCCTCATGGGTATGTTTGGCTGATGAAAAATGGGCCATTAATGGTTTGTCTGGCACATTATTCTTGACACATGATCTGTGTTCACATATCCTTTGTTTTATGGGTCTTTTTGTTTTGCCGACATAAAGAAACCCACAAGGGCACTTAATCACATATATTGCCCATTTCGTATTGCAGTTGGAAAAATGTTTCAATGTCCATTTTCGACCTTTCAGATCTATTTCTTTTATGTTTGATGTTAAAATACATACTGAACATTTGCCACATTTGTAATGGCCCACTACAGGTTGCGTGTTCCATAATGTGGACTGGTTATTCACAGAAGGCACTTCTCTATATGTGTGCACCAATTTGTTCGACATGCATTTGAACGCAAAACACGGTTTCTTGATTGAAAAATCTTCTGTGTTAACCATATTCCAATTCTTCAATATGCTTCGCTGTACTGCATTGCTAATGGGCAAAAATGTAGATACACATGTGATTTTGTCTTCTTTGGCCCTAGGTCGTTTCTGAAGGCAATCTTGTCTGTTGGTATTTCTGGCTCTCTTTAAGGATCTCTGTATAACCTGGGGCAGATAGCCCCTTTGTTTTAGTCTAGCAGATAAGTCTTTGCTGTTACTATCAAAATCTTCTTTCAGGCTGCAATTTCTTCTAATCCGCAAGAATTGGCCAAATGGTAAGTTCTCGCGTAAGCTTGCCGGATGGTAACTATTAAACTATAACAGTGAATTTTTATCAGTTGATTTCCTAAACAGTGTCATACCTATAGTGTTGTTAATGCCTTCATAGATCTCTAGATCTAAAAAGGGGATCTTAGTGACACTAGAAGTCATTGTAAAGTTAATGCAAGCCTCTTGTTGATTCAGCCATATTAGGAACAAGTCTAGATCTTGTTTGTTCCCAGTCCATATCATGAAGAAATCGTCGATATATCTGTGCCAAGTTTTCATGAGATGTTTAAATGGATTATCCTCTGCATAGACTGAATGACATTCAAGATCGTCCATAAAGAGATTCGCCAGATCCGGGGCAAAAGTCGAACCCATTATGTGCCATGTTGTTGTAAATAGAACTTTCTATCAACGAGGAAGAAATTATTGGTCAATGCAAGTTTAATACCTTCTGTGATAAACTTAGATGGAACGGTTTTGTCCTCTCTTTTTTCTAACACAATTTGCAATTTGCATGTGAATCATGTGTGTGGTGTCCTGGATAAATGAGCGCATCTTTACAACAAACGGCCTCAAAAAGAAATCTGTATAAATCGACAATGGTTCCAAAACGGAACCAATGGCTGACATGACGCAGCGATCACGTTACCAACCATTGTTGCAGTGGTTCCAAGGCAGATACTGTGGAGTTTGGACGTGAGCGTAATAACACGGGAGGACCCATTGGAGTGATCCAGGTAATTTACCGACCAAGAAGGATGTTATGCATAAAAAGTAACAGGGACATTGGTTTCAGCTGTTGATACGATGTCTCTGATAGGCCCAGATGATCGGTCATCGATGTTGGTGCGGCCGAAAGGGTAGTCACGTGTTCTGACATATGCAGCTCTGTAAGAAGCAGACGCGCTCCTTACTTATGCTTGGTAAGCTCTGCCAAACTGCCTGTGAATGAGTGGGACAATATTACAACGACTAATGTGGGAACGTGGTGCTAACATAGAGAATATCATTGCCTACAAGCGGTACAAGGAATACCGAAAAAACACCAAATTGGGGTTCCGTTTCTGCCTCATATGATACAGATGAAATAAGAGGTAATATGATGTCATTGTTTCAGTAAATATCTAGCACAATGCGGGTAGACACAGAGGGCTGTCAATGCAGCGGTACATTTTTGTGGAACAGAATAAAAGAAAGGATATTGATATAGAATAAAAGACACATGGCTATATTAAATATGGTGAAAAGGTTCGGTGGTTTTGGCCCCGATAAAAATGAAAAATAGATAACCCTTAAGCTATGAAGAATTGTTAGGATATGTTGACCTTAGTATATCCAGACACAACACACGCAATCAGAAATGACATTAATTTAGGCTTTTCTTTTTGTTTTGTTTTAACTTTTAGATTGTATGGTACACATTTTGGTCCTGATATGCAACACGTTGAATGACACCACGTGAAGTGAATAACAAAGTGTCCTGAAGACAGAGCCGATGAGAAATACAAAGAAATATTGTTTTGTATGGATTTCTGAAATAGACATTGGTTCTAGAAACACATTTTAAGTGTTGACACATCTAATCTCCCCTGAAAAGGAGTTGTTACATCTATTCTCCCCAAGGCAAAGGAACTGTTTGAGAGGGATAAGAATTGTTGTTGGCACCTCGAATTACAGCAAGATTTGATGGTCTGATGCATATACACTAATAATGAAATGGTGTTTTGAAAAGAAAGATTTATTGTGTGTGAACCACTTGTACAATCATGTTTTATAAGCATTTTTTATGAATATGTTTTACAAATGTATAAATATTAAAATATGTATGTTATTTTTGATAAACAAAAGCCGTCTTTGGAATTGAGTTGAATAGAAAATGTGTGGGTAGTTGTCAGGTGGATATGAGGCACATCCCTCTAGCTTAAAGGGTGGAAGCCGTTGTTGTGGGATTTTTTGTACCCATGGCTATACATACATTTTTCTGCAATGTCAAAAACAAACTATGTCAGCCTCCAAACCTTCAAATGATATGAGAAAACACCTAAGCAGATACAATAACACAACCAAATAAAATTCTGTACTGGATCATCCACATAAAAATATGATTATTGCCCAGCCAATGTATAGTTTATACATGATGCTTTAAATATAAATGTGTACAACCAATAAAATGACAAAAAGTATGGACGCATCTATGCCCATGCTTTTCAATAGACACCGTTATAGAAAAGCCTTGCAAGTTTGTTTGCTGTTAGCTGCAGCTATTGTAAAAAACTACTAACAAAAATACGTTTTTTCACTCCCCCAAACTCCAAACAAGTGACCTAACACGCACCCCTATGCTCCCCAGCGGATTTACATTCCCCCCCGGAAGATCTGCTCCTTCATGTGTTCGACCATTTTTGATAAACAAAAGCCGTCCCTGGAATTGAGTTGAATAGAAAATTTGTGGGTAGTTGTCAGGTGGATATCAGGCACATCCCTCTAGCTTAAAAGGTGGAAGCCATTGTTGTGGGATTTTTTGTATACATGTTATATTAGTCCTCACCCACACGGCCCCTAAAAAGAGGACACATATAGCTCTTTTGAGTTGATATGTAGCCATGGGTACAAAGCAAGATCTGCAGCGGTGCAAATAGTTTTAGCTATGAAAGAGGCTGGGTGGGGAAAAAATAGATTTCTGTGAGTTTCATTGTTGGTTATTGGTTTGTGTTACTTTTCTATTTGTGTAGCTCTTTGAGATAGGTTGCAGTAAAAATGTGTCATCCATTTTGGTAGTTATATTGGTATATAGTCCTTTTTTTGGAATTAATTTTGGAAAGTATAAAAGCCAGCATTTTCTGCAGTTTTATCCTTTTCATTCCAGAACTCTCACTGTGTACATGGCAGGATTGTGGCTGACATGAATGTATGTGCTAATAAATATTTATGTATTTGAAGGTTTATCTGCCTTTTTGTATGTGTTAGTTATGTTAAACACTGCTATCAGGTGGTGTTCATTATAATTTGTTCATATGCTCTGATTGTGTGGCAAGTATTTTTTAATGTACTTTTAGGTTTCACTAATATAGACTTAAACAATGATATTTGTCAATCAGTGGCATTTATATGTAGGCATTTCATTTTTGAATTCATGTTAGTGATGAAGAAGGTGTATTTGATTGTATTTGTTGTCATTTTAATGCACTTTCAGCTATAAAGTACTCTTAGCTGTTTTGAGTTTTCTGTGAGATAATACAATTGATGGTGTATTGCAAGTTAATTTTAGTCATTGTTTTATTTTTTTTATTTTTTTGTAGGTGCATCGTTCTCATCACCCCAGTGTAATTGCACCAGATGTTGTACAGTTAACTTCTGTGAAAAGGCCATCCTATATTCAAAACATAGTGGTACTGCTGGAGATTTGGGCAGTACCTCTGTAGTCAGTTAATTAAAAGCCTCCTTTGTGTAGCTTTCTAGCATTTCTGATGATTTTTCAAATGGAGTGTTCCAGTGATGCAGGTATTTGTAGACCTTGACTGTTGGTGGCAGCACCTTTAATGTGTGTAGGTTGATTGTGCGCAACTACCGCTCACAGCTCCAGTGTTGAGGGAAGGCCACATGTAGGTCAAAAACGGCTGCAGCCTAGTATGGGGCAGATCAGCTAGAAACATTTGAAGGTCCACATATTGTTTGTTTGTTTTGCACGAGGTGCATTGAACATTTGTCATTTGTTTTTTGCAGCAAAATATGAAAAACATTTTTTAAATACCTGTTTGATTGTTTTCTCTCCCATGTTCTCCAAGTTTACTAAACCCAACCTGTTCTCTCTTGTTCTCCAAATGTACTTAACCTTCCCCATCCTCTGTCCTGCAACCACCCGGTATAACATCCTTTGTTTATTCTTGTTTATATATGCCTGTTTGATTATTGTATTGGTATTTTCTTCTACTTCATTATATTATTATATGTTTTTTTTAATCCAAGTTGGATTTGTTTTCTCCCAATTACACAATGATTAGTATGTGCAAAGAGAACCACAGTACTGTATGCACACATGTTGTATCTAATATAGCATATGCGATTCAATGCATACAAGATATGGGGGCCATACAAACTTGTGCATTAAATTGTGTTTCTTAAAGTGTATGTATTCTTTTACTGATTATGTTTTATTTTCAGATAGAAGGATGTTATTATTTTTTAAATACAGATGAATAACCGTGGCTATGGTGTAGCAAATGGGTTTTGGAGTATTGGAGTTGCGGTTAATAACAGCAACGACTCGGGAGGGTCATAGCAGAGGGTTTATTGGACCATACCAGTGACTATATGGCTCAATTTTCAAAAAGGTATGCTGTTTGAACTCAAAAGAGTCCTTTCATAGAATTATCTTTTAAGTACATATTTATAAAAAAAATGTATGTGACTTACCTACAAAGCTTTCATATTGTAACCGCGGCTGTTGGGGTACTTCTTGTTTGATTCTTCTTGATACTTGAATTACTTCATCTGTTTGAAAATATTTCAAATATGTCTAAAAAAATTGAAGATATAATACACTTTAAACATATTTGTCTTGGTTGGATAGACATTTGATAGTAAGTAGATACAGTATATCTGTTTGGTAACTGATATTTGTTCCTTGAAATATTATTATTAGTCACATTTTACACAAACATAAAGAATGGTCTTACAAAATCCTGAATGTGGTGTACTTTCTTCTGGTTCATTTTAATGTCATTCTCTGTAGGATAATTATCCTCCAGCCATTGTATGTAGTTTTACACTCTAGTGTGGTAGAAGAAAATACTGCTTATCACTTCAGATATTAGAATTAGCAATGGAGGAAGAGTACATGAGGAGAGAAGGTGGAATGTTTGTATTTACTTTCAGATCGGTTGTTCATAGTCTGTGTGGTGGGTGGCTGCCAATAGGATGTCAAATACCTCAGATGCTGTTGAATTGTTGAACCTATTAGAAAATGTATTTTTTGAGTGATGTGTATATATGCCAATACAACTGTATATTGTATCGTACATTTTTATTGCTTGAGAGTGAGGTGTAGTTCTAGGAGATTGTGCTATTGTTGGGGTATATTTATTATATGATTGGATATTTCAAACATGCAGCCATTAGGAGAGTATTTTCATTGTTCAGAAGACTGTGGAGAATTGGAATATTTTGAGAATAGGGTTCATAGTGATGTGATGTCAAAGCATTGGCTTACAGCGTTTTTTTGGGTGTATAACATTATTTTAGAGGGAGTATTTGAAATGAGAGGTTTATGCTGCAATTGTGGAGAAATATTTTTTACAGGGAGCACAGGTTTTTTTTTCTCTTTGGGAAAATTATTTAATGATCTAAAGAAAGAGCACAGAAGAAATGTTCCAAGATTTCTTTCATTGTAACAGAGGTGAAGAGTATCTTTCTGATTGAAAATATATGTTTTGGTTATATATGGTAAAAGAGCCCAAAGGCTCTTTTAAGAGCCACCCAAAGAACCTTTTAAGTCTAGTGGAAAAGAAAATTCCTATGATGCTTTTTTCCAAATAGCGGCACTTACAAAAGCAGCACATTAAATGTTGTGCCCTGTCAGATGGATTATAGCCACGTGTACCACTAAGCCAACTGGACGTCACATATTCTTTGTGGGTGTAGCCGTGTCTATGACTATTGCCTTAGTGATGGGTAAAGTGATTCCAATTTCTGTTCATTGATCATGCACGGACGTCATTTCACCAAAATTCCAGGGGTAGCTGAAATGACATCACACAACCCTTGACCCCCTGATGACATCACAGGAAGTGATGTCATTTGACCCTGCCCCGAAGTGATATCGCGCGTAGCGATTGAACACAGCATTTCACCCATTGACAAAAAAAGAAATACTAGAATGGATTGCCATATTTATCATTAAGATCAGTTGTATAGGCCCATATTACCAAATTACTGTGTATGCAAGCAGACGTCCATGACCAAATGATAATGATGTGTTATTATATAGCACTTACGCTTGAGCGCTTTATATAGAAAAAATCTACATTCAATATCAACCTGTGTTGGTACTCATTTATCGACCTCAGAGGATGAAAGGCTGAGTGAGACGTTTAAGAACAGACTAAATCAGTCACTCACCCCCTGAAGTGTGCCTGAAATAAACATTTATTTATTGTATAGAATTCCAGAAAGACACATTATTTGGTATTGCTATTCTTTTTATTTAGGGTCAGTGCTGAAAGTGTTAGACTTGTGGCACTCCTGTTCTTATTTTCTTCTTTTTTTCAAGGGGCCTGAACAAGAAAGCCAGCCACCCCAGAAGTAAAGAGCCACAGCCTAGGAGCTTGCATTACAAAAAAAAAAGTAAAAAAAAAAACGTAATTTTCTTTTATAGAGGTCTCAAGGGATACCTCAGAGGTCGCAAGGGAGACCTCAGAGGTCGCAGTTTCAACCTCTGGCGACCCTTAAATGACATCCCTGTGATCATGCTGTTTCATTGATTTTACACTACACAATTGCACATGTGTTCCTGATTCTGTGCCCTCATTTGCACCCTTATGTTGTTTGAATTGTTACACCTGGTCAATATGTCTTTTTGAATCTGTAAAGATGTTATGGCTAGCTGTGACTACTGGGGGTTGACTTGATCTGTGGCAATGAACACTCCAATTGTATGTCATACTTTGTGACAGGCTTTGGTAGCTGCAGGCATGAACCTGCTCATTGTACCTGCAGTTATGGGTGTTTGTATTTTGGTGCCGTGATCATATAATTTCATGGATGTTTTAGCACATATTTTTACATGTGTTTCTGTTTGAATGTTCTCACCTCATGAAACGTGTGATTTAAGTTTGAAACCTTTGTAAAAAATATGTGTTTTCTAGCGCATTCGAAAAATGTTTGTGTACCCGCATCTTTATGAGTGTCCTCGCTGTGTAACCGAGGTTATGTTAATATTAATGTTAAAGGTATTTATATAGTGCACCATCACTAACAGAGTTGGTCTCCAGACGCTCAGGTGGATCTGTAAACAAAAGGTGGACAGGGTGGGTTAGTGGGTGAAGAGGGCGTAGGAAAGATATTATCTTTTCCCATTTTTCCTATGTATTACTGTCTATGGTCAATTGCTGCCTGTGCCCTCGAGGGTGCCATGTGCCATTGCTGGGTAATACCTTGTTCTCCCTTCCGATTGTTCTATGGGTGTTCTTATTTATGATTGGTGGGGTTTGTTTTTAATAGATAGTGGATATGTTACATGTCCGTATATCCTTATATAAAAAAGGTTGATGATTAGAGATTAAGGGTAGGCTCTTCTCTCGGCCTAGTTCCTCAATGTGTGTCCTTATGGGCATTCTTTCTGGTTATGGGGTGAAGAGCCATGATTTGAGGAGTTTCCTGAATTGTGGGTGATCTCTTGTGTTCCATATGTTCTTTGGTATTTCGTTCCAGGTTTTTGGGGGGAGGTAAGAAAAGGAGGATCCTCCGAGTTTTCTCTTGTTGTATGGTTTGGGTTCCAAACAGATGTCGCTGCTGGATTTGAGTTTCCTTGCAGTGTGATGTACGTTTAGTTTTCTTCTGATGAACTCTGCAACTTGGTCATGGATTGCTCTGTGGGTTATGCACATTGATTTGAACTTGATCCGGTGTTTGATGGGTTGCCAGTGTAGCGTTTTCAGCACTTGTGTGATGTGTTCTCTTTCGAGGTAGTTTAAGGAGCAGTCTGGCTGCCACATTTTGTATGCATTGGAGTTTATTTAGGAGTCGTTCAGGCAAGCCTAGATATAGGCTGTTGGCGTAGTCTAGTTTGGACATGATGATGGTGATGACAGCAGTTGTTTGGTTGGTGAATAAGAGAAATGGTAGGATCCTTTTAACCAATCGCAGGAGAAAAAAGGATTTCTTGATTAGGGCGTTTACTTGTGGCACTAGAGTGAGTTTGTTCTCCATCAGGACTCCTAGGTTTTTTACAGTTGATGATGGTACTGGGGTTTCACCAATTTCAGTTGGCCATGGGATGTAGAGATTGTCATCTCCATTTTTTGAGATGATCATTATTTCTGTTTTGCCTGGGTTTAGTTTGAGGTAGTTTAAGTTCATCCAGTTGTATATTTCACGAAGGCAGTTCTGTAGATTTGCTTTGTCTTCTTGTGAGTCTTGTATTTTGTAGATTATTTGTGTGTCATCTGCGTAGTTGTAACAGGTGAGGACATGTCTTTTGACGATTTTAATTACCTGTGACAGGTAGATGTTGAATAGAAGTGGCGAGAAGGATGATCCTTGTGGAACTCTGCATAATGATTCTCGAGTACTTGATTGGTAAGGTTTCATCCATATTGTTTCTGTTTTATTTGTTAGGAAGGATCTGACCCAAAGTAAGGCATTGTCTGTGATTCTGAATTGTACCAATCTCATGATGAGGATGTCGTGGTTAACTGTGTCGAATGCTGCAGAAGATCTAGAAGTATCAGAGCGGTGCTGTTGTTTGAGTCTGCGTTGGCTTTTAGATCATCCCAGATTGAAATAAGTGCTGTTTCTGTTCCTCTCGTAGGTCTGAAGCCTACTTGGGCGTGGTTTAATAGGTGACATTCTTCTATGAAGTCTTGGGTTGCTCTGTATTGTGCGTTTCCAGGTGTTTAGCTGGGTAGGGGATGTTGGAGATGAGTCTGTAGTTGGAGAGGTCCTCTACGTTTCCTGTTGTGTCCTTGGGGTTTGATATATACTGATTTGAAGGCTTGAGGCACTTTTCCTGTTGATATTGATTGGTTGAGGGCGTTGCTGTAGTATTCCATTGGTGTTCCTTGTGCAAGGATTGATTTGTAGATGTCAGGGGGGCAGGGGTCCACAGGGGAGCCAGATTTGTTGCTTTGATTTACTAGTTTGATGAAGGTCTCCACTGATAGTTGTGCGAAGCTTCGGAGTTTGTTCTGGTGTTCCTTGCATCGGTCAGTGTCTCCATGTAGTGATTGTATGGTCTGTTGGATGGTCATGATTTTATTTTGAAGTGGTATGCGAGGTCACTGCATAATTTCTTCAATGGTATTGGGGTGTTGTTGCAACTGGGTGGGTTTTTTATTTTGATTTTTTTAAACAGTTCGTTTTCAGTGTTTGGGGCTTTGAGGATTCTGTTGTCGTAATATTTCCTTTTTGCTTTTTGTAATTCCTTTTTGTAGGAACAGGTACGTTGTTGAAGTTCGAATTTTTTTCTGCAGTCTTTATTGATCCTCTGCTCTAGTTCTAGTTTTTTTTTTTTTCCTTTTCATGGCGCCTAGTAGAGGGGTGAATCATTTTGCCGTTGCTCTTTTGCGGGATGGATTGGAAGGTTTTACTTTTGCGACCTCGTTGATTTTTGTGGTGATCCAATTGTGAAGTATATCTTTGTTTGTGGTTTGGTGATCTCCAGTCGTTCCATTAAGTTGGAGTTTTTTTATGGTTCTCCAGTTTCTTTTCCTGATGGTTGGTAGTTTTTCTTGTATCTTGGTAATTGGGGAGGGCAATGTGATTATGAATCGGATGATGAGGTGGTCGCTCTAGAGGATCTGAATCGGTGGTGCTGGGGTAATTAGTTTTCTGTTGGCTAAGATTGTGTCTAGTGTATGTCCTGCCGTGTGGATTGCTCCTTTGACCAGCTGATGTAGTTCCATTGTTGTTAGTTGGCCGGTAAGAGATTTTTGTGAGGTTGTGGTTTTTTAATCGAACCAGATGTTGAAGTCTCCTAGGATAATTAGATGGTTACACTTGATGGCTAGGTTGGTGATTGCTTCTATGAAGTTGTCTATGAAGGCTGCATTGTATATAGACTCGTTATAGCTGTGTCTTTATTGCCGCATTGTTATAGGCAAATTAAGGAAAAAACATGTTTTATTTAATTATGTTGTTACATGTTCTACAAATTATTCTTTTGAAGGATTGTGTTTGGGTTTATTGACTGTTATAGGTTGTAATAAAAATATGTTGGGCATTTTACTAGTTTGCTTTCTACAGTTTTTTGAATGTTTGACATTCTGATTGCATAACTCAGAGTGTGCACATGTTCTGTGTTTGGCTAGTGTGAATATTTGTTTGTTAATTAGAGCAGATGAAGGTGAGTGATTGTGTGTTTTTCTATATTGTATGTATATTATGCATTGTTGTATTTTTAAGATAAATTAAGTATGTTTAGGTATCTGATTTAGTCACGTTTATAGATATTGTTTGGAAAGTAGAGTTTTCCATATTTTAGTTTAGTGTTTTTAGGAGAGTGATGAAGCAGTACCACATGTTATTCTATGGTTATGTGTGACAAAAATATATTTGAAATTAAAGGATGTTTCTCAGTGACATTGGAAGATGTGATATGAATGGGGGTGCAAAGGAAACCCTAGTGTCAACCAAGCAGCATAACTCTACCCTTGACAAAGATTGCAGCTGTGTATATGCTTTGTAGTTGAATATTAAGGTTTTTTCTGTGAACCCTATTTTAGTGATTTTCTATTCTGTTAGAATTATGTTAGTGTGTCTGATGAATGCTAACTTGGTTATGATGTTCAACAATGTTCTTTTGCTAATTTCTGGAGATGTTCACATTCTGCTAGCTTACTGGGAAAGTTAATTTGAACTGGTATGTTTGGAGGGAACATTTATTCTCTTGAGAAGTGGTTTGGGAATTGCACTGTGAAGTTATGGCTAGAGTATGAGTTCTATTATTGAAGTGTTTGGCATTTCAGGCATAATACAGCAAGTCAATGGTTTCTGAGAAATTATAAAGCAAAGCGAAGAAGGTGAATTCATAGTGGCTAAGTGGGTAGGGTATTATAGTTTGCATTTCAGCTTCTATCCAGTAACGTATATAATGTGTTTGACTCTTTGTATATAGGTATGAGCTTGCAAATGACATAGTTTATACATATATTTTTCTTAATATGTGCATGCGTTATCATGAATTATTAGAATATGAAAGAAGTGGGTACTGTGGCATATAAGATTAGCTCACATTTTATTTCGGCATATCATTCAACAAATGTACTGTGCCAACCACAGATATATTCACCTATACACCTTCAGAACACCTCTCGCACCAAAAACCTGGCAGCACACTTTGCATCCTAGTGGGGGCATGGTCCTGCCTCCACCCACCTTCAGAAGGGGCATACCACCACAATCAAGTACCTTGCCCCATTACATCTCTCCTCCATGTCCACATAATCAATGTGGAGCTCTCTGAAGGGCCCCACATGATGCGATAAAGTTCCTTGTAATGTTCTTAGAGTCATCCCTGAACTGTGTGTATGTCATGTGGTGCATTCTATGGTGAATTTTGACAAGTGGTCCTGCAGGTTGGGAACAAACCGGTGCTCTTGTATGTCTGCTGCAGTATGTTGTTTCACTACATTGGCCGGGAAATGCAACTGCTGGAATGCTACCTCTAATAATTTCACTGGCATCACTACCTTCCCTGTCACTTCCTGTCTCCAGATCAGATATGTTGGTGATTGCTTACACCCGTGTTTGGCCCATAACTCTTGCTCTTCTATTGGTCCCCTCCTCTGCAACTCTATTAGTTGTGTTATTGGTGTATTGCTATACGCTTCTTCTAATGGTTGTGCGTTGGGTGTTTTGACAATGATTTCAACTGTTGGGGGTACATTGAAATACGAGGCGTCTTTCGCTGCTGCGTCTGATGCCACGTTTCCCAATGAGATCGCATTTGTGTTATTAGTAGGGGCTTGGCATTTCACCACCGCCACTACTGATGGTTTTGCTAATGCTTCTATTAATTCATTTAGTAATATAGCATGTTGAACTGGCGGCCCATCTGCCTGTTGGAACCCTCTTTGTCGCCATCGCGATAATCCTGAATGTACTGTTGTTGTGGCATATACTGAATCCGAATATATGGTTACTGCACAACCTTTTGCTGTAAAGTGCCTCAATTAATGCCACCAGTTCAGCCGCTTGTGTGGAATAATGAGAAGGGAGGCGCTTTTGGACAATTGTTTCATAGTTTTCTTCTTCCATTCTTACCATGGTCATCCCCACATGTTTTTCCCTGTTTCAGTATCTATGGATGCTGACCCAGCTATGAAGTATATTTCTCCTTCCTGTAATGCATTCTCACTTGCTTTGGGGATATCATCTTCCTCTCCCTCATAGGTTGCACAATCCTGCTCCTGCATGTCTTCTACGGTACAAGGTTCTGTAATGAATGTGGCTGGATTTACTGTTTTACATCTCACTACATGCACATTTGGGCTGGAGATTATTATCTCAGAAGCTGTTGCCCTCTGTGTTGTCAATGTTGATCGCTCAAAAAACGTAAGGAGTGAATGTTCCGTGTACAGCGTCACTGAGTGGCCCATTACAATTGTGGCACTCTTTTCAATGGCGAAGGCCACTGCAGCGAGAGCTTGTTTGCACGCAAAGTGACCTTGCATTACCGCGTCCAGCGTTCCGCTGTAGTAGGCCAATGGTTTGTGGTCTAGGGACGTTTTCTGTGTTAATACTGCAGTCATCAGTGTGCCATTGCAGTGTGAGTATAGGTAAAATTCCCTGGCGTAATCTGGGTTCACGAGAACTGGTGTGTGTGTGATCAGGTCTAGTAGCTTAAAGTACTGTGTCATCATTTCATTTGTCCATTTAATTGGGACATAATTCTTTTAGGACTCTTTCAGTGCCTGTAGCAATGGGCGCGTGTAGGCTGTGTAATCAAGTATCCAGACGCGGCAGTAATTACAGATGACGAGGAATTTCTGCATGTCTTTTACAATTTTTGGTATTATCATGTGGCGTATAGCCGCTGCTCTGTCAGGAAGTATTCTTTTGCCATCTTTAGATATTAGTTGTCCTAGGTATAGGACCTCGGCTAGGCAGTATTGCAATTTTCCTTTATCCACCTTATATCCTTTCGTAGGTAGCAAATTCAACAGTGTTACAGAGTATTCTCTGCACTTTTCTTCAGTTTTGCGGAAGATGAGCAAATCATCTACGTACTGTATTATCGTGCGCTCTACATCAATATTTCCAAGATCTTCGTGTAGGATCCTATTGAAAATGCTTGGGTTTTCCCAATATCCCTGCGGTAATATGCAATGTTCGTACCTGTACCCTCCTAGCATTAACGCCGTGAGATACTGGGAGCTTGGATCGAGTGGTATAGAAAAGATAGCATTTTTCAAATGTATCACTGTAAAACATGTGGCTTCTTTGGGTATGCTGCACAGTATTGACGCCGGGTTAGGAACTAATGGGAACTATTTCTGGATGATGTCATTGAGTGGGCGGAGATCTTGTATCATTCTCCACGCCCCTCCTTTTGCTTTTTTGATTGGAAAAATCACTTTATTACATGGGGAGTTGGATGGAACTATTATTCCTTGTTTTAACAGAGCGCTTATTGTTTCTCTTATTCCTTCCTCTGCTTCTTTTGATAGTGGGTACTGCTTAACTCTTGGGGTTATGGCACCTGGCTTCAATTTTATCTTAATCAGTGTTACTTCATGCAATAACCCTACAGCATGGGGACCTGAGGTCCAGATCTCAGGCAGTACTCTTTCCATATCTTCCTCAAAAATTGTAGGTGGCTCGTTAACACTTGCCATGAGTGGGTTGTGCATTTCCCTGTATTGAATCATGATGACGCATGGTATACTTATTTCCATTATTATTTCCCCATCACTCTCATTGTCAGTGAAAAGCTCTTCATCAGTTAAATCACGCAACATTATGTTTGGGTCTATGCAGAGTGCTGTTCTCCATTCACATCCATGTGTGTCCAGTCCTATCACTGCAATACGTTTGCTTGAGACCTGAACCCCCTCCAGATCAATAGACAAGATGGTGCCTGGCACAATGTCTGTATTCACAATTGGGCGAAAGATTAAATCTGCGGGCACCCTCCATTCCTTTTTTGTTATTTCTGGCTCTACCATGGCCAACACTCTGATGCCGTAAATGAACATGTCCATGTCAATGAGCGCTCCTCTTACTGCAACTTCATTTGTCATGGTACTAATCATTAGCATTGCTCGTACGGGTCCTATGCCTGGGGTCCAACACACTATTCCCCCCTCGGCAAAAGAGATAGTCATATTTAATTTACTCAACAAATCTCTTCCCAGCAAATTGATTGGCGTGTCTTCATGATACAGTGAGTGTGCGCACACTGTTTCCCCTCCACTGTTATTTCAAGGTCTTTTGTGTAAGGAACTTTTCAAATAGCCCCAGAGAACCCCTGTGTTTCCAAATTTCTTCCCGAGAGTGGAAACTGGCCTTCCATGAGACATGATTTTTCTGCTCCTGAGTCTACCATAAAGATAAACTGCTTGTTTCCTATCTCTGCTCCCACTAGTGGTTCCTCTTCTGCACGTAGGGTAGTGGATACGACTGGACACGCAAGTGCTCTTTGTGAGCTGTCCTAATTTGCATAAGTCTCTGTTCCTGGCATTGAGCAAACATTATTTCCTACTACTGTTGTGCTGTGAAAGGGTGCAGGTGCACCATTAGCAGATGTCGCAAAAATATTATTGCTTGCGTTCCCTACTGTATTTTGTCTGGCTATAGGCTGATGTGCTCCCCTCTGTTGTGGTTGCTGTTGCGGGGGTTGCTGTCTTTGCTGCAATTTGGGCTCATTATAATATTGATCACCTTGCCTGCCCCCTCCCATTGGTAACCCGTAGGGGCTAACTGGGTGTGCATGTCATTATTGCTGTTCATTTCCCATAGGGGGCTGTCCTTGAAAGTACCACACAGGTCACATTCTACAATCTCTTGAATAGTGCCCCCATCTTCCACAATTCCAACATGACCGTTGTGGTCCTCCTCTCATCCCAAGCCCACCGAAACCTCTGTTTCCCATTCCTCCAAATCCCCTCATGGCCCCCTGTACCCACCTCGTCCCCTTGTTAGTCTTCCTTGCCACTGGGGCCCTCCATATTGTTCTTCTCCGTTCCACTGTTCTTGCCCTCCTGCAGCCCATGCTGCAAACATTCTCACTGGTAAATTTCCTGCTCTGTCATCCCCTTCACTGCTTCTATCAGTTGATCTGGTTGCGTTCAGTGCTGCGACCTTCACTAGCTTATTCTGTACTAATTTTGCTTTCTCTGCCAACCTTTTCTGTGCTTTCTCCTTTTCTCTTTCCTTGACCCTCCTACAGTGGTGCACAATTATGCTTTGGATCTCAGGCCAGCCCTTGGTTTCTTTCCCAGCTATTTTATACAAGGCCTTCTGTACCTCCTTCGGTAGCCCCTTTTTAATTATAAAATAAAACAGGGCAGTGGATTGATCCCACGCTGTGCCCATTTCACTTCACCACATGTCTTGCACCCAGAGGATGAATTGCGTAGGCTCCTCCTCCTCTCCCATCGGGCACTGCATCACTAAGTGTAAATCTGGAATGTCTGGAAACGTGTGCCGCAATGTATCCCATACTTACGCTCTAAAGTTATTAAACAGCGATCCATCATGGCAGTCACTGCTCACTGTAACTCCCTGGAACCCCGCTTTCACCCATACTGCGTCTGTTTGATCGCCAACAGCAGACACCAACAAACTTTCACATCCCCTATTGCTAATGGGACCCTGTTCTTCTCGAATGTGTGTATCCATTTCCCCGCCCCACCCGAGAGTGGGGGGGAGTAGTTTCAACAAATTGTTCTTGTCCAATTGAGCCCACGGAATGTAGTGCGGCCTTCCTGCCCTTTTGTGTATCAATGGCCTTTGTAATTTATACTTTCTTCCTGGTTTAGGACAAGTTTCCCCCTCGCTGTCTTAACCTGCCCTGCCATCTTGGTGGTGACCTTTCATCTAGGTCATCGAAATGGAATGGGAGTGGGGATCCCACTGCTGCTACCCCTTCTTCATACTCATCGAGATCACTACACACCTCTTTTATTCTTCTTCTTGCTCCGTTTCTTCTTCTTGTCTTTCCCCACGCTGGCTATCTGGGGTTGTTGGGTGTATTATTCTCACTGGTTTACCATTTAAATGGAACAGGAACTCTCCTGATTGGCAATCTTGCTCCTGCCCTCTTGGTATTGGTGCCGATTGTGGTGGCGCTGACTGTGATAGTGCTGGCATCGCTGGTGCCGATTCTCCTGTGACACTTGGTGGGGGTGTGGGTCTGCCACCGCTAATGGTGGCACTTCCCCTCCCCCTGGTAGCATCTTGCCCCTATCGCACAACGCTCTTAATCGTGTTATTTCTATCTGTGAGTGTGCAAGATGTCTGTCTAAATACCCAGTTAACCGTGCTAGGTTTACTGGTGGGGCACTAGTTGGGCCGTACAGCCCCCATCTGTGATATATGGGGGTGATGCGGTGGCTGCTGCCTCTGTTGGGTGGCCGGGGTAGGGCACGTGGGCACATATAGGGGCTCACTGTATCCTACTGTGGGCCTTGTCAACAGCGGGTATATTTTAGTAGTATCACTCTCAGTTGTGGTTGTTGTACATTCTCCCTTTGCTGACCCACCTACTTCTTCTGGCATTTTCTCTCTCTTGGACTCTTCATCTGTACTTACTTCACCTGCGGGCATTATTTTCTTGAACATTTGCCACAAATCTAACACTTCCCTTCTGTTCTGTAACTGCTTCCCTTTATATTTTGCCAGCAAATGTGTGTATACTAGCTCCAACACCCTTTTATCAAAAGAACCTCCCTCTGGCCATATGGGTGTTACGCTATCTCCTTTTATCTCTGCCACCCACTGGTCATGGTACTTCTGTATTTTCCCACTATACAATGGGAGATGTTGGCAGATGTGCGCTAATGGTGTTATTCCTTCCATGGTTATACAGTTTCCTGTGTGTAGACACACAAGCACTTAGTCGATACTCTTCTCACCTTGATGTCTTATGCAACCTTCTTCTTACCTGCGGGTATCAGCACCTTTTGGATAACCTCTTTTTAAAATATTTTTACTACTACTTACTTAAACCGTAAATTATTATTTCTATTGTGGACATCTGTCTTTCACCATTACTTAAAACATGTTCGTATACATTGCATTTTCAATTTTCTTGATCAAGCTTAATTATTGTTTTCAATTTGTATGCACATAAACAGTTACTAACAGATCAACATGTAACACCTTGACACACGTGAAAACAAAGAACATAAAAACATGTAACATTTAACATATACTACCTGCACGCTTTTGTTAGGCAGAAACCTGTGCAGTTCCCTTAGGGAACACTGCAAAAGATTTAAGACTACAGGTGTTGGCAGTAAACCCACTTGGTAGCAGTCTGTACCACCCTGGTAGAAGAGTTAGACAGTATGCAAAGTATACACAATAGGCACTCAGATACAATAATACAAGCAAACACTGACCAGAGCTTTGGTATCAAAGTATATAATTATTTATTTAAAAACACACCGTTTGAAACACTACAGCACTCTTGTTGTAAAATATTCTAAACACAGTTACTATTGTTATATATACACTCCTTTTTCCTTATCAGATAAGTCACAGTAAAACACCACTTATTTTCATACAGAGGTGAGCGCTTAACTAGATGGCACTCCAATAAGTTTGTGAGAAAGGGAGGGAAAAAGACAGAATATGGAAAGGTACACCAGTCTAAGGTTCAGGAACACTGTTAGCAAGGCAGAAGAGCAAAAGTCACTGGTGAGCCAAAGTCCAAAGGCTGGGCCCACTCTTAGAGAGAGCAGAGCACAATTGCGCCCAAGATCACACAGTTACACTAGGCTTAGAAAGTCTTGCAGAGGGTTCAAAAAGAGTTTAGAGAGGCTTAGGAAAGTCTAGCCAAGGTGTCCCAGGCTAACCCAGGTTCGAAAGCCGGGGGCTAAATCTACCCCATACAGTCGGTAGCAAGGGAAGCCAGGCGGGACACGGTACCTTAAGTGGGAAGGATCCTCCAGCGGTGGCAGTTGTTCCTGGCAGTGGGTGCAAGTTGCGTCGTCATCCAGGGGAAGAGAAGATCTCGACTTGGAGGAAAGATGAAGATCGTTGCACTACCACGGAAGAAATCAGCCGCAGAGTTTTCCGGTTAAAGGTGGTACCTTTGTTTCGCGGTCGTGGTAAAATGTGGTATCCCGGTTGCCGGGGTGCTTGGCACAGGCAAGGCAGCCACAAGGTACGTCGGGAAGGTGAAAAGACGGTGAAACTGGTTATCCCCACCACTCAAAGGAAGAAGACTCTCCGGCGGGAGATCTCTGTCGTTGGGAAAAGTGGTGAGGCGGTCCAGCAGGGCTCCACCGGTGGTGGTGTCGTGGCAGGTCGGCTCAGCTTCTCCCTCGTCGGATTCTTAGGTCCTGTGGCGACTTCTGAAGTTCCAGTCCCCAAAGCCCTGCTTTTATGCAGAAAACCCCCATTCACTTAGCCTAGCTGTCACTCAAACATGCTAAGTGGTGAGCCGGCCGGCTCACCACTTGGGCCAATCAGGACGGAGTGCGACTTGAGTTGCCTAGGCAACTCAGTCCAGGGTGCCTAAATCCCCCTCAACCCCTCCTAAGTACCCCAGACAGAGTGGCACCACTTTGGAGGGCTTCTGTGGAGAAGGCCGCCAAAAAGTGGAACAAAGGGCTCGACTTGGGTTGGAGTCACAGAAGAGAACACAAACGCCATTTTAGAATCAAGTTTTGGCAAAAAATACCAACCGGAGAATTAATATTAATTAAATAAACCGGCGGTATGTTTGAGGCTACCGTAAATAATTAAATAAAGATAGTAGTCTAAAACAATGGGAAATCCCATAGGAAAATATTCGCGGTTGAATATAAAAAGTAGTATTCACTGCCACCAGCCAAAACTCGATCAGGGGGGACGGAGACGTGCCCTCTCGACTAACGGACCCTGAGGCAATTGAATTGCCCAAGCCAGTACGTCCACAATATGATGGTTTGTACTGGTTCTGTTCAGAATTTAAGACTAGTAAAGTCAATGGTGACTTTACATGCCCTGGGAGACAGTAGTCAGTCCCAGGGTATGGAGTCTATACGGGGGGGTCACTATGACACCCCTGTGTCACTGCACTGAGGGTGCTGTGTAACACACATCACAAAAACACATGAAGCCCTATGGAGTAAAAGACCCCATAGCCCATTAAACACATCTAGATTCAAAGAAACACACTCAAATCATGCCCAAGAGTGAGGGTAAAAGAGTCTCACTCTTGGCAGGAGAAAAAAATAAACCCCAAAAATCCAGCAAAGCTGCTGGGGGACTCACTACGTTAGGAAATTCAGCCTAAACAGAGAATTCTCCCTAACAGCTTTTACGTCCCTTTTCCCCTTACTTTAGTTTCTTTACCCCCTGTTCTATTTTTCTCATGCACTCCCCACCTCTTACTCCCCTTTCGCTACCTCACCAATAATTCTACTCATAAGGAAAAAGAATATTCTAAATTACTACTCTGAGTCTACTACATATACAAGACTCCTACTATTTTCTCTTTATCTTCACCTATTTATCTGCACTGGACGAGACAATGCTATGCGGCGCCGCCTTCTACCCGTTCGTGCTAGGCGTGCTCACTCTTCCCTTACTTCTTTATTTCCACAACACTTAATGGCCATATAAAGGATAGATCAGAAAAGCCTCAGTATCATTCACACACACTCTAACTACGTTTTTTTGCCCACTGTTACCTGTTACCCTTAACCCTTCCCTTACCTCTTGGGAACGTTTGCAACTGATATTCACATGTTCAGTCGAGTGGTCCGAGAGTCACCGTTTATGGTCTATCCACAATCTGGTCCGCACCCCAACCAAGCCGTGGCCCGCCTCGACGAGCAGCTTTTACAGTTGGGTATTCGTTAACTGGGAACCCTTGGCCCCTTCTCGTTGTCTGCACAGGCTGGTCGACCGCGGAGGCAATGGTTTTGCTGGGGGGCATCCCAGATCTCGCCGCACTGCACGGGCCTCGAGGCACCTGTCCCAAATCACGTTGCGGGGGTCACCAAATGTAAGAGCCCTCCCCGTCTTCAGATGTGCAAAAAGAATAAACAAGTCTCCCCCTGACGGGGAATAAGGCTAAGAGAACCGGTTGCAACGTTAAAAAAATATCTTTATCTAAATGGCACCCAAAGAACTCTGCTGCCCGAGAGCATTCTGACAAATATCCCAATTGCATCACATTATAAAGAGGAAAATCATCATAGGACACGCAATTAACATAGGGTATTAATTTGCTGCAGGATTGGACATTCATTATAGTACTATATGGCTGTGGCGTCACTGTTCCATCCGGATTGGTCGCTTCTTTGGCGGGAGGATGGACATCTCATGATCCAGTTGTCAGTGTCCACGAGGGGTGAAGGTCAGGTTGCCGTGAAGTGGGGTGGCCGCTAACTAAGCTAACATAATACATCTTTGTGAAGCATGCACTAAATAATGATCATTTGCAATTTGTTTGAACAAATCGTTGTAAACCTATAAACTTCATACATGTATTTACATTGTTAATAACAGCAGCTTATATGTATGGCATCAGGTTAAAGGGTATCATGATAACATTGATTGAAGCTAGGGTCTGGACTCGTAAAAATATCCAAGGCATATTGGTATTTGTTAGCAGTGGGAGACAATATACTATGACAGGGGCCTAATGTTAGTCGGGTCCTGCTAGGTGGGCATCATGGTGAGGTTGCATATCTGGTACATCAAGAGAATACCTTGCCGGGACACAGGGTTACACTGGCAGTCATTTTCCAACGGCGAGGGGGCATGGACAGATTTGTGGAGATGGATGAGCTACATTGCTTGGCTCAAGCCGGTTCACACGCAGGACAGTGATCTCAGAGGAAGGGTGAGATGTTACATTTGTTCTTTGTTGCAGTTACCTCCGGCTTCAGCGTGGGAATGGGGTTGCAGATTTTTCCAGACACAGTGAGAGAAAAGGTGGGGGCCATGTGTGCTGTGTGTGAGGCGCTGCAAAGGGGAGAAAAGCCTTTGCGTATTATCGCAGTGAGGCCTAGTTACCAAGATGGAGCCAAGGGGGTACAAAATGGGTGCCCTGTGTCCTGCGCAATGTCACCATCAACACAAGTGCCAGCTGATACTGGCATCACATAAGGGCAATGGGGGTAGCTCCTACCACTGGAGGCACATGGTCCAAGTTTGTACTAGGGAAAGGAAGGACAGGGGGCCTACGGACCCCTCACTCCCACACACATGTTACAGGGAAAGTTAATTTCAATTGATAAGTTTACAGTAAATATTTCTTCTCTTTAGAAGTTGTTTGGGAATTGTACTCTGAAGTTATGGTTTCAATATGCCAGGTATTACTGAAGAAATGTTTAGTGGGATGGGGCAAAGGCATTAGTGATGAGGTTCGCTAGGCTAGCTTTTTGGGGCTTCCTAGGGCACTTGTCCAATCAAACCCTAGTGAGCATGGGGATGGGTAGTAGAGGAAGGACATACACGTTGTTCTCTTTTGTTGAATAGAAGTAATAGTGATTAGTTTGTAGGTGAAACGCGGGATAGTGGGTCAGGCCATTGGCCCTATAATGCTGGAATAGGTGTGAAGAGGTGAGGTGCTTGACTTTGCATGTTGTTTGCTGAGGATGTGTAAGGAGGACTGATTAAATGGGTGGTGGGAGGAGCAAGGGTGTGTCAGTGCCCAGTTATGTGCCCAGGAGTATACCAAATGCTGTCTGCCTGGAGTTGGCATGCAGTTGTTAAGCAGAGGCTTGTAATGTGTGAAAACCGGAGTTGGGTGGAGTAACTAAATGGCCGTTTATTATCTTGCAGCTCTCTTCTCTTATCTCCTTCCACATGAAATGAGGAAATACCAGAGAAGCATGAATGGTAGGTTGGTACATCAAAGCAAAGATGTGTAACTTATTATCTTGCAACACCTTTATGAATGTGAATTAAGAGATTATGCACATTTATGCCATGTTGTTTACAGTGAATATTTCTTCTCTTTAGAAGTTGTTTGGGAATTGTACTCTGAAGATATGCTTACCATATGTCAGGTATTACTGAAGAACGGTTTAGTGCGATGGGGGCAACGGTAATATAGATGAGGTTTGGTAGCTTAGCTTTCTAGGGTAGCCCAGTGCACTTGGCCATTCAAACCCCATTGAGAGTGGGGATGGGCAGTGGAGGGAGGACATACATGCTGATATCTATTGTTGAGTCGCGGTAGTAGTGATTAGTTTGTATGTAAAATGAAGGATAGCGGGTCAGCCCATTGTCCCTATGATGCTTGAATATGTGGAAACAGGTGAGGTGCTTGACTTTGCATGTCGTCTGCTGAGGAATCTGTAAGGAGGACTGATTACATGAGTGGTGTGTGAAGCAATGTTGTGGCAGGGCCCAGTTATGTGAGCAGCAGTATACTGAATTATGTGTTCCTAGAGTTGGCCTACAGTTCTTAAGTAGATGCTTGTAAGGCATGGAAACTGGAACCGGCTTAAGTAACTAAGTGGCATTGCATTATCTTGCAGGTCTCTTCTCTTATCATCTTCCTTTTAAATTGAGGACACATCAGAGATGCATGAATGGTAGGCTGGTACATCAAAGCAGAGATTTGCAACATATTATCGTGCAACACCTTTATGAATGTGAATTAAGACATGATGCTAATTTATGCCATGTTTACTGTGCTCAGGCCCAAGATACCCACGTTGCACCTTTAGTTTATAGCGATCAATTAATACAGGGGGAGAAGAGCACATGCTCTTCTTTGACATTTCTGGTAAAGGAATGTCGATTGTCTAGTAGGCTGACATACCGTTTGTAGATTACCCTCATATGGTTGGAGAAAGCATGTTAATCATTGCATCTAGTGTAAAGAAGATGAGGAAATTATTGTTTGTAATGTTTGAATGGGTGGCAATTGAGTTTCTCAGTTTTTTGATTCATGTGTATTTAGTATTTAGCATTTATTTATTTATATTGCACGCCTAACCCCTAAAGGGGTAGCAAGGCGCAGAGGCAACAAGAGATTGCAAAGCTTGGTTACATACAGGGGAATGAAGTCCAGCCGTGGTTACAGTGCTGGACACGTCAAAAAGAAACAATGCAAGCCGATGAGGCATAGTTTACAGAAATATACAATATAAGCAATACTATATACAATAAGCCGGTTGTCTCATGAATAGGTATCTACACTGAGCAGTTGACAACCTAAATGTACATATTTACAATCATAGTGGTGGGGCATCAGGGCAGCAAGAGAGCATGAGGTTGTTATGTGTCATGAATCTTGAGCCAATGGATGGTTTTAGTTCTGAATTGGAGGTAGTGGAGGTCCTCCCTGCAAGGAGGTGGAAGGGAGTTCCAGAATTGTGCTGCTTTAACAGGAAAGCTGTTCCCACCCGACATAGAACGTTGAAACCTGGGCACCAGTAGGAGATTGGAGTTGGCCATTCTAGAGGGGCGAGAGGAAGTAGGTCTGGTGAATCTAGTGCTAAGGTATTGAGGGGCTGCTTGGTGGAGGCATTTGTGGGTCAGGGAAACCGATTTGAGGAATATTTTGTCTTTGGTAGAAAGCCAGTTGACAGACCTTCTAGAATCAGAAATGTGGGCTTTCTTTGGGATACTGAGGGCCGCTCTTAGGGCGTTATTTTGAAGGATCTGAATTTTGTTCGTAATATATTTGTTGCGTCCTTCATAAAGTGCGTTGCAATAGTCCAACTTGGACAAGATCAGAGCCCTGGATAGGGTGATGCAGTTAGACGGAGAGAGAAAATGTTTGGCTGCTCTGATGAGTTTGCATGTATAAGATGTGGTGGATGCCATAACATTAACTTGTTTTTTTAAAGGTGAGAGTGGAGTCTAGGTAGAAGCCGAGGGTTTTGACCTCCTTGGCTTCTGTGATCTTATTGTTGTCAATTACGAAGGAGGAGTAGTTTTGGTCTAGTTTGTTAAAGTTATGTGAGGACCCTAGAATGAGGAGTTCTGTTTTTTCATCATTCGGGCATAGACCGTGTGAGGCCATCCATGCCTGGATGATGAGGTACACTTTGTTGACGAAGGACAAATCCTTGTCATAATCCACCTTCAACGGGATGAGGATCTGGGTATCATCGGCATAATTAGTGTAGGTGATACCCAGACCATCTAGATCATCAAAAATGGGCTTTGTGAAGATGTTGTACAGGGTCGGGGAGACGCAAGATCCCTGAGGCACGCTACAGGTGATGGGTGTTGGGTCGGCTGCTGCTAGTAGGGAAAAGACTCTCATCGTGTGGTTATTTAGAAAGGATTGGATCCAGTCAGTTGCCTCTTGAGAGAAGTGGGCGGCTTTTTTAAGGTGGTCACATAGGATCTCGTGGTCGACCAGGTCGAAGGCAGCCGAGAGATCAAGAAGTAGCAGTAGTGCAACCTTACCCTGATCTCTCAGCTCACCTATCTGTGCCTTAAGATCTATGAGTGCGGTTTCGGTGCCGTGTTTAGGCCTGAAGCCCGATTGTCTGACTTCTAAGAGATGGAAGTGCTCAAGGTAATGTTGGATTTGTTGGTATGCTATTTTGTCGAGGATTTTAAGAAGGAATGGTACTGTAGTGATGGGGTGGTAATTAGTGGGAGTAGAGGGGTCTGGATTCGTTTTTTTGAGCAGGGGGAGGACCCATGATTGTTTCAGATTGTTAGGTGCGCTGCCTGATGTGAATGACGCATTTATTAGTTTGGTAATAAATGGTGCGAGACCACAGAGCCGCATCCTTTATCCATTGTGCAGGGCATAGTTCCCCATGGCAGTTCGAAGGTTTGAGGGTGAGAATGACCTTTTCTACCTCTTTGGTGGATACTCTGTGGAAGTTAAAATGGGGAATGTGCACAGGGAGTTGCGTCTGAGTTGGGTGTATCTTTTTAGGGGTGGGATACTGGGTTTGGTAGAAGAGAGAAGGGAATCTTTTTTAATGTTTATCTTTGTCTTGAGAGAGGAGATTTTGTTAGCTAAGGCATTTTGTATACTCGTGCACTAGTTTTTATCCTTGAGGCACGAGTCAGGAGCTTGGATGGGAGATTCAACCTCTTTTAGTATTGTAAAGAGCTCTCTGGTGTTGGATTTGGCTTGTGAAATTCGAGTGCTGTAGGACGTTTGTTTGGCCAGGATGATTTCTTTTTTATAATGGGAGGCTAGTGTACTCAGGTTTTTCTTATTTTTTTCTAAGGGACGTGATCTCCAAATTTTTTCACAGCGTCGCTTTTCTTGTCTGAGGGCTTTAAGATGAGGAGATGTGTGTCTTGTGTAGTACCTTTTAAAGATGCCTGAATTAAACCTGAGCTAATTGATGCCATGCCTGAATTAAACCTGAGCTAATTGTGTAGGTCATAGTGACCATTTGTTTCACAGCCTAAGAATTCATGATACAGGATGCATATATAAAGTGAAAGATATGCACAACCTAGTGAAAGGCTTTTATTGATGGTATATGAGCTGCTCAATAGCATCCCATATTACTCAAGCACTTATAGGAGAGGTCTACATGGGGCATTCATTTATACTGCTGTATTTCCACTCTCATTTAATTGTTGGTAGTAATTTAGCAATAATATTCAGCAACCATATTCAGCAGTTTCACAATTTGCTTGGAAATGGTGTGCTTTGGAAGGGCAGGAACCTATTTGTGTTTCACGCTATGTACCTTTTCATATGTTGTTACACAATTCACTGACATTGGGAGATGTAAAATGAATAAGGGTGCATAGTAATATGTATCATTACACAAGCAGCATACCTCGCCCCCTTGAAAAACATTGCTGTTTTGATTGTGGTTTGAAGGTGGATAGCAGGCTCTTTACTATGATCCCATATTTGTAACTACTTTTGCGTTCAATTTGTGGATCATTATGAATGTGGCCTTAAATATGACAAGTCTTATGATGGAGTGCAGCTGATAAATGCTAACTTGGTTTTGATGTTGGCAAATGTTATTTTTTTCATTTGTGGTAATTCATGGATTCTGCCACGCTACAGGGAAAGTACATTTCAATTGCCAAGTTTCCAGTGAATATCGAAGTGGTTTGGGAATTGTACTCAGAAGTTATGGTTACAGTATGTAAGTTATTACTGAAGAAATGTTCATTGAAATCGGTGCAAGGGCATTATTATTGAGGTTCCCTAGAGTAGCATTCTGGGGCACTTGCCCATTCAAATCCTAGTGAGAGTAGAGATGGGCAGTGGAGGGAGGACACACAAGGTGATGTCTTTTGTTGACTAGCAGTAGTAGTGATTAGTTTCTAGGTGAAATGCAGACTAGTGGGTAAGGACATTGGCCTTATATGGCCTGAACAGGTACAACTCCTCCTTCTTGGAGAATTCAACATCCACCTGAATGCTTCCTGGCCTTCCTGTGGAATCTTTAGTGACTTTTGCGACTCCCACTCTCGATTCTCCCATCTGGACCGACTCACTCTGCAGGACACACACTTAATGTTCTGATCTCCTCAGGCCTTCCCCTTTCTATCCCTCTCACCACTCCTCTCTCCTGGAGTGACCACTTTCTCCTTTCCTTCCAGCTCACTCTCTCTACCCCTCAAGCCAAGCCAACTCCACCATTGCCACCCACCTTCTCGGTAATCCGACCTATGAAGCGTGTGTCAATTGAGGCTTTTGTCGCCACTTTCTCACCCCTCCTCCCCCTTTGGCTGACTCACACTCTGCTATTTCTGATACTCTCGATATTCTTGCCCCTGTCATGAGGATACGCCTGAAGCACAAAGCCAGCTGCAACTCCTGGTACGACTCAAACCTCATCACCCTTAAACGCAAGTGCAGGGTGGCTGAGAGGAAATGGCGTGCTTTATGTACATCCTCTGAAAAACTGGCCTGACGCCTGCTCCAAAGGCAATACCGGCTCTCTGTCCTCACCAAGAACAGACCTCACATCCACGCCTGTGTCTCTGCGGCATCTAACAACTGAACCAAATGCTTTAAAATCTGCAAGGAACTGGACAATCCTGCGGCAGTCTCTACCTCTCCTGTCCCTTCCCAGGCCCTCTGCACGGCCCTGTCTTCTCATTTCATCTCTAAAACTCAGGACATCCTTTCCTCTCTCTCTTCCCGTACTCCTCCTCCCTCCGCTCTCTGCTCTTCCTCTGGCCCTTCTTCGGCCACCTCTTCTCACTCCTTCTCTGCCTTTCCCCTGTTCTCCCCAGACAAGGTTTCTAGACAAGTCCGATCTATGAAAGTCTTTTCTAAACATGTTCATCCCTGTTCCTCCAAAACCATGAAGAATCACATTGACTCCCTGGCACCTGCCCTGGCTGACTTCTGCAACCACTCCTATGCCATTTTAGTCTTCCCTTCCCCCCTGAAGCATTCCCTTGTGTACCCTCTTCTTAAGAAATCCTCTGCCGATCCGTCCTGCCCGGCTAACTATTGCCCAATCTCCATCACTCCATTCCTGGGTGAACTCCTGGAAAAGCAGACCATCTCCCAGCTCAATCTTCACACTGAATCTGTTGGTTGCCTTCATGGTCATCAGTCTGGCCTCAGAGCTGCCAGAGGCATAGAAACTGCTCTCCTGAAAATCCGTGAAGACCTGCTCTCCAACCGTGATTCCAACACCCCTTGTGTCCTCATCTTACTTGATCTCTCTTCTGCTTTTGACACGGTCAACCAGGCCACCCTGCTTAACCGTCTCTGTGATAACCTGGGAAACACCAGTCAGGCCCTGGCGTGGCAGACTTCTTTCCTCTCTGATCAACCCTCCCAGGTTCAACTTGGGTCCTTCCTCTCCTCTATCTCTATCTTTACCTGTGGTGTCCCCCAGAGGTCTAACCTAACTCCCTGGCTGTTCAATCATACCTGGCACTTCTTGCCCACCGCATTGCCGCACTTGTCCGTCTAGAAAAAGGGATACCTCTACTTTGTGACCGTAAACGTATTTTGGTGGCCGTGGGCCAACCGTCTCATGCACGATATGACAGAATATAGGTTTTCGAGTTTGCCAATGAACGGCCATTTTGATGTAACAAGAATCGCCATTTTGTTTTCTAACCATTGCTCATTGCTTTCTCTTCCTATTGCTTCACAGTATATTTTCTGCTTACATTGCTCGACTGTAAAACATTGTTGTCTGCACGTAAAAAGGACAAGGCCGCAGGGCCGTGAGGATAACAAGAGTTTGTTGAAACACAACGTAGGCAGCGCCAGGAAGAATGCCCGGCTCCCTCACGAATGTAGCCTTGAAGTAGAGCTGCAGGGCATTTAATCATTTCGCAGCTGCCAGCCAGTCTCGTTATGTGGTAGAATATGTTAGAATAATACAAGCTAAAGGCTTGAATTATGCTTTTCTTACGGCCCCCCTTTACTGAGCCCCGTTAGAGCGTGTCGGCTCCCAGGACACGAATAGCACCTCATAGATAGCAAGGTCTGGAATGCAACTCTCCCCCGTATGTAGCTTGCTTCCAAGAACAGAAGCGCTGTGTTCGGTTCAGCAACTGAAAGATGCTTCCGCACTCACAAATTGCAAATTGTTACTAGAATAGATGTTTGAAGGTGTCATAGTTGTCGGAGATGTCCATCATCACACCAAGTTCAAAGAAACCCAATAAAGGGGGGTGTTAAACTTGTCACAGCTGATTGTTTGATATGCATTTTGTATATATGTAACTGATGTACGTAATTCACTCTCTTGCGTCCCTCAAGGTCTAGAGATACACATCGTGGGGCGTGAGACCGAGTTAGCCAACTGAGACTTTTGCTTTGCAATGAACCCTAGCTTTGGGAATACAACCTCGTGTCTGGCATATCTATTGTGTGTGGTGACTCGCCTTGTTTCCATAGACGTTAGGGACCCCTAGGGGCCCCTTTCAAGATTTCAAGATGGCGCCTGAACAGGGACCCTTCCCCACTTGTTCCATTGCATAACGTTGTAATTGAGTAAGGCGGAGAACGGCGAGGATGGTACGATCGAGCCGGGATCAAGAGGTGTTCGGGGCGCCCTGTAGAAGTGATGAGAGACTCCTTTGCAGATCTGCACACATCTGATCCCTGATCGACGTGCCTGGCTAGAGAACAAGGAGGCGAGGGTCCAGAAACGAGGCGGAAGCCAAGAAACGCAGACACAACGTCATTTGGTGCGTCAGTTTACAGGCGACTTGATCTATCAGGTGAGTCATTCCCCGATTCAAAGTAATCCTATTATTGGTTGAGAGTTGACTTTGCAAAATCAAACGCCCTAGGTAAGGTTGATTAACCAGGGGGAAGGTTGAAACATGTCTCGGGTATTGCCCACCCTAGCGGGTTTTTTCCGCTGTGGTAGACAATCTTTGGAAGATGGCCAAATTGTACCACCTGGGGGAATGCCGGCGTATGAGATGTATGTGAAGTATGGAGTGGGTGCGATAATATTCTGTGAGACTTTGCATAGGCAAACCAGAAAACAACAAGACCATCAGTGACCGATTAATGTTAGTTTTGAGATCGCGAGAATAGATAACTTGGAAAGGGTGTTGATAAGAAAGAAAGTGCGTCCTGCAGCATTTGAGACTATTAAAGACTGGAGAAGGGAAGCAATGCTCTGATTTAAAAGCAGAGCAAAGCATGCGCGCAGGCATAAATCGAAAGGTGAAGTAGCGGAAGAGAAAGAAGAGGAGGAGTGGACTGAGAGTCTAAGAAGGGCAGGTAGGCGTGACCAGTTGAATATTGAAAAAATATATCCACAACGAGAATTACACATAGCAGATGAATTTGATAGAAAACATATTGACCCATACAAAACAAGGCCCAAGATCAGAAGTGAGGCCAGACACGTCAGTAGCTATTGCCCAAACCCAGCCCGAAGCCCAAGCTCTCCCTCCGGTAGCTCAAGCCCTCCCACACCCACAGACTGCACACGTAGCACTTCCTATTAGCCAACCAGGCCCACAACAGACACTCCCTGTTACCATTGTCCCATCCGCACCTCCCGCCTCAGACACAGACTCGGTACCGTCCGTTCCTCCTGGGGTTGAAGTTGAAACCGCGGGGGCAAGAGGCGGGACTGACCAATGGGGATGCACGAGGGTAACTCGCAGTACGATCAGCAAAGAAAGGAAAGTGGAATTGCAGCAACAGGCAGAGATGTATATAGACGGGAATGATGGGACGACAACATTGCCTTCGATATATGACTTCCGAAGAAGCAACGAAAGACAGGTAGTGTTGGAATGGATGGGTGAATATTTGGTGGAGAAATGGAAACAGTTAATTGTTTCCATTTACCACTGCAGCGATTGTTAGATTTGAATGCATTAGCACGCTGTAGGGAGAGGGATGAAGAAGAGAACATGTATATGGACTTTTTGAACTTAAAGATGACTTAGATAATGATTATGCCGAAATGTTAACTACACCTGGGTAAAGGAGTAGGGATAGCGAGAGACATCGGAAGGGAAAAAAGGGGTCACATAATAAACGGCAGCAGTTACCATCACCGGGGCAGAAGGAGATGTTGGACGAATTATCGTTGCTAAAACAGATGGGGGCAGACTTGAAAGAATGCCTATTGAAAACACGGGTACTACTGCAGCAAGTAGTGGGACACAATAGAGGGAGAGGGAATGCACAAGGCAGGAGTAATTCGAATATGCATGGGGGTACAGTGGGACCAAATCAGTGTGTGTATTGTAAGGAGGAAGGACATTGGCGAGCGCAATGTCCGCATCTACAGAATAGAAATGGGTCTGGTCAGTGGAGACAGCATAGAGGACACCAAGGAGCAAATGGACCAAATAGGTATAGTATGCAGCAGCATCACAATAACGGAGGTAATCAAAACCAAGGCCAAAACCAAAATGCCCCAAACCACAGTCAGGGACAGCAAAACCAACAGTATGGAAACCAGAGTGGGGGAAATAGAGGAAAGAGTGGGAATGTTTTTGATACACAGCCAAACGTATTACAGTAACAGCAATGATTACACATTGGACGATGTGTTATTTCCCCAATAGGACAGCCCAGGACAGGGGTCGTAACCAGTGTCTATTACCGTGAATCAGAGAGGACCCTATGTAGAAATGAGAGTCGGGAATGAGGAGCGCAGCTTTCTTGTAGATACAGGAGTGCAGAAGTGTTCAATAGACCACCATTTGGTTCCGGATATACCACTGTCAGGGCAAAAGAATGTTTCAGTAGGGTTCGCAGGTACACCAGTCATAAACCCAGTGTCCAAACCAGTCCCAGTTACAATAGGACCATTTACTGAACATTGTCCTTTCCTTTTAACAGAAAATTGTGGGGAGAACTTGTTGGGATTAAATTTGTTGAAAAAATTAGGTTCCGTTATACATTGCACTGCAGACTGGGTGTTCCTAACGATTTGGCCACACGATGCCCCTGTGTCAGAATTCATGTCCGAAACTTTACCAGGAGTACTAAGTAAAGTACCAACCTGTATATGGGCAATGCATAACAATGATGTAGGATGCTTAAAGATAGAGCCAGTAAAAATCATTTTGAAAGAAGGTGTTACCCTGACGCGAATTCCCCAATACAGAATTTTGTCTGAAGGTGAGAAAGGATTGAAGAGTATTGTTACAGATTTGATGAAATTAGGGGTAATCGAGGAAATTACAGGCAGTACATGCAACAGCCCGATTATTCCAGTTTATAAAAAAGGAGGCAATGAAGTACCATACCGTTTTATAATTGATTTGCGTGCATTAAACAAGGTAGTAGATCCACAATTTCCTTTAGTGCCAGATGTCACAACAATATTGACAATGATACCTGTTTCAGCGTAATATTTTAGTGTAGTGGATTTGAAAAACGCGTTCTTCAGCAATCCAGTGGACAAGGACAGCAGATATTTGTTTGCGTTCACATTAGGAGGACGATCATTTACATTCACGCGGATTCCGCAAGGTTACACGGAAAGTCCAGGCATTTACAGTAGAGCATTAAAAGAGCAGCAAGACATGCTAGAATTACCAGTGGGTTGTGTACTCTTGCAATACATAGACAATCTATTGTTAGCTGCAGACACAGAGGAGATTTGTAAAGAAAGCACTGTATTACTACTGTCACACCTAGCGGCACATGGCCATAAAGCTAGTTCGAAGAAATTTCAATATAATCGAAAGGAGGTGGCCTATTTAGGCTACCTACTTTCGAAAGAAGGGAGAAGGCTAACGCCAGAACGCATAGAAAGTATTTCTTGTATGCCTATTCCAAAGACACAAAAAGGAGTCAGAGCCATAAGAGGCATGGCTTCATATTGCCGACAATGGATTGGTAATTTTGCGTTAATTGTGAAACCGATGGTGAATTTGACTAAAAAAGATGCGGTTATGCCGTTAAAGTGGGATGAGGAATGTCAGAAAGCATTTGATGAATTGAAAACTGCATTATGCTCGGCTCCAGTTTTGGGTACGCCGAATTATGAGAAGGTTTTTAGACTGTTTGTGTGTGAAAGTGAAGGATGTGCATTGGCGGTTTTGACTCAGGAACAAGGTGGAAGAAATAGGCCATGCGGCTATTTTTCTTCTGCGCTGGACCCTGTAGTGCGCGCACTACCACGATGTTTGCGATCTGTCGCAGTGGGTGCTGTGTCAGTGAAACAAACGGAAGGGATGGTATTGGGGCACACTTTAATTCTGATGGTGCCACATGCCATAGATGTTCTATTAAATAGGACACAGACGCAACACCTCACCTCTGCTAGATTGACAAGATATGAGATTATCTTGTTCGCGCCCCATATCCAAATTATGAGGTGTAGTGCTTTGAATCCTGCAGAATGAATGCCACTACCCATAAAAGAAATTGGGGAGGATGAATCACCCCCCCCACGATTGCTTAATGGTCACTGAAGAAGAAACCAATCGGAGAGTTGATTTAAGTGATACCCCACAGAAAGAGCCAGGTGGAGAGTTATTTTGTGACGGCTCATGTTTTAAATTACCAGATGGCACGACAACTGCCGCATATGCTATCACTACCCTAGAGAGCGTTGTAGAAAGCAAATGAATTCCCTACAATTTGCACACGCCGCAGAGATAATAGCATTAACCAGAGCCTGCGAGATTTCTGAAAATTTTAATTTGAATATATATACTGATAGCCAGTATGCTTTTGGGGTGGTTCATAACTTTGGTCGACTCTGGGCTGAGAGAGGGTTTTTGACATCACATGGCACCAGAATTCAACATGGCCCTTTCATTTTACGATTGCTGTCTGCACTCACGCTTCCAAAGCGCCTAGCAATTGTGAAATGCGAGGCACACAAAAAGATAACATGCAAAGTAGGGGAGGAAAACGCGGTTGCAGACAGAATTGCGAAACAAACTGCCACTGATTTAATACCAAAATGATGACGGTTCAGACTGAGGAAGTACCTTGTATGATACAAAATGGAGTTGCCACTGTCAAAGAAATGCAGGCCGAAGCTACGGCCGATGAAATATGAGGGTGGGCAGAGGGCTCTGCTGAGTTAGATCTGGAAGGTTGTTGGGTGGACAAGGGAACTAGAAACTGGATGTTGCCAAATGCGTATGTGACTGCAATGGTCACAATGGCCCACAGACCTACTCACATCTGTGCAAAAAAGATGATACAGCACCTTTCTACAGTATGGCAGAATGTAAACATAAAAAAGAATGCAGAGAGGTTGGTGCAGAACTGTATCACGTGTTTGCAACACAATGTATGAAAGGGAACAGTGACTCCAATAGGCAGTTTTGGCCCGCCCTCTATGCCATTTTAGGTGATCCATTTTGATTTCATAGAGATGGAGAGAGGCCAAAACTTAAAATACATCTTAGTGGTGATCTATGCATTCAGTAAGTGGGTGGAGGCATATCCCTTGAAGGACTGCACAGCAATGAGCACGGCAAAAGTAATGCTTAAGGAATACTTTTCCAGATTTGGCTTGCCCCGTGTCCTATGGTCTGATAATGGAGAAATTGCGTTTGATTCATCAGCAGGTGCAGGAGGCATTACCAGTGAGATACACCGGTCCGGGGCATGCGCTGGAGCCAGGAGACTGGGTGCTGCTAAAGAATTTTGAAAGAAAGTCATCGTTAGCACCCAGATGGTGCGGGCCCTATCAAGTACTCTTGGCAACGCAGACGGCAATACGGGTGGATGGAAGGAAGTCGTGGATCCATGCCACCCATGCCAAAAAGATTCCAACTTCACTGAAAGACTTGCCTTACCCAGTTGACCGGAAAGAGACAGCGGTCCCAGAAACGGAAGAAACTATTGCCAGTAAGCAGCCACCAAATCTGCCAAAACGAGAAGTGAAACTTGAAACAAAGCCTGAGACGATTGCCAAAGAGGGGGAAGGGCAAAGAGTGCCCCAACATTGCCCAGCAGAATCGACATCACTGCTGGCCGACACGAAAACTGCCTTGCAAATACCAGCAGCAACAAATCGTGTACCCCTTTGGCACCCACCACACTTGCCAGCACGGCAAAGAACGGATCTGCATCATTGGCGCAGCGCACACCAGCACCTGCAGTAGCGCCACAGACTGACTTTGAGCCTGAATCTGGAAGTGCACCAGCACTGTTCACGGATCACACGATACTAAGAGTTGATGGCAATAGATATTGATGAAGACGATGATGTTTACGATAGCATGCAAAATTCAGACATAAGTACTTCAGACTCATCATCACTAGAGGAGGTTTCAATAAATAGATGAGACGTTTGGCATACGGCCAAAGGAGGGTTTGTCAGTCTAGACAAATGGATACCTCTACTTTGTGACCGCAAACGTATTTTGGTGGCCGTGGGCCAACCGTCTCAGGCACGATATGACAGAATATAGGTTTCCGAGTTGGCCAATGAATGGCCATTTTGATGTAACAAGAATCGCCATTTTGTTTTCAAACCATTGCTCATTGCTTTCTGTTCCTATTGCTTCGCAGTATATTTTCTGCTTACACTGCTCGACTGTAAAACATTGCTGTCTGCATGTAAAAAGGACAAGGCAGCAGGGCCGTGAGGATAACAAGAGTTTGTTGAAACACAACGTAGGAAGCGCCAGGAAGAATGCCCGGCTCCCTCCCAAATGAAGCCTTGAAGCAGAGCTGCAAGGCATTTAATCATTTCGCAGCTGCCAGCCAGTCTTGTTATATGGTAGAATATGTTAGAATAATACAGTTAAAGGCTTGAATTATGCTTTTCTTACAGCCCCCCTTTACTGAGCCCCGTTAGAGCGTGTCGGCTCCCAGGACACGAATACCACCTCATAGATAGCAAGGTCTGGAATGCAACTCTCCCCCCGTATGTAGCTCGCTTCCAAGAACAGAAGCGCTGTGTTCTGTTCAACAACTGAAAGATGCCTCCGCACTCACAAATTGCAAATTGTTACTAGAATAGATGTTTGAAGGTGTCATAGTTGTCGGAGATGTCATCATCACTCCAAGTTCAAAGAAACCCAATAAAGGGGGGTGTTAAACATGTCACAGCTGATTGTTTGATATGCATTTTGTATACATGCAACTGATGTACGTAATTCACTTTCTTGCGTCCCTCGAGGTCTAGATATACACGTCGCGGGGCGTGAGACCGAGTTGGCCAACTGAGACTTTTGCTTTGCAATAAACCCTAGCTTTGGGAATACAACCTCGTGTCTGGCGTATCTATCGTGTGTGGTGACTCGCCTTGTTTCCATAGATGTTAGGGACCCCTAGGGGTCCCTTTCACACTCTGCCCCAACTTCCAGTGATATATGAATGACAATCAGCTAATTTTCAGGCTACCTTCAGACACCTAATCTCCCTCTCTCATCTCTGACTGTCCACCATCCAGGAGTGGTGTGCCGCCAATGAACTCTGCCTTAACGCCAGTAACAGAGAGATTCTCCTCATCGGCACACCCGCTCCCTCCTTTGGCCCTCTTCCTGCTCCCACCTGTGAGGCTAAAAACCTTGGGCTCATCTTCGACTCCACACTCTCCTTCTCTCCTCACATCTCTGATGTCTCTAAGAAGTCACACCACCAGCTGCACCTCCTCAGAGATATTCTTCATTTCCTCTCCTTCCCCCAGAAACTCACTATCTCCAGAGCTCTGGTTTTCTCTAAACTGGACTATTGCAAAAGCCTCTTTCTAAATCTGCCTGCTTCAACTCTCCGCCCTCTGCAACTCATCCAGAACAAGACTGGGAGACTTGTCCTTGGCCTCAAGCCCAGGGATCGTATCTCTCCAGGACTGAAATCTCTGCACTGACTCCCACTGGCTGCGAGGATTAAGTTCAAAACCCTCTGCATTGTCCACAAGACCTTCTGGGGCCTGGGGCCTCAGTACCTTCAACACTCTCTTCCTAAATATCTTTCTTCTCGAGCTCTTCACTCATCCACCTCCCTCAGTGTCAGTCACTTCTCCAAGCAACAAGTTGGTGGTAGATTTCTTTCTTTGGCTGGGGCCTCCCTCTGTAACAGCCTCCCTGAAACTTGAGGAGACTCATCTCCAGTTCCAGAAGCACCTCAAAACCTTTCTCTTTGCTTCTCTCCCCTGCTGACTTCCTGACTGATACCGATACTGCACTGGTTACCTGGCCACCCTCTGATCTCAGGCCCAGGTCCCCTCCCCCGTCAGTCGCACACCTGCACTGCCTTCCTGGCAAACTCCACACTTGGGGACTGTTTTCTGTATCTCTTCAGTCCCACTACCAGCACTTGACACCTGATGTCTGCACTTACTGTTGCACTTGCCACCTGCTGGCCGTGCTTTTTTATTGTTTATTTATTCTATAATCCCATGTACTGCACTGTCCCCTCCCCCTAGCCCCGCACTTTCCTCCTTCCCCCTTCCCATGCACTTGCACGATCTGAATGACACCTGGCCTAGTAGGATTGTTGTCTGTCTTCCCTCCGTTCCCCCTCCCTTGCCTTGTCACGCGTTGACACACTTGTGAATTGGCACGTTATAAATGCCATATCATATATCATATCATAAACAGGTGAGTCCCTTGTCTTTGCATGTCCTTTGATGAGGACGCTTAAGGGCGACTGATTTTAAATAGGTGGTGGGAGGAGTAACTGAGTGGCAGGCTCTGTTTATGGACCAGCATTGTACTCAACGCTGTGTGCCTGGGTTGAGCTACAGTCTTTAATTAGAGGTGTCAAAACTGGAGCTGGGTGTTGCAACTGATTGGCAGTGCATGAACTAATTAAGGGAATTGCCTGGTCATACGTATAGAGAAAAAAGGAAGGACATTTGATATGGGAAATATATATTTTTTTCATGCATAACCATTGCATAACATGTACTGCTTGTTGAACACTGACATTAAATATGGAAACCACACTTTCCAAGCAATTGACTGAGGGGTAGCCTGTGGCCATGGGCAGTGGCCTGATTGTCCGGGTCATGGAATAAGGTCATGATCCGGACAATCTGGCTACTGGCCATGACCAAAAGGGACAAAACATAGGATTAAAGTGGCCATGTCCACCAAGGACTGGCTTTGTGGTTAAGTTATTCGAATTTAGAATAGATCTGAAAGGGAAGAAAAATATGCTCTTGGTTATATGGTCATAGGGTTCTCTTTTTGCCTTCTGCAGGCTGCCATGGAAAGCGAAGAGGGGCCCTGTATGGAACACTCACCTTCACTATCCATGGTGTCCATCTTGGAAAAGGATTTTCCTTCCTACACCGGGACGCCATAGGCGTCCCGGTGTAGGAAGGAAAGTCCTCTTTTTTAGCACCCCGGGTTCCCACTTTGGGAACCTAGGGTGCTAATGGCCTTGATCCCCAATTTCAGGGGCTGTAATGGGGGGATAATGGTCCAGAGACCTCGTTATCCACCCTCGCTTGGCTTGGGCTGATAACTTGGGCTGCTGGGCTAGTATCCACTGTTCCAGTCATCAATGACATTTGTGATGTCATCTTTGAATGTCCTGGGTGTTAGTCTTAGCAGTGCACGGTGGTGGCGCGAGTTATGGTTGTTTAGCTTACCATAACTGGCGAATTTCTGGGGTTTTTCGATTTTACTTGAAACCATAATGTCCCTTTAACAACGTTTTTTCTTTGAATTACATAGGTTTTTATTAGTCCAACATAACCATAACGTCCCTTTAACAAAGTTTTTTCAGTGAATTTCAAAAGGTGTTTATTAGTGCAACTTAACCATAACGTCCCTTTAACATATATATTCACTGAAAAAACTTTGTTAAAGGGACATCATGGTTATGTTGGACTAATAAAAACCTATGAAATTCAATGAAAAATCTTTGTTAAAGGGACGTTATGGTTACAAGTAAAACCGAAAACCCCCTGAAATTCGCCAGTTATGGTAAGCTTAGCAACCATAACTCGCGCCAACACCGTGCACTGCTAAGAATAACACCCATTTCATCAAAGATGACATCACACATATGATTGATGGCATCACTCATGACATCACACGTGCATTTCATTTTCATAGGAAGTCCCTAGAAGGGGTTGTGAATGTAATGTTGGCAAAAAAGTGTCAGGGGTCATCTGGAGATGTGTGATGAACTACATACTTGATTATGCAATGTATTGCTCCAAAGAACATTCCCTTGCAGTGTTGTTTCTAGAATAGGAACCTACTCATACAGAAACAAAGGCATTGGCTGCAGCATACACCAAAGAGATATAGAGATGTAATATTTCTAATTTACCCATGTTAGATAGTAAAACGGTGAATGCTTCTGTATCACACTTTTGCATACTGTGAAACATATACTAAGTAGGTAATAATGCATCACTTACTACATGATTGTACTACTACACACAAAACATTAAGAGACTACAATATATACAAATATGGGGCTTATACAGGGAGAGTAAAGTAAGTAAATAAGAGGCAGTATCATGAGCCGCTGTGTATAACCAACATGATTATCTTTACGCATAGAAATGATTGCTGTGTTTCAGACCTGCTTCTTCCCCTATGTATGTGCATCATAAGATGCGATTGAATTCTTTTTTTTAAAAACTTTTATTTATTAAGAGAGCTGCTTCATAGCAGGGCCATTACACACACATTACATTAAGGATCAGGCATAATTCTGTCATATATATATATGTACAAACAAGGTGATAGATACATTAAATCATGGGGAGGGTGGAGGCGTTGTATCCACCTCGGGTAGCAAATTACATAGATAAAACCGTAGTAGTGACCATATATCCTTGGGGCGGCAGGGTGATGGGACTGACAGTACATAGATTTCCTCATTGTCATTTACCATCCATAAGTCTTTCAGGAAGTCAGCTCGAGCTGGTCTCGCTGAGGATTTCGAACACTTCAGGATACATCGCTTGGGGATGATGCACAAGATCTTAAACAATCACCTTGTGGTTTCCTTCACCTTACCAATATCCTCAAAAAAGTATTTCAGGAGGGATGGGGTCACTGGGATCTACGTGATTTCCTCAAGGAGCTCCGCCACCTCTTGCCAGAACTCCACAATCAAAGGGCATGCCCAGTACATGTGGTAAGCCCCGGCGTCTGGGGCATCACATTTTGGGCAGGATCCTGTACTGTCTTCTACGAATTTGGGTAATCTGGCTGGAGAGTAGTGCAGTTGATTTAAAATTTTGAATTGTATCAGTCGCAGCCGAGAGTTCATCGAGACAGTTTTATTAAGTTGACAATAGTGGGTCCATTTGGTGTTGTCAATCACAATGCCCGTGTCGCGTTCCCAGGTCTCTTTAATAGTGTTGCGTGAAGTGGAGTGTTCCTGTACCAGGGAATATAACATCGAGACCTCTTTGCCATGACCATCCGCGGACACCACGGCTCTAATACATTCATGTGTTGGGGGTTCCAGAGTGAACGTTGGCCATCTATCAGCAAACGCAGCCCTCATTCGGTGGAATTAAAAACGTTTAAGCTGGCCCCCACCCACAGCGCTGGTGAAGTCTGTTAGTTCACAGTATGTGCCATCAGGGAACATGTCCCGCATTTTAAAGAGTTTATCTGGATCCCATGATTGCTGGAGAGCCCTGTCAAAGGTAGGGGCGATGTTGGGGAAATTCCACAAGCGGACCTCTGGGTCGTATGGGGTCTCTAGGCCGATTGTCTTATATATCCTGGACCAGGCGGGTATGGTGGTGCGTACCGGGTCAAATGGGCAGGTGTCTTTGTAGGTAGAGTTGAAAATAACGGAGCGTATGTCATTGGGGTGGATGTTTTTCCAGGAGTATGTGGGCAGCTGTGTCCTCCGGGTCGAACCAGTGTTTCGTAAACTGTGCCTGTGCTGTTAACTAGTATAGTTCAAAGTCAGGGGCGGAGATACCACCCTTTTAGCCCACCCTAGCATGGCTGTCTTTCTGCTCCAAATAAATGAAGTGGCGAGTGACTGGAGCTTTGTAAAGAAGGTCCTGACAGGCCAAATCGGGATATTGTTAAAGTAGTATAGGAGTTTGGGAAGTACCACCATTTTAAGTAGTGCCACTCGACCGTATAAGGATAATGGGAGATTTGTCCGCAATTGGAGCTTGGTTTAGTAGTAGCTCCCCATGGTTTTGTGTATATAGTGTTTGTTTATCCCTGGCTACCATAATTCCCAAATATCGCAACTGCATAGGAGTGGGCTTAAACCCCCTTATACCCAGAAAGGTCTCCAGTGCTTGGGGTCAGTGGGAATATTTCGGACTTTGGGACGTGGATTTTATATGCAGAGTATTCTGAAAATATGTGTATATCTGTCATTATATGTTGTACATTCTCCTGCGGCTTCCAGACGTTGATTTTATATCCAGAGTATTCTGAAAATATGCATATATCTGTCATTATATGTTGTACATATTCCTGCGGGTTCCGGCTGTGTAGTTATGGTTAAGTTGCTAATACCATAGGAAGAGCACTTTTTGGGCAGCTTATAACTTCGCTCCCCCTGGACAAATCTTCACCAAACTTTTAAAAAAAAAAAGTATATGGCCCACTCTGGCAAAGTTATAAAGGGGGTCCCAAAATGTATTTTTTTCCAATAGAGTGAATGGGGAAAAAACTTTGCTCATGCCTACAGCTCAAACCACTGGACGGATTTGCACCAAAGCATGCTTTTGAAAATTTGGTGTAAATCCATCCAGTAGTTTTTTTTTTTAAAACGACCAAAAAGTAGCTCTAAAAAAATTAGTGATATCTATGTTCGCTCCACTGACACATTTCTCTGTTCTCTCCGTGGACAGGACACTGATTGGCTAATCGGCTCGCGTCATGTCTGCGGACATGCAACGTATTTGCTGATTGGCTGGATTGAAGCGTGAGGTGCGTTGTATTGTTTTGATGCATCCGCCATCTTGGATCTGCAGACATCCGCGGACAGTGCGGAGATGAACAGGGGAAAAATACAACTTTGGGGAGTGTGTTGGTGTGTAAGAGTGCTAGGGGAGGGTGGGGGAGTAAGATATGAGTCAAATGCTGTATTTGTTTAGGTGGCAGGTGCCCCTGATGTGTTCGTCATGTCCGTGGTCACTGCGGCTGTCGGCGGACATAAAAAATGCACTTCTGGCTATTTTACTTTAGTATGATATTGGTTTTGGGTTGTTAGTACAGTGTTGATTGTATTTAATATCCTGTATAAGTAGCCAGTATAGCACAGTTAAAATGTTTGATTCTATGGGTGTGTTATGCTGGGGTGGTTGTGGCCAGGGCCTAGAGTCTTGGGTACATGGCCGAAGGCCTACCTTTGGCCATGCACCCAAGACTCTAGGCCCTGGCCACAACCCCGCAGCATAACACACCCATAGAATCAAACATCCATCAAATATCCACAAATCAAAAGTTTGTGTACTGTTTGATTTGTAGAGTTTATTTGTGAAGTTCTGGCTAAGTCATGCAATTAAGATTGTAGAGTTTGGTAACAAGCATTGCAGTATAACATATCCATGGAAGTAAACATTTTGGATTGTAGTGTATGGTTAGATGTTTGCTTGAATGGTTGTGTTATGGAGCAGTATTTGTAAGTTGAATTATTTTATACTTACTCTTTGATATTTTGTGACTGGATATATTTTTTCATGACTTGGGTAACTGAAGCAGATATTCTTTTTCAATTTCTCTGATAAAAGAGAAGATCATGTTAGTGTAGGTAGTTCATAATGAGTTATTGCATTGCATAATAGGCATTTCTGCATTATTTTGACCCTCATAATTAGTACTTTACAAACCAGTGTACTGTGCAATTTGCTCAGTTTCTGTGTTTGTTTTTGAAATCATTGGGTCAGTGTGAAAAAAAAATCCATGCTGGATTTAAAAAAATACTTTTTTTGTTATCTTACAATTTATTTCTTTATTTGTTTTCTGTGTTTATTTGTAGTTTCTGGCTAATGTTCTATCTGTTTGGTTGTTGTAGATTTTTTGGGGCAGTTATATACCTGTTGGTGTATTCTAACTGTTTATAGTTTTGTAATTGAAGTTTTGTTAATGTTTATGCACAGATTAGTTATTAAATTTAGATTTTAAGTATATTAAATAAGAGTTTATAAGATTTGCTGGTAATCTCTGCTTTAGAGTAATCGTACTATCATTACAATCGAACCATCCACAATTATTTTTTATATATGCAGTGTAGTGACCTGCGTGGTAGATTATACCTATTGTTGTAAAGGTTTTCTTACCAATTGATTCTTGACCATGTGTGAATCCAGTCAGCTTGCAGTTGTTTTTGGTACCATCTGCATTGTAACGTAAAAGCATTAATATTACGTATTTACTATGTGTTTGTATTTGTAAGGTGGAGCGATTATCTGAATTGCACGTTGTACAAGTTGCTGAAATGGAATGGATTCACAGTTAGGTATTGATACATACACAAAGTGTTTATTAGGGATTTGTTCCTGTGCCACATGGTTGCAGAGAGTGCATGTATGTTTCCACATGTATGAAATCTGAAAGATTTCATTTATAGGTATGTTTTTGTTTTCCAGTACTTGTAGTAAGTACATTAGAAATTCTTGTCGATCTTCTTGTGAGTTTATAGTGAATTTGACCATTCAGCAAATTAGTCCAATTCTTGTCTTATTCCATGAACACTGTAGGTGTTGTTATGATTGTTGGTTGCATTTCTATGAAGGACTAACATTTGCAAACATAATTGGTCTGTATTGTGTAAGTACATGGTGTCAATAATTGGTGGCAATTGGAATAGCATATTTATTGCTAGATTTGCGTAGCAATTTACACCAGTTATATTTGAAAATTTGAATGGACCTGATAGTTCTGTGTGCAAGTGATTTTTTCGGGGTGTGTGCTGCTTCTTTGAAGAAGTACCTGAGTTAGTTTGAGCAACAGATTCTTCTTTGGTTGTAGTAATTGATGAAGTATTAGCTTATTTTACTCTCTTTGGAGGATTTGCAGTGAGATCCTGTTTAATTTCTGTTTGAACTAGTTTTCTTTTACAATATTTTGCTTTTTGTGGTACAGGATAGGTTTTTAGATGGGGGTGTACAGTGAACGTAGTGTATTGTATTCTAGAATGCAAGGAATATCAGCATTTACTTTACTTGCATCAAAGTTGATTAGAAATAGCACGTCAAGTGTACGTAAGCGTGATAGTGCTACATAGCTCATGCCTTCTTTAAAGACTGTGCTACCAATATCTATCAATGCTTTATCTAGAGTAAGACCTTATGATTTGTGAATGGTAACTGTGTATGCTAGAGTTAGAGAAAATTGTTCTCTGCGTACATACATGTCTTTTAAAAGAAGGAATCGGGCTGTTGAGTGTCCCATCCTTTTAACTTCTGATAGTTTGTCAAAGAGAATATTGACAAACTGAATGTTGTTCTCACATGGGTATGTTTGAAAGCCAACAATTGTATAAAGTTCTCCATTAACTAGTCCTTGCTCCACGTTAAGGTTAGATAATTTTAATATTTTCTCCAAACTAGCTGTGGTTCTAGGGTATTTAGTCTTGTTTTGGCTTGTTGACACATGGGTAGTGTCATACCATGTACGTCCAGTTTGTCTGTGGAGCAATTTTCAATTACTGGTTGCACTTCTTTTTTTAACATTGTTTCATTGAATTTTGAACAGCTTGCAAGAGTTGGCGTTAAGGACATACAATTGACATTTTTGTGTGCTAATTTTTCCATGACATCAGTAGCACATGAGTTATGGCCATAGAGGGCATGGATGTGTCAGGTTTTTAATATTGATTGTGCTTCTTGAGAGAGTACACCTACTCTAATACTTTTTAAAATGTTGGCGTATGTGACGTCTGCTGACTGGCACATGTTTTCTGTTAATTCTCTGTATTGGAAATGTTGCCAAAGGTTGACATTTCTTATGCTGCCAACAGTTTTACGGCAGAGTTTGTGCCCTAAGGTTTTAAAAATAAGTTCACCTTTCACTGGTGTCATTTGAAGAAGATCTCCGAAAACAATAATGTGTTTTATTCCAAAGAGTTCTTCGGAGTCTGTTTTGAGTACTTCTTGTAATCTGAGGTGAATCAAAGCCAACATTAGGTTGGAGACCATGCTCACTTCATCTATTAGTAGCATTTTCATTTGTTTCAAAACTCTGCGTCGTTCCATTACATCTTCTGTAGAAAGTTTGTAATAATCTAATTTGGTTTGTTGTTCTACTGGAAGGAGTAGTAATCGGTGCAAAGTCACACCCCCTATGTTGTAGGCAGCTAAACCTGTGGGGGCAGTTACAACAGCTGACCGTTTGTTGTCTGTCAATTGTTGAAGGAACTTGCTGATGATTTTGATTAAGAATGTTTTTCCTGAACCAGCTTGTCCACTGACGTATAGCAGTATAGGTTTGTAGTTTTGGCAGGTACACTTTTTATTTTCATGTTGTACACCATGTTCAATTTCTTTTGTTACTTCTTGGAAAATGCTACACTGCTCATTATTCTGTTTTGATTTCAGTACAGTGAAGTCTTCTGTATCTTCTTCATAGTGAGACATGGTGTTTTCCACTTCTGTCATAGCTAATTCTGGCTCATTTGCTATTAGAGGCTGTCCCAGTGGTTCTTGGCTTCCTGTTACAGAAGGTTGACTACTGTCAGGAGTGTCCTTATCTAGTTGAGCCTGGAGTTCTTCTTCGTGTTGCTGTTCATTGTGCAACATTGTTTTGTACGGTTTAAAGTTTGCATCTGTTACAGTGCTTTAATTTGCTTAGAAAGCATCTCATAGGAGTCATAGATATCTAGTAACTCTTTTTCTTTTCTCCATGGTTTAAAAAGTTGCAGCAGGGACATGTAATATAGTTCTTTATGTTGAGGAGTTTTTAATGACAATTTGATATGATTAATTAAGCTTTGTTTGGTAAGTTTCACTAAGCTACCTTCACAATTTGTCACTCTGTATCTACCTTTGTTTTCATCTGGTTTTATATTATTTTTGCATGTGAAGTTTTGGGCTATGTGGTATAGACACATGGTTTCCAAAGTGGTACTCCTGTTTGGGTAGTATGTGTCTAGTAAATTGTTTTTCAAAATGTCTTGGATGTTGGGATCATTTTTGGCTATTGTTTCTATGTCCTTGTATGATTTGAGAACTCTTTTTCTAGATTTAGCAGGACCAAGACTTAGCCATACTATATTTTCAGATTTTCCATACAAAGCAGTACCGGTTAAATGGTCTGCAGCTTCATAGCAGCCATAATCTCTTTTAGAGAGCATTTTTATGCCTACACTGTACAATTTCTGAGACAGTGTTTTGTCCGATGATAGGTCATCCCAGAGGTCTTGAAACAGTAATAATAAGTAGGCTATAACATATCGTGCAACTGAAGTGGAATTGTCTGCAATGTACTGCACATCTATGTTTGCATTCCATAAGAAGGCAATGATTGCATTGTAATCATTGATATATTTTGCTTCTTCTGTTCATTTTATGTAATATGTGTTCTTAGGTGCTTTATCTTTAACACTATGTCTAACTGAAGACATGAAGTTGTTTACTTGACCTGTTGTTGTAACTGGTCTAGGGAAACAAAAGCATCATTTTGTGTAGTATTTCCCTTTGTTTTTGTATTTGTGATGACAATATTTCCCACATTTGTGTCTTTGAAATTGTAAAATGTGTGCATTAAGGTCACTATTTGTTGTTTGTGAAGGAATTTTACAAGTGACATATTTTTTGATAAACTGTAAAATAGTGGCATCACTGTCTTGACCAAATTTAGAAGCATCTTTAATCCATAAAAGCATGTGGATATATGGTGCTCCTCTCGCTTGGTATTCTTTTCTCCAAAAGAAGTGTTCTACAAGGGCAAAAACAGTTTTATTGCAAATAAAGTGCAGCATAGCAATGAATCGATGATGGAAATATCGTGTGATATTAATAGGATCTAGAGAGCAGAGTTCTCCAGGTGTTAGTATATCGATGATTTTTTTGTTTTTGTTTGATATGTGTAGGAAATCATGTAAATCTTCCCATGCATATTCTGCACAACTTAATGTAACAAACCAAGTGGGTGGGCCAAGGTTTCTTATCATACAACGTCTGTGACGTCGGAACCAGTATTCTTTTGTACCACGCATGTTTGCTAACAGATTTGTAATGCTTGATTGAAGAAGTACTTTTTGTAGTAATTGCGTAGCTGATATATTTTGAAATTGGGTACCTGATTTCAATGTGTGTGCAACTCCGTAGCATAGAATTGCTAGTTCACTTTCAAAGAGTAGGTGGAATATGTATTCCACATTTTGTCTAAATCTGGGATCTTCAGAATACATTTGTAATGAGAGGTATTATGATGCTGTTATCTGAGTGGTTCTATCATCCTACCTTCCTCCTTTCCCAGTAGGAAAGAATAGAGGAAAGGCAGATGCTTCTATACTTTTTTCCCATATGCTGATTGGTGATCCTTTGGTTTTTTACATTTGATGCTTTTCTAGTGCATCATCTATGGTGTCTTTAGAGTGTAATGGATGAATTATATAATGGTCCAAAATATTGGATACTGTAGCAGGATCTAGAAGTTGAAATTGACAAGTTTCTGGTGACTCTTGAATTATTTCAGTGGTCTCCTTCAGGTGTTCTTCAATATTAATTTCTTTGTAGTATTAATTTTTATTGTCTTTTAGATATTGCAAGGCCTCTCTAACTTTATGTAAGTCCACGAGTTGTTGCCAATTTGTTTTGTCTTTTGTAGCTACACCATTTAGTAAGACAATTAAAGATTGATCTTTTGGATGTTGCACTCACAGAGTGTGTACATTTTCTTTCAGATCTAATGGCAAATAAAACACTTTGCAATGAATGCCTTTCACCATTTCAGAGGGAGGCAATTTTGCTGCTTTTGGTTGAAGGCGTATTAATGCTTGAAATGGTGCACTGTTTGAATTATGATGCTCTCATATAAATTGAGTTGTTGGAGTGGTTTTGGTAGTGGGAATAATTCCAAGTTATTTGTGAGAGCATGTGAAGGACTTTGGTTGTTGTCAAGTTTTGTAGTGCAGTAACTGCAAATTATTAAGGGATCAGTTATTTCGTATTTACTTTCTGCTATAAGGAAGAGAGCTAATTCAAACCATTTGGAATCTTCATTGTCGTCTATTTTGTATGTTACATCTATAGTTTTTGTGTTACTTTTATAAAAAGTTCAACGGCAACACACACACACACATGGTTTAGTACTTCAGCGGATGTACTTTTACATTTTAGTATTTCTTTTTTGTATGTTTGTAGTAAAGCTATTGTATTTTGTAAGTGGCTTTCACTTCCAAAATATTTTCTCATGATATGCTCTATTTCTTCGAGTAGGTCTTTGGCTGTACCATGTAGAAGATTGTTATTTAAATTGCCTACTGCTAAAGCAGGACTTATAGCATAGTACAGTTTATGGACTAGATTTCTTATAGTTGAATGATGTGTTGATATCATTTTCATATGATGGAAGGTGCTTTTGCAAATAGGTCCTAAAATGCAGGCTAATGAATGTCCTTGTAGACCTGTGTATTTTCGCACTGGACAGGTATCCATATTTTGTAGGATTTTCATTTTGAATTTGTCTTTGCCTTTCACATACTGATTGAGGAAGTGGCATAAAGATTTGAAAGATTTGTTGTCAATGTTACACATTGACGTGCACAGCCATTTGTTCCATGGACGTTTTGGTTCAGTCGGATGGAGAGGTGATACTGAGTTTTTTGGGGATATTTTTGTAAGCAGCATTTCTTGTTCCATTATGGTATTATTACGTTTGTCATACCCTCATCCGCTGCTATGTATGGCAATTGTGTTTGTTTGCTTTTGCTTGTATGCTTCTTTATTGAAATATGGTTCTGTGTGCGTGGTGTGACTCCATTCACCTCCACAGATATTTAAAAAGTTATTTTTGTTGACATTCCATTTATTGAGAAGTCTTTTTTGTAGTTTAGTAGTTAGTTTTGTTAGTGGTTTCATTCTGGTTTCATTCTGTTTAACACTAAAATAAATAACTTTTCTTTGAAAAGGATTGCAATGTCTATGAGAGCTTCTAATATTAATTTTCTACGGTAGGTTTTTAACGGTTGTGCATGATTTTTTTCCTGTTTTCATAAGATTCTGGCAGAACATTTTTTGTAAAATATTTTTTTTGGTATGGTTACTTGGCACTATATCATGATTTATAAGAGCAGTGTTAGCAGGAGCGGTAGCTGAATTCTTGTTAATCACTTTCTGTTTCGTTTTATATCTTGAAAGAGGAGGCAAAGTTTCTGTTGTGCAGAAAATACGCATATCTGTAGTTTCTATCATGCATGTGGATATGCATGCCGCTGCAAGCAGACATCTTAGAGACTTGTACAGTAGTTTTTGTAGTAGATGCTTTCCAATGACATGAGACTTGTACTCAGAGTGATCATCAGTACATTTGAAGTGCTGAACTATGATGATGGAGTTCGATGTAGAGGTCTTGAATGTGATTGGTGGTTGTGTGACTGCTTAGCTGTATCCAATGAGAGAATGGCACAGAGAGTGAAGTGGAAAGGGTAGAAGGGCTGTCTAAGAGTTACGCGCACCGCGGACACCGTGGCGGTCCGTGGACAGGGCGTGCCACATCCAGGGTTTTCCAGCAAATCCAGCATGGAAAGGGAACTATAGGGATTACCCAATCAGGTGTTGATGTTGTATATTTGTGTTGAAAGAGGCTTTGTGTAGTGAAGATCGCAGAGGTGGAGAAAGTCAGGGTGTTGGTTTTTGGAGATATGTTTGTGCATGGTTTAGAGCAGTATTCTAAGTATTCTAAATGCATGAATGTGGCAAAAATGTTGATGTTAAAGGAATGGAGGTGGTGTGGAGCACTGTGCCTGATTGTAATGTACAGGGAATTGTACATGTTTGTGAAGATATGGGTAGGATGAACAGTCCCCATGTGGTAGTTTTGCACTGTGGTGCTTTACATTTGGGCTATGTCAGTGCCCCTACTTTGTTGGCAGATTTGGAACACTTGGTTCAAGCAGTAATGAACGTCCTTCCAAATGCCAAAGATTTTTTTTTCTGGTTTAGTACCTAGGGCAACATGGGACAATAGTTCTGTTTTTTGTCCTCAGCAAAACATTGCTAGGTGTGCAATCAACCAAGGCATGTTTGCTTTCATGCTTAGAGCTGGTATGTTCTTTTGTAATAATGAGAACATTGATTCTAGTAATGCTGTTTATTTTAAAGAAGATGGCATTTCTTTATCTTTTATGGGAAATGCCATGCTGTTTTGGAATAAGGGTTACTTTGGAGAAGCTTATGTGAAGATTTTAGGAGTATAGTAAGAAAAAAAGAAAACAAATACAAAATAACAGGTGTCTCTCAAGCATCTGCAAAGAAAACAAAAATACAGCTCTTCTCAGAGCCAACCTCAAAGGGTATATGGGGTACATTATTTAAATTGAAATTCATCACGCTCAGATTTTTCAATATGTCCGCAGACACTGCGGTTGTCAGCGGATAGCGCCTATTGCATACAGGGATTTTGGGGTGGAGAGGCATGCAAATGAGAATGAGAAGAGCAAGGGATTGGTCAATAAAGTTTACTGGGTGTGTTGTGTAAGGAGAGAGTTTGTCAGGCAGTCTTTTTCCTGAGAGAAGAACAGATAGCTATGGCTGTGTGTTTCAGAAAAAAGATTATCTGGATTTTGGGAGACTCAGGGATATATTGGTTGGAGGTGCATGCAGAACACTGCGGAGTGGCTGCACATCTTGGATTCCATCATGTGGAAGTGCACTGGCATGGAGTGCATAGAATGAAGTGGCTGGATTTGGTACTTCTCTGTGCTACTTTGGAGACACAGCGTCATCCAAATATAATTATAATTAATTGTGGAGGGAACAGTTTAGGACATGTGTCTGGAAATTCTTTGCAATTTGCAATAAAAGAAGGACTTGGGAAGGTCATGGACATGTTTCCAAATTCCCAAGTAATTTTTTCTCGTATTGCACGGAGAGAAATGTGGCTGCGTTCTTCTTCATTTGGTCCACAAATGGCGAAAGCGAGGCACAATGTAATAAGACTGTTTGTGCCTTTTTAAGAGATGTTGGCATGTCCTCTTTTCACAATGAAAATACTATGTTTAGTAGCACATACATCTTTCGCAGAGATGGAGTACATCTTACTTATTTTGGCAATCAGATTTTTCTGCGAAATATACAAAATGCATTGCAACCTTTTTTGTAATTACATTAATACATTTTGCAGTAGGTGTTAATCATTTGAAGTTTTTGAAACACAAAAAAACACCACGAAAAGGCTCTTTTCAGAGCCACCACTACCTTCCATAGAAAAGTGCAATGGTTCTGATAGGGCAGCACCCCCAAAATAAAATTTCCGCGGACTCCTAAAAAATGCACAGGGCCCTGTACTATTTATTTGTCACTTCTATTTTTAAACTGTGATAGGCGGCTCTGAAAAGAGCCTTTTTTTTGTTTTTTGTTGTTTTATATTTTTTTGTTTTTTTAAACACAACACACAAGGAAAGGAGGGGAAAGGAGGGTAAGAAAGGGACACCAACCACGGGGATAAGAAAGGGCAGGTGCAGTGAGGAAGATGAAGGGTGGGCCTTATTCAGGTAGTGGGCAGACCTTCTTGTGCTCCTTTACCGCAGTCTCGAAAGCACTCCAAAGATTCTCCCTCCTGCAGAGTACTGCATTGCAATACATACACAATATTGTGACCCTCGAAATGTGAGGTTCAACAGCATCATGGATGGCCTGTGAGGCAGCTGGAGGGATGCACTGTCCCACAGGAGTGTCTCTTGTGGTGACAGGAGCAGAAATGGATGATGTTGTGGAGGAACTCAACCTACTACGTTTATCACAAGGCACAACCTTGCGAATAGCCCCACCGTTGAACGACCTTAGGTGTTGCTTCATTGATGTCGTACCAAAACTGTACAAAGAAGGCCTCCCACGACTCAGCACCATTTTGCACTGATTGCAGGTAACCTTATTCGCACAGGCATTTGGCACTCCATTAAGAGTGGTAAACAACCGCCACACCCAAGACTCAGGGCGAGCGCTGGTAGTAGGGACTTCCACTATCTCATCCTCTTCATCCTCTTCATCCATCTCCTCTACATCCTCACGGCTGTTTCCCTCTGCAGGCCCTTGGGGAGGTGGTGGTGGTGGAGGGGGCGGGGGTGCTGATGCAGCGGAAGCAGCCATGGTCGCCATCTGGAAGACAGCAGGCAGAAATCACCAGCAAAGCATGTCTGAAGCAATGCTCTGTCAGGTAGCCAGAAGCACAATGAAGAGAAATTCTAGGGTGTGGCCTTTTATAGGGGTGCTGGTGCACGCTCCGCGGATACCCAGGCTGTCATCAATGACATTTGTGATGTCATCTTTGATGTCCGGTGTGTTAGTCTTAGCAAATCACAGTGTTGTTGCGAGTTATGGTTGCTTAGCTTACCATAAGTAGCAAATTTCAGGGGGTTTTCGGTTTTACTTGGAACCATAATGTCCCTTTAACAAAGATTTTTTACTGAATTTCATAGGTTTTTAGTAGCGCAACTTAACCATAATGTCCCTTTAATAAAGTTTTTTTACTGCATATATATATATATATATATATATGAAAATGTACCACTCTCGAGTTTAAAAAAATGTTTGGACAAGTGTGAAACTAACATCTAGATATGTGGTAAAGCATTTTTTGCAAAAGACAAAAGTAGATGTTTGAAGACAGATCAAGATGCTACAGAGCATCAGTGACTGTGAAGTTTGTGAAAAAACACAACTTCAGCTTGTCTTGATAAATGTAAATATAAGAGTCTGTTTCATTATATGTGGATGCTGGCTGCACATCATACTAAAATGAGATACCTTGTAGTTAAACTGTATGAGTGCAAAACACCAGGTATGCCTCTTGCAATTTTGATTCAAAAACTTCTGACTGGAACTGTAGAAAGTTTAGTTTCTAAAATGCAAATGACAATTATCATGCATTTAAAAGAGTGTGTGTTCATTGATGAAACACTTAGAGGAAATGGAAATGATGATTGTATGCTTTTAAAGGATCTTATTTTTCAACAGTATAAAAAAGTATTGCAATGATTGAGTTGTCTTCTAGTGAAAGACCTGACATTGTTTGCTTATCTTGTCGACACACTTTTTATAAATTTCAAGTGAAAATAGTGTACATTGAGGAGAAAATTAAACCCAGTGTAGAAGATATTTGGAAAGAACTGTATCTCTATTTGTTTTGTAGAAGAACGATTTGACACAAGTGAGGCACTGTATTATTGTAAACACTGTGTTGGGTTATATAATCAAAGAAGTAATCATCCTAGAATTGTCTTGAATGACATGGTAGTGCCAGATATCCCTGTTGCACTTCAGAAATTGAGCATGTTTGAAGTGATTACATTGCAATATGTTCATCCTTTCTAAGTTATTGTTAGATTGCAAACACAGATATCAAATCTGCCTAAAAAATCATTAGTGCAAGTGTACGTGGCAAAGTTGTGTATTTACTTCTCAATTTGGAAGAAGATGTGAACTTTCTAGGAGTGAAGTGTGACATTGCAGGTGCTTTGTTTTAGTAAATGGCGTTTCCACTAAAGAAAAGAGCATTTAGCAACAGCTTATAGATATTGGAAAGGTGAAAAATGCATTGGCGTTTCTATTGGAGCACAATGATTTCTAAAAAGGCAGTCTGAATGTTCCAGACTTGTCTATGCTTGATGTTGAGTCAACGAACAAAAGCAGTGAAGGTCAGTTCCAATGCCTCTCTATTGCAGAAGGGAATAGTTTGTATAAACATTACACTATTCATCCTCTACACTCACATGAAGTCATGGGTGACATTTTAGAATGGTATCAAATGAAGGCAACAAAAGGTGCACCAATCAGCATCTGGGAAAATATGTTAGAAGCGTGTTATTTCCCTATGCTTTTTCTTACTGGTACAGGAGGCAGATTGGATGATCGGAACGTTCAAATCTCTTCTTTAGAATATTGTTTTACAAACATGTATTCTAAAGATTCCCGATTTCGCAACAATGTTGAATATATTTTTCACTTATTGTATGAAAGTTAATTTTCAACATTATATTATGCTATTTCTCATACACTTCAGCCCGGAACTAGATTTCTAAATCTTTCTGCATGTGAGATGCAGCAACAGGTGAAAGAACAACATTGAGTTTCAGAGGGTAAACCTACAAATATTCTTGCTACAAAAAAAGGAACCAAGGAATTTTGGAATAGGAGACACTCCAAGGTTAGATGCACGATCAGAAATGAGGGCCCTCCAACTTGGTTTGTGACTTTAAGTTGTGCTGGGATGATATGGCAGAGTGGATTCATAAAAGTAATCCACAGAAAGAACACATTGAACACATGACACCAGGAGAATTGTGTTCCATGGACCCTGTAAGTGTATCCCAATTCTTTCATCTCAGACTTCTAGCAAGAAAATGGTCCATTAGGTACTGTGGATCATTTCCTTTGGAAGAAAGAGTACCAGGCACATTTATTTATTTATTTATTACATTTGTATAGCGCACTACAGTCCACTGGCATTGAGGCGCTTTTTCAAGAAAGTGTACTTAGACAAGAATACGACTTTGGAACATGCGGTTACTTAGTTACATCATAGGCGGCAGGTTGCAAGTACATTAAGCAGACATAGGTTTCAGTTAAGTACCAAGCAAATGCTAGGCATGAACATTTCAAACAAATAGACTGGCTTTGATGGCTTTGCGGAATGCCAAGTGGGAGTTGATAGCCCTGATGTGAGTGGGGAGTGTGTTCCAGTGGGCCGCAGCGATGGCTGGGAAACTGGAATGGGGCTCCACATATACATATGCTGTTGTGGATTAAAGATGCTCCTGAGTTTGGTAAAAAAAAGTCATACCTGTGTGATGGAGTTCATAGAAAAATATGTTAATTGGTCCATTCCTTCTCAGCATCCAAATGCTGATCAATGGAACAAAGTGGAAAGGTTTCAAAGGCACTCATGAGGAAAGTACTGTCAGAGAAAAGACAAAAGTAAAGACAAGTACTACATTCAGTGCAGATTTGGCTTTCCAAGGCCTGTGAAACCATTTTTTCGAGTTAATAGTTTGTTGTCATCAGTTTGACACGGGTAAGTCACCAAGGAATACATTTAATGAAAAAAAAATAAGGAATTCCTATTCAATGATGGTTACAATCCTGCCATTGCTCAGCTTTGGAATGCAATTACTGATGTGCAGTATATTGCGGATGATACAACAGCTGTTGCTTGTTATGTTACAGCATACATGACAAAAGCTGAAAAGAGCAATTTAGCTGAGGTATGGGCAGATTTATCAGCAGATAAAATTCTTACTAAAAAAACATTTGTCTGCAGATGATCTCATATAGAGATTATGGTAGCTACGAAGCTGCGGATCAGCTAACTAGTTTTCCTCTGTATGGACATAGCGTTAATGTACTTTGGTTAAGTCTTGACCCAGTTATTACTAGAAATTGGGTACTGGAGCCTTTGAGGGAAATTCAACAGTTAACTGAAACAGTACCTGACAGTACAGACATTTTTAAAACCAACTTGATTCATACATATTATCCAAATCAATCTGTAGCACTGGAGGATCTTTGTTTATATGAAGTAGTAGAACGCTATTCATATTGAAATATGAATCAAACAGTGACAGAGGATGATTTAAAATATATGGATGCACTGGTTGTCTAGTGAGACATGAGAAGGCAAGTCTCATCAACTACATGAAACTGTCTTGCCAAACTGCAGAGAAAAAGGAATTATTTTATTTTTCTCTTTTGCAGTTGTTCTTTCCATGGCGTGCAGAGAGTGATTTGATTGGATGTTTTCAAACTTTTGAAGACTAATTAGTTGCAAAAAAAGAGGCTTAATTACTTATTCAACATATGAGCTGTACTTGGAGGTACTGGAGAAAGAACTACATCAAGATAACTTTTGGCAGCTAAACTGGCAATAGAAACTCCTGAGGGAAGTCAAGATTCTGCAACAGGAAGTCAAAATGTGCTTGGTGAGCCAATTATTCAAATTGATGTTGAAATTGCCATCGAAGAAGTAGAAAGTGCAAAGCAACAAACTAAAGAGGAAGATGTGAATTATGATTAAATAGTTAGTAAACTTAGTGTAGAGCAAAAAGAAGTTTATTATAAAATTAAAGATAGGTTCTTACATGGTTTACAGCATGACAAGCATGAATGATCTTGTGTTCAATACAAACCTGTATTGTCTTATGTTAGTAGACAAGCAGGAAACAGGTAAATTATTGTAATTCATGCAATAAGAGTTATGATCCAACATGTAACAGATTCCTCTTTGTCATATATTGTAACTGCTCCAAGAGGTTTAGCGGCACTTAATGTAGGAGGTGTTATTTTACATTAAATCTTGATGCTACCAGTGGAGTTGACAACAAACTAGAGTATCCCACAGTTGTCTCAAGTGCAGCACAAGAAGTAGGAAAAGTTCTTAGAAATGTATATACCTTGAATGTATATGAAGTAAGTATGGTGTCTAACTTGAAACTAGCTTTCATTCACTTGCGAATGTAAGAGGTTTTGAAGACTGACTACAATTTTTTATTTGGATGGAAACGTGTACTTGTTTTTGGAGACTTGATACAATGAACCTTTGGAATTGTTTTGATTTCCAGGAACTTACCATTAATATGAGGCTATCTGAAGACTTAGAGTATGCAGAAATGCTTAATGAGATTTGTATAGGTGTTCTTGAGGAGTATGTGGAAGCATTCTTAAAGGGAAGACTGTTTTTAACATGTTTCATGCAGATTGTAATCCGTCTGATGTTATGTTGACCTTAGGGAAAGAACATGTTTTGTGTTGCTTCAATGTGCACACTTGCACAGTGTAACACGTTTAACTCTACAATGCTAGTCAGAGAAGCAAAATCTTGTTGAGATAAAATGGTGTGATGTTTGAGATGGTAAATTTATGCCATTAAAGTTGGATAAGAGAGCTGAAGCTCTATTAGGTCAACTAGAGAATTCAATTTCTAAAACAGCAGGTCTAGAAGACGTCTTAAAACTGTACATCAATGCACAATTAATGTTAAAGAGGAACTTGAATGTAGGAATTGGTCTAGTCAATGCAGCCATGGGAAGAGTGATTGCATTTCACACTTTTCCTCACAGTAGAAATATTTAACATGTTGAAGTAAAGTTGATTGTGTAGAAAAAACTCATTTGAATTCTCTGACCTCTGCTCGTTTCATGCTTTTTAAGGATACCTTTATAAAAAGAGCACAATTTCCATTGTGCTTTTCATATGCAATAACAATTCATAAATCATAAGGGTTGACTTTAGAAGCAACACTTATTGACATTAGCTATACAATGTTTAAAGAATGAATGTCATATGAATTTTCGTCACGTGTGAAAAATGTAGGTTTATTTTTAATCAACTTTGATGAAAGAAAAGTGACAGCTGCCATTTCTTGCATTGAAGAATATAATAGATTCCATTGAATGTATGCTCCTTACCTGAACCATATACATGTTCCTACTAAGCACCAAGCCAGGAAACATAAGGAGTCAGTGAAACTATGTACAAATGAAATGATTGATTTTAAGACTAAGAAACAACAGAGTCTACCAGAGTTGGAGAGTTGTTCAACTATAATATACTCTCATTGCAGATTTAGTAATGAAACAGGAGTTGAATGCTATTGTAATGCAGCTTTGTGTATGTTGTTTTAAATTACTCCATTGATGCAAGAAGTAGCGTCCACAGCAGAGAAGCAGCAAAGTGTGGCACTTTCATTTCTTAAAATATCTGTAGATGAAAAATCACACAGTACACATTTGAAAACATCCATCAGAAATGTAGAAGCAGTTACAAGTGGAAATCAACAATTTTCTCAAAATACAGAGGAAGATAGTCAGTAATTTGTAATGACAGGAGTGGAATCATATGTGCTCAAAATGTAAGAAATGTAAAAATGTAAGAAAGATTACACTACTCAGGATCTTTCCGAAAGATGTATATATGTTCCTATCCATGATCAGAAAAGTTTACATTTTTATGATCTTCTAACTAAAGCATTCCTAAAGCATTCCATGACATGTAATGCAGTGACTATGGTTGTAATTTACAATCAACACTGCAACATCCAGATTTTAATAAGTATGTATTGATTATGTTTCAAAGACACATTGTAGATGGTAGGAAAATGAACACATCAATCATTCATTTTGTAAATCGTCAAGTTTCTATTAGTAAGAACTTTTAAGACATGTGCAATTATTTCTCATGAGGCGCATCTATTCACTGTGAACATTTTACAACATGGGAGTGTACAAAAGTAGATTGGCTTTTTTGTAACAACTCTATAGTCACACACCTCACGCCTTGAAACACTTGTGTATAGGCACATTATAAATTCCATGTCATATCATATCATCAAGCTAAATTGCCAAATGGTTTAAAGAATGCTTACTTAATGTTGTTAGAAACAAAGTTTTAAAATGTATGTTTTGTATTCTTTGTGAATATAAACATGCAAAATAAAAGTTTGAAATGGAAGAATAGAGAATTAACTGTTTTATGTACAGTATAAGATGGATCATTTCTAGGATGTATTTTAAAAACAATACAAAATAAATGTAGAGGTGAGATTCCAAAGATTAAATACATGTTGAAGAGAAAACAGCATTCTGCAATCTTCTACTTCTATTTTATTGTGTAAAACGGTGTATATTTTAATATGTAGTAGTGCTATAAGTGCTAGGTTACATAAATAGTTCCATGTACATTATTATGAGTGTTAGGGAGTGTAGACAGTCTTGACTGTTTACATATGAAACAAGTAAACAATAAAGTGCAATGTTTGTAAAATAGATCCGATATAACTACTAGTAAGAGTTTTAGGGAAGAATTTAGATATACTGTGTTTACTTGTTATGTGTATAGGTAGTGAAAATAAGCACACACACAATGTTTTTAAAAACGTATTCCAATTCAATTAAACAATAAAAACAGCGTACTTGAAGTGTTAGAGTTTGTTCAATGTTTAAATATGTTCTATGTTCAGTGTGGAAGTTTTCTGAAATATTCTACAATGTATTGAGTCATTAAACTGTGGACATTTTAATAGTAAGTTTTAGAAAATTGTCAATCGATTCTTAGGTGTTTTGTCGGCCAAAAAAAGGTTGTAAACCAAAATTAAAAAGAAGTATTGCAATAGCAATGTAGATATCATTTTCATATTTTAGAATTAATTTTGATATCATAAAACAGTGTTCCACACTGCACACAGCTATCTGCGCCAATAGAAGTTTAAATAACAATTCCTAGTTTTTAGAATTGCTAAATACGATGGGTATGTTATGAACTTCCTTTTCATGTTTGTAGGTGGCAAAACAAATGATGCACACACATTTTACAAGTATGGAAAGGACATTTGTAATGTAATTAGTGTCATTTTTGCTAAGTGTAAATATGTTTGCACACACAAACGTTTTTACTGTCTACTTATTAGTTGAAATATTGGTATGACTATACTTTAAAAAGATTTATACTCAAAATAATGTTACACTGTTGGCATGTCTTCATTTATTTATTTGTGAAACTGAAGACATAGTTAGGTTGTATGTCTTGGATTCCTGGTTAAGTTTGCATACATTACTCCTTGAATTTGTCATCATGTAATATTAAATAATGTTTGTATAGTAGTTTAACATATCTTCCTTTTAAAGAAATGCCTTTCAATATTTAAGAATAAGACTTTCACACAAATGCTGCGCCACTGTTTATAAAAAACATAAATCTTGTTCTGAGGTTTGTTGTTCTTAAGGGTTTTAATACACATTTGTTGAGATTGGTCCACTGAAAGAGATGTGTTTCGTCACAACAACTGTCTTCTTTAAATCAGGGCAATATCTGTTCCAATATATATTAAATTGTCACATATAATCCTTTATCTTCTTCAAGGGTGTTGAGTTTTTTGTTGTCACTGCTGCCATATTACCTGGGTTTAATCCCCCTGCAAAGTGTCTGCTTCCAAATCCCTTGTGTCAGCTCCCCGATAGTGCCACTGGCCTTTCTCCTTTTAAATCTGCTCTGGCTGTCTAAACCAGCCCACTGCTAGACCTGCACATCAAACATACTTTGTCCTGCTGGAGAGATATGCTACCTAACCTCATACAGGATCAAATAGAGGCTCAGTCGTTCTTGCTCTTTGTTTTGCTGGTGAGCAGAGACAGCAGTCTGAAAAGAATATACACAGTCTGTACATTGCTGGCAAGGCACACAGGTTTGACATTATTATGAAGAAATTAGGTGTGGCTTTTAATATTTATGTACCCTACCAATCACCATACCATTACCTAGGTATGCCTTATATGTTCCGATTACCTTGCCACCTGTTGAGTAGGTTATCATAATATCATTGTTTTAGGATTGAGGTACAGATATACATGCATCCCCTTTACTGCAAAGACTTTTCTGCCACAACAGCTGTCGAACAGAACACCTAACACTTCTGAATCTGCTCTTGTGCCACAGATCAGGATATCAATGCATTAGGACACCGGTGTACATTATGTTTTTGTCATAGAGGTTGAAGAAAGGGAGGCTGGTCAAAGGAAAAATCAGGGCTTCTACACACTTTCCAGATGACTATTCATCACATAGGGCAATGGACAAGTTAAACCCTTTCTCTAAAACTGGAGGGGCTGAGCAGACTCACCATCTAAAGAAACCAATCCCTGTCTGAAAGTAAGACCAATGGACATTATATGCCTGTAGGGTAGTGGTGTGGCAAGAGGCCTGCATGGAGATTTTATAATATTTTGCCAACTCTGTAGATCTGCAAATAGGTCCACAAGATCAAATATACACAAAATAATCCTGGCCAATTTTGGGGGTATTTCTAAACAAAATACAGGATGAACTGTTTCCAAACAAGCAAAAGAATACCCTTGGGTATAGAGGCCTGATTTTTGTGAAAGCTTGATATGAAACCATTCTGATATTTTTGCAGTACATAAGAAAAGTGTTCCCTTTATGAGAAAATGCATGGGAAATGCTAGTATCAATACCTTTATTGCCTCTGGCTATGCATTTAAAAATTGTCAAATAAGTTAAATGTTTATTTTTGTAATGTTTCATACAGGTTCATTGAACAGCCACAAAACTGCGGTACGAATATCAGAAAAAGTGTTCTTTCTATGTGGAGTACAACTTAAAAATAAGTACAGATTTACTATCCCCAACAATCCTTTATGTTATTTCTTTAAAAATCCTCCAATAAGTGGATTTGGGAGTTCAAAGTGAGCTTGATTATTTGAGATGGTGCCCATATTATTGACGTAAATCAACCATAAATGTTCCAGTGGAAACTTTGTGAATGTTTGTACACTAAATATCCTTCCAAATACATATTATCCTCACTCTATATCCATATCATCATTTCCTTAGACAAGTAATCCTCAATTAGTCTAACTGCTTGTTGTTTTTTGGACCACCTTTCTTTTCAGAGTGTACTGCCATTTCCTATCACCAGATTTTATTTTTTGGGACCTCTCACTGATGACATATTATTTGTGGTTCCTGCCCTACATTAAGATGAATGGCATTTCTTTCCTGTGCATTTTATATGTTCATTAACACTATCCTTGGCCATACGCTATTAGTGATGTTCTGCAAGGTGTTTTTGTCTGATTTTCTACTTGCTTTGTTGTTTGAGGGCATTCAAAGTTGTACAAATATTCCTAAATAAAAATAGAAGGTAGACAATCACCTAATGATTGGTGCATCTATGAGGTGAGACTTATAAAAAAATCACACCCTCATTCTCTATCACATGTTTGAGTATATCACCCTATCTGCCCAGGCCCAATACCCCTTTGCCTAACTTCTACCCCAAATGGCCATGTGCTCAACCTCCTTTGCCTGACTCATACCCTATTCATTATTTAATGCATAATTTAACAAATAATTACAATTTGCATTGTTTCACACTAATGTTAAAGCACATAGATGTCTTTGGGAATCTGAGAGGCATCTGCAAACAACACATTCCAGTGTATTTTATCAGTAATAGTTGGTATTCCCATTATAATACATAACACTCATTGATGACTACATTCAGTATAGTCTGTTAAAAGTACACTCAATATAAATTATTGGATACGTAAAGCTAAATTGATAGGGAAAGGTACTTATGACACAATACCCAAAACACCTCAAATCATCTGCATCTTTATCAATCAATCAACCAATTTTGAGGTTCAAGAGCAACTCCATAAAATCACTCAAAATAATTAAACTACAAACACATACTAATACAACTTACTGTCACATGCAAGATTAATATAGTTATAAACTATGTAACATAATCATGAAATATTCTTTTCAATTTAAATGTTTTTCGTGTTTTAGTAATGGCTGGTCAATATAATGCTGTACCACAAGCAACACGGGAAGATAAGATAACAGTGTAGAAATAAAAATGATGTCTTCTATTGGTAACATCAAAGAAACCTTTGATGGGACTAAGTAGATTTTGGCCAAGGTATGCTTTAGCTTACACATTAAAGGACAACACTAATGCAAGTCATCTTTTGCATAAGCAATATATCACATATACAAATAATGAACAGCAGAGATTGTTGGCTGAAATGGAAATAAATCAACACGTTTCATGTCACAGATTGGTGCCTTTCATAAAATAAGGCTCCTCCCATGTCAAGTTTTAATCCAGAAATAATCCCTAAGTAAAGGCTTCCTTATTTGAATAGACACAAGCTCCAATGTAGAATGGGCAAAAATCATTTCCACAACATTCATACCCTCTGGAATTACTTCCAGGGGGACAAACTGATCCCCCTAGTCAAGATCCTCCAACTCTTTCTGATTATATGCAAACAATGATAACTTCTTCATTAGACTCATTGATCTCTTATTAGACTGTGAGTACATGTGAAATTATAATTCTTCCACAGTCCAGAGTAGTACAAGTTTCCTTTTTTTTGTCCTCAACATGGGAAACCACAACTCAGGATTCAAAATATAGATTGGTGTCTCAGAATGCACCGGCTATATTGTGCAGAGTGTAGCATATTTTATAGATAGTAAATACGAGGCTTAGCATGACTAAAATGAGAAAGGCCTTCCTGGCAAAAGCAAGTGAAATAAAATGTACCAACTTTGGGGGTTGTTAGGGATTGCGGCTTCTAGGTTGCTATGATGGCGCAAATTGCAATGTAACCCAGATTTCGGAAACAATACGGTGGAAGTAATTTATTTTCAAAGCCAGAATGCATAATATTAATGCACAGTGCCATATTATTGTCCATCCATTGAACAACTCAAATAAAATGTATTAAAAAGTTATTTCCATCAACGAGCATCTGGAATATGCGCTGTGGAGTACACAAGCCTTCTTGGCAAAGCACATCTCTGTCACGTGTGAAATATGGAGCCCAACATATCAAGCACAGGAGTTTATTCATTTGGGGGTACAGCTTTCAGCAGAGACAAGTGCATTTGTTTAAGTGATTGGGCCTCATTATGAGTATGCCGGTCTGGTAACAATGGTGCCGGTAAGCTACCGCCACTGTTATTACTGGACCGGCACACTCTGAGTTCTGCGTGCAGGTGACTTCCCGTGGAAAGGCACCCACTCGCAGACTTTGAGTTATATGGATTTAGTTGTAACATAGAGGGCCTTAAATACAATAAAACAATCCAAATTGTATGTTTGAATTGCCACTGAAGTGTGTGTTGAAGAGTTGAGAGTGCCAGACTAGTGGGAACTAAATTTAAACTAATAGCAGTTTATGATCAGGCTACATAGCTTTTATAGACCAACCCGAGATGCTTCTAATGCATTCAAGACAGGCTTTCAAAGCCTAAAAATACTATACATTGTCTTCAGGTATGCACACATGGTACCCAGCCTTGCTTTTAAAGTGCTGTCACATGCTTTCCTACACATAACCTAATCAACCAAATCCATTAGCAAGGAGTGGTCAGCAGATGAGGTAAGAGAATTTAGATGCAGGTCCAGCCAGCAGCCTTGGAGCCAAGGTTAAAGATCATTTGTAATATGCACAACCAAGACAATTTACTAAGTGGTGACATAGAAAGGAAAAACACATAGGCAGTGTGTCATCTCTGCATTATTGTGGAGAACAGCTACAAGTTCACCCAAACTAATGCATTTCACATGAACACAATTCTCACTTGCATGTGTAAAGACCAAATTAAGGCTTGCATTATCAGGAAAGCCAAGATTTATCTTTGCTTTTGATATGTTTTAGATACAAGAAAGCTCTATCGGAAAATTTGGAACATAATTATATGTTGTTATTTTGGAAGTGTGTCAGATTTGCTAAAACGTTGTAAAATTGTCAAAAAGAGTTCAACATAGAACATGTCAAAATGCTCATCACAATGTGCAGAAATTAAAACTATATGTTTTAGCAAGGTAGCTCTGACGAATCAGACGTTTGAGTATAAAACAAAATAATCTTCTTTTCAGAAAGAGCAGAAGCACCCCCCTTGTTTGGTCAGGTGGCAGGGAAACCTTGCCTCTATATTGAGAGTAGAGGTGGGGTATAAGCCTATCACAATAGCCTACAAATAGGATAGAGGTCTAGAAGGAGGGACGTCTGGAGGAGGATGAACTATTGAGTGAGGATGAGAAAGAACAGAATCAACTAGAAGATTGCACAGCAATAGAACTGACTCCTAGCAGATAGCAGACCAGCCACTGAGCCCTGTACATTGAGTAGAAGGAAGGAAGTCATAGAGGGGTGAGGCCTGTCTGACTGTGTCCCTGGCTCGTTTTTCCAAAAGCAAAAGTTGCTTCTTAAAATAAACCCCTGCCCTATCCCTAAAATTATCCAAAGTTGGTCATGGGAACATATAGGAAGGGCAAATAATGGGGAATGCAAAAAGGGGTGCCTTTTAAAAACTGGAACACCATTTTTGATAAATGCATACCATGTGTTTTCTCATTTATATATAGAACACAAAGTGAGATGAGGTTTCTTTTAGGTCCACTCCATTGTGCAGTAAAAAACTAACTGCAAAACATTTGGCTGCCACTTTAAAGCGGGATTGCCTTTGTAATGTTACATTTCGTTGAGAATAAAGACAGTGGTTCAAACTGGTGTGAGCCACAGTGGGTCATACTGTAGTGTAATGTACTATCATCTAGGTTGATATCATGCTTTGATGCAGCCTGTCTAGACTATAGCGTAGTCTGGATGTTTGTGTGACAAAATATATGTTCAAGGAATTAATGCTATTGATTAAGAACTATGGAAGTGCAAAGCATCTGCTTTTTCCTATCTGCCAATGTCGAGGCAGAATAGGCTGTGGTGTGGGATGGAAGAGAATGTACAACTAAATATCTGTAACTGGAGAATATTACATATGCAGCCATGTGATGAATTCTTGGATGTCGTCACTTCTCCTCGCGGGGGAGCCCCTTGCCATGAGGCCAGGGAGGTGAGGCCTCTACCAGATAATCCCTGTGGGGGTGGTACTCAGTAGGAGGATCTTGTATGAGAAGAGACTCCTCCTCTAGACACAGGGGTGACCATCCAAGGGTAACACAGTATTTCCATACTCCATCACACCTTCCCTCCCCCTCCTATAATACAAAGGCCACTATAGTACCCCACACTTCTATTTATATGTGTAAGATAGGAAATTCAACCTCCTTCCTGAGAAGTACTGAGACGGGGAAGAGTAGGGACTACTCATTTGATATAAACTCGAGGGCTGGGATGAAGAAGAGTGCATTCAACCCAGTAGAGAAACACAACAGTAATACTGAGATGAGGGAGAACCATGGAGGGCTAAAGATCAAAGTGGGAAACAAATACAGTGAGCGGTCCAGTCGCTCAGAGAAAGCCTGTGCAAACCACAAGTTGAAAAGCAAGAACAGACAACTTCAACAGTAGGTCCAGCCCTGTAGGAGCTTCGAGCAGGGGCTGCGCTGATGGAAAATGCTACAGACACGGATGTGTGTGTTGGGCACACAGCACCCGAAGAAAAAGAAAGAAAGAAGGGCTTACCTGAAGCCTGGGGAATCCGACATCTTGTTCCAGAGGAAGAGGCAACCAAGTGGCCTGCAGGAGACCCAATGTCTGGAGAGAGACCAGTGTTGCGAAGCCACCATAGCAAGAGAACTAACTGCAAGAGCCAAAGAGACATTGAGGCGAGCCCCAGAAGCCATAGGAGTCTGGAAACCCTGCAGGCCAAATAAAAAGGTCCACAGAGGGTGCCCGAAAGGTGCTGGGTATCCCTAAGGGTTGTGGTCAACCGAGGGAGGAAGAGTGGGCTGATCCTACTCATCCCAGTTAGAAAAAATCAAAACCTGGAGAATGAAAGATACAGGGTGACAGGTCACCCCAGTGAAAGGCTACTAAGAGAAACCAACCATACTTGGCAGGAGAGTAAACACAGTTGGTGAAAGTTGAAGAAAGGAAAATACTCCAACACCAATAGGAGAAAATGAAACTCAGAAGAAAGTAGAGATTCCCTTGGGTTATGTGAACTGTGTCATATGAGGTAAATCCTCATAGTGTGGAGCGACTTATCCATTCAGGGTAACCCATAGTTGGCAGGCAAGTAAACCAATAACAGTTGGGAGTGGAACATACCGAAAAGCCCTGAGAGATAAAGAAGGCCAGAGGAAGGGATTGATTCCCTGTGGCCCTGTGAATTGTGAAGTATGCTGAGGAGCCTAAGAAAAGGCCAGGGGAAGGGAGTAATCCCCCCTGGTATTGTGAACTGTAAAGTCTACCTGAGAAAGGGGTAGGAGAATTTAGTCATTCCCCCTGGTATTATGAACTGTAAATTCTTCCTGAGAGTAGGCCAGGGGAAGGGAGTCACTCCACTGGCATTGTGAAAAGGGAGGCATTCTCCAGGAACCCAATAGCGAAGAAACTATGATCGAAAATAAATGTTAATGTTTAAGTTGGAACTATAAAACATGGAACCTTGTTGTGTGCCTTGAAAAGGGGATTGAGACCTGGGGAAGGGAGGGATTCCCTTAGGTAAAGATCCCACCCAAGGAATCGGAACATTACCTTCTTTAGTTGAACTGAAAACTTTCCTGATTGTTGACCTTTCAAGGTGGAACTTTGTTTTGTAACCCAAAAAGGGATTATGACCTGGGGAAGGAAGTCCCTCCATCATGTAAAGGTCCCAAGTACAATTAGAACTATTATCCACTGTCCAGAAGAAGGGAGTAATTCTTCTGGACATGGAAGAGCATTCACCTCTGTAGTTTAGTTATAAGTGTAATGGATAGAAACAGGGGTTTGACACAGGACGGTGCACTCTTGATTTTCATTGATATCCTGACAGAATCGTTAGTATTTATGTTGACATAGGGAAACCCCTCTTAGAGTTAGGGAGAGGTAGGTTTTCATTTATTTTCTGACTAAATAAAAGTTTATGCCACCAAGCATGCCATCTGTGTGTCCGTCTCCCTTCTACACCATTACAGGCCAGAGATATAAAGATACAGAAAACATTATATGCTGACCCTTTTAAATTGAGCATGTTTCTGCATAGAAAGGAGTCCATTCATGCGCAAGGAAAACCATGCACACACACCTACCTACATACAGATAAATGAAAGAACACAATGGGGTTTAAGGAAAAGCACATTTACATGTCTACTGTGTGTATTGATTTCATTTTTATCCTGTGCCATACTTGTCTTGATGCTGGAGAAAATCAAATGTTTGCATTGTATAATGGATTTTAATGAGACCTTAGAGATTTTCAGAAAAGAGATCAATGTAAAGCAGAAATGTCAGTAGGTGTAGGTTCTATTAGTATATAGCAAATGTCTATGGAGATTGTTGTTATTGAATGTGGATGCCTTTGTGGACTTGTAATAGTGAGAATCAATATAGGCAGGTATCATTTTGTTTAAAAGTGGATCAGCGCTAGTACCCAGATTCTGCCTGGTGATATAACCAGAGAAACGCTTCTGTTACATTATTTGTTCTGGATGTGTACACAGTGAGATATCCCTATGATTCCCAAAATAATTATTTTGTGATTGTGCATTACACAGAGAAGGAGTCAGGGGGTCTCCCAATATATACATTTGATCAAATCTATAATATCATAAGCTTCTGAAAACATCACTACTTTCCCATGATGTGCAGTCAATGTGTACACCCCCCTTCAGTACTTTCACAAATGAAAAGGGCTGGGATTTAGTATATTCCCCTTTAGAGTATACATAAATAAACATGAATTTTGGCTGTCTAACAGACAGTTAGACACCCCATTGTGGAATGGTCCCATTCCCCCCTCAGGTAACAGGTGGGCATCAGTCAGCAAGATGGGGCAACCTTTCTCCACAGGATGGTTTACAACCTTCTGTATTGGGCCTGTCTGCTGTCTTTTACATTGAAGGAAACCTAGGATTTAACTCCAGGCTGCTCTTTTGTACATTGTACTGTTGATAATCCAAAATGGATCCAAGGAAAAGAAATCTATTCCATGCACCTTTCTATTTTTGTTAATTCTCATTTCTTTCCTTCATCACATCAGTATGCCAGACAATTAGCAAATGAGTGAATGAGTCAGTCCCCCTAGTCTAAGGGTTTGGATTTTCATATATTAGACAACAATTCCTATAGAAGTGTGTATAATCTCTCTAATCTAATGGGTCAGTGTATGTGATTAAACAATGTTTCAAACAGGACACCACTCAAAATCATCCACTTTTTGCTCATTGGGCATATTAATGATGAGGGCAGTCTAATTGGAGTAACATCTAAACACGCTTTTCCTCCAATTTGATGTGATGTCGTATTGGTGATTTTTAGATTAAACAATTACAATTTTTAGACACATATTGTTCCCCACACATAATCATCATATTAATTAAAGTTGAGTTGTCCTCACAATATCCATGTGCCAAAAAGAAAGATCCTTAGTACTGAGTAATGGTGAAAACTTGCTTAGTTTTTATTAGAATATTATGTTTGGGTGGCCCTTTCTGATAACATGTGTTTCGGCATAAACTTTGCCTTTTTCAAATCAGGGGCAATGACCTTGTGCGTCATACGTAATTTTCAGTCTTGTTATTGTGCTCTTTACGTCATGGGTTAAATCCGTCCTACAAAGTCTTGTGTGCCTCACGTCTCTCGCAGCCACTTGTCTCCTGTCAGTGTTTTTTTATTTTTTTTTGGAAAGTGTTTTGATTGCCTTTTTTGTATCTCCTTATCTGGTTGAGGAAACCATGTCCTGTTGTATCTTTCTTGGCGTTTTCTGGTGTTTCTGTGTCTTTGTCTGTTTCTGATTCAGCATCTGAGCTACCAGAATAAGTGTTCAGTTTACTGCCCCTTGACACCATTTTGGTGAATTGTTTGTATTTTTCCTGAAAGGTATAAACTCTGTCATCTTGGTAATCTCTTTCGTCTCTAAAGAATTTTCTAAGTTTTCGCATCTTAATTTCATCCAGATAGTCCTTAAAATCTCATACATTTGTGGGTATTTTCTTTTCCTTGGTGACTTCCAGTGCTTTAGCATCTGTTATTTCTTGCTTAATAATCTAAATATGTTCTGTGATCCTTTTATGTTCCCTGGTTGCATGATCGACTAGTAACCCCTAATAAGTTCCTCAGAATTTGTTATTCATCATATTAAACAGCTTGTCAGACAGCTCTCACCTAGGTGAATCCAATTATATTAGTCTGATTTCCGCATGACATGTGATGTGCGTGTGACAGATTTTTCACACTCTGATACTTTTACACAAACATTATTTTCTCAGCTAGAATCTCAGTCTTGCCGACAAGGATGCTAGGATATATGAACCATAAATGTGTGACATTTCTGAGCAAGAATATCTACATTTGTCTAATTTGTATATTTAAACAAATATTACAAATATTGTTTTACGTTCAGCTGAAAGAGTTTTTCACCTTAAGCATGATTTAAAAAAAAGTAAGCTTCTACATATCCTTTAAACATGTTAACCAAAAATGTGATCCCATGTGTTAAATTTACATAGTGCATTTTTTCTTTACATATAATGGATGAATTACAATATGAAATGGCATTCCATTCCCCAGCCATATGATGTCAGTCCCTTTCGAAGTTCAGAAATGGGACATTCATGATTCCTTAGACAGGGGTTACCAGTGGACTCTTAGAAGGCTCTTTGAAATCAGGCTGCCCTGTGCCATTTGTTGACACAGTTCCCTGACCCTTGAGTGATCACAGCTACTTTCTGCCACTTGAGCCAGACTTGAGGCAGACACATATTCAAAGGCCCAGAGTTTCATTTCCTTGGACCAAGCCACCACCCTCCTGAATCTGTTAGGGGAAGGAATGTAAATTTGCTCTGCAGGCCACGTTGCTTGCTTTATTCACCAATGTAGCATTTCATGTCATATGTGTTCTATACTTCCACACTGCATTTTTGCAATCAAACCCCTGTCAAAGACTTACATTGCATGCAGCTTTTACTTTTTCTTTTTACAAAGCTGATTCTCAATCCTGTAAAAGAAAACAGACTTAATATAGCGCCCAATTCAGTTTTTTGTTAACCTTTCAAAAATAAAAGGTTGCTGAATGCTATATGTTAACTGGTCAAATTTATTTTGGGCCTGTGAGCTGCTTCAGACATACACTCCTGTTGTAAATGGACTGCAAACATCGCACATTTCCTTGCACATGTATTTTTCAGTTCTTGTGTGCAGGATGTAGTTCACATATTTGCTTTTAATTTTAGCGCTTTTCTTTCCATTCTTTTCTTTAGTATAGATTTCCCTAGAGACTGATGAGGATGAATTTGATAGCCAGAAATTCGCTGAGGCGATCAATGTCCTCGGGGCCACTGACAACATACAGCTGAGTACCTTCAGCATACTGATGTATGGCTATTTTGGGACTGTTTAGGATAGAGCTTATACTTCACTATTTCTTTGAAACAAACTCAGTTTAAAATCCATATTGTATTATAATTCTATCTAAAATACAATCCTACAAATATCTTCTCATTCGAAAGGCAGCGTAGTGTGTGCTGGTTACAGTCCTAATTTCAAACATACTGGCCAACACGTGTTTCACATTATTGTGTTACAGTCACATTATGTAAGCTTCTTCATTGCCTTACAAATTTAAGTTGAAATATTCTTGAACACAAAAATAAATAATGAAAAAGAGGAAAAAGATAAACAGAAGATTCATTTTCAATAGCAAATAGAACACTGCATTTTGAGAGGCAAAATACATTATTATTTACTACGTAGATCTACCCTTTTAATGATCATGATGTCGTTTTTATGTATTAATTTATATTCTGTGTCCAAATGTTGAATATTAGTTATTGTTGATCAACTTCTGCGATACCTCCTTTTTTTTAGATTTCACATTATCTTGCAAACCTATACAAACATGCACAGATTATTCACCTATTCATCTATTTCACCAGCTTGGGTAGCTTGACGGGTGGGTTTTATAAATGCAAGGCACACACTTCCACACCAAAATGTATATTTAAAATCTATAAATATATGGAAATGCTCATGCTGTGTATTGCACGTATAAAACCTTTCTTATTTTGGGGCATTCACAGAAAATCCCCCCAGCCCCCAAATTGATCAAAATAACTAAAACCAACACGTAACATTGTTTTCATTACATTATCAAATTATTTTGTAAAAGTCTAATATTGACAGCAAATTCTATTATCTGGTGCCTTAAAAAATAAACTTAAAACATCATATGTAGTTTATAGAGCAATTGTAAAAAAACGGTTTTCAAATACATTTCTGAATAATTTACAAACTAGGGGAAGCACATACAGCACAATGTGACATAGTATTATTTCATGGAGCACTTACTGTTCTAAATTGTAATTTGCTCAGCGTAAAGTAAAAAAATGAATCTACTGGCGTTTTGCTTGCACATATTCATTACATATGTTTGCGTATTCGAGTGTCCATCTATTTGCTATACCCCTTCTTGATTTATACATTTTATTAGTAAAATATATTGTGTGTATTTCATACCTGTTGATTGCTTTTCAGCAGTTTGTTTCAGTATGTTTTTGGGAAGATTAACTGCAACTGTAAAATACCTTCTAGAGATCTGATGAGGCCCAGTCATGTCGAAACAGATGTCTGGGGTTGCTGTTGGTACTCTTGTTCAGAAGAAAATTGTCTAGCATTTTGATGCTGGACTGCGGATAAAGACTGTTATGTTGTGGATATTTTTTCTTCTGTGAAAGGGATAGTGACCTAAAAGATCTGGTTGAGACTCCCCCGCGACTGAGGCCGATACATAGACTCCCAGAACCCCCTGTTTTGCTCCTTTATCACTGTACTTGATATGACACGTTTAAGGTACTTCTTACTCTTTGTTAGGCATTTCTCAAATGTGTGAAACCATTGTCATCTAAAGCTTTGAGCAATTCTCCTGACATTGTGCATTTATATCTAGCGCAACGGTCCTTCCTAATTAATGTTTGTATTGGCGATGGCACCTTTCTATGTCCCTTTCAAAGGTGTGCACAGTGATTTATGAATGGCATTTACATTATTTAGTTTACATGTGTCCTATCTGTTTCTCCTTCATTATCTTACCATGCAAATTTAAAGTAATTATTCTTTTTGCGTTTTAACATTTCGCCTGTGAGATGTTCTAAAGACACTCCTGGACACACATCTTTCAGTGTATCCATCATCTTAAGAATCATAGACTAGATTAATACAATTTTCAAGGCAGTTTCCTGTTTATGATATGTTGTTGGAGACCAGGAGAACTAGCTTCCTCTTGGGATTCACCTTGAATTAGAGTTTGGGCAAGTGTGATCACGTGAGTTAATTCCATTATGTATTGTACTAAGCATGGCAGGATTGTTGCTGTGGGCTTCTGGCACCAACAACATGGATTTACAATTCCCAAAATATTTCTACTTGACCAGCCCGTAATCAATAAAAGAATGTGTATTTTTGACCTGAAAACGCTGTCACGTGAATGTCCGAATTTGATCTCCCACTTAGGCACCTAATGGTCGGTGTGAGAAGGCAAGTGCTTTTGCACCAGATCAGAGAAGGAATTAGGCTACAAGCGTGTAGGGGAAGCCAATGGCAGGGACACACATTTCTTAGTTCATTCTTCTGTAATTCAGGAATGCATATAAAAATGTACTTGACACAACCCACAGACAAGCACCTTCAGATAGATTCTGCATCTGGAGTAAAGAGCAGAAGCAGCATAACTTTCACAAACAATGCAAATTGGGAATGAACAAAATCCATTGTTGACTCACGTAAAACACAAGTTGCACATATTTTTCAATCTTACATGGGCAATTTGCACACACATGTTCCAAGTACCTTTGTGAAAAATTATCACACCATTGAAATGTAGGATAAATCACCTTCAAGAGTGTGATCAGATCTGTCAAATACAGCCTGGAATTTCTGCATATCCCCATTAGTATAGTCATGAATAATGTGTTGCTAATGCCCTCTTCTGCACTATGGATGCTGAAGAGACCTTAACTGCCATTATTGGATTCTGAAAATATGACCCTTAATTTGAACCTTTTGGCTTCAGTATTTTCCATGCCCTAAGTGAGCTTGACAAATTGAAACAGCATGCTATTTTCAAATTTATGTGTAGTCATTTGTTTCTGCATCCTTTACTTTTAGGTTGGATTCTTAATCAGATGGTAAGCAGTGATCTTCATAGGATTACTAAAGGAACAGGCCTGCAAGGCTTCTTTTTGGCATAGGAGGCTGAAACTGCAGGAACAGACGTCTTGTTGTACAAGGTGAAGAACCACAAAGCTCCACAGATGCAGTCAAAAATGCAATGGCTGCAGAGAGGTAGTCTAGGAGGAGAGCTGGTTAGCGACTGGGTCGTCCAGGAACATTTTGGAAAGCTCAGCAGGTTCAGTTCATCGAGCAGGGGTTGTGACAGGTTGCTCCCACCAGTGCAGGGGATAGCCCCCCCCCTGAAATGCAGGGCTCTGGCTGGGCTGAAGTCAATGCTGATCAGCTGCAACAGTTGTCAAAAGGTCTTCTGGGAGCTGCACCTCTTCATAGTGGTCTTGCCTCCAACAGTTTATTCAGCAATGGTTTTGGATTCTTAATTTTGTCCAGGATTTTGGCTGGAATCAGCACCACCAGGTCAACAGTGGTGAGGATTTGCAGCATTCAAACTTGCAGGGGCTATCCAATCAAGTACAGCCACTGGCTAAACATTCTGTCCATCAACAAACAGGCTGTGGCTCTGATGTAGACTGGGTCCAGACAGACCCGGCCCCCACATTTGGCCACATACACATAGACCACCAACTTGCCTAGCAATTAGGATTTTCGCCCAGGAAAGGGATTTCAATTTATGGCAATTACAGACCAGATAGGGCAGGAAGAATGCTAAAATACAAAATGGCCAAAGTAGAGGCAACTATTGTGTTACAGTGCCATTTTAGAGTATATAGTAATCTTTATGGCATTATGCAGTAAAATGCAAATACAACATAAAATGGTCCTCTGCCACCAGCCAATCCTGGACACTGTGTAATTGTAACCACACAAGTATCCTTACCGTACTTCACATTAAAGTGATGTGTACTGTTTTAAAAACCCAATAAATCCACTGTGGGAGATTTTCTCCTACGGATTGATCAGTTTCCACACAAAAGTGAGCACAGAAATAGATAAGTAAAGCAGAGGGCTTTACTTACCTCTTATTAGTCACGTCAGCAAGCAAACATTTACCATTGCCTCATTACTTGAACATACAATTCTACACTATTTTTACCCAAGAAGCAAACAAAGAAATCAACAAAATGATTCAGCACAAACGCAAAAGGCAGCATAATTCAACTGTATGAGGCCGAAGAGAAGAATGCATATTTTATATTGGGCAATGTCACTTATGGTCGGAAATTTCGTTAAAAGAAACAGGGTTTCGGAGGTGCTGTTCCCCCTCTTAGAGTGTTTTTGGCACGTTCCATTAGTGGGGGCTCTGACTACCGAGATGCCGCCTATTCCTGTCGTTGCCAGTGAGTCTGGTATGGGGACCCACTGAAATATTTGGCTTGTTAAAGCCTGCTAGAGACTGTTCTGAATGTGTTCAGTGATTCATCCCACTTTACTGCTGTAAGAAATGCAGAACATAATTAGCTTGTGTATGTGGACATTAGGCACTGGGATATCCACAGGCTGTAACCATCTCTCACAATATAGTTCGAATGTTACCCCATCTACAAGGATAAGAGAGCATTACATATCAGACACTTTGAAAATATAAGAAATGGGGATTTTGATTCAGGGATTTCTCTGGAGTGTGATGATAACGGTAGGTCCATGCGGTATTTTAAATACCTCCAATTTTTAAAATACCATATAATTGTGCGTTGAATTGCATGGAACACGTATTGAATGTGTTATGGCCGGGAGCATGAACAAAGTATTGCCTGGAGTACACCACCCATATTTACCCCTCGCAGTACTTCTTAGATGTCTAATGCCATACATAGCCCATACAATGTGCATATATTTGAAATATCCCACGTGTTTACCTTCTGGCACTAGAACCCCTATATCCAGCCACTGAAAACATCGAGTTGTCGAAGGACCAAGCAAACTAAGGCCCCGTTGAACAATTAAAGGAGAAAGGGTTTAGCATAATACTGGTGAACGTACCCTGAATTTGGTAATATTTACTTTGCTTTTAAAATAGCTACGATTAAGAAAACAAACGCCCTTTTCTTCTTAATCCGTACATAGATAAAGGGAACAAAAGGAGAGAGGGCTGAAAGGCGCTTGCATGAAGCCCATCTGCTCACGCGCCGCATCATACTGCAGAAGGCAGGCATTGAACCTAAAAGCCCTCCGGATGCATCACCAAGATTCAGATGTCCTGAAACATAACATAATAAATGATTAATGAGGATGCATTCACCAGCACCTCTAAAGGGAGCCTTGCAGGTTCCCCTCTTTCGTGCACATTGGGCCTCATTACGAGGTACCAGCCGTTAAGGTAGGGACCCGCAAAGGGACCTTGAAGGTAATTACGGTACCGCAATTTGTGGTACCGTAATTACCGCCTTCCCCATTCCCATTGAGCCCTGTGGGGCAAAAATGGCAATGGGGAAGGGCCAATGGTAAATGGGGAATTACCGCCCCGCCAACCTTGCAATGGGGAGGTAATTCCCCATTTACCATTGGCGGAATCGGTAAAATACCGGCGGCAACCATGGCGCAACTAGCGCCATGGTTACCGCCTGGGTCGTAATGACCCCCATTGTGTCAAAAGAGAGTAGACAATGTGAAAAGGGTAATACGTATGCCCTATGTTTTCTGTCAAGGCATATATGACATGATCAAGCCCATTAAAAAAGATAAACGCGTCATAGGCTCAAATTGTGCTGTTTAGGAGTCGATGAACCCATCATGCGACAAGAGCCAGTCAAGCGATATTAGACAGCTTTATATTACTTTCCATTAACAGTTTCCACATTTATTGAAGCAACATATCGAATGCACTGCACCGCATTGAGTACATCAGGGTGGCCGTGGTACAATGTCAAGAAGATCATTGAAAAGAAGAAACCATCATATAGGAGAATACACCGTTTACGAGTGAGAATTAATGACTCGCCAGTGTTCCATCATAACACGATGTTTTTACTGGCTATTAATGTGTCCTCCCTTGAGCAATAGTCAAACATTAATGAAACTTGAAAAATAAATCGGAATGTGTTTGACTAGTTTGATGAAGATAGTCGAGAAGAGGTCCTGGGAGTCGGGTGCAGGAAGTGCCACAATATGTCTTCCTGTTCAAGTTATGAACCGGAGTCAACTGCTAAGTCTGAAAGAAATAAAGGCTGCTCACTGGAACTTTCAACATATCACAGTCAGTGCTTATTCTGAAGTCATGCCTTTTTTTGTTTGGTATAATGTGCAGTGGTTTAGCAACACATTCTCCCCCAAAAAATGACCTGCTTAACTGCTGTTCTGTTACACAGTCCTATTTAAATAGGACAAACATACACATTTTGCAATCTGGAGATCTGGCCAAACATTGTAATCTCACAGTGAAGATTTCATTGGTTTAGCGCTCTTAATATATTTTGAAAAACCACCATCTTGGGTACATGATACTTCATATCCTTGGAAAAGCATAGCACAGAAACAGTGTTTATGAGAAAGTTAACAAGGCTGTGTGGAAGCACATGCATGCAGCTATAGGTAAAACATGCTGTTTTCAGCCATGTTTGCATTTGAAATACGATGGCAGATCCTAGTAAAACTATATGATTCTCAGTTCTTTAAAAGCAGGTTTCAGAAGTGTTCAACAGTAGGGAGTTGAAAAAGAATCTGAAGAATTATAATTATGATTTTTAAGAGAGGAGTTAGTTTTACTGCACACACATTCACACGTAACACACCTCACACACGTGTTGCACGTGTGTGAGATACATGAGACATGCATCTTGCCGTATAAAATACATGACCTGTATGTCACACTTACTTGCCCATTATTTAGCTTATTGGCATTCTGATGCACCCACAATCACTCTTAAACGCACCAATGATCTCATTACTTGCAAAGAATACTCTTATGTTTCTTCAACTTCCTTTTAGCTTCCTATGTCTACCACCTGTCTTTCAGCAATACAATTCTTGACCCCGTGGCCCCGACCCCTTAAACTTAATACCCATAACGCTTTTCAGGAAACCAATGACAGACAGAATATAACTTTTCTAATGACGCCCCCACAATCAAATTAGTACTGACGTATCAGTGAACTCCTGTTGACCACTCGCAATTACTTTAAGAGCAAAATGTACTCCAGAAACATTATTCTGCACCTTATTAAGAAATCAAAAGCCATCACTCTGCTACCAACACCATGATCTCCACCACTACTTATTGAGAACATTGGTGTCTGAACCCCCTGTGCAGCACCTTTTTGCACCTGACTATCCCCACTTATCTCAATCAGGACTCCACCGTCAGACAACCCTATAACCCTTGAGTAAAGGCTGTTGTATTGGGAGAAGCAGAGACTGCAAGAGTGTCTGGGAGCCTTCGACTTGACTGATCTGGGCTCTAATGTGGAATCCAAGAAAATACCAGGGAAATAGTTTCCATAATTTGCCCAGAATCCTTGTTCCTGATCAGCAGAGCCAATCAGAATGCTCCACCCTGGGTGCTATACCTGTTTAACACCATGTCAATTCCTTGTACACTGTTCAGCTAACTGATTTACCCACCCATCTTGAGCATTCTGATTCACCCAGGCTGATTAAGCAGTCTTAGGGCCTGATTCGCAGAGCGTTTTCCCATGGGATTTTTCCACTGTAAAACGCTTATGTGAATCAGGCCCTTATTCTCACACCCACCTGCAGAGCGCCAAGAACCACCATTCCAATGCTTCACATTACACTTCAGGATCCAAATGGCCCCACCCATCTTTGATCACCCTGAATAAGCTCTACCCTATTGAGGGTGTTCCCCAAACAGCAAAACCCTTATTGTCGTCCAAAACCCCTATACATCACATTTCAGATACCAAAGGTGTGCTGATGTTCCTGCCATCACACGGCACACTCACACCATATCTACTGTCATACTGCAAGTTTGAACTTAAACTCTTTAGACAAACTGTTATTTCAACCACTTATGTACCATGATACACCAATGTGCCTCTTTTAAGCCCCAAATGTAGTCGTACGGACCCCAAGAACTCTGATGACACCAATCCACCTGGATGCTGCCACTTCTTTAGCATGCAAGTGCCCCTTTCATCAACATCAATCCAAAAACATTCTCTATGTTCAGTTTTCTGAGCCTTCTCTCTTACTAGGTTAGCACGGCCAACTAGCATGTTATCTCAACAACCATTCGCACACTGTGGGTTCCTACAGTAGCCAGACTGAATCTTCAAATCAAAGATCAACCAAAACCAGTTTAGCATTATAACGTCACACAACCCAAAATGATAACTCAAATAGTCCCTAAGCTCATTAACATAATTTATATAAACCCACACACCTCTCATCATGCATGCCTGCTTAATTTCCTTCACACGAAACAGATAGCACAGCACTGGTGAAGCTGAGTCGGAAGCGGCCTCACACGAGAGACAAGAGACTAGAGATGAGAAACCAGAAACGAGAGACGAAAGACGAGAGAGGTGCGGCTTGACTCTGTCACTCAAAATCCTACATCTGAGGTTCTTTCCTCTAACCTTGTCCTTCACCTTCGTCTTTGCTTTCGAGAGGCGTTTGCAGCAGAGCAGCCAAACTGAAGCTGGTGCCATTGCCGGCGCTCAGAAGCCGGTCAGAAGCCAACCCGCGATGCAGCGTGGCTTGCGCAGGAGAGTGCCGGGCGCCAGGTGCCTGGAGTCTGGAGAGGACAAGGACAAGGGTAAGATTACATCCCACCACCACCCAGCGCGGAGAGCGGTTTAAGCGTTCCAAGCGCTCTAAGCTCTGAGTGTTTTAAGAACAGCAGGAGTCGCCACCGACAGACTCCGACCTGGGTGGTGTGCTTTGTACAATACAGCTTGTACACAAGTATTCAGCTGTTGGCGGCTTCTCTTATGTGGGTTCTTTTCCATGGGCCGGGGAGGCAACTATCAACCTGCTCTTGATAAAGTCATTCCTGCTTGGAAAATCAGTTGGAACATCTACTCTGAACCTACTGTGAAACCTTAAAATTGAATTACTAACCTCAAACGGTTAGGAAAGTGTGTACAGCACGCAGCATATAAGACACTCAAGGAGCACGCCCGGTTGGGAGACTGTGGGAAACAAATCCTTCGATCCCGATCAGAGTGCGATCATTCATTCATCTAAATATATGCACAGCCTATTACTTCCATAAAGGAGTTTTTTTCAGCTCCATTGTGTTAATTGTAACACACGTTTGTACTTTAAACTAAGGGAATCAGCTGTTGGCTAGTACGGGCCGCTTACTGTGTGATTCTCGACTGGGCTGCCATCCTTTGCCATCCTCTGTGTTCACTATTGGGAATTATATCAACAGAGGCTCCAAGTCAAGACGAGACCTTGGGGGGGATTTTACCCAGTTACTTAGATCTGGAGACCCCTACCAACTGTCCGCTAGCGGTACACATTGACATAGGGAAAAAAACAGAATCTGCCTGGAACATTTTGGACTCTGAGATGGATCTTGATCTTGGCCAAAAGCCTGAAGTAAATACCCCTCAAAATGAATCAGGATCTGAACTACACCAAGATCCACTTAATGAAGAATATGAAGCAGAGGTGATTATAACAGAGACACAGGAGATTTCAGATAGTCACCTTCCGATCCACAATGATACAAGCATCACAGGCATTTCCCAACCTAAAAAGGTGATTGTTGTTACTATAGAAGAAGAAGATGAATTGCCAACGGCTGCCTTGGCTTGTGATACTGGTCTATCTAAGCCCCTGATCAAAAATCCAAACTGTGAGGCCTTAAATCGACCAGCATGGAAATGTAGTGGCCAGAGCTTTGGCTCTCATCTTGGGAACCCTTCTGTTATACTTAAAGTGGCCCTTTCTTGAGTGCTCCACTGACTACGCAATCTGTTGTTGGTAAACACTGTTTAAGCAAAAGGGGAGTCACGTTACATCTTCAGAAAAAACAGAAGTCATTCCTGGAAAAAGAAGACAAACTTGGATTATCCAACATGTTATCAAAAATTGTGTGGAGAAAAATTTGGGAAATTTGGGCTTAGAGATTCTTGGTGAGAAAGATTTGATTCATGTCGCTGATAAGCCAATGACTTTAACCCCCCTTCTTCGAGCACAAAGGTGAGTGAACAATTGCAGAGAGGATGAAATCCAGCCTAGTGTGAGGAAGAAGAATACATCCACAGAGAGCATCAAAGGCTTCCAAAACCTCAACCTTCATTGGGGGCAAGTTGCCCAGGAAATGTTGTAGGCTATCCACATCAGTGGAGGCAGACTTGAGGAACAATGCGTCAATATCTGATGAAGATTTATTATTGGACATGATCGCGGCTCAGGTAGAGGAAAAGTCATCTTCGAGTGCAACCTTAGATGCCAATATGATTGCAGCATTTTCGGTCACTATGAGTCCCTTTATGAAGCTACATGAGAGCATTGCAGATCAACTATGAAGTGGGAAAAGTGAACAAAAGGCTCCCACCAATCCCCTCTCAACCATGGCCTAGAGGATCACGGCCCAGACACCCGCCACGAGAGGAGTTTGCCCATCTCCCAGACGACCAAATACCCTGGTACAAGAACATACGGATGTGCCCACTCGCATTCTCACGCGCATGCCCACCTGCCTGCCCTGCACATGCCGACACCTGCGGCATGGATGAACTCGACTAAACCATCCAGCACCAAATCAACACATCGTTAGAGATGCCATGACGACCTAGCTAACGGTCAGCACACTCATACAACATACACACCGGACACTCACACACCAATCCACACGAAGAACATACTCAGTGCTATGACGTAGGCGACGGACACACCCACGGACGTGCATCTTTATTATTTTTAACATAGGCTTTTCAAATGCAGAAACGCGAGACGCATAATGAACTTATCTAAAAAGGCTTGCTCACGCTTCTTCTAAACCATGTACCATAATGAGGAATATAACGGAGACACGATACTGGGGATAGAGCAATATGATACCGTAACCTAAAGCGCTCTGCATCAAATGGTTCCACCCATGCACCAGGCCCAAGTAGGCCGCAAGCAAAAGCTTCCATGAACATTAAATGAGCAAGGGTTCGGTTGCTGACCCTGCAGAATGAGCCCAGTGAAAGCAGACAGTCAAGGGCACAACGTTGCAAACTCTCATTCCGCAAGCCGACGTCAAGGTCGCACCTGCAAGATAAGCCAGGCACACAGTGAGAAATGCAATATTAATTGTGCAGAATTCTGCCTCAACCACGGTCCCCACCTCACGTGACCAAGCCGAACTTGATAGGGTGCCAAGCCCAGGAGGAAGAAGGCGTCTGGACCCCCCCGTCTCAAGACACAGGCAGATACAATTAAGCGACTCAATGGACATCTGCGGCGGTGGGAGTGGTCGGCCTTCCTGCTTATGAATAAATCCTCACATTGTCTGCACATACCCATAGTGAAACATTGTTGCAAATGACAGGTGCACCGCGAGCTGGGAACAGCGATGGTCCCAGACTGGGGGGCTCGCGGGTGAACCAATCAGAACATGGGAACCTTATCACTGACGCCATTAACATTGACCAATCCTCAGGGGTGTTCATGTAACAATTTTTATGTATCAAACTGAAGGGACAACCCAAGTATACCACCTGACTGACCCTTAACCAATAACCACGTCCTCTATATGTATGCTATACTAACCCTACCACTCGGGGAACCAATCCAGAGTGGCGATAGGTTTTTTTGCTAATTTTGCTAAGGTGACGCAAGTAGCGCGTCATGCTAAGGTAAAAAGGGCCTGCGAGCCCCACGCTGCTGAGTGAGTGTCAGGACGGACGCGTACGATCCTTGGCCATCCCTGCCGTTTTGTTTAATAAACAGCAGAATCACCTTGCTTCTTGCGTGTGTCTCATACTCTATCTCTTTGGGATATACAGGAGGAGTTGGGGCCTCCCTGCCCGGAGGTCCGCAGACGGCCCAGCCGGCCCCGGGAGCATTTACCCCCCGACAAGTTGGAGGCACTGCTGAGATCTGTTTAAGGTCCGCTTTTATTTTTATTTTTCCAAGTACTCCCGTTGCGAGGAGGCCCGGCGGCGCAGCCCCCTCTGCCGCTGCCCCCTTTTGAGGACTACAGGACCATCGCGGAACTGCGAGAAGACCGGACAGCGCAATCCGGATATTGGCCCTCGGGAGCCGGTTGAGAAATATCCCGCCCGCGGTTGGCGAGTGTCCAGACGTAGTCCAGACGAGGGGAGGTGGCGAGCCGCTTGGAGGGGTGCACGCAGTCGAGCGGCCCCGCATCAAGAGAACTTGGTGAGTATGCCACGCCCAACAAGCAATGTGAAATTGTGAGGGAGGGGGGAGGAATGGAATACGGGAGGTGGGAGGTGTTGCACAGGTGCGCGGCGAAGGTTTGATAATTTAGTGTTGGCCCTGAAATGAATGGTAGCCGGGCGAGAGCAGTCCGCTACGTTACGGGAGAGAAGGGGGCGGAGCACGAAAACATCACGTGCGGCCGCTCATAGACACTGATTGGCCTAGGTCGCGACCACGTGTAAGGGTGTGTGTGTGCGGTTTCCTACGATTTGGCAATTATTGATCAATGAGTAGATGAGGATCCCTATTGTTCGAGCAGGAAACTCGATAGATAGATGACGTTTCCCTGTAGGTGGTAGCTAGCTAGTTGCCCAATACGGAAGATAATTGGCTGGTTAAGCCCTCCTGTCGAGGGGCGTATCACACGCGAGGTGATGCAGCGTGCGCAGTCCGATTATGTTATTGATTACCTTGTTCCAGGAGTGACAGGAAGACAGCTGTGGGGTTAACGGGGGTAGATTGCAAGTGTATTTTGGACTTAAAGAATATATGAAGAACTTACCAGTAGTCTGAAGAGATCGGTGACGTCACCAGCAGGGCTTACATAGGACACCTCGAGAACCAGGCATCTTTTATTTTTGAGTGGCGGGGAGGAGAGCTGTGTTAACGGCGTGGAAACGGAGGTACACGGTAATGAGTTGATCGGGGGAAGGCGAAAGGAGGTACGTGGCTGCGCACGGAGAACGCCGGCCACGGCAAGTGCAGAGGAGGGAGGAGGAGCGAGTGAGTGTCAGGACGGACGCGTAAGATCCTTGGCCATCCATGCCGTTTTGTTTAATAAGCAGCAGAATCAGCTTGCTTCTTGCGTGTGCCTCATACTCTATCTCTTTGGGATATACGGGAGGAGTTGGGGCCTCCCTGCCCGGAGGTCCGCGGATGGCCCAGCCGGCCCCGGGAGAATTTACCCCCCAACAAGGAGGAGGGAGAGAATGGGGAAAAGGAAAGTGAAGGAACACAGAACACGGGGAAAGGACAAGAGAGAGGAGAAAAGAGTGACAACTCAACCGAAAATGAAATAAAAAAGAAACAGAGCGACAATATACCTCTAGCGAAGGTAGTGAAAACAGAGGGAGGGGGGTTGTATCCTTTAAGAGAACTAGGGGAAATAGCAAGAGAACAATTAAGGGCGGCTGAGGGGTACTCGAACCCGGCATACAGCCCGCCTCCATATACAGTTACAGGTGGCCACACGGGAGGGGAGCGGACTAGTACAACAGGATCAGCCCATGGGAAGATGCTAGTAGGGGAGGGGAGGACTGAAGAACAGCAGACTACGGACATAGGAAATGATGAGTGGGTAGCTGCGCAGATACTATTAAAATTACGAGGTTCATTAACAGGAGAAGAGAAGGAGGTGGTGAGGAAAATGGAGGAGGATAATGCCATGGAGAGTGAAATGGAAGGGGAAGAGGGGAAAGGAAAGGGGGAAGAGCCGTTAAGACAAAAGGAAGAGACCTTGGAGGAACGATTAGCAGAATTAAGGGATGAACAGAATGCACTGATCAAGCAGCTCGAGAGGGGGGAAAGAGAGAGAGCACGGGAAAGGAAAGAAGGTAAGAATGAGTTGGGAAAAATGAGAGAACGAACTGAGGAGCAAAGGAGAGAAGCCGAAAGGTTAAAGGCAGCGGCAGAAAGGGTATCAAGAGCAGCACTGCGCGACAGGAAAAAAGAGGAAGAGGAGAAAGAAAAAGAAATGGCAATATGGAAGAGGAGATTACTGTCAGAAACGACAAGGAAATACGAACAAGGGAGGATGATAGAGAGTATATTAGAAAGGGAGAGGGAGAGATGGGAAAGGAAGAAAGAAGATAAAAAGATATTGGAAAAAATGAGTTGTGAAGTAATTGAAGAATTAAAAAAGAAAAGAGAGGAAATTGGTAGAGGAATAGCGGAGAGAAACGAAGGGGAAAGAGAAGATAGGAGGGGGAGAGTGAAGTAAGGAGGAATGTATATAGAGGCACAGAAGTAGCAACAACATCGGCACAAAGGGGAGCGATTAGCAAAGAAGAAAAGGGAGGAACGGACCTAATAGACTTAAGAACAGTAACGATTGGGGGGAAAAAGACAGTTTGGGGGTTGCCATTTATGAATGACTTTTGTAGTGAGGAAGAGGAAGGAATGGAGAAGGAAGGAAGAAACAGTGAAAGGGAAAGCCTAGATAAACTATACACCACCCGGACAAATAAAGACTCACCATGGATCTGCAGGAGAAAGGAAGAACTGCAGAGAAGTGAGGAGGAGGAGGAGCATGGAATGGCGGAGGGGCAGACACGTGAAGCCACGCCGTCACCGTCCCGTCATGCATGCTCCACCACCCCACGCCCATTGCGTGAAACATGCCCATCTAAACTCGCGCCCTTCACAAACGAACTGACACCCTATGCAGGAAGGCTTAGAGACCTCCCTGGACGCAGGCAGGGAGAACGAATACACACGCCCACAATAAATAAAAGAAATAATGAAAGAAGGGGTAGTGGTGGAGGAGAAAGAGTAAAGACCAGGAGAAATATGGATGAAGCTGACGATGTAGAAGAGACGGAAGAAGAGGAGGGGTGTGAGGACTCGATTTTGTGGAACCCAGGGGGTAAAACGGGACACAACTTAATGCTTCTTCTAGAGAGGGGAGGGGTTAGACCACAATACGTCCCTTGGAAGCATGCAGACAAGGAAAATATAAAATGCAGACTCCCATCATTAAGTGGAGGTGCGGGTAAATGGATATATGAAATGGAAACACACACCGCAGGACAGAAGTTGGCATTGGGAGATGTAAAGGGCCTTCTCATATCAATATTAGGTGATACTGCGGATGACATCTGGAAGAGAGCGGGCTTCCCCGGGGTAACAATAACAAACACATCTCACGATGGGGCACCATTCGCAAACTGCAGACATGCATTATGGCAGGCACTGAGTGTACAGTATCCGGACACATCGGACATAGGAGCTATTACCTCACGCAAGATGCGTGAGAACGAGGATCCTGTTGATTATATCCAGGAAATTCAAGAGAAGTGGCGTATGGAAACTAGAGAACAATGGGACAAAACACCAGCAATATTCTATCATATACTAGTACAGGGGCTCCCAGAAGCAGTCCAGAAACAACTGAAGAAAGTAGTGGGGATGGAAGCAAAAGCATGGCCAGAAATACAACTGACTATAGTGCATCATTGCAGGACATGGCAAGAAAAAATGAAAAAAAAGGAAGAGGATAGGAAAACGGAAGAGGCTAAACTAGTACAGAAGAAACTCACTAAATACACGATGGAAGGCGCACTAATAACTTCACCTGCCACAATAACTCAAAGCCCCACACAAGTAGTGGCTGCACAAGACCACTCCCAAATACAATCATCGCAGACTGTAACACAACAGATGCTGCCACTCCAACCATACACGACTAACATGGGAGGAGGATACTCAACGCCAGGAGCTGGGTATTATAATTACAACAGGGGAAGGGGAGGAGTAATGAGAGGGCGAGGATACGGATTTAACACACAACAACAGGTGGGGGGACTTAGAAATTCCTACCCCACCGGACACCCAGTATACCAGGACAACACAGGAAGCTTTCCATGGCAGAACAGGGAACCACCGGTGTGTTGGATTTGTGGATCGGTGGGCCACATGTCACGTACGTGTAGAGTGAGACCAGGCACACCATTGTGGAATGAACAGGGACAACAAGAGCTCCCACAGGAACAGCAGGGCATCCAGCAACAGCAGACATTGCAACAGGGAAATGGACAGCAACAACTAGTATCACAACAACAGCCACGGACATACCCACCGCCTCAACAACAGGTAGCGATTACACAACAACCCCTAGCACAGCAAGTACAGCCACCTGCACAAGTCCAAGACCATAACATAACCTCAACCAATACCCAACTACAACAAACACAACTGGGTAGGGTGACAGTGCTGGGACACAACCCTTACACGGGAAGTGGTCAATCATTATACCCCCAATAGGACAGCCCACAGACGACCTTGGTGTGTCCCATCCTGTCGGTAACACCTTATAGTGCGGAGGAACCACGCATAGAGGTAACGATAGGTGACAAAAAATGATCATTCCTTGTTGACACCGGGGCGACCCGGTCTTGCATAAGGGAAGGTAAATTTAAGATGTCAGGTGAAGCCATGAACACCCAAGGATTCTCTGGGGCTAGGGGGTTGGTTCCCTTTACTGATAACATTCCCTTATCAATAGGGGTTTATGACATGTCAGTCCCACTTTTATATTCTAGGGCCTCACCAGTAAATATAATGGGGAGAGACATAATGAGCAGGTTGAATATGACGATCTCCTTTACGGAGGACGGCATAATTTGCTCCACTCCAGGAATTAACATGCTCACTGCGCGACAGATCATGCAGGCATACTGTGGACAGACAGTGATTAGGGCTGAGCCAGTAGATGGTGAACTGTTCCAGTACGGGACGGACATGGCATTTGCATGGATGCCAGGGATAGAGGGAAAGATCTGGAGGAGGCCAGCAGCCTACTTGTTTAGACCAGAAACACCAGCCAACGAACCAGAAGGAAAGGTGATTTCAGTGGACATAGAGAGCATTATAGCAACCGCTGATTACATTGCAGTGCATGCCCAAGACAGAGAAGGAAGAGCGTGGAGGGCAGTGATAGCACTAGCAGAGGGATGTAGACTCACCCGGGTGTCAGATGAGGAGCTCTTCTCAGGAGAAAAGGAAGAAGGTGAAATGGTATTTATGATGAGTGTGGAAATATGGCTAAGGGTGACATACAAACAAGTGGCACAGAAAATTGCAATGGCACTTGAGGCACCCACGTCCACCCCAGTTCCCTTTTTTGAGGAAGACATGGCAAAAGTACCCACATCATTATGGACTACTAGCCCCTATGACGTGGGGTGCATAAAAAGCGTAGGGGGGGTAAGAATAAAATTAAAAAAGGGTGCAATACTCCCCAGAGTAAAACAGTACCCACTATCAAAAGAGGCAGATGAGGGCATATATGAAACAATAACGTCCCTTATAAATAATGGCATATTGGTTCCATCAGAATCTTCATGCAACACAGCTGTATACCCAGTGCGCAAGGCTAAAGGGGGATCTTGGCGCTTCATACAGGACCTCAGGCCTTTGAACAACATAGTGGAAGCAGAGTACCCCATAGCAGCAAACCCGGCTACAATATTGTGCGGCATTCCAGCAGAAGCATCACGGTTTACAGTGATCGACCTTAAAAATGCCTTTTCTCAATACCACTGCACCCAGACTCACAAGATCTGACAAGCTTCACTTATAGAAACACAAAGTGGAAACACACCAGATTGCCACAAGGGTACTGCGAGTCACTCTCAATATTCAACAGGGTAATACAGATGGATTTGGTAACATTGAGGTAGAAAGCACAGTTTTACAGTATGTTGACGACATAATCATTTGCAGCACAAACGAAAAAAAGATGCAGGGAGGACTCATTAAAGATGCTGACAATATTGGCTGAAAAAGGTTACAAGGTGGACAAGGAAAAGCTACAATACTGTCATGAACAAGTACTTTACATTGGACAGCTCATATCCCAATATGGAAGACAGATGCACCACAAAGAGCACAGGCAATTTTAAAAACACCATTGCCACAAACAGTGAGAGAATTACAGCAGTTCCTTGGCCTGTGCAACTACTGCAGAGCATGGGTATTTGATTACAGCTCATACATAGGACCCCTACTTGAGGGGTTAAAAGAAGCTAACAAAGGGGAGAAAAAGTTGGGGTGGACAATGGAAATGAAAGAGGCTTTTGATGAACTGAAAGATGCAATATCAACCGCTCCAGTACTGGCCACCCCAGATTATGAACGACATTTTTTTATATTTTCACATTGCGACTCAACAGTAATGAAAGCAGTGTTGGCTCAAAAAACAAGCATGGGCTACAAACCAGTAGCGTTTTACAGCGGCCACTTGGATCCCGTGATGCTAGGTCATTTCCCTTGCGAACAAGGTCTCGCCGCAGCTGCCTTTGCGGTAGAGAAAGCATCAGCAATTACCATGGGGTGCCCAACCACACTATTTGTGGAACATGCACTATTTGCAATATTGAACAAGCCTAAGTTCACACTAACAACGCAGAGGGCGTCAGGTTATGAGATAATATTATCTAGAGCTGAACTATCAATTGTTAGATGCAGCACGGTCAACCCTGCAAGGTTTATAGCAGAAGCAATTGAGGAAGGAGACTATGCACACGATTGTACAAAGGTTACTGAAATGTATTCATGCACTAGAAGGGTTGAAGAGAATGCACTAGACGGAGGTGATCTCTTGTTCATTGATGGGTCATCAACAATTGACCAAGGTGACGGGATTAGGAGAACTGGGTCAGCAGTGGTAAAAATGACAGAGGTACCGGTGTGTGTGGCGATGAAATGCGTACAATTACCACAGCATTACTCTGCCCAAGCAGCGGAATTGGTCGCACTGATCTTGGCGTTGAAGGAAAGCTTTGACAAGCGAGTGACCATATATTCCGACAGTGCATATGTCACATCTACTGTCCATTCCGGGTTGTCCAAGTGGAGGAGAAGAGGGTTTAGGAGAGCTGACGGCACCCCAGTGCAACATGCCCTCTTATTAGCTGAACTAATTGAAGTAATAAATGACCCCCAAGAATTAGCCTTGGTCAAATGCACCGCACACACTAATGGAGAAGATCATATTTCAAAAGGGAATGCAGCAGCAGACGCACACGCGAAGTATGCTGCATATTTTGGCGAGCTATGGAACCCCCCAGAGTCAGAGAGAGGGAGAGGGAGGGGAATAGCTAAGGAGCTGTTAATAAGAGAAGGGTACACCCATCTCCCAGCCACACAGATTATGGAGCTACAAGCGGCTGCACCAATGACAGAAAAAGAAATATGGGTAAAAAGAGGATGTACAATGTTGCCAACTGACGCACTATGGCGCCAGGGTAGCACTGGAAAGATGGTAATGCCACTGGCACTATTGAACATCGCCCTGAGCCAACTACACCACCCAGCCCACACAGGCAAGGAAGTCATCGCAGCACGAATTAGGGAAGATTGGTTCTGCCCCGAGTTAAATTCCCATGTGTCAAATTTTGTCAGCAATTGTCTCACATGTCAGCAGTTCACGGCCGGTCACACGCTGAAGGTGATAAAAGGTACTATAACCCCGGCCAGAGGGACCCTTCCGACACATCCATATTGACTATGTTGATATGATCAAAGTATGTCAAGGAAATAGGTATATGATTGTAGTTGTGTGCCCATTCTCGAGGTGGATCGAGGCAGGGCCATGCTCTCACCCAGATGCATTCCGAGCAGCTAAATTCCTAGTGAGGGAGGTCTTCCCCAGGTGGGGAGGGTGCGAAATACTGCGGTCAGACAATGGGCCGCATTTCGCCAATGAAATGTTCCAGCATATCACGTCCTTACTGAACATCAAGCATAAATTTGCATGTGCATATCACCCGCAGGCCAACGGTATATGCGAACGCCTGAATGGCCTATTAAAAGAGGCAATTGCAAAAATACAGCAAACAACAAAGAAGAGTTGGCTGTATTGCCTTCCGCTAGCCCTATTTGAGTTAAGGAATAGACCAGGCTCCGACCACCACCTCACCCCTCACGAGGTGGTGACCGGACGCCAAATGCGCCTTCCTCTGACGCCAACATCAAGAGCATTTACCGACCATGAGAGTACTGCAAGTGTCCTTGGTGATGAAATGTACCAATATGTGTCTTCTTTGATTACTAGTGTAGTGTTTGTGTCTCAACAGCTCGAGCGCACGCGGGGCGGGTCTAGAAGTGATCAACAAGAAGACGCGGATGAAGAATTGGAAAAGGGAAAACTGTGCAAAATTGCCAAAGGTGACCACGTACTACTCTGCAATTTCAACAGAAAGTGGAACAGTCCACGCTTCACTGGCCCCCACCTGGTAGAGGAGGTATCAACGAGAGCAGTAAAGCTACAGGACAAACGTGCTTGGAACCACCTACACGACGTAAAGATCTGCAAACTCCAGACCCGCCCTAGCGTCACCGACAGGGCCATTGGAAGAGCAGCAACAGCGTCGCCAACGGAGGAAGGGACTTCTACCGCAACTAACGGCCAAAGTGTCCCCATACCCTGCCACCCCCCTGATTCCCCAGAGACAACTACCAAAATAAAGAGGGGTAATTACCATACCGCCCACCCCATGGTCACACGTTCAAAGAGTAAACGAACCACTACCAGTTGAACCCCAAATCCTCTGCCCATTGACCCCCTACCCACTGCAATAATAACCCAACTGAAGGACATTGTTTTGCACATACACATGTAAACACTTGAATGTTCTCTCTTTTTTTTCTCTCGCACATGCAGGTACGGTGTATTATTGTACTGTTAAGAAAACAGCTAACTAACAAAGTTCACTGCCCAGGAGGAGTAGATGATACCCTCAGACAATAACTACCCTGAAGAATTATCGCACCAATTTGTCTATTACATAAAAAGGCCAAAGCACCTGAAAAGGAGGAGGGTACGTGTCTACTACACAGCACTTCTCTTGGCCATAGAACAATCAATGCCCCACATCCAACCATACTTGCCTGTCCTAAGAGATAGATCGCTTAGATTGGCGTGGGAACAGCTCTTCGCCTGGGCACTGAACGACTACTTGATAGGGAGAGCTTGAAAACAATAACTAACACTAATAACAAGCATATTGAGAATTTTCAGGCGGGCAACTTTAACGTCGCAAGAATTAGCTGCCAAACTGCAGCAAGGTAAGAGCAAAATGCCGGTGAAACTAGCCTCTGTAATAAAGATGATAGGGATTTTGATGATCACCGGGTTTGTGGCTGCCTCTGTATGGCGGAACAGTTATGCTATCAATATTTTTGCTGTACCCAAACCTAATATACCCCCACCCCCAGCTGCAACAGGTGTTACGTCAGGTGGTACTAGCAAAATTCCACACAAGGGAAATAGAGTTAAACGCAGCACATACTCAGAGAATAAAGATATTGACAACTACATACAAAATTCAGCACACGTCTCTAACAACATGTGGTACCAACACATGACCAAAATAGGCAAACAAACAACAGAAGACAGCTGCTACGTCTGCTCATTGATCCCATACTCCATGAGTGCTTCCCGAACTTTTGTTGCCACGGAAATAGATGAAAAAACAGCACGGTGTATAATATACCTGGCACTGTTCCAAACAAAAGGGAGATTTCAAGGGAACACGGTGCACCTGGTATGGAAATCACGAGACACATACCCGTACGAAAATAACTTCCTTAAGAGTTATTTGAGCTACCACAAGGCCAGTTTACATGCCGAAGCATTCAGATACATAACAAGTGGCCCTGAAAAACTACAGTACCTACCATGTGATTGGTACGCCACTGAAGCTCCTGGTAAACAAGGATGTTGGGAAAGACCACTGATAATAATAGGGAAGGTGTGCCTGGGTGACAAATGGGACAAAGGAGTGGTTGGCAGCAACATGATAACGAGAAAAGATACTACAAGTATTGCAGAGCACAACAACAGATGTTGGATGACTTGGGTCAAGTACGTACCCATGCTAACGTGGATAGAGAAGGATGAAGACCCAATAACAATACTGCTGATGACTGCACCTAAGGTATGCTACCAACACATAGGAGAAGTGGACGTAGGATACAACACCAACTGTGCAAGCGTGACAGAGCTACCTGAGGGGGGAGCAGGAACAGCAGTAGTAATGGACCATTACTGGGCCTGTGGAGACAAGACATACCACACACTGCCCCCTCTGTGGAATGGTGTATGCACAATAGTACACGTTAATGTACCATCACTAGTGGTGCCCCAGAAACATGTGAATGTGGCGAACTTCCCCAAAATGGATGAAGGAAACAAAAGGAAGAAGAGATCTGCACAGCTTCAGAAAGGGCCAGAGAACCGAAACAACGGCAACAACACCGTCCTGAACAGAAGGAAAAGACAAGGAGAACCTCTGACAGGAAATTACCTGTGGGGAAGGTCGGAAACAGCACTCACTTCAATCCCGCCAGAACACAGACTATTCAGCAGAGCAGCTATGTTCTTCTCCTCAATAATACATCCTGGACTACAGGCCTACGCAAACGCAAAATGGCTCCAGATAACTAGGTGGGAACTAATGATGACAATTAACTCTACAGTAAATGGATTCAATGCAATAAAAGAGGAATTGCGAGCAGTGAGGATGGTAGCACTACAGAACAGATATGTACTGGACCTCCTCACAGCAATGGAAGGAGGAGTTTGCGCGAAGATAGGACAATCCCAGATGCACTCCAAAATGATGTATGAAAGTAAAGGTGTAAAAAAGGATGAGAGCTGGTTTTCGACGCTATGGTCATGGACGCTATCTTGGCTGTCAGATGGACTGAAGATCATAGTTGGATGCATTATTTTGGCTGGAGCTGCACTTATCATAATAAGATTTTGGAAGGCCCGGAAGGCACGCACCACAGAAGAGATGATCAAAATGGTCGGTATGCACCCCTTGATGCCAGCAGATGACGGCCAACACGCAGGCACAATAATAAAAGAGAGAGAGAGTTTGCGCAACCAGATCATCACTAACCACCTGGACCCACCATCTGTGAAGCTCGGAAACCCAAGGAGCTACATAGGGAAATGGGTATACTGCACACCTGGAGGAACCTGTGTATATATGTACTGGTCGTTTGAGGACCATGTCAACCACTATGGACATTTGGGAGGAGTAACTAAAATATGGAGAGTGAGAGGAGATAAGGAAAAGGATATGTTTGTGGTCGACAAGTCGACCAGAGGGGGGACTGAAGTGGGAAAAGTGAACAAAAGGCTCCCACCAATCCCCTCTCAACCATGGCCTAGAGGATCACGGCCCAGACACCCGCCACAAGAGGAGTTTACCCATCTCCCAGACGACCAAATACCCTGGTACAAGAACATACGGATGTGCCCACTCGCATGCCCACCCGCATGCCCACCTGCCTGCCCTGCACATGCCGACACCTGCGGCATGGATGAACTCAACTAAACCATCCAGCACCAAATCAACACATCATTAGAGATGCCATGACGACCTAGCTAACGGTCAGCACACTCGTGGAACATACACACCGGACACTCCCACACCAATCCACACGAAGAACATACTCAGTGCTATGACGTAGGCGACGGACACACCCACGGACGTGCATCTTTATTATTTTTAACATAGGCTTTTCAAATGCAGAAACGCAAGACGCATAATGAACTTATCTAAAAAGGCTTGCTCACGCTTCTTCTAAACCATGTACCATAATGAGGAATTAAACGGAGACACGGTACTGGGGATAGAGCAATATGATACCGTAACCTAAAGTGCTCTGCATCAAATGGTTCCACCCATGCACCAGGCTCAAGTAGGCTGCAAGCAAAAGCTTCCATGAACATTAAATGAGCAAGGGTTCGGTTGCTGACCCTGCAGAATGAGCCCAGTGAATGCAGACAGTCAAGGGCACAACGTTGCAAACTCTCATTCCGCAAGCCGACGTCAAGGTCGCACCTGCAAGATAAGCCAGGCACACAGTGAGAAATGCAATATTAATTGTGCAGAATTCTGCCTCAACCACGGTCCCCACCTCACGTGACCAAGCCGAACTTGATAGGGTGCCAAGCCCAGGAGGAAGAAGGCGTCTGGATCCCCCCGTCTCAAGACACAGGCAGATACAATTAAGCGACTCAATGGACATCTGCGGCGGTGGGAGTAGTCAGCCTTCCTGCTTATGAATAAATCCTCACATTGTCTGCACATACCCATAGTGAAACATTGTTGCAAATGACAGGTGCACCGCGAGCTGGGAACAGCGATGGTCCCAGACTGGGGGGCTCGCGGGTGAACCAATCAGAACATGGGACCCTTATCACTGACGCCATTAACATTGACCAATCCTCAGGGGTCTTCATGTAACAATTTTTATGTATCAAACTGAAGGGACAACCCAAGTATGCCACCTGACTGACCCTTAACCAATAACCACGTCCTCTATATGTATGCTATACTAACCCTACCACTCGGGGAACCAATCCAGAGTGGCGATAGGTTTTTTTGCTAATTTTGCTAAGGTGACGCAAGTAGCGCGTCATGCTAAGGTAAAAAGGGCCTGCGAGCCCCACGCTGCTGAGTGAGTGTCAGGACGGACGCGTACGATCCTTGGCCATCCCTGCCGTTTTGTTTAATAAACAGCAGAATCACCTTGCTTCTTGCGTGTGTCTCATACTCTATCTCTTTGGGATATACGGGAGGAGTTGGCCCAGCCGGCCCCGGGAGAATTTACCCCCCGACAAGTAAAAGATCAATCCACCTTGATTGCAGTGCTCCATACTAAAAGGATTTTTGTGGAAGGATTTATCTTGGCCTTAACGGAAAACAAGAATAAGCAAGAGGAATACATTACCAACTTTCTGAAGTCTATTTTGGAACCTCTGATTAAAGATAAGGAAAAAAGGAGACTATCTATGTCAAGTACCACTCAAAATGGCCCTATCTTTGACATAGACGCTAGTAATACCCATGCAAGCTTTGGGGGGAATGATATCAACTTGGGTGCTATAACCATTCTACAGACTCCAGCAATTGCATCCATCACAGTAATGGACAACCTTGATGGCACTGACAAATCCCCTTGGGAAGGTAATAAGAAGATCCCAAAAGCAACCAACAATGGAGTACGTAAGAGAGTACATTCAGATGTCTTCATGCCTCCTCCAAGGGAATGGAAGCTTGTTGGAGTGGAGGACAATCAAGGTCCCTGGGACCTCGAAGCAGGTCCCACCCAAGAGACAAAATAGAGGGATCTGCGATGATAAGAGGAACCTCAGGAAACTAAAGGAGACTGGGTCTGCTATGAACATTCTTATGTCCACTGGAACTACTGAGGCTATTGGTCCACCCATAGCAGCTTCCTCCTCATCTTCGAAAACCTACAACATCTTTACAAATGGTGGTCACATGCGAAACAGCTTCATCGGAAAGATTGGCTCTGGAAATAAACGCCCTCAGCCTAACAAACAAACCAAACATGTGAATTTTGCCAAAATACTTGGGAAATGTACACAACAATGTCCACCTCCAGTAATACAGAACTTCAAGGATCTGGCACACAAGTAGGCCAACAGTCCAGTAATAAAGAACTTCAAGGATCTGGCACACAAGCAGGCCAACCATCAAGACGGGAAACAAATATCCCGATGTACAAAATCAATTGAAGACTCTTTTACAAGTGTGGACTCTGATGAAGACATATATGAAATTAAAAAGAACTCGATTGCCTCAAAAATACTATCAAGCCAAAAATGTTCAAAATTCTGCCGATTTGGAGGACCTGATGAACCTCTCTGTGCACTCTGCCGATTGGGATGAGGCCCTCGAGATCAATGCCTACTTGGAAGATCGTTTTAGGGCCCTGGTAACTAATGATGCTTGGGTTTCTTCTCACAGCATCTTAATGGAGGCCATTAATTTAGAAGGTATCGATGGTGAGACATCAAGTGTTTTTGATTGCGAGGACTAACAAAAACTGCTCTTGTCCATGACTGAAAATCCTCGATTCAAAATAAGAGTTGTATCCAGAGTCCATACAAACAGATACTTTAGAGAGGAAACCCCGCTATTGGTGGGGAGAAAATGTATGATGCTTGAACAAAACAGTAGGGCAATAGATAAACAATCAGAGGATTGGAAGGATTATAACGTGGTGGGCCCTAAACTGGACAAAAGAAAGCATGAGAAAGGCACATTGAAGGAGACTACATCAGCCCCTATCTGTATGGAACTGAGCAGAATCCTTTGTATTCCAGACAATCTTATTCTAAATAGAGCTAATATCTTGAGGCTCTTCCATAGCATTGACACACTTTCTGGGCTCAATACAAAGGACCTCTTATTAGTAGAGTTTCGTGATTACTCAAATTATGACAATGTCATACTGCATCTGGGATCGACGGAAGTGAAAAAACTACTGTTGCAAAATATTAACTCTTTGAAAATCAGGGGTTTGCCCTAAAGGTCATTACAATCTCGGACCCAGAAAGAAGAGAAGAGGAACAATTGCATGCTCAGCTACCTGACAAAATTTGCAAAACCAACAGCAATAACCCAAGATTGGGAAGTGGGAAGAAAGGTAATGGCGATGGCAATTGGCCCCAGAGAACAACTAAAACCTCAAGTGATGAAGGGCTGAGTAAAAATCATGAAAAATTCAGAATAATGATCAACAACTATAAATCATCAAAGATCTCATTTTGTGTGACACGGGGGCCTCTGGGCGACAATGATGGGGATGTCTGGGATTGGCTGGCCAGTATACTGGCTCGAACACCATAATGCCAGGGTCCGGGAAGTAACAAAACCCTGCTTCATGTCTATTTGGGTGCTGGCAACAACAACAATAAGAGACTGTGGGCTATTTAATGACACATGGGTTCGGCCCATAAAATAATCAAAAAAGACAAAACCAAAGAACCTATGTGTCTTCTCCTTAGAAACTTCCTACCTCTCCTGTTGTAGACCATGGACCAAATAGGTACACAGTTGCGAATATACAAAAATAATTTATTTAATATATATCAAACACAATTTCAAATTTTATCACAGATTTACACATATATACTAAAAATACAATTTTTACGACCCAGTGTAGTTAAAAACATTTGAAATACAGTATAAACAATCATAAAAAAGAACACATATTATTATTTGTACCTTAAATAAGTACCTCAATATGGTTAATTCTTCCCCAGTGGCTAATTGTCCACTGTGAATGGATCAACCTCAAAAGTGCAAAGTGCAAAAAGTGCAAAATTGAACAATTATATCAAAAACGTTTTTTTTGTAGTGTAAAACTCTGCGTTGGTTTTGTACAGATAGAAAAGGAACCCTTTTTATTTGAAATGGGAACCTTTTAACCTTTTTATCAGGGTACAATATTTTTCTCCTTTTTTCTAAAAGGTATCACATAGAAAATAATTTCGATCTCACAACACTGTTACTTGATCACAGCGTACCATACCCAACATGTTTCGTTCTATTTGGAGCATTTTCTGCTCTAAGTGTGAGAACTTCCTCAGGGGAACCAAAAAAATCCCACTACAACCTTCAAACTTTGGATTTGAACCATACGAATCCGAAATAATATTGTATTCTACAATACAGCCATTGTAGCACAAGAGTGACTCCTTGTGCCCCGACTGGGATTTTTAATTTTTTGTTGCTCAGATCAATGTTTCTTGAAATTCTTGGAATCCGAGTTTAGTTAGCTAGGTCAAGCACGCCCTGGATGGATTAATAGTCCTGTGCATGGGAATAACCGGGTGTCCTTTCACTGGACTGCTCCCTTACACCCACAAGGGGTTAAATCCATGGGTAGTGTAAACTCTTCTATCGGTGTTAGAGTGATGTCAATGTCAGCCCCTCCTCCTGGCATCACTTCATTTTAAACTGGTAGCTCTGGTACCTGACAGTATTTACCACCGCATCTGTATCTCCATATGGAACCCATGTACGGGGTCGTCCGCCTGCTCCTCGCCGTTAGGTTTTAGTAGCGTACGGATGGGGATGTCTGGGATTGGCTGGCCAGTATACTGGCTCGAAGACCATAATGCCAGGGTCCGGGAAGTAACAAAACTCTGCTTCATATCTATTTGGGTTGCTGGAACACGCAGGGTTTCAAACATGTTGGGAGAAGGTAGCAATATATTGAGAGATGTTGATGTTATTTGCCTTCAGGAGACATGGCTGCGTGTTCAACCAACCCTTGAGGGGTTTTTTGTCCTCATTAACCCGGCTATAAAAGGACCAAAAGGTAGACTGATGGCAGGTCTACTGACTGCAATCAAGGAGAGTTGTGGACTAAGAGTATTATGGACAAAGAACATTTAATCTCTAATCCAGGTCCATTTGTTGGAATACCAAACTGGTGAGGGTGATGCCATGAGGAGAATTCTATTGTGCAACTTGTACTGGAACTATAATGACCCAGCAGCCAAAAGCTTCATGGACCAGTTGTTGGAGTAGGTTGACGCTGCAATGATTGTTAACTCCAATCTGAATGTGATTTTATGTGGGGATTTAGGCATTCACTGTTTTAATCATTGTGGTGTTCTTATAAATAATTACATGAGTAACCTACAAGAATTCGGAAATACAAGGGCTGTCATTTAGGAAGGAGTTCCAGTTGAGGAATATCTCATTACTAAATGGCATAACATCGGGGGATATACTGCCAAACCCAATTTGAGGGTGACTGAATCCAATATATTGGACTACTTCCTTGCTTCCAATAAATTCCATTCTATTGTAGTGGCCTTGACAGTCATTGAAACCCCACAAACTGACCATAATATGTTGAAACTATGCCTCCAATTGAGTGCTAAAACAAAGTTTACTTCAGAAGGAGATATTCTGGAAGTAGAGCCTGGAATGAATAGACTGAGACTATGGAGTGATCATGTAACTAAATTATCAAGAGACCTAAGAGATAACGGCAGGTTGGATGATATAGATTACACAAAATCTTTGGCCATCTACAGTGAAAAATCCGTCCCAGGTAAATTCAAGAGATTTTGTCATAAATATAACTTCGACCATGAAGCTGATACACGAAAAAGGGAGTTAAAGCGAATACAAAGAGCGTATAAAACAAATCCTTCCCTGGTATCACATTGCTGTTGTCAAGAAAATCAGGACAGCGCATAATAATTGGTTAAAGCAATATAGACAATCTTTAATGCAATCGAACGAGGCACACATGCTGCAATTGGTTGCATCTAAAAACGCAAGGGAAATTTGGCAAATCTTTAATATGCTGGATGGCCCCCAGCAGAGCCTCATTACCAATTCTATTTCACCGAAGGACTGGATGGACCACTTTTCCTCGCTTTTCTCAAAGCCTAATGCACAGGTGAAAGTGACTTTAGCTGAATTTCAGAGGTTTTGTTGCTTTAAGTTCTCACCTTAATGTCTATGCAACAACAGTTTTTCCCTGAAAGTAAAAGGGTTTTGATATTCCATAGATGTTTTTACCACTGGTCATGGCCTTCGGCTGGGCCCATTGTATATTTTAGAAAACTACCATGAATGGGGAGTTATTTTTGGTTGTTTTTTGTTTTCTTAATAACTTTCTTAGTTTATAACAAATCTTTCCCAAACTTTGCAGTCTGAGAGGAGGGTGGGGTTGTGGGGGCACCAGAATTCCGACTGAATTTATCACTTGAATCAAAATGTATTAGCATTTCATTTCTTCATGTTTCTGATGGAAATTCCAGTCACTTTAAATATAGCTCGGCGACCGCCACCCCATAATTTAAATATGTTTATTCAAGAACAACATTTATTTACGAGGACTTTAAGGTAAGAACTTAATGAAACAAAACCCCTGAAATTCAGCTAAAGCCACCTTAACTTTGCACCCTCTATTGCGCAACCTATGACCACAATGATGACATCACAGATGCTATCTCTCATGATGTCACTTATGACATCACTAATTACATTACAGCAGTACCTGACACTAAGGATGGCCTTGAGCGATGGTCAGTGGGCATGGCCGAATACAGTTTAACACATTATTGGTCCACTAGTCATGGCTTTCGACCATGGACAGTGACCACGGCCTTCGGCCTTGTGCACTGTATCTTTTAAAACACTAACAGGCCAACAACCATAGTCTTTGGCCTTTTCCAGTGGTTACAGCCTTTGTCCGTGTCCACTGTATATGTTACCCACTAACCAGCCACTAGCCATGGCCTTCAGCACAACACTGGCCAGTTTCTACAGCCTTCCGTCGTGCCCACTGTATATTTTAAAACATTTACGTGCCACTATGTTATGCTTACCTGGTCTCTGCAGGAGCGTCCGGAGTCTGACTGTGAAGAATGCACTTGAGGAATAATATTGTAGGCTCTCCGTCCTGCTGTCTATTGCAGGGGCACAATTCTGGATTGTGGACATGCACCAGTTCTCTCACTGGTATGGATGTGCATATGTGCACCAGTTTCCTCACTGGTACCGAAGCCCAATCCAGCTGTGGCTTGGGATGCACTTTGAATGTCCTCTTAGAGTCTATGGCCTTGGAAGTGGCCTTCTTGAGTTATGTGGCCTTGTAATGATAGCTAAGTCTTTATGCACTTTCCTGCACTGTTCTCTGGGTTCTGTGATCTTTCTGGTGGGCCAGGCATGCTGCCAAACCGAGAAGCATGTGTAACTGTTGTTTACATTGACTCCCTGCTGTGAGAATGCTGATACAAGCGCTGCTGCGATCAGCTGCTTGCAACATGTGCTGATGGTAAGTTTGTGCTGCTACGCTTCTTGAAATATGCCGGGATACAATGCGGCGTGTAGACGGCAAGATTTTGCTGCTCCACGTTGATGCTGGCACACAATGCGCTGCTTGCTTGCCTTTTTGATGTGTCCCTTTCTTCTTTTACAGGTGTTCAGTGATTAGTTAAACGGGAGCTGGTGCAGGCTGTGCTGGAGCTTCAGGCAAAAGGAAATGTGAGCCGGAATGAAGAAAGACGACCCCTGGAACGAAGCCAGAGCTGCCACTGATCTTGAAGAAAGCAGCGCAAAGTCAGATTAAGTTTGATGTTATTCTTCTGGTTCTCGATGGATGTGCTTCAGCTAATGTGACTTCTCTTCTTTCTTTCAGGCTGAGCATTCGTCAGTAGCGTTACGCTGCTACTAGCAGAAATAACACGAAGCATGGACCTCAGTCTGGGTGTGGAGCCACACCCAGCAGCTAGAAAGTATAAACCCAATGTTTCCTATGGCGTATTGATATGCCATCTTAGAAGATCAGGAAGTCCAGATATCTAACCCCTGCAATGTTTGGGGCTGCATGTAATAGGCACCAGGTACACCAGGAATGAGCCCAACTTGCCTTTATCTTGCTGGTTGCCTTGTGCTAGAGTGTGTTAGTCGTGTAAGCATGAGGCAACCTATTCCTGGGTGAGTGTACCTGCACAGTGGAATTACTGGTAGTCATGACACACTAGCCACGGCGTTCGGCCATGCCCACTGTGTATTATACAACACTAACCAGCCACTAGCCATGCCCTTTGGCCATGGCCAGTACCCACAGCCTTCGTCCATTCCCACTGTATATTTTAAAGCGCTACTGGGCAACTCGCAATGGCCTTAGGACATGGCCAGGGAGCACAGCCTTCGGCTGTGCCCGCTGTATATTTTACAACACTAATAGTCAATAGCCATGGCCTTTGGCCATGGCCAGTGGCCACAACCTTTGACCGTGGAGCCCACTGTATATTCTAAGATATGAATGGGCCACTAGCCATGGCCTTTAGCCATATCCAGTAGCCGCAGCCTTCAACCTTGCCCACTGTATATTTTAAAACATTAAAGGGCCACTAGGCATAGCTTTTCACCATGCCCAATGTCTATTTTACAATGTTAACCGGCCACTAGCCATGGCCTTTGGTGATGGCCTGTGACCACAGCCTTCATCATGGTCAAGTTCACGGCCCCATTTGTTATTAAGATAATAACAGTGTTTTATGAGATAACTTATAAATGATGATATATAATGCTATTACTCATGTAACCAAGTTCATGCGATGTAATTTGTTTTGTAACTAGTGCTAGTATCAGTGATGTGATTTGTGATGTCAACAGAGATCTCGTAGGACATATAAATAGTGATGTCATAGTGATGTCATCAGTGATGCCATCTGTGATGTCATCATTGTGGTCATATGCTCGGCAACAGAGGGCACACAATTAAGATTGCTTTAGCTGAATCTCAGGAGTTCTATTGTGTTGAATTCTCACCTTAATGTCCCTGCAACTAACGTTTTTCCTTGAATTTCAAAGTTTTTTTTTACAATGTATTGCCCACCTCTCTCTACGACTACAGTTTTTCCTCGAATTTCAAGTTTTTTTAGATCACACTATCAAATGTTCTTTGTTAATATCATTTATACACTTCTTAAAACAATATTATAACTTATGTACTTTAAAGAAAAAAAATACTCAAAAGAATATAGATAGAAATATGCATCTATCAAACCTATTTTCTTTAGTGGGAACCACATTTTGTCTGCTTGGTTACCATAACATCTGTGAAAGACAATGGAATATATTTAATAATAGAAATATAAAGAGGATTGGTCATTTTTCTTTTTCCTTCATAATACTTCTGTATGAATACTGAATGTATTCGGAGTACTCAACCAGCTAAGGTTGTGAATATGAATTGTTTAGTAAAGGAAAAAAATACTTCTCATTGGAGAGAAAACAACCTCTGCCCTCTAAACTAAATTCTATGTATAAATCTTACTTTCACTTCTAAACTGTTTTCGGTTTATAAGTCACAAATAATCTAAAAAATACTATTAAATTGAATGACTTCACTGTATGATATTTCCTAAAAAAACATCAGTGCTATGTACAGTAAATATTCCTAAAACATTAATTTTCTATACATGATTGTAGCTTGCAACATAGCTCGGGCATCTGACATGGCTGGTAACGGCCCATCAGACCTCGACAAGGTAGGCCCGAGCAAAGCGAGGCACTCAGTGAGGTTTGTGGATTGTTGCCGGACATGTCAGCCCCCTCCAAAGGGGTAAAAGACATTCACACCCCAGGGTTTATCCGGGGTGCAAATTAATTTTATTTCCCCTTGAAAGATGTATGCTTCTTGCACAGCCAATCGCACAATGAAAAAAAAAAATCATAATTGTTGCTGCCATATGTCTATATTGGTGGCCGCGAGAGATGGAGGAGAGCTGGGACCAGGGCATAGATCTCCAGTCCCGCAGGTAATTAGGGATGGAGTGAGAGGATGGGAGAGAGAATTGTGGGATTTTGGGAGGAGGGTGCGGTAGGAGGAAACACTTATTTTCAAATCTGTGTGAATACCTTTTTTGGCCACCTACACACATAAGAAGTCAATAATAATTGTGTTTAGTCTGTTCTAGAAAAATGTATTGATTTTTCTTTAAAAACATCTTTTTTAATATTTTTCAATCCAGAGACACGTTCCCACACTTTTGTAGAAACTACCACACTTGAAAAAAAAGTACTTCAGAGAATCCACTAAATGGTACTCAAAGCAGGCATATTTATTTTTTTATTTTAATTACAATACTTCTTGCAAAGTTTTTGTGCGTCCATTTTTTGACCACCTACACAAAATGACAATATCCCTAAAGCTTCCGATAAAATGCTAATTAGTCGTCAGAACTCATTTATTTTTAAAACTCTGTACCTTTAATTTGTTTTGTTCTACCCCGTACAGTTTATTTGTTTCAGATGTAGACATTTATCAACATCTACACTCCCTAGGACTCAAAATACTATAAATGGAACCACTTATATAACCCAGGGAACACGTGGGCATATTAAAATATATAGTGCCAATATATAGTTGTCACATGTTGTTAGGGTGCCGTTTTCACACCTTTACATTTTTGTTACATTTTTGTTGCATAGCAACATGTTATCACGGTACACCACCACTATAACCACACTGAATTTCCACCAGTAACTCAAATGTGTTACATGTTCATTTACTTTTAGAATTGTTTTACTTGTCGTAGGACAGAATTTAAGATGGATTTCCTTTGTGTATTTTTCTTTAGGCACTTCTCAATGGCATGTGACAAACTTAATATTATCTATGTGATTTTGCAATATTGTCTGGGATGTTGATACCAATGCTGTAATTCCATGGGAGATGCAATTCACACCATTTTTTCTACACAACTTGTAAATATTAATTCAATGTGTGTGTAATTACTGTTACATTCATTCAGCCTTCAGAACGACCCGAGGGTCGAAACACGTGTCGGCTGATCATCGGAATAAATCACTGCACTATCTATCTGACGTCTCATCTGTATTGGATTCTATTGGGCAGTGAACAGATTTGCAGTACTTACCATTATTACAGAACCATATTTACGAGTTGTGCTGTCTGATTTGCAGTGTATTGGAGGCAGTACTGTGGGCTTTGCTGGCCCTTGATCTGCTGGTTGACTAATAAAGAGTAGTAATCTTTTGTACTCTGTGCGCCTGTGTCATGTAACAGATAAGTCACTTGGTTAAAACTCTGAGTGACTGCAGGCTAGGCTGCCCTTTGAACTGCTTGAGCTGAATTGTAAGATCATTCATAAAGTGCATCAGCAGCAGGCTTGTTGTGACTCAGCTTGTTGTGGTATCTAAGCTGAATGCCTGGGAAAATGAGCCGACGTATGGCAACCAAAGGATTCATGCGATAACACAAAAGACCCCAGCAAGTACAGAGACAACAACTTGCTCAAAGTTATAAACTGTCCCCAACCCGGAATTGGCAAAAACGGATAAAATAAAGGGCACATGGCAATAATTGATATACATCATACACAAGAAATGTGTAAAAAAGTGAACAGTGCATTAGCCGGCACCACAGCTGAATTTGAACACAGTAACTGTTTGTTGAACCTGTGGTATTCTTTACATGGGGAGATGATGGATTTTGAAGCAGGACTGAATAATATAGAGACTGCAGTTAATACTAATGAAAAATAGTCATTGAGGTTAATGGCCAATTAACTGCACCCTCTGTGTGACTTTTTGGCTCTCCTTGGCTTACATGGATTTTAGATGAAAAGCCTAAAATAACTAGTGATTTGTTAGATTTTACTGAAAATGCTTGTATGGTATGGTATGATATTGTTTATATAGTGCCTATACACAGGCCATTGCTTCAAAGTGGTCAAGGAGGGTGGGAACATGGGGAAAAACAACAGTCGCTCAGAGCCCTTGAAATTTTGAGACGATAATAGTCTGCACAGGCAGAGTACATACATAAACAATACATTTAAACAGTTTGGGAGACAGAAAATAGGCCTGGCAGCGATTCTGCAGTTTTAACAGTGCAATTAGGAGGGTGAAGGCAAGGGAGGCTATTCCAGAGGGAGGCACCTGCTCAGGTTAAGGATCTCCATCCAAGTCTTTGTTTGGAGAACCGGCTCACTCGCAGAAGGTTGGCGGTAGATGAGCAGAGGGCTTGTGAGGGACAGTATTTAGATAGGCAGAATTGCAGGTAGGTAGATCCCAGGACCCATTGTGAACAGTGCAAAGGGTCTTGAATTTGATCCTACCATCCACGGGGAGCCAGTGAAGGGATTTCAGTGTTGGAGAGATGCAGTCCCTGGGCTTGAGGCCAAGGGTAAGTCTTGAGGTTCTGTTCTCGGTGAGTTGCAGTGGGCACAGGGCATAAGAAGGGTGGTTGAGGAAGAGGCTTTTGCAATAGTCCAGCCTGTAGAGAGCCAGGGCTCTGGAGACAGTGAGCCTCCTGGGGAAAGTGAGAAAAGGTAGAGTACCTCTAAGGAGGTGAAGCTGATAGTGATTTTTTAGAGATGTCTGAAATTTGAGAGGAGTCAAAGATGACCGCCAGGTTTCTTGCTTCCCAAGTGGGCGCAGGGTCAAGGGAGGCCTAGTAGTCATATCAATATGAATAATATGTATAATGAAAGATTTAAGGAGCAGGATGCACATAATTTGGCTGCACGTTTTGCACTTATGATTGGGTTAGAATTGACCCATAACATCTCCTGTCAAGTGCAAAAGAATGCATGTTTTTTGTCAGGACTTCTACAAGATATGTGTGATAGCTCTGATAAGGGAGCTACTATTTCTTACCCTCAAAAATAAACTACCAAATGGAATCTACTAAGGTAGATTGGGTAACAAAGAGAATAATAAGAACCGGCATGCCATTAAAAAGTCAGTAAAAGTCTAAGAAAAAGCGATAAAAAGAGCAAAAAGAACTGCTAATAAAGCTAGTAATTTAAATAGTTGGTTAATTGGCTCTACGGACTCTAAAAGGAAAACTGGACTACTGCATCAAGAGGCAATAGATAGATCTGGTTTAAGTATATCAGATTTTTCCGAAACAGTGTTAGAAACAAGTATTGCACCTACAGTTGTGAGTGTTCAATCAAATAGAGCTAAGCCACAGCAGAAACATGTTATAGTGTGGTAGTGGTATCAGATAGACCCTCCCTATCGGAAGGTGATGCCCTTCCATAAATGGAGTTTACTGAGGGGCAGAGCAGCCGATAAATAGATGTTGTATACTTGACATTTTTAACAACATTTTTCCGTTAAGAGTGTTGAAAAGTAGTGATTTTGAATTTGTGGAGCAATGCCCTAATTATGTTACTAAAGTACATTGTTCATCCTCTGAAGTAGTGAGCTTGATTAGGGCAAATTCAGAATCACTCATTAAATGGGGATACATATTGGATTGTGAGATCTCTAAAAAAGGCCCCTATAAAGATAACAAAAATATAAAGAAAGGGGATAAGAAGAAGGTAGTACTATCTAGGAAAGTAGTGTAAATGAAAACATTGAGAGAGGGTTGTGACCTGAAAATGTAATCTCATTGGGAGTGGTTATGTTAATTCTTACCCCCAATTATGACAAAATCCTGATCAAATATAGAGATTACATCCTAGAATACCAGAGGACATACCCATTTTTTTTTAGATCTGATGGGTCGTGTAAAAATCCCTAAACGGCTGATGTAATATTATTATTAATATTAGACCTGGTTACTAGGGTCGGCTCAATTTGATGGGCATACAGCATATATGCACCCTAACAGCAGGGTAGAAAAAGGCTGTGTACAGAAGGTGGTCTTACCCCCCTCAAACTGAATGTATTGAAAGTAGACCCCCTCCACCTTAAACCAACTGCTGATAACTTGTTGAGTTGATCAATGTCTTTAATATTGCAAACATCAGAAATAAAGTGCCTTTTAGAAAAGTGATTTGAAGGGCGATCTATTTTATGGGGTCAGAATGTCTTGTGCAATAGAAAATATGTTAAGTAGTACATGCTTATCAGAAGTTACTAAAAAACTAAATTCATATCAGAGCAGGGACTAAGTTATAAGTAAAAATAGGTTGGTCAGGCATTTCATAAGTGATCAGCCATTTTGGTTGGATGCAGTCAGGCACACCCTGAGATAATGCTGGGCTTACAAAGAGTGGATATCTCTAAAACCATGCTGAAATGATGAAAGAATTACCTCATGATAGTTCAGTGAGAGCTCAGTAGTCAAGGACATGGTATCTGGACTTCTAGGCTATAATCTTGACAGTGATGAGCTGGGGGAGCGAGGTAGCATTCAAGGGAAAATAGTAATTGTTGCATGCAGGTGTTTCAAATTAGCAACAATTGTTGGGTTAGCAGAGAGGGCACACAGCTGATGCCAAATTTGGCCATCTGTGACAGGAAGGCATGATGCTGTTGCTAAAATTATCTCAGGATTGACATCAGTATTGTTCCCATTTGTGAAGGTCAGGTACATCACAGAACATTTTAATCACTTACCTACGTAGGTATAACATGGGAGCTTTGTGAATTGACATTTCGGTCAACCAACCCTAGCAGGAGAAGGGGCTTGGAGTGCCTGAACCTATGAGTGTGCACTGCATCATAAATCGGGAGCTGAGTCAACTGAGAAGGATATATAAGGAGGGAAAATTCATAGCTTTTGAGAGATCTGCTGGAGTCCTTGTGTGTGATGACTGATGTATCCTGCCATGCTGTACCTCAAGAATAAAAATGTCTTTTGAAGTCCAGTCTCAGTGTCCTGATCTGCTTCAGCCTCCCTTTCCTGATCCCAAGGTTCTTAGACTAACACAAGGTATTGGAACCTTCTCTTCATTGGGTGAGACATGGCTTCAGAAGTCCTAGGCCTCAGGACTATGAAACTGGAAATACAGGTATGTGCTCACATGCTATGAGGGGAGAGAGAGAGAGATGAGAGGGCACACTGAAGGTGCGCGTACATCACTAAAGGATAGGAGACTTACAAGCCTGATAACATGGGAGGGTGCCTTGGAACCTAGGGATTGATGCAGGCTATTTTTTGGCAGTCTTCCAAGAAAAATTATTTCAAAGTTATTTTTGGAAATCTAACTAAAAATATTAAAATGGGTCAATTTTTGCAGAGCAATTTTTGGGGCCCTTTTTGGGGGGCCATTTTTAGAGGCCCATTTTTAAAGGGTCAGTTTTGGGGGCCTTTTTGGGATGGACTCTTTTAGAAACGTTTGGGGTACCCTCTTAGAAAAACTATTTTGAGTTATTTTTTTTAACATCTTTCAGAAAAAACTAACAGCTTTTAGGAGACACCTGTTAGAAAAATTATTTTGGTTAAATCAATGTTTTTAGAGTGTAATATGGTAGCTTAGAAATAACGCGATTGGGGTAAAGTAACTTGAGAAACAATGAGTGTTGCATATTAAGCAATTGACTTGAGGAGAGGCCAAGCAATTAAGAGGTATCATGAGGAGAGTCCTCAATAAAGAGTATACCCAGGTTTCCTGCACTTTAAAGAACATAACAGAAGAAATCGTAACTAGAGCCTTATAGACAAGTGATGTAGACTACGAATTTGGTTAAAGATGAATTTAAAGAGGACGATTTATACTCCGTAGGAGTATTCTTAGGTGCAAGATATGTTTTAAAGAGAAAAGTGTGATATTTGATGTGCCGGCCAGTCTGTTATGTTTGTCAAAATTGTATTTATGTATTGTATTATGTGTACTGTACATTTGTTTATATTATGGAATTAAGAGAATGCATTTTATTGAATTAAAAAAAAATGCTATTAAGCCAGACATTAAAGTGATTAATTATGGAGAAAATAGGTTATAAAAATGAGCTATGGATGATAATATACACGTGTGATGTTTAGAAATGATGGTAAATGCAATATTTAGTGAGAAAATGTAGAAAAGGTTACACAAGTTGTTATCTTTGAACACTTGTAAAAACCAAAATACAGTAAATACAGGGTTAATTATTGTATTTACCAAACATAGACAGGCTAAACTACTTAATTAACTTTGAACAATAGAAAACCGCACTGGAGATCCTACAGACACAGCCCAGATAAAACCTGACACGAGATGAAAAATAGTGGCTTTGAGGTTTCTCAGCTAACTGCATAGCTACGGAGCAGAGAGCTCTAAATGTGCCAGAACCTTTATGTCTTACATAGAGAGTGTAGCTGAGATAAATACATGGCTCCTGTGCAGAAAAAAAGAGATTTATTTTGGAAGTGCTTAGCTTGGTGGTTTGCCAAGATTAGACTGTGTGCACTGCTAAAGGACAGTGTTTGTTTAAACAGATAACAGCCGCAGTTAAACTAGGTGTATTATGGTCAACAGTAAAAGCTATGGGAGGAAGGCCCGTGTCTGTGTACGAAGCAAAGTTAACTCCTTAAGTGATTGGTATGTTGAAAAAGCTGATGTCTTAAATTGAAGGCCTGAAAAGCTTGTTTTGCTTTGTATTGTTGGAACACTTTTTCAGAAGTGTGTGGGCTGTGTCTTTTTGTCCTGTTAGCTAGCTGACAATGAGTGCTTCTTGATAACTGTATTTTGAGAAGTGCCCATAGGTTATTTGGTTTTATGTGTGGCAAATAATTATGCAAATGAGAAGAGAATGAGGCATTTTATTCATTTAAATAAAATGGATTTTTATTGCGCCATGACTGGGAGTTGAAAATGGAGAAGTATTGCAATGCAATGATGATAGCATAAAGTGCAAATGTATGCACATCTATAATGTTGCACTAAATACATTTGTAATACAGTAGACAGTTGTCAATCGAGGGAGTGATGGTCCCAGTGCTATATATTAAGTATGAAAAATGTTAGGATATTTGGAGACAACATTGAAAATGTGTCTAGAATCACACCAGTTGAGAGAAGTGTAGCTGAGATTCAAAATGTGTTTTGTGTGCAAAATGCAGCAAAAGACAGACCAAGGTACTAGTAGATGTTATTTGAACTAGGCACAATACATAGTTTTGGGAAAAGTCAGAAATAAATTAGGAAAACAGTAATTATATTTTACCATGGTAATAGAAAGAAAACTCAAGTAGATATGAACGTAGGAGTACTGATGAGTTTGCCAAAAAGGAATGCAACAGTATTGCATGGCCTGGGCAGCCTTGAGGGAAGTCTGCAGAAGTCAAAGGCTGGCTAAGTGATAAAGAAAATTGGGAATGTGGCAATCAGTGGGTGCGCCATTGGCAAGTAATTAAATGCCATATGAGTAAGGAAGGGATGGGTGTATGTTCAGAAGCAAAGGAAACAGATTTGAAATGAAGAAATTATTTGCAGAAAAAACCAAGATAGATTTCAGAAAATATGCTGAATGATGAATGTGCAAACAGGCTAATCAGAAGAATTCATCCTGTGCATTAAATATATGAAATGCCAGACTGCACAGTGTACATACATATGAAAAACGAAGAAAATGCAAGATGGACATATTTAAAAATATGAGAGTCTTGTTCTGCCTCAAGCATAAGAGCCTTGTCTATGGACAAGCTGAATGAAAACAGAGAATAAAATGGTGAGAGTCACACGAGTTGCGGACAGGATATGTCAGACCAGGACAGAGCAACCTTCCGTGGGGAAGAGGAAGGTGACACATGGGACCCTGAAGGGTATTTTTCAAATGGATAAGGAAGTAAGATGGTCGGATTTAAGCCTACCCAAATCTTGGGCGTTAGAATTATTGATGCAGCTATATCCACCTATGGTGAGCAGGCTAAGGTCGCTGCCAGGTAGAAAGTGGAGTGGAACCATTGTCCCTGCTATACACAGACAGACAATGTGGGATGAATGTGAGTTGGAATCTCACAGTTTCCCTTGTTAGAGAAAGGAGGAGCCAGGCCACATTATATACTTTGACTACAAATGGATAAGGACTATTTAAGGTATAAAATCCTGAGTCCAATTTGTGATGCTGGGAAATGAATACATGAACTAGAAAAAATGACAGGAAGAGAAACATTAGCTACAGACATTATAGGTCTTCTAGCCACTATTCTTGGGGAAAGGGCTGATGACATTTGGTCAAGGGCAAGATATTTGAGTATTACCTCATTAAGCACCACTCATGATGGAGCACTGTTTAACAATTGTAGGGTGGCATTCTGGAAAGCGCTTAGAGTACTGTATCCAGAAAGTCAGATTTGGAAGCAATAATGATGTTAAGGGCTGTCAGAGCCCATGCAGAAGCAACTCAAGATATTAGTGGGCATAGAAGCAAAGCTATGGTCAGAGATATAGCTGACCATCGCCCATTATTTCAGATTACTGAAGGAGAAGAAGCAGTGGAAAAATGATGCTAGGAAAGGTGAAGGGGCAAAGTTAGTGCAGACAAATTTGCCAAAACTACACTATAGATTTTGACTAGTGGGGAAGGATGGGGTTCACAGTAAGCATGTCGCATCTGTGACGTATCGCGCACAGGCTTTGCCCTGGCACGGGTTGAAGATCCCATGTGGCTTTCCATTGCTCTATACATGCTTTTTGTGGGGTGCGGTGCGTGTGTTTTCCAGCCGTTGGGGTTCACACGCTATTACTTCAGAGCGCATGGGTGTTGGCTACGTGTTCTTCTACACACAAGGCAGACTGTGAGTGTTTTCCCACTCGCCCAGATCCGATCGCGTGTGAAACTATCCGTGAACCCCAGTAATACATGTACCCCTCTCGCACAAGGCCAATCGCGTGTAAAACTTCCCACGAACCCCAGTAATACACGTACCCCTCTCGCACAGGGCCAATCGCGTGTAAAACTTCCTGCGAACCCCAGTAATACACGTACCCCTCTCGCACAGGGCCAATCGCGTGTGAAACATCCCGCGAACCCCAGTAATACACGTACCCCACTCACACAGGGCCCTTTGCGTGTAAAACTTCCCGCGAACCCCAGTAATACACGTACCCCTCTCGCAGAGGGCCAATCGCGTGTAAAACTTCCTGCAAACCCCAGTAATACACCTACCCCTCTCGCACAGGGCCAATCACGTGTAAAACTTCCTGCAAACCCCAGTAATACATGTACCACTCTCGCACAGGGCCAATCGCGTTTAAAACTTCATGCGAACCCCAGTTATACACGTACCCTGCTCGCACAGGGCCAATCGCGTGTGAAACTACCCGCGCACCCCCGAAATACATGTACCCAGATCCAATCGCGTGTGAGACTTCACACGAACCCCAGTAATACACGTAGCCCGCTCGCACAGGGCCAATCGCGTGTGAAACTTCCCACGCACCCCCTGAAATACACTTACCCTGCTCAAATCGCGTGTGAGACTTCCCGCGAAACCCAGTAATACACGTACCCCACTCGCACAGGCCCTTTCGCTTGTGAAACTACCCGCAAACCCTAGTAATACACGTACTCCACTCGCATAGGCCCTTTCGCGTGTGCAACTTCACGCGAACCCCAGTAATACACGTACCCCACTCGCACATGTCCTTTTGCGCGTGAAACTTGCCGCGATCCCCAGTAATACATGTACCCCACCCGCACAGGCCCTTTCGCGTGTGAAACTTCCCACGAACCCCAGTAATACACGTACCCCGCTCGCACAGGGTCAATCGCGTGTGAAGCTTCCCACACACCCCCCCGAAATACACGTACCCAGATCCAATCGTATGTGAGACTTCCCGCGAACCCCAGTAATACACGTACCCCACTCGCACAGGACCTTTCGCATGTGAAACTTCCCGCGAACCCCAGTAATAAACGTACCCCACTCGCACAGGCCCTTTCGCGTGTGAAACTTTCCGTGAACCCCAGTAATACACGTACCCCACTCGCACAGGCCCTTTCACGTGTGAAACTTCCCGCGAACCCCAGTAATACATGTACCCGACTCGCACAGGGCCTATCGCGTGTGAAACTTCCCGCAAACCCCAGTAATACAGGTTCCCCGCTTGCCGTGCTGGTACAGGGTTAGCGCAGCCCTTTGCGCTGGATTGGGGATTTTGATGGCTTTTCCCTGCACAAGGGCCGTTCTTGGGGGCGTAACTGGAGCTGCTGCAAGGTTGCTGTGCCACTGTGCGCCACGGCTGGTTTTGGTAGCTAAAATCCATGAATACGCTGTGCGGGGAAATGGATTTTAGCGCACGCGGCTGGCGCAGAGATTCGCACGCGCACACTGTGCGCCAGTCGCATACGCCACTTGTGCGCTAAATTCTATGAATTACCCCCTTAGTGCATAGGTATGAGAGTGGTGTGGGTGTAATTGAAAAGGGGTGAGGAAGTGTGTGTATATATGCTAATATGTACAAATAATTTGTAATGCAATGCAATGAGTTTCAAAGTTATTGGGTTCGAATTAGTACCCCATGTGAGTAGGCAGTGAGGAATGGGTGGTGTATTGAATAAAGAGCAACGTTTATATTGGAATAGAAAGAGTGTGAGTATAGCAATATAATGGGTGAGAGTGAAATACAATATTGTTGAATAGAAAATAATACTCTAGGATACTTTATAGTGAAAGTACATTGTTAGAATAAGAGAGATATACATGCTATATTAATATACTTACTTTGTAGGATATGAAGAGTATTCTTTCTATGGTAGCTGTTTTAGTCAATATTCTATTTTCCTGTAATTTTAAAAGAAAGTTAGTGGGTATATGTGGCAATGGTGAAGTACTTTTAGTAAGAGAGGTTGTTATTTATTAAGGTAGACGTTGTTGGGAAACAAAAGAGTAAATAAAGTTGTGTAATGGTGGTATGTTAACTATGTTGATAGAACAAATGGATTATGCCTAGTGCTGTTTCGGACATTACAAGGAACAGGGCAGAAATGGGTGTGTAAAAAAGATGTATAACTAGGTTATTTTTGCAGCACAGCTAACGTTCTTGTAGGGCGAATATATAATGGTCTTTATTGTGCTGCAAAGTTTGGCTTCATGTAAAAATGTATGTAAAAATGTATGTTTTTGCGGTAGGGCAATTTTTGTGCTGGTGATTTTAATCAGTGCTGTGTATGTGGTGGAATGTGTTGAAGTATTTTTAAAGGATAGGATAACAGTGGCATAAGGCTAATGCAATGGCATTTCATAGTTTGAACAGTGTACAGCGTTTTATAGTAGTGGTTAGAAAAGATCAGTACTTTATATGGAATACATGTAAGGTGAAGTGTTGCATATAGATAGTTTGGCAGTATACACATATGTGTGAGAAGGTGGAGAATGGTGGCACTGTAAGGGATATAATGAGACATTTTGTTTTAGAAGCATTACAGGGGATGAGCTGAGTGTCATGAAAAAACTCAAACCTTCCAGTTGCAAAGGGGACATATGCCCAGCAACAGCAATTAAATCTTGCTCAGAATTACGGATTGGCATTATTACCAAAATGTGTCAATGCTTCACTGATGGAAGGTTATGCACCTATTGGTCTAAGGAATGCAGGGTCTCGATCCTGGCATTCCAAAAAACTACAGACCAATCACCAACTAACCATTCCTCCTCAAAATATTGGATAGAGTAGCCCATGAGCAAGTGCTAGACCACCTATATAATATAGCTTTCTGAATAATGGCCAATCTGGGTTTAGGCCGGGATTCGCCACAGAATCAGATCTCTTAGCTCTGAAGTCCAACATGTCAGTCACGCATTTGCATGATCTGAATGACACTTGACCTAGTAGGATCGTTGTCTGTCCTCCTTTTGTTTCCCCCCCCTTGCCTCGACGCGGCTTGAAACACTTGTGTATAGGCGCGTTATAAATGCCATATCATGTCATATCATATATCATATCATATATCATATCATATCATGATGAAAATTACGATTCAAGGCCAAATCATACTACTCATGGTGCTGGACCTCTTGGCTGCGTTCAATTTAGTCACACATCCTCTCCTACTACAAAGATTATAGGAAGTGGCAAACTTTAGTGACCAGGTGGTATCCTGGATACAGCCATTTCTGGAAAATAGAATTATAAAGGTGTTTAGTGGCATGGAAGAGGCCAGTCCAGTCCCAAGTCCCATTGCCTTATGGGGTGCCACAGGGTGCGTGCCTGTTGCCATCTTTGTATAACATCTTTACAGCTCCACTATTTTAGATGTTAGAGGAGAGGAAGATCTGCTTCTCTAATTATGCTGATGACACTCAGAGTCTAATTCCATCGACAGGGAATTATCTGGGAGATGGGAGAGTTGTCAATAAGATCTACTGTCTCATCAAGGATTGGTTGCAGGGCAGTGGGCTGGCGCTGAATCATGACAAAACCAAACTCATGGTTATTAGCAACAGCCCTAGACTAAAAAACCATATCATAGATTTAAAAACATTTCAAATTGTGGATTGCAAAATCATAACAAAGGACAAGATTAAGACGTAGGGTGTCACCTTGGACCAAAATCGAAATATGAAGGGGCAGGTGAGCAGCCTGGTATCCTCATCGGCCTACTTTAATAAACTCCTCTCTCATATTCATCCATATTCATCACAAAAACGTTGTGCCATGGTAGCAAGAACTGTCATTGGATTTAAAATAGAATATGATATGATATGATATGATTGTTTATTCATATAGCGCCTATACACAATGTGTTTAAAAGGGAGGGAACAAGGGAAAATACAACCACATTCTTACAGGCCATGAAGAGTAACGATGTGAAATTAACTATCGTACTCGGCCTGACGACATTTCAGATAGTGCAAGAGCTAAAACATAGATAAGGAAGGGAGGGGGAGAGTGGAAAGGAAATGGAAACAGTCAGGTGACTACCGTACTAGGCCTGATGACATTTCTGGTAGAGCCGGAGAAAAACAAAAGGTGAGGGAGAGGGGTGCAGAAAGGGAGGGGAGGAAAAAAAGAAGCGACTATCATACTAGGCCTGACGGCATTTCAGATAGTGCTGGAGGGGGTGGGGAGGAAAAAAACAGTAATGGGAGGGTGGAGGAAACTGACGAGGTTGCTATCATATTAGGTCCAGGGACAATTCTGATAGAGTAAGTGCATAGAAGAAAGTAAGGGGAGGAGATAGGAAAAGGAAGAAGGGAAAGTAGCCTATTGACTGGGATTGATAAAGAAGAAGTGGCTAGACTGTAGTCCAGAATAGTGCCATACGTGCCCAAGGTGGGCTAAAGACATTTGAGCATTTTTCTGAAGGCAGGAGGAGCCTTCATTGGCTACCTATAGAGGCCTGAATTAGGTTTTAATGACTTGCAATCACCTACAAATGCATGGAAGGGTCGTATCTGGGCTACTTGGTGGATAGTCTTACTAAGAAAAATAAAGTTAAGAATCTTAGATCAAGTAACTCCAATTTACTTGATGTGCCTAGATCCAAGTTGGTCTTGGTGAAAAAATGTGTTCTGGTTGGCTGCTCTGGAAATATGGAATGTTATGCCGCTGGATCTGAGAAGATGTTAATCCCTGGATATCGTCAAAAAGAAACTGAAAACATTCTTGTTTAAATCGTGTTAGACTGGTGGGTTGTAGACTGTTCACTTTGATTGTGTTTCATGTTGCCCATCTTTGTTTTGGTCACCTGTGGGGAAGTCCTCTTCTCCCCATCGCTGTATGCTTTCAGGTCATTTGGTTGCACGTTACAAATAAGTTAAAGTAAAGTAAAAGTAAAAGTTTGGAAAGTATGACATTTATATGTATGGAAGGAAAAATTTCAAGTGCTTTGCGTTTAACAATGTTTCTTTTTAGGAGCATTTTGATGAAAGTTAAAAAAGTTCATTTACAGCAGCACTGTGTGTATAATTTTTCTAAAAGAAAAGCATATGCAAAAGATTTGTAGGACATTGTTGAGTGGCACTTGCTATGTGGAAGTTTAATATGTTGGCAGTACATGTAAGTAACTGCCACTTGATGTGATCAGGTGCAAATTGCTGCAATACATGGCATTTGATAGAGTGGTTAAACACGAGAATATGCACATTGACATGCTTATTAAAGGGTGAGTGGTAGTAACCACACACACACACATATATATAAATATATATATATTACATGGCTGCGGTAGCGGCTATGTAGTTATGGTTAAGTTGGTGTTTCCATAGGAAGAGCACTTTTTGGGTGGCTTATAACTTCGCTCCGCCTGGACGAATCCTCACCAAACTTTGCAAAAAAAGTATATGGCCCACTCTGAATTTTTTTGCAAAGTTTAATGAGGATTCGTCCAGGGGAGGAAAAGTTATAACTTTTTTTCCCCATAGACTGAATGGGAAAAAATTTTGCACACGGCTACAGCCTGAACCGCTGGGTGGATTTACACCAAATTTGCGGCAGTAGCGGCGGCCTGGTCCCGAAAGCGTGCTTTTGCAAATTTGGTGTAAATCCGTCCAGTAGTTTTTTTTAAAAATGACCAAATGTAAGGCAAAAAAAATAGTGATATCTGTGTTCGCTTCGCGGACGGACTTCCATGTTCGCTCTGCGGACAGCACCCCGATTGGCCCATGGCCTTGCGTCATGTCCGTGGACATGTGACGTGTTCGCTGATTGGACAGCGAGGGGCATGGAGCGCGTCAGATTTTCTGCAGTGCCCGCCATCTTGTATTCGCCGTCGACCGCGTACAGCGCGGTGAAACGTGGACAAAAATTGTATTTAGTGCCCTGTGTTGGTGTGTAAGAGTGTTTGGGGAGGGTGGGGGAGTATGAGATAGGTTCAATGTTTTGTTTTTTTATGTGCTAGACGTTTTTGTTGCGTTCGATTTGTCCGCGGAGAACACGGCTGTTCTGACATTTTGTAAATAAACTAAATGGTGGGGTGTTTAGAGGACGGAGTATGTGTCATTTTTGTTCACAAGGAAGGTAAAAATTAGCTATGAACACTCACGGTGTACTTAATTGTTCATAAATACACAAACTGGGGGTGTCCTCAGGACGCTGTCTGTATTGTAATCTGTCTAGTTGAATGTGTTCTAAGAACACTCACGGTGTCCCGAAATGGTTGCAATTACACAAAGAACGTTGTTTGTATTGTTCGTTGTCAGGGTGAAAGTGTTTTAAGAGCACTCCTTTTGTCCGCTAATAGTACAATTTCCTATGGGTGTCAACCGACTTTTTGTCCACTAAAGAAACGATAAATCTGGCTGGTGTGCGCCGACATTATGTGATAATCCTATGACTGGCGCTATTGACCTGGCTGACTTGCTTTTGCGACACTAAATCATATCTCCCGCCCCTAAGCCTGATATTATCAAAGCATTCATATTCCCCGCCTCTCTCTGTGACGTTACAGGGTGCGTCATCAAACGCGCCCAGTCCTCTCCAGTCCTAAGTGACTTTACACAGAACCCGGAAGACAACACATATTATGTCACAACACAGCGTGCCACAATTCAGAATATGAAACAGTGATTTAAAAGCAAACAGCAAGATTGTACATTTTGTAAAGTACATTTATTTGACATCAAATGTTTAGAGAATATTCAGCAATTTGCATTTGTCTTTGTTGTCGATCCACAAAAGTTCATGTTGAGGCACGCGATGTTCCTTTGCGGTACAGAGGGTGTTAGATCAGCTTACAACTCAGTGCGCCACAATTCGGAATATGATACTGTGGTTTAAAAGTAAACAACAGGATTGTACATTTGGTAAAGTACATTTATTTCACATGAAATGTTTAGTGAATATTTAGCGATTTGCTATTGTCTCTGCTGTCAATCAGCAAAAGTTTATTTGGAGCCACGCGTTGTTCCTTTGCGGTAGATAGGCTGTTGGTTTATGATAAAAGCAGCAAATGGTCGCTCTGATAATCGGAAGGTTGCTCCAACAATGTGCCATTAGACCACCCTATTGGTTGGTATGTTGTTTGTAGCCGCTAGTACTGCGTAAGGGCATATTGGTCCTTGGCGATTGTCCCATAAAATGGTGAGGGTCATGAAGTTGCATATTTGGACCTGCACCTGGCAGTTGAAGACCCCATCCACTGGAGTCTGTAAATCGTGACATAGGCAAAATGGGGCCACATACCTGTTTTAAAAAACATAAATTAGTCTCACCAGCCGATCTTCATTAAAAATCATCATTTTAATTATTAGTGCGTGAAACTATTTGCTATCGAAGATAGTGCAACGGAGTATGTTAGCAATAAAATAATAATATTTTCCCATTCATATAGCGCTAAGAACTGTGAGGTATCTAAGTGGTGCTTATTATTATCCACGGTGTGTGGTGCTCATTTATCGACCACGGAAGGATGAAAGGCTGAGTTTGGCCTTGCCGGGATTCGAACTTGCGTTAGCAAGCTGTGCACGGATGTCAAAGCGAGCGTTGTACTCGCTGTGCCACTTGACAGGCTACAGTGAAGTGGCACAGCGAGTAGAGCGCTTGACCGCCTATAGACGGGTTAAATTATTTCTATTAACCCACCCTGTGTCGTCTGCCTTTTTCAGAGCCCTCTAAACGACAGAGGATCAATTTGGCGGTGATAGTGCACGGTAGAAAACATTATGCCACTTTCAACGAACAAGTTCAACTTGAGCGGTCTTTAATGCTACGCTATTGTAATATATTTGGTATAAAATAATCTAAAGGGTTACTTACAGTACAATTGCAATTTCCATTGTCTACGAGTGGTGCAGTCCCAAAGTACGACTCTGCGTGTGTCAATGATCTTTCGCATAGTGATATAATATATAAAAGTGGTTTTGTTTCAGAAAATTCATACTTATCTTCTCTTACGTTTTAGCAACACTACTTCAAGAGAAGTCTTTCATCACAATCTTTGTCTGTCAAGGTCAAAACACAATACAACCTTATAGTCAGCTTCGTGAGCCTCTCCGGGGCCCAAGAAAAAAATGGAAGCAGCTGACCTTCACTGTGAACGAGCATAAATTCTTACTTTGCAACATTCTGTGTAAAGCCATCTGTAGAAGTTGGTTTTTGCATGCCATGTTTGTATATTGTTTGCGTGATATTAAAAAAAGTTTGTTTAAAGGACGTTATGGTACTGCCGAAAGACCCCTGAAAATAGCAAGTTATGGTAAGCTATGAAAAATAACTCGTGCCACCACCATGCACTGCTAAGACTAGCACCCAGGACATCAAAGATGACATTGCAAATGGTATTGATGAAATCACTGATGACATCACATGTGTATGTACTTTTCATGGAATTTGTGTACTAGGGATTTTTATTATAATGTTCCGAAAAAAGTGTCAAGAATATTGCAATAAATATCATACCGTTATTAGTGCTTTGAATGATGCATTGATATAAATAGCATTGTATTATGGGATTCTATCTAGTATACTGAGCTACTAATGGAGAAAGATAGCATTGTGTGCAGAGTACAAGATGAAAGTATAATATTTGTAATGTTAATATGTTGAATAATGAAATGATAATTGTCCTGAAATGTTCGAAAATTCACAAAATGGGGGTGTTCTGAGGACATTATTCGTATTGTGTGATTGCTTAGCTGTATGCAATGCACAGAGAGAAAAGTGGACGCCGTCCGCGGACACCGCGGCTGTTCGTGGACAGGGCGTGCTACATCCAGGTTTTTCCGGGAAATCCAACATGGAAAGAAGACTGTACGGATCAGCCAATCAGATGTCGAGGTTGTGGATTTGTGTTGAAAGAGACTGTGTGTGGTGAAGATGGCAGAAGTGGAGAAAGTCAGGGTGTTGGTGCTCAGAGATATGTTTGTGCATGGTTTATAGCAGTACGCTGAATGCAGGCACGTTGCAAAGAACTTTGATGTCAAAGGAGTGGAGGTGGTGTGAAGCACTGTGCCTGATTGCAATGTACAGGGAATTGTACAAGTTTGTGAGGATATGGCCACGATGAACAGTCCGCATGTGGTAGTTTTGCACTATGGTGCTTTCCATTTGGGCAACGTCAGTGCCCCTACTTTGTTGGCTGATTTGGAACGCTTGGTTCAAGCCGTAATGAAGATCCTTCCAAATGCGAAAGTAATTTTTACTGGATTACTACCTAGGGCAATATGGGACAATATTTCAGTTTTTTGTCCTCAGCAAAACATTGCTAGGTGTGTTTTCAACCGAGGCATGTGGGCCTTCATGCTTAGAGCTGGTATGTTCTTCTGTAACAATGAGAATATTGATGCCAGTAATGCTGTTAATTTTAAAGAAGATGGTATTTCTTTATCTTTTACGGGAAATGCCTTTCTATTTTGGAATGTAAGGGTTGCTTTGGAGAAGGTTATGTGAAGATTTTAGGAGTAAAGTAAGAAAAAAAAACAAGAAAAAAAATACAAAATAACAGGTGTCTGTCAAGAATCTGTAAAAAAAAAACTGCTCTTTTCAGAGACAACTTCAAAGGGGAAATGGGGCACACTATTTAAATTAACATTCACCACGCTCAGATTTTCGATATGTCCACGGACATGGTGGTAGTCCGCGGACATGAAAATCACTACGAGGGGTTAGTATGTTCTATGTTACATGTATATGAGGTCAGGGATATTATGGTTAAGTTGTGCTACTAAAAACCTATGAAATTCAGTGAAAAAACTTTGTTAAAGGGACGTTATGGTTAAGTTGCGCTACTAAAAACCTATGAAATTCAGTAAAAAAAACTTTGTTAAAGGGACGTTATGGTTAAGTTGCGCTACTAAAAACCTATGAAATTCAGTGAAAAAACTTTGTTAAAGGGACGTTATGCTTCAAAGTAAAACCGAAAAACCCCTGAAATTCGGCAGTTATGGTAAGATAAGCAACCATAACTCGCGCCACCACCGTGCACTGCTAACACTAACACCCAGGACATCAAAGATGACATCACAAATGTCATTGATGACATCACTGATGACATCACATGTGCATTTACCTTTCATGAAAAGTCTGTGCAAGGGATTCTTAGTGTAATGTTAATTAAAAAAGTGTCAAAGATTATTGGAATAAATATCATGTGCTAATCAGTGCATTAAGCTATGCATTGATACAAATAGCATTCTATTATTAACTTCAATCCAGTATACTAAGGTACTCATGTAGAAACCTAGGTATTGTGTGCAGCATACATGATGGAGGTGCAATATTCATAAGCTTGCCATGTTCAATATTGAAATGATAACTGTTTTCATATCAGAGTTTTGCGTACAGTGAAACTTGTGATAAGTAGGTAATAAAACCCACTTACTACATAATTGCATTATTATACACAAATCACAAAGAGACAACACCACATACAAATATGAATATATACAAGGGAATTGAAGTAGGAAAAAGAAACAGCAATAGTAGCAGAAAGTGTTCATAACCTAACTGATTACCTTTATGGAGAGAAATGATTGCTCTGTTTCAAAGCTGTTACTTACCCTATCTATATATATCACATGATGTGTCTGGTCCCTAAGGAAAATAGTGTGAGCACAACATATAAAAATATGAGCATATACAGGGAAAGTACAGTAATAAAAAAACATCAAAAGTATCAGAAAGTGCTGATAAATCTACTGATAATTTTAATGCACAAAAAGGATTGCTGTCTTTCAAGGTTGTGACTTCTCCTATGTATATGTTTCATATGATATGACTGGACCATAAGGGAATTATTCTAAGAACATACTTGAAAGATAAGTCTACGAATATAGTAATTTACAATTTTTAGTTCCTGACTGTTACTGAAGAAAATCAATGGGCCTAGATATGTCAGGAAAGGAAAAAAAGGGAGAGCCAGCCACGTGATGTCATCAGTGATGTCATCAATGACATTTGTGATGTCATCTTTGATGTCCTGGGTGTTAGTGTTAGCAGTGCACGGTGGCGGCGTGAGTTATGGTTGCTTATCTTACCATAACTGCCGAATTTCAGGGGTTTTTCGGTTTTACTTTGAACCATAACGTCCCTTTAACAAAGATTTTTCACTGAATTTCATAGGTTTTTAGTAGCGCAACTTAACCATAACGTCCCTTTAACAAATTTTTTTTACTGAATATATATATATATATATATATATATATATATATATATATATATATATATATGTATATATATCAGTTGTTTTCATATATACATATATATATTTATATGTTTTTCTTTGTTTTATTTATGGAAAGAGAGAGTTGGACTGACAGACAATCTGAAATGCAGCGGCACTCAGGCTATGATGTAAAACAAAATGAGGACTCAATCACTTTGTAGGCTGCAAAAGGTAGTTCTTTATTGATTCATCTTTGTGGACATTAGGGCAGCAGGAAGAAAAAGAAAACAATGCGTTTCACCCTAAACAGGCTTCGTCAGGTAAATATATATATAGGTGTTTTGAACTCAGTTGAACTGGGATGACAGGGTTAGATGTAGAGTTTTTGGATGCTATTGGTGGATGGATGACTGTTTGAAATCAGCCAGTAAGGGAGTGTTACAAATATAGAAATACAAAGGGAGAAGGGCTGCCCTGTGCTATATGGTGTTCACGGACACCTCGGTAGTCTGCGGTCCAGCATGTGTAATCTGGATACTTTAGGTATGCCTGGCATGGAAAGGGGACTGCGGAGAACGCAAACTGTCCCAGAAATCCGTGGACATCAGGGGATTAGGCAATCAGGTTTCATGCTTGTTGCGTACAGGAAGACATTCTAGCAACTGTTTTCTTTGTTCTGTAAAGTGAAGATGGCTAGGGCTATGGATATGAAGAAGCAGAGTGTGTGGATGGTGGGAGATTCTTGTTTCAATGTTTTTATTTATTGTGCATTTGAAAGGCACTTTTTCATCAAGTAAATTGTGCTTCAAAGCACCCACAGGGCAAAAGGGAGGTAAAATGCGAATGAAAAGCAAACATAACAATGAATGATAGAGGCAGACTTACTAGGCATTGTGAGCATTCTGAATGTGTAAGTGCTGAGAGAGAGAAGGGATGGGGGAGAGCGGGTAAGTGCTAGGTGTTCCCAAGAGGGAAGTGCTAGAAAGCGAAGCACTTGACACACAGAGAGTTGGTGCCAGAGGGATGTAGAGATCAGGAAGGAGAGTATTTAGTGAGAGCCAGTGGTAGATAGTGTGGTCCCAACCCCAGACAGCCCTATTCAAAATGCAGAGGGATTTAAATTTGATCCTTGCAGCAACTGGGAACTAGTGGAGAGATTTTAGGGCTGGAGAGATGTGGTCCATGGGATTGAGGCCAATGATAAGTCTTGCAGCCCTATTCTGGATTTGCTGGAGGGGTCGTAGAGATGAGAGGGTAAATTAAGGAAAAGTCTATTGCAGTAGTCTAGCTGAGAGAGAACTAGAACTCTTGAAACATTGAGCTTCTGGGGGAAAGTGAGGAACAATAGAATTCATTAATGGAGGTGGAGCTAAAAGTGGGCATTCTTGGCAAGCCCCTGAATGTGAGGGAAGAAGGAAAGAGAGAAGTCCAGGATGACTTCAAGGTTTCTGGCTTCAGATGAAGGAGAAGGGAGTGAGCCCATAGAAGACGGCCAGAGGGAGGGGAAGAAAGTGGGAGCAGGAGTTCCATTAGGAATGATCTCATTCTTTCTGGCATTGAGGAAGAGATCATTGGAAGTACACAATGACTGGCTGGCAGATAGACACTCAGGAATGATGAGGAAGTAAGGTAAGGATCAGAGGGAAGTTTGGGGAAGAGTTGTGTGTCATCTGCATGACTCTGGAATCTGGGGGAGAAGGTGGAAATGAGGTGTGCAAGCAGAGCAAGATAGGTGTCAAAGAACCATGTGGGGGGACACGAGAGGTGGAGATAGAGGTGGGGGAGGAGAAAGTGCCCAAAATAACCTGGAATGGGCAGTCATTGAGGAAGGAGGTCAGTCAGTCCAGTGCCTGCTCTGAGATAGCTAGGGTATTGGGGATCCGTTTTATGAGGACGTCGTGGTTGACCATATCAACAAAGGAGAGATCAAGTAGAATGATAACAGCTGGAGAGTTAGAGTCAAGAGATGTGAACAGTTCCTCACTGGTGCTCAGAAGAGCAGTTTTGCTCCATCTGGATGCTTGGAATCCACATTGATAGTTGTGTAGGCAACCAACAAGATCAGTGTGCTGGGTCAGTTGGGTGAGGACAAGCTTCTCCAAGAGTTTCCCAAGGAAGGGGGTGATAGATATTGGGCGGTAGTTGGCTGGACAAGACGATCTGTAGAAGTCTTTTTCAGAAAGGGAGCACAAGGGAGTGCTTGATGTAGAAGGGGAACGATCCAGTAGCAATAAAGTGGTTTCAGAAATCAGCAAGTGCAGAGACAAAAGAGCCAATATTGTCCTTAATGGTTCTGGTAGAACAGGGGAGACCTGTTTGGGGGAGACCTTCATCGGGCAGACAACTCTGTCGACCTCAAGTGTTATATGAAAGCAGGAGGAGAGAAAGGCAGATGGGGGTTGGGAAGCCATAGGAGGTAGGGGTGGCGGAAGGTGAGGGGAAGAGGAACACAAGGATTTCCTGAGTGTTTACAGTGAAGTGTGTGGCTAGTGCATTGCAGAGGGGCTGGGAGGAAAGAGGTGAGGAGGAGACTGTGGAAGGGTTGGCTAGTTCCTTGCACATTTTAAAGAGTTCAGCCGTGTTGTTAGATGCACCAGAGATGCTAGCCTGTATGGGGGCCCTTTTCTTGGAGCAAATGCAGAGTTGTTATTGCCTTTCGAACAGGTGACAGGGTAGTTTGTCAGATGGTGAGCCTGAGGTTTGGCACTTCCGTTCCACAGCTCTGCACTTGCGTTCAGGGCTTCTAGTTCAGAGTTGTATCAGGTGTTACGCTTGGAGGATTGTTTTAGGCGGATTCTCACGACTGGGGCAAGGATGTCAAGGGTATTAGTCATGGCAAGATGGAGGCTGCTGAGCACATAGTCAGAGGTAGAGTTTGTGGAGGGAAGCGAGGGGGGATGCAAGCAAACGCAAAGGCAGCAGCTGCCACTAATTTCATCAGATGGATGTTCGTGAACGAGGTTTGCAGGGCTGGGGGAGATGCAACAGAGGGCCGAGATGACCCCAGTGAAAGTAGAGGAGAGAATGGTCTGACCAAAAGAGTGGGGTGATCAGTGGGGGGAGAGCGAAAGATCAGTGTGGATGAAGGCATCAAGAGTATGTCCAGCTGAGCAGGTATAAACATAAGGGAGAATGAAGAGGGAGAGCAAGGTGCAGAGGTCACTGAAGAGAGTTCATGCCATGGTTGAGGAGTCAATGTGGATGTTGAAGTCACCCAAGAGAAGGAGTTTACAAGTGGTTGTGAGGAGAGAGGAGGATACATCAGCCCATTCAGAGAGGTACAGGGTGGTAGAGATTGAAGGTTTACACTGACTCCCGTGGCGTCTCTACTAATATTGGATTGAAAGAAATGGATGTTATGTGGTATGCAGTGCTTTGTGGGTTAGACTGGGCAACCTTATTACCATACTGTGAGAGTATGGCTCACTTTGAACATCTAGACATTATTATTGTGCATTGTGGAGGAAATAGTTTGTGCTATATGACTGCAGTATCCTTGCAGTTTGCCATGAAGGATATGTTGAAAAGCCTAATGGAACTGTTTCCAGCAACAAAGGTTATTTTTTCCAAAATCAATCAAAGGTGAACATGGAGATGTCCCAAGTTGTTTTGGCAACAAATGGAAGAAGCTAGGCAGCATGTCAATAAAGAAGTATGTGCTTTTGTATATGGTTTAGGAATGTCATCTTTTGACAATGGAAATATCAAATTGGATGGCGTACATACTTCTCGGGACGGTTGAGTGCATTTGACTGATGTTGGCAATCAGATTTTTCTTTTGAATGTTCAAAATGCATTGAAAAGGTGTGTGTGAACAAAGTAAAAGGAAATAAGTGCAGTTAAAGTTGAGTTTAAACCTCCCCACCCCCTTTCATTGGCCATGCCATCTGCATACAAGGCGGTAGTCTGCAGACTTGCATGTGCCAGATGTACGGTGTACCTTGGGGGATTAGCCAATCAGTTTTCATGGCTTTGGTGTACAGGAAGAAAGGGTAGCAAGAGAAATATGTGTTGTGTGCAGTGAAGAAGGTATGAAAGCGGGGTGTCTGGATGGTGGGTGATTCTTGGATCCATTGGTTAAAGGTGTACTGTGAGCAAGGTGGATTCATCTTGGATTTGAAGAATTTGAAGTTTCCTGGTATGGAGTTTGAGGTATGAAGTGGGTGGAATTGCTACTATTTTGAGAGAGTATTTTTACTTTGAATCATCAAGACATCAGTATGATTCACTGTGGTGGCAACAGTTTGGGCTATGTCACCGGAATATTCTTACAGTTTTCCATGAAGGATGCATTTGCAAAGTTAATGGAACTGTTTTCACATTTGAAGAATGTATTTTCTCAGATAGCTCAAAGGCACATGTGGAACCATTCTAATTTATTATGTTCAGAAATCGAGAAAGCAAGGAGCAATGTACACAAAGCTGAAGGCCCTTTTTTGCAGCATGTTGGAATTACATCTTTTCACAATGAAAATATCAAGTTTGATAATGTGAAAATATTTTCGAAGAGATGGAGTGCATTTGACTGATGTTGGAAATCAGATTTTTCTTTTGAATGTTCAAAATGCATTGCAACCCTTATTGGGAAGGGGACAGCTACGTCTCACCTCCCTAGATGCTTTAAAGTGAGGCCAGATGCATGTAAGGCATTATGATGGGCCAGGTTGGAGGGTGAACATTGAGAGGGATGCCTTCCCATTCAACAGCACCCCATTTTAATATAACCAAACATAGTCTAACTATGATATGATATGATGATATGATATGATAGGTTATTTATAATGCGCTTAATACCCAGAGGTTTCTAAGCGCGGACCTGGGGATCGAACCTGTGTTGCTCTGTGTCACCTTGCTTCCAAAGCGAGCACGTTGCCCCTGAGCTATCCTCTCAAGACACTACTACATGATGTGGCCCAGGGCGTGATCAGTATTGCTATTTTGCGTAGATATTAATAATCATAGGTAGAGGGGAAGGGCTGCATAGCAAATGTGGCATTGCATGCAGTAAGCCCAAATTCACCAGACCACAGAAATCCCCAGCCATGCCCAAGCTCCCATGAAGACAGCTCACACCCCCAACTGCCACAACATCGATTCATTGTTCCAAAATTGTTGGAAAGATGTGTTTTTCACCTGAGAGAAATGTGCCATACAAGGACGCAATCAGAGACCGGCACCTGCTGTGCACGTTATCTCACACTGGGCAAAGCAAGACCCAGGCCATTTACGGGTGACTCTGAATTATAGCCCATATAACTGACTAAACCCTAAGATCCCAAATTCCATAGCACCAGGTGCCCTTTGACTACCAACCTCACAGTAACAAGTCCTGACATGTTCAAAGAGGACGGACAAGGCATATCATTGAAGCGACAATCATGTGATTCGTATTGCAAGGTCCTGGGAGGGATTAATTATAGTTCAAAACGAGGGTGGAGACCTTGGAGCCACAATGCACAGAGGGGAGTGAGTGAAATGTGTGTGTGAAGGTTAGAGTGCCCCACAACCTCCATTGTGTCTGTCTTAAGGCCTGCCAAGTGCACAGTATGAGTGATAAAACAAGCTGTATAGTAGGAGTATAATTGATTTTTATTCTGACCTTCAACGTGAGAAAAAGATGAGCCCCTCAGCACCCACGTGATTGAAGACAGCCAGGGCTGGGACCAATAGCCTGGGAGACCCTATGGATAAAAGTGGAACATGTATCAGGTATATTCAATTAGCTGTGCAGGTTTTGACTCTATGTTGTGTGCTTTGGATGGAGTGATGCAAGGGCAGTTCACATGTGAACAAGCTTTAGAAGGTCCTGCTTTTGCAAAAGAGAACATTTCTACAATCATAACAGACTGTTCATTAGCGATGTATGTGGAACATTGTTTGTATGCCATTCTAGAAAGGTCAAAGTCTACCGTGACTATGCAAAGGTCTTCGGCATATGAGATCATTATTTTTAAACTCCATATTCATTTGGTTAGGTGTAAAACACTGAACCCTGATACCTTTTTGATGGACATGCCTACTACAGAGGATTTGACGGGACACGACTTTGCCACATACGAGAGGGAGGAGGATGACACTCCCAAAGCAAGTGAATGTGCATTGACAGAGGGTGAGATACTTTTTATTGATGGGTATTCAACAATTGATCAGGAGGTTGGGAAGAGATGAACAGTGGCAGTGGTGGCAAGACTTGAGGAAGGGGAATAAAAGACAGTGGTCATGAAAAGGTTGCATATGCAATATTCTGCACAGGCGGCCTAACTTGTGGTGCTCATCAAAGCAATGAGAGCTTCACAAGAGTGCCATGTCACAATATATTCTTACTCAGCATCTGTTACAACAACGGTACTCACCGGTCTGTCCTGTTGGTAGAGGAGTTGGTTTCTGAGTGCATAGGAATCCCCAGTGCCACATGCAGCAGTATTAGAAATGCTGATAGAAGCGTTATCACAGCCATCTGGCGTAGTGGTCGTTAAGTGTGCCGCCCACACTAACGGGATAGAGCACAGACAAAATGTGAATGGGGAATGCAGCCACTAAAGCGGCAGACCAAATGGTGGCATATCTACCAAATGTAATACCCGCTGAGTACATTATGACTGCCCCACCTGCAAACAAGCATCTAACACCTTAAACAACATTGCCTATCTCCCAGATTATCGAGCTAAAGGGAAGTGTACCTGAAAGATAGAAAGAGTTGTGGTTATGGGGAGGTTGCAAGAAATCCCTGACAGATCTGTTATGGAGAAAGTGACCTCTGGGAAGACAGTAATGTCCCAAGAGCTGCTAGAAGTAGCATTCTAACAGTTACATTGTCCATTCCACAACTCAAAGCAGCACAGAGCCGCAGATATACAGGAGGAATGGTTTATACCAAACATCCAGGAAAGCATTACTGAAATCGTCATACATTTCACTGCATGTCAGTTTCAGTACAGGGATAACACTATGGATGTTACGGGGCAGCTTGCACTGCCCTACTGGCCATTCTGTGAATTACATGTAGATTACATGGGTATGGGTGAGCGCTGTAATGTATCTAGGTACTTCATTGTGGTGGTCTGGCCTTTCTCTAGGTGGGTGGAAGCAGTGCCATGTGTACACCCAGATGCCAAGTGTGCTGCAAGGTTTTTAGTGCAGGAAGTTTTCCCGCGATGGGATGTGTGTGAGATTTTATTGTCAGACAACGGCACACATTTCTTGAATGCGTTATTTCAACATTTTACTGCACTACTTGGCATCAAGCATTGGATGTGTTTGGTTTATCACCCACAGGCCAATGGCCTTGTGGAGAGAATAAATGGGCTCCCTAAAAGTAAGTTATCCAAACTGCATGCCATGTTGAAGAAAAACTAAGAGCACTGTTAGCCCTTGGCCCTCTTCCAGTTAACCTATGCAGCCAAGCAAAGACCAGCATTTGCCACCTCATGAAGTAGTCACTGGCCGGAATATGCTTTTTCCCATATCGACGGTAAGAAGGGCTTCCAATGCCCATAGGGCTGCAACAGTGCTACTAGAGGAGTTCAACAAATATTTGACTACACTAACTAGGTCCATTAAATGTGTCGCCCAACAGATTGCACTTCACAGGATTGTGATGACAGAGACAACAGATGCTGAGACTACTACAGTGATAGATCCTGATCATATGACCACACTACCACTGCTGCCTGGGGACTACATTTATGTCTGCAATTTTGTACGCAGATGGAATAACCCTCGGTTCCAAGGGCCTTTCGATGTGATTTTGTGTACTCCCCTTGCAGTGGAAGTGAAGGAATTGCGTTACTGGTTCCACCTCTTTGACATTTGTAGGACACATCCACAGAACACACTGGTGCATCAGTTATCCTGAAAGGAAGGGTAACAGAACTTGAACCCCAACTATCTCACTGGCATGTCCAGGGTCAATACGGGTATGGTGACACACTCAAGTGTCATGCCCACATCCCCCAGAACACAACCACACCATCTAGTGATGGGGGCAATGTGTCACTTGCCTTTGGCACCAGGCATACATAGAGATGTGAGCAGGAACACTTTATTTCAGTGCAGGAGTGTTTTTACTGTATTTCAGTGCTGGAGTGATTTTATTTTACAAGAAGTTTCCAGGAGCTGAAAGCCTTTATTCCAGATAACATCCTCATGTGCTGACTCATCGGGTGTGGCTCCCTAGGCCTGGTCTACATGTGCTGACTCATTGGGTGTGGCAGGGTGTGGAAGGCAGGCTGAACCTGGTGGGCATGGCTTCAGAAGCTCAGCTATAAAGGCTGCTCCATCCTTAAGGCCGGTGCTTCGTGTTACTGTGCACTCGCGTGCAACGTGACGCTCACTGCTGCTTGGACCAGTTTATATATCTTTGAAGCCAGGCGTTCTCCTGCATACTCACCTCCAGGAAAACCGTGCTTCATCGCTTCATCTGCTGACATCCAGTGATCTTGATCCCGACGCTGCAGCACTGCGCTCCGCATCCACGAACTTGGAGCCTATGAAGAAGAAGAAAGACAAGGTTAGAACATCCTTCCTAGTTCCGCGCCACATTTCAACCCAGCGCGCCCCCTAGTTAACAATTTACCAGCTACTGTACCACTGCAGCTTTGTTCCTTGTTCCCTCCGGCTGCCGCCTCGATCTCCGCAGCTTCTGCTGGCCCAGCAACATCACCTGCAAGGGAAGAAAGCAAAAAAGCAAACATCAAAAGTGGAACAGACAGCAATACAAGACAACAAACTTTACAATACAACAAAAACTTACCTGAAGTATAGTGGCTTAGTTGCAGCAGGACTGGACTACAATGTGCAAGGGACCAGTGAAGGAACTCAGTGCAGATTATACAAGCACCCCTGCCAGAAGCAGCAGGGCGGAGTGCTCACCAAAACTAATCAACAGGAACAGTTCAGAGCAGCATCACCTATTACCACTAGTCACCACATAAGCGCACAGGGCGAGTCAGACCCGAGCGACCTCATCCCCGGGAGGGCTGCAACCATGCCCCAATGCCTCTGCAGAGACCAGGTGAGCGAAACATCAAGTGGCAGGCCAAAGCTCAGCTGCTAGCTCAATATTTTTCTTTTTTCCTAGAGCGCTTTCATTCTTTCTCTCTCTCTACCTCTCCCTTATCCAAATGGGATGATACATATACATGTTAATAATATGAATGGATTTACATATATTAGCACTAAGGTAAACACTAATAACAATAATATAATTTAATTTGCTGACTTTAATAAGCACAATACATTGATGGGGTGAAGAGTAAACAGGTTGTCCTCAGCAAGAAGGGGTTTGTCTACCATTCTGAAATGATAAATTGATATTTCCTATAGCACTATAAAAGCAGCCATCTCTGATAGCATGTCTACAAGAATTCAGAGAGAAGTGCGACAAAAGTATGACACATATCAAGCTTTGGGTTTTGATGTGATTGAGGATAGTTTCCATCCCGAGTTCACCAACTCATGGTATTCGAATATAAGTGGTGTGAGGAGAAATGCTGTGAATGGTAGCTGTTATGTGTGTTCAGTCCCAAGCTGTTAGTGCTCCGAGCAGTCCCAATTATAGAGGCAAAATGCCTTGAACATCTTGCACTATGCAGATTAAAAGGAACGTCCCAGGCACAAAGTGTGTGCAGCTACCATATCTGATTGTGAAAGGGCGGAAACATGTCATTAACAACTGGCAGGACATCACACTACATTGCTTGGCAGACAGACTCGTAACTTATAGCAAGGAAAGGATAGCATGAGTAGACACTTTCTGTGAGCAAATCTGGACAGACATATCACAAAGCTGACGTGGATTGCAACAATGGAAAAGCTGGTGTGAGTATATAAGGAATCATCTTTGTTGGCACAAATGAGCATTGCAATAAACCTCTCTTGATCAAAGACATGAAGAAAGGAACAGATGCACTGATGGATTACTGCTGGGTCTGTGGCCGACAAGCTTACTTGCACCTCCCACCATCATGGAAGGGCTGTTGTATGCAAGCCACATTGCACTCAGAGCTATTAGTAATTCAGCAGAACACCTGAATGGGGACCACTACCTGCAGAAGGGCCAATGAGTTCCCCCACAGTCATAAATGAAGATACTTGCTTGGTACCCAAACAAGAGAGCCACATTTGGCTAGGAAAAGGATAGTTCCAACAATTAAAGAGGAGGAAAAGACTGAATTACATATCCAGAGACTCTTCCACATTGCTTGCTGAAATACCAGAATAATACATGCTTTTCAGCTCAGCAGAATCCATTTTTGTATCCTTACTCTTGCCGGCAGTAGAGGGCGTACCAAATGCCAAAAGGTTGTAAATAGTATGGTGGGAATTGGTCCAGCTCACTAATGACACATAGAATAGGTTCAACAAGATCAAAGTCGAGTTACGCACATTGAGACTTGTGACAATACAAAATTGTTACATGCTGGACATGTTAACAGCAATGGAAAGTGGGGTTTGCAAAAAAATTGGCAATTTCTGTTGTACATTTGTGCCTCCAGAAGATGCGGAGAATGCATCATTATCTCACATCATTGCAGCTGTCCATGGCCTGGGCATTTGCATGAAGGAGGAATACAGGACAGTGATTGGCTGACTATGGCATTTAACTGGGCCCTATCGTGGCTGGGAGCGATCGTGAAGATGTTACTGCTCATCATTGTGTTCATCCTGTTAATTTTCTGAACTTGTCAGTTGGTCCTTCTATGCTGTGCCACTGTGGCACCTGATAGCACGAGAATGATGGTATCAATTGGAGTTCCAAAAGCACCTCGTGAAACAAAAAATAGTGAAGCACAAAGTGATATGCCACATGGTAGCCTGAAGTATGAAATGCTCCCCATCCCATATGCAGATGGAGTTCATGCTCTATACTACACTATCATTTCCCCACCCCGACCCAGAAAATTACACAGAGGTTTCAGTGGACCTGGCAGGGGAAGGGGATGCATTTATATGACTTGCTTGCATGCAGAGTATGCACGTGGTGGGGAGAGTTTGCGATCAGTGTGTAGGGCCTGGGTGCCAATAAAGGGTACTCATCCATAAGTGGATGCAGAAACAGGGGAGAGGGAGCACAGAAGCATTCCAGAGTTCCTTTCTGTAGAAATAACAAAAGGAGGGGATGTTGGGAAGTTGACAGCCCTGTCTCACTCCCCCGGGCGCATTTAAGTGAAGCGAGATGCATTCAAGGATCTATGATGGGCCAGGGAGGAGGGGGAACAGTGAGAGGGATGCCTTCCCATTCAACAGGACCCCATTTTAATATAACCAAATATAGTATAACTACATGGTGAGGCCCAAGGCACAAGTGATATTGCTATTTTACGTAGATATTAGTAATCGTTTGTAGAAGGGAAGGCCTGCATGGTAAATGTGGCATTGCATGCACTAGGCCCAAATTCGCCACACCTCAGAAATCCCAACCATACCCAAGCTCCCATGAAGACAGCTCAGACCCCCAACTGCTACAACGTTTATTCATTGTTCCAAAAGTGTTCCAAGAGGAGTGTGCCTTACAAGGCCGTGATAAGAGTGCATGTTATCTCACACTAGCCTAGGCATGACCCGGCCCATACCCATGTGACAATGCATTATAACCCATATAACTGACTAAACCCTAAGATCCCAGAATTCCATGGCACCAGGTACCCTTTGACCACCAACCCCAAAGTAACAAGTCCTGAAATGTTCAAAGAGATTAAAGCGACAATCATGTGATTTGTATTGCGAGGTGCTGGGAGGGATAAATTATAGTTCAGAATTAGGGTGGAGACTTTGGAGCTGGATGGCCTGGAGAGGAGAGTGTGAAATGTGTGTGTGGAGCTTAGAGTGCCCCAGCACCTCCTTCGTGTCCATCTTAAGGCCTGCCAAGTGAACAGTATGAGTGATAAAACAAGCTATATAGTAGGAGTTTTATTAATTTGCTTTCTGACCTTCGAAATGAGAAGAAGATGAGCCCCTCAGTACCCACATGATGGAAGATGGATGGCCTGGCTGGGACCAATAGACTGGAATCTTTTATGGATAAAGTTAGAACATGTATAGGGTCAATTCAATCAGTTGCTGAGGTTTTTACTGTATGTTGTTGCATCATTATGATTCTGTGTACCTTTAAAAGGTTCTGCTTGTACCTCTATTTGGCAGAACATTCTTAGCAGCAGAGTTCTTTGTTATTGCTCTCATCTGTGTGTGAGATTAAAACTTGTTATCCTAACAAGATCGACTTGGGTCTTTCTTCCCTAGCAGATTGTGTTCTCTCTGGTGTGAGCATTTAGGGGCGTGCCTTCAAAGTGTTTGTGAACACGTGAAATATGTTGTGAAGTATTTGTTAGATGCTGTAATAAACAAAAAAAAGCGAGAAAAAAGAAGCAAATTCAGTAGAACATTTGTTAGTTCAGTATATAAAACCCCCCAAAATAAAAAAGGTTATTTTAAGAGCCACCATTTTTTAACCAAAACAAGTTAATTGATTTTAGACCCTGCCCCCGAACCTCTGTCTGGAGTTTTCCAGGGGTCTGCGGACTATAATACTGTCCACGGACTATGCAGGCTGCAAAAGGTGATATGATGTTTTTTTTTGTTCTATTTTGTAACTGTGAACAGTGGCTCCAAAAGGAACCTTTTTTATATGTTCTTGCTTTTTTAGGAGAGGCAAAAAGGTAAGGTGGAGAAGGGAAGGGGCACCAACCATAGATATGGAGGGGTAGGTGGAAGGGCGAGATGTTAAGCGTTCCTTAAATCTAAGGGTCAGTCATTCTCATAATCCTTGACCGCTCCCTTGAAAGCACTTCGGAACTTCTCCCCCCTGCAGAGTGGTTGGTCACAGTACATACAGAGTACTATTGTTCTGGAAAGATAGGGATCAACAATCTCATGAATGACCTGCGAGGCAGCTGGTGGGATCCTCTGCCCCAGAAGACTAGCCTGTTTGAAGGCTGGAGTGGTTGAGGAAGAGAGGGTAGAGGAAGACAGCCTTCTGATCCCTGAGAAAGGAACAACCTTTCTCAAAGCAACCAGGTGGTTGGATCTAGTGTGGCGGAGCATGGAGGTGGTACCAAAAGAGTACTACCCAGGTTGTCCATGACTGAGTATGACTCAAGACTCAGTGCATTTAACCTGAGCAGCCCATGCCTTTGCTACCCCCCAAAGATGGTAAAAAACCACCACACCCATGACTCTGGAGGTGTGCTGGAGGTAGGAGCTTCCTTTACCCCATTTTACTGGTCCTCCTGATCCTGCATAATTGCGCCTGTTCCTCTGTCCAGGCCCTCCATGTGGTGTTGGTTGTGGTGGACCCTGGAGAGGATGGATGGCCATGAGTGATGTCATTTTAGAGGAAATAGGAGTTATTTCTGCAAGTTTGTTTTATGGATTGCTCTCTCCTAGATTGCCAGATTGAGAATGACTAAAAGTAATGGCTGGGTGCCTTCAGAGGTTGAGAGATCAACTAATAATGGGCCTAGGAGCTCTGATACGGTACACTTTCAACTTGAAACATCCTAGATTGGCCAACAATGCAGTATGAAACTACGCATCACAGACACTATTTGCGGATACATCATTACGCTGCGCGGGCTTGGTCACATGCTGACATCCGCGGACATCCACAATGCCGCAGTCTGTCTGCGGGCCTCAGCAAGTGGGAGACCGGGGCGCATGTGCAGGGATGTTGCGATGTCTGAGGAAATCATCCATTGTGTAAACGGCCCCAGAACATTCGTATAGTCCACGGACTATTAATTGCTGTTTGGAAAAAAAAATGAATCTATGACAATAATATACTAGATATTTATAGTTTATGAAATGTATTTATTTAAGAATCGAATAGGGTATCAGGATGGGAAACATAAATGGGAGAATTTGGAATTTCTCTTAAGTTATCATCGGTGAGGGAGGGAGAGATGTTTCATCAAACCAAACTTTAATTTATGTTCTGTGAATTTTATTGGGGTGATTGTTGGGGGCAAGGAGGACAGGTACAAGTAGGACCGTGATAATCAACATTTATAATAACATGATTTTTAACATAATTTAGAAGTTCATCCATTTTGAAGACAGGGTCATGATTTCATTCGGTACAATTGGGGATTGGGTTTGTTTTTTCTGATTGTTGGGATTCTCTATAATTAATCGGTGGTGTAGTTTCTTCATGTAAACTATGTACTTTAAGAAAATAATACATTATTATTTCAATGAGTGCTGTATAAATTACATTATTTGGTTATATTGAAAAATGTATTGTTTAACATTAGAGAGGTCATCATCACTCATTTCTTCTTTGGGAATGTTTTCAACTAGACACCCTTTCTGTCAAAATAAAACATGGTGATATTTGCATATGAGAAGTGCTATTACAATGAATTGTAATAAACGAGAAATAAATACAGTGCACTTACTATTTGCTAAGAGGTTGTTTTGAAATCAGTTCCTGGGGTATCTCAGTCTGTATGAAGAGTTTTACTAATGGTTTGCGCTTCATAAATCCCATAATATTTTGTGTTAAATGAAAACAAAAAGATTTCTTACATATTTAAATGTTGAATTGTACAAAAAGGTATATTTGGGTGTAGTAAATATAAGTAATGTTGTTTTGAGTATATGTTTTTTTGGTTGAAGGGTACAAACTGTTCAGTTGTCCCCTGTGTTTCTGGGTTTGGTTGATGGTACAGTGTTACTGTCCGCAGACTCTAGAGCAGCTACTTTGGAAGTGAGTGTGATTTTTAGGTGTAAACATTAACAATAGCTATGAGGAACTTGAAGGAAATCACAGTGCAAAAAACACATGAAATTCAGTGATAACATTTGTTAAAGGAACATTATGGTTACGTTGCACTAATAAAAACCTATGAAATTCAGTGAGCATTTTTGATAAAGGGATGTTATGGATACTAGTATAGCTATCCACCGGTTATGGTAACTTAAGCAACCATAACTCGTGCCACCACCGTGCACTTATGAGATTAACACCCAAGACATCAAAGATGACCTCACATATGTCATTGATGTCATTGATGACATCACTGATGACATCACATATGAAATTAATTTGGATGAAAAATCGCTAAAAGGGGTTGTGTTTACAATGTTGCTAGAAAGATGTCAGGGTTGATGGGTTGATGGGAGACCTCACATGAATGACTTTGTTGTCATCTAAACAAAACATTATATTGGAGTGTTGTTGTTAACACAGGAACCTAATAATATATACACATAGGCAATGGATGTAGTGTGGACCATATAAGTACATCATTTTTAATCTGGTAAAATTGGGCAGTAAAATAATAAACACAACCCTATCAGAATATTGACTAATGTTAAACATGGAATAAATAGATAACAATTCAAGACTTACTACACACTTGTGTTAGTACAAACAATACATATTAAGACCCACAATGCATAAAAATCAGACACACATACAGGGAAACTACTGTAAGGAAGAAAGAAACAACAGCATCAGAAAATGACAATTGAATTATGTGTGTTTGAGGCCTGTTTATTGCTCAATGTATGTGCACAATGAGCTGAGACCAAACTGTAAGGAAACTACTTTAAAAACATATGACAAGGTTAACTTCTAGATGCATAGCACCTTTTGAGTTTTCAAATTCTCTCTGATACTGAACAAAAAAACTGGCCTAAATATGTCAGTAAACACAAATAAGTGGCATTTTCAAAGGTTTTTTTTAAGGGCTATTTGGTGCTAAACTTGTCAGATCCTGACATCCGGCTGCATATCTGGTGTTGGATTTGGTGAAAGGTGGCACATTGAGCAGCACTGGGTATAGTTTGCAATAGGATGGAGAAGTATATCCAGAAAACAAGGAGACAGATATGAACATTTGAGGTTGTAGAGCAGATAGATGTTATTATAAATTAACTGAGAATATTAGTGAGGGAAAAGTGAACCTAGTGCCCACGGACAATGTTTACCCACTGCCCAGTACCCCGTTTTGGGACTTTATGGGCCTCATTACGGGAATGGAGGTAGCCATGGAGCTATTAGCTCCATGGCTGTAGCTGCCTCTGTTCCGGGCTCCATTACCGGGATCCTGCAATGGGGACTTACCGGGTTACTCCGACATAGGAGGACCTGGTAATTCCTCCTTACAGGAACCCATCCCCATTCTCATTTGAGCCCCCATGGGGCTCAATGGGAATGGCAAGGGAGGTAATAATGGGCAGATTACATCTGGCCCATTATTGCCTCCCTCTTCCCCTCCCTCTTCCCCTCGTGGGACCTGGTTTTACCAGGCGTGTGATCCGGGTCCTGTGATGGGAAGCTCGTAATCGGTGCTCCTGGAATGAAGGGGGCCGGTACCGTACAAACCCCCTTCATATCGGGAGCGCTAGCCTTATAATGAGGCCCTATGAGTCTGTAGGATGCAACAGTATGTTCCATGGGACAAAGCAGTTCACATATTAGTACTTTGTATACTGGTGGTGTTTGCGGAACATAGAGGATTAATAGTTACAATATGCTATAGCTAGCAACCGAGAACAAGGTTAGTTTGCATGTTGTTTAATTAGTTGTTATGCATGGAGCATTCTGTTCATTTAATTCCAATAATAATATTATTTAAATGTGAACGTACATAATTTCAGGAAATTCCATTGTGCCATTCTGTCAATGAAGAAGCAGCATTCTGTAGAACGGATTGCAGAATTGTAAGGTACTTTTTGCAATGTGCCCTCTCAATATAGTAAATGTTATCATTTTTTGTGGCTATTTGACAAGTTGTTTCCTTCGAACTGTTGCTGACTTGCACTGAAGGCCAAATTACGAAGGAAACTTGTTCTGCATCATGGAAGGTAGAGACAGCAGGTTTCAATTTCGTGGAAACATGCCACTAAAAAAAAAAAAAAAAGAGTACAATGCAAGTTTTAAATAGCCTTTTGAAATAGGTTACGCACCGTGAACATGTGAATTTTGTCAATTGATGTGTGTTGCTGGTACGGTCGTGGATATTTCATCCTTGGAAGAAAATTGCATAGAAAGCCCAGCTTACTCTGGTGTAAAAGAATGACTATCCCTTCTCCCTCAAACTGAATGTAGTGGAGGTAGACCCACTCCCCCTCAAACCGAACATAGATAACTTGTTTGGGTGATCAATTAATCCAAATGTTGTAGGAATCAGAATTGTTGTGCCTTACAGAGACGCAATCTTAAAGGACAGTTCATGTTTATGAAGTTAGAATGCTCTGAATGATCGAAGGCTTGTTAAGTAGTACATGCTGTATGTTTTACTAAAAAACTAGACTCAAATCGAACAAGTATCAAACTATGACCAGAAATAGGGTAATCCACCAATTTGTGATAGGTCAGGCATTTTGTAATAGCCGTTTTGGATTTAAAGACAAGGTGAGGCACGCTAAGATGGATGCTGGGCATTTAAATAAGTGAATTTCTGTTAAACCATGTGAAATGAAGAAAGAATTACCTCATGGTAGGTCAGTAAGAGTTCAGTAGTCAAGGACATGGTGTCTGCATGAAGCACAAAGGGGGTTGGTTATTGTACCTGTATTTATTTGCACTGTTTAACCATTGCCGTATCGCTCAAACATTGCTAGTGCATTCTGTTGTGATGTAATAGTCGATTAGTATATTATTGTACTTTACACAATGTCATTTGTGAGAGTGAGAAACTTAAGTATTCAGTATATGGATAGATGAGTCCACGTAACCCATGCTAGAATTTAGAAATGGTTGAACAATAAACAAATTGTAGCCTGCCTGGGTATTGAACAGGAATGTCTAGAGAAACAGGGTTTGGGGGGGCAATGTGAACAATGGTATTTGTGCTGAAGACCATTTTGAGCTGCACATCGTGTTTGGTAACTAGAGTGTTCTCATCCACCCAGTCCCCTTTAAAGTGCACGGCATAGCTGTGAACTTCTTTTTATACTGGAGTGGGGATGGATGAGGAAAGCATAAATGGTAGCAATCAGGGTGGTCTGGCCTACAGGGTACTCTGCAGATTTTCTTGTTGTACATTTGGAGTCTGGCTCTGTTTTGTATTTCATTTTCACATTTTGTCCTAGGAAAAGGGTTGAGGTAGCTCAAACTGTGTAATATGGGCTCACTTTGAACATTATTTCCAGTGCTTCCAATGGTTCACAGTCCATTCCTGGCACCAATCACTCTTTTATGCCACTTATAGAGTATTCAGCGAGTTTTTGACTCACTGAGAAACTGAAAACAACTATTCGCATATTGAGTGGAAAACATTGTTAAAGACATGATATGGTTAAGTTGCACTAATAGAAACCTTTGAAATTCAGTGAAAATATTTTGTTAAAGGGACGTTATGGTTAAGTTGCATAGGATTTTATTAGTGCATCTTAACCATAATGTCCCTTTAACAAAGTTTTTTTTTCGCTGAATATATATATATATATATATATATATATATATATATATATATATATATATATACATATATATATATATATATATATATATGTGAAAGAGTTGAAGATTTTTTTTTAATATAAGCATACCTGTACAATGTGTTGCTAGATGCAGATATTGTTGAATCTGGAAATAGAAATCTTGGACAGTTGCACAGTAGTTGTTCATGCAGGAGATATGTACATCTGAAGTGTTGAAGTGAGATGACAGGGTTGGTGTAGAGGTTTTGGATGTGATTGGTGCATGGATGTGTGACTCTTTGAAAGCAGCCAATGAGGGAGTGTTGAGAACATGAAAATGCAAAGGTTAGAATGGCTGCCCCTGTGCTACGGGGTCTGTGGACACTGCAGCAGTCAGTGGACAGCACGTGCCACATCCAGATCTTTTGTGGATTCCTGGCATGGAAAGGGGACTGTGGGGATTAGCCAATCAGGTTTGCTGGGTGTGTTGTACAAGAAGAGAGAGTTGCAGTTTTGTTTGCAGCAATTGTCTGAGCACTGACAATGGCTATGGCTATGGCTATGTGTTTGAGAAGACAGACTGTGTGGATTCTGGGGGACTTTTCAATTTAGTCATTGAAGGTGTATTCTGGAAATCATGGCATTCTTGGAAATATTGGACTGTAAGAAGTGGATGTTTTGTGACATGCAGTGTGTGGCTTAAACTGGTCACTCTTGTTTTCATTCTATGAGAGTATGGCTCGCCTTAAATGTCCATACATTGTGATTGTGCATTGTGGAGGGGACAGTTTGGGATTTGTGACTCCATTGTCTTAGCAGGTTGCCCTGAATGATTTCTTTAAATATCTAATGCAACTGTTTCCTGCTGTTAAGATTTATTTTTCTGAAATAAATATGATGCAAACATGGAGATGTACAACAAACATTTTCAGTCCACAAATTGAAGAATCAAGGCAGCTTGTCAATAAAGTTGTATCTGTAAGGAAGAAAGAAACAACAGCACCATAAAATGTCAATAACATAAAGGTTTATAATCATGTATAGAAATGAATTGTGTGTTTCAGGCTTGCTTATTTCCCCTTATATGTGTACCATGGGGTAAGACCAAACCCTAAGGAAAGTACTTTGAGAATTTACAAGATGGTTAACATTTAGATATATAATACATTTTCAATGTACATATTTTGAGCAAACAAACGACTTTCATGTGCTTTTGGAAGTCAGTGAAAAAAAACACCTGACGTAAATATGTCAGTGAACAAAAACAAGTGTCCCAGATATGCGATGTCATCAGCGATGTCCTCAATTACATTTGAGATGTCATCTTCAATGTCCTGGGTGTTAGTCTTAGCAGTGCACGGTGGTGGCACGAGTTATGGTTTCTTAGCTTACAGTAACTAGTGAATTTCTAAGGTTTTTCAGATTTACATGTAACCATAACATATCAAATAATAGTGGCGGTAGATGGATACATCAACAGTTCGACCAGAATCAACCTCTAATATACAAAAATACATTTTCATTTCAACATAATTCATAAAAAATCAATTAGATACAATATAAATCAATTCCTACAGTTAATAAAATAAAAACTATTGTAAAACAAATTGTCTGGTGACGTCGGGATTCCTATTAGTGGAACTATGGATGGCTGTAAATAGGTTGAATGACCAGACAAAAATGCTTGTTCTTTAGGAGATCACACTGTATATATCAATATGTTCGAAATCTAATACAGTTATTTGTAGATGATGTAGCTTAGAATGTTTCTGTTCTCTGGGCTATTGTAGAACATTCTTCAGGGAAAATATAGTTGGTCACAGTGACTATGTTGAGGAAAAATCATGGTTTTCCCTTCTTAAAAGCTACTACTGCTTTGATTAATTCGAACTGATATGGCACGCCAATGCGGTCATGCAGATAGATTCCCTAAAATTTAAGAAAACTGTTCTGGACAGATAGTAGCAATTCCACTCCAGCATTTGCATCTGTAGTGTTTTAGGCAGCCCGGGCATCTCTTATGGCAATGATTCAATTGTTCTGGTTTGTTTTCCTGTAGTTAAATTGGCGAGCCAGTATCAGCCAATGTTCCTTATGCCCCCATGGATCTTTAGGTATAGGCAGTTGATTGCGAAATTCCACTAGGTATTATTCTTGAAGTTCAGTGTTATACACAGCATTATTCAGACTCCATAAGTCCCTTTATCAATGTTTTTTCATTGAATTTCATAGGTTTTTATCTGTGCAACTTAACCATAACGTCTCTTGAACAATGTTTTTTCAGTGAATATATCTATATATTCACTGAAAACACTTTGTTAAAGGGACGTTATGGTTACAAGTAAAATCGAAAAAACCTCAGAAATTCACCATTTATGGTAAGCTAAGCAACCATAACCCGCACCATCACTGTTCACTGCTAAGGCTAACACCCAGGACATCAAAGATGACATCACTGATGACATCACATGTGAACCAATCAGAGGTCCATCCGTGGACCAAGCAGGGAAGTGAGTCTGTGGACCCAAACCCAGATATCACTTACTTTTGGCCCATTTAAAAAAAAAAACGACTGGACAGATTTACACCAAGCCACCGCTCCTGCCACAAATTTGGTGAAAATCTGTCTAGCGGTTTGGGCTGTAGACATGAGCCAAATTTTGTTTCCATTGTGTCAAACAAATTCAGAGGGGGCCGTATACTTATTTTGCAAAGTTTGGTAAGGATTCGTCCAGGGGGAGCGAAATTATAAGCCACCAAAAAAGTGTTCTTCCTATGATTTGAGCAACTTAACCTTATCTACAGGGCCACTAACGCAGGACCTGTAATATATATGTATAGGAACCCCGTAAAATTCTATTGTTAATAACATTTGATTTGGGTAACAGATTTGAAGGAAAATGTTAAAAGTGATTAGCAACTCAAACCGTCCCTCCCCCAGACTGCAAAGTTTTTTAAAGATACTTCTAAAAACAAGAAAGATATTAAGAAAACATTTTTCCAAATTTGCGGCCTACTGCCCATTAAATTTCCCATCGAGAAAGAAGGCACATTTTTTACCGCTGGACGTATTTGGACCAGGTCTGAAACAACTTGTGAACAAAGCGTTAATTCCTGATCCATGCTTGTTTTGGGGTTATTCTGTGCAGTAGTAATTTAAATATTTGACAGAGAAGGAGGTGCCCCTTCTTAAAAATAGCTATATATCAGGGATTTACACAAAATAGGGTGTTTTTAGAAAGGACGTAGCCACCATCTTTTTTTTCTCTCGAATTGAGAGATATTTAAGGTTATAGCCGAGGATATGGGAAAATGAAACATAGGAAAAAAGCCATATGCAGGTCAAAAACATGCAAATGCCATCAGACTAGAGGGCACCAAGTGAACTTGTGGGACTTGGAGGGGATCTAGGGACAGCGTTTGCAACACAAAGCTTTCTGTAGACTCAGATATAGCTGCAATAGCCGACTGATCAAAGCAAACTGTGGCACAGAAACAGCTTGTGCTGTAGAAGGAAAGGGAGAGATCAGGCGAGGGTAGGGGAGGTGAGGAGTAGGCGAGGAGGTGAGTCTCCCAGACAATAATTAAAAATAATTATATTTTTACAACAACAGTGGGTTTCCCATCCCTAAGGTAACTGGGACGAACCCTGCTTAGCTTCAAAGCGATGAAGGTGTCAGCACCGTGTGGCCATGTTGCCTAATCTATTAGCCAACCTTACAAGATCTCTTAGAGAAACATGGCTTAAGGGGGCTAGACTCTTCCTCGCTTTGAAACTAAGCAGGGTCAGTCCTGGTTACTGCATGGATGGGAGACAGTCCACAGTCCTGAATGCTGCATGTTTGCTTAGTTTTAAATATCTCATAACACAGCATCCACATTTTTTTCTTTTTAAACTATGATAATCTCAGTCGCAATGTTTTGTACTCAGAGACCATTTTTTGCCTTTTTGCTGGAGTGCATTCTTGTTTTTGTAGTCTCACTGTCAAGATGGGGGGAGTAATGCCACAATTGTACACTTTTTGCCTAACTTAGTTCTATAAGGATTTATATATTTGAGTGACACTATGGTATGAGTACTTCTCAAGTTAGCTTTATAAAGCAGAGTTGAAAGACAGACATGGGGTTGAGGAGGGGAAATTATATTGGTTGCTTGTCCTGGAGATCTCTCAGCACAAGCAACCGCACAGCCCGGACTGTAATCACAGTCACAGGCACATCCAGGACCCAAGACTGAGACCATATCAAGCCTAAATAACCAAGGGGACCAAAACTGGGGCAACACCCCCACACCACAAAATCTGACGCTGTCATGACCCACAGAACGCGCCCCTTCTGGACTTCCTGGTCCTTATCACAACAGGGCTTGTATTCATTGTTTCTTCCAACATGGCCGTATCACATGACACGCCTCGCACCATCCTTTACGGCAGACGTTGGACGTCCCATAAATGTGCCACGCCCCCGCGGCCCTGTGCTTCTCAATGCTATTGCGAAGTAGCGACCAGACGTGTGCTCCGTAGCTCCCGGTATTGTTTCCCTTGCTTCTTCCACTCTAACCCAATTCTAGTCCCTTTCCTTCCTTTCTTGATTCCTGGACTCGTGTGCTAGTTGCGCACCCTGTTATTTCCTGGATTCCTGGACCCCTGCATCCGGGTACTTGAACGCACGCTGGAGTCGGAAGAGTCTCGTGCAGCCTTATTCAAGACTCAAGCAGTACGCAAGAAGGCATCGATCAAGAAATCCAGCAAAGATCGAACTCAGGTGAGAAGGTGGGAACTCCGCGACAGACGTAGCCTTGATAAAGACCCCCCGAGGTCGAACCATGTGTCGGCTGACCACCACAAAGATTATGAGTCTACTCTGAAATAAAATCACACTGTACCAACCGCACTGAGTGAGAGAATTTATATATATATATAATTTCTCAAATCAAACCATTGCAAGGTAGGCAGGCCCATCTCTCCAACATTACCAAGAGGGTAGGCTTCACATCCACCAACCTGTGACCTCACGTACATGATTAGGACCACTCCAAGAAAAGCCAAGAAAAGGTAGAGCTCAGCACAGGAGTGTTCACAACTAGGGCCCACCTTATCTCCTTACTATATATATAGAATCATAATTTGCAGTTTTCTATTTTTTTTATTACAGTTTGACAACTGCAAATTATGATTCTTTTTTGTGTGGATATATTACTGTGGCCATTGCTAGTGTCTGTATCTCAGAACACTTATTGTATCCCACCTTCTCTTTCCTAACAACCCATCATTCTCCTTCCATCTTTATTCTCTCCCATGTTACCTAAATCTGATTTCCCCATGTACTCACCGTACTTAGATCTTTAGTACCAGTATCGTAACCCTACAATGTCTTTCCCCATCCATACACTTTTCTACCCTTAAGCATCCTACCCCCAACCTCTTAACTACTACCAATCCACTCTACTGCTACAGAATCTATTCATGCTTCTGTACCATTCTCCCATTTTCTCTTGTACTGTATACATCTCAAATTCAATTTTCAAGGAGTACTAATATACACACATGTACATATATAAATATATATATTCAGTAAAAAAACTTTGTTAAAGGGACTTTATGGTTAAGTGAAAATTCAGTGAAAAAAACTTTGTTAAAGGGATGTTTTGGTTGCAAGTAAAACTGAAGCCCCCCTGAAATGTGTCAATTATGGTAATCTAAGCAACCATAACTCACGCCACCACCATGCACTGCTAAAACTAACACCCAGGACATCAAAGATGACATCACAAATGTCATTGATGACATCACTGATGACATCACATGCTTGGCTCCCTCTTTTTTCCTTTACTGACATATCTAGGCCAGTAACAGTCAGGAACTAAAAATTCAAAAAGTATTATATGTGTAGACTTATACTTCAAATATGTTCTTACAGTAATTCACTTGGGGTTCACTCACAGCATATGAAACATATACATAGGGGAAACACAGTCTTGGAAGACAGCAATGCTTTCTATGTATGAATATGATCAGTAAGGTTATGAACACTTTCTTCTAGTTCTGCTGTTTTTTATTATTGTACTTTCCCTGGATATGCTCATATTGTACACATTGTACTCACACTACTTTCCTTAGGATCCAGTCACATTATGTGATAGTTATACATAGGGAAGTAGTAGCGTTAAAGTAGAGCAATCATTTATGTGCGTGAAGATAATTAGTTAGGTATGAGGATTGTCTGGTAAAACAGTTGTTTTTTTGTTTACTTCATTTTCCCTGTATATACTCATATTTGTATGGGTTGTTATCTGTTTGTGTTTTGCTTACAATAATGCAATTATGTAGTAAGTGGGTTTTATTAGGTACTTATTAAATGTTTACAGTATGCAGAACTCAAATAAGAAAGCATTTATAATTTTTTTATTTAACATAGCAAGATTATTAATATTGCACCTCAATAATGTATGCTGCTCACTATAACTATGTTTCTACCTTATTATACTGGAAAAAAACTTCATGATAGAATGCTATTTGGATTAATGCATTGCTTAATGCACTATGTACCTCATGATATGTATTCCAATGATCCTTGACACTTTTTTATTAACATGACAATAAGAATCCCTTGTACAGACTTTTCATGAAAAGTAAATGGGCATATGATGTCATCAATGACATTTGTGATGTCATCTTTGTTGTCCTGGGTGTTAGTCTTAGCAGTGCACGCTGGTGGCGTGAGTTATGGTTGCTTAGCTTACCATAACTGGCGAATTTCAGGTTTTTTTTCGGTTTTACTTGGAACCATAACGTCCCTTTAACAAAATTGTTTTCAATGAATTTCATAGGTTTTTAGTAGCACAACTTAACCATAACGTCCCTTTAACAACATTTTTTTACTGAATTTCATAGGTTTTTAGTAGCACAACTTAACCATACCGTTCCTGTAGCAAGGTTTTTTCACTGAATATATATATATATATATATATATATATATATATATATATATATATATATACACATATTTCCCTTCTACACATATTTCATGAGAAGTACATACACATGTGATGTCATCAGTGATGTCATCAATGATATTTGTGATGTCATCTTTGATGTCCTGGGTGTTAGTCTTAGCAGTGCACGGTGGTGGAGCGAGTTATGTTTGCTTAGTTTACCATAACTGGCGAATTTCAAGGGTTTTTCGGTTTTACTTGGAACCATAACGTCCCTTTAAGAAAGTTTTTTCACTGAATTTCATAGGTTTTTAGTAGCGCAACTTAACCATAACGTCCCTTTAACAAAGTTTTTTCACTGAATTTCATAGTTTTTTAGTAGCACAACTTAACAATAATGACTTTGACTTTATATACATGTCATATGGAACTGACTAGATCTCTTCTTATGAACTTGATGTCCGCGAACTTATTTAATGTTTGCGGACATGTTTGGAGAACAGTACCACTACCTAAAAACTGTGGGGGGGTGGGGGGTATGTTTGATTGTTATATCATAATATAGGAACATTTAACAAATTCAAAAAGCAGCACACAAACACATATATAGTAATACATAAGAAATGTAACCCATATATGTAACACACTAACCATTCATTTAAATACAATATGTTCTGAAATGGAATATACCACAAGAAGATAAATTGGCTTCCAATATAATTACCTCACAGACACAATAGAACTGAGAACAAGACCAGACCCACTGAATACATAGGACTTATCTTACCAGAAATAGTAAGTGTACTTCATTTTACTCATATATTTATAAACTTTCTGTATTAGATTAAAAAATATATTATCTTTTTTTTTTCTCACAGAAATGTCTAGTACTCTGGAATGGCTAGAGGACAATTTCCCACATGAAGAAAAGTCACAAGATAGTGAAACTAATGGTAAACACTTTATAATATAAACCATTTATTTATTATTTTTTTATATACATTTAACATATATATTATTTTTTTGTACAGAGCATACCAACATAGAAAAAACTTCAGAAAACCCTGTTATGGATAACAGTCATCACAATATAGAAGAAAAAATGGATGTATTGTTGGCTAATTTTAATAATTTAAAAACTTTTGTAGAAAATCATTTCAAACTAAAAACCTCGTACCATTGCCCCACATGTACTTGTCCCTCCTCACTATATCCCAATCAATTATCCCCAAACCCTCTCCATAATCCAAAACGTTTTGATGAGATTTCCATCCCTTCTTCACCTAATAACAATCATGTTGAAACCCCAAATTCTCCTGTTTTTGTTTGTGTTTCTGCCTCTCACCTTCTCTGTCATAAATTATTAATATATGTTAAATAAAGTTTAATTTTTAATATTGTATTGTGAATAGTTTCCGTTTTTTAAAAAAAAACAATAAAAGTGTCTGCGGACAGTGCGAGTGTTCTGAAATGTTCGTATATAAACGAAAATGGAGATGTCCTGAAGAACACCACACCTGTTCGTACTGTTCGCTAGAAAGTAGAAACTGTTCCAAGAACACATGTGGTGTCCTGAAATGTTCGTAAAGAAACAAAAATTAAAGTGTCCTAAAGAACACTATATCTGTCCGTAATGTTCGCTAGCAACATGAAACTGTACTAAGAACACACAAGGTGTCCTGAATTGTTCGTAAACAAACAAAAATTAAAGTGTCCTAAAGAACACTATACCTGTCCGGTACTGTTCGCTAGCAAGTTCAAACTGTTCTAAGAACGCTATTGGTGTACTGAAATGTTCGTACGTAAACAAAAATGGAGGTGTCCTGAAGAACACTATACCTGTTCGTAGTGTTCGCTACCCAATTGAAACTGTTCTAAGAACACAATTGGTGTCCTGAAATGTTCGTACATAAACTAAATTACACGTGTCCTGAAGAACACTATATCTGTCCTTACTGTTCGCTACCAAGTTTAAACTGTTCTAAGAACACATGCGGTGTCCTGAAATGTTCGTTTCACGTGTGACGCACTTTTAATTACTTCAGAACCCGAACAGTGTCCGTAGGACATCAATGCGCATGCACTAACCAATCTCCATGCACTTGGTGTCCTGCGGACAGGCGCTTCCTTCGCGGACTAGTTCGCGAACGGATCATATGACGGCGCTCACGCTCATCGTGTGTCCTGAAATGCGGACACTGTTCGTGTCCCCGAACAATTTAAAAGTACATTTTCAGTTAATCCATAATATTTTTCAATAAAATCTCACCAAGTCCCACATAGCAATCTTGAGTTTTTATATACCTTTTGAAACGTTCCGATCCTTTTTTTGTGTTCGATCTGTCCACGGACAGTGCGCATGTCCGCGAAACGCGCACAAGCACCCCTATAAAAGACCACGCCCAAGAGCTTATTCCCATTGTGTTTCTGGCTATTCTTCAGAACACAGTGATTTTTGCTGCCACCTGCAGACTACACCATCATTGAGATGGCATCCTTGGCTGCTGAACTGCCACTTGGTGCTGCACCTGCTTCAGCACCACCCCCACCCCCTCCACCACCACCACCTCCCCAAGGGCCTGAAGAGGGGAACAGGAGTGAGGATGCGGAGGAGGAAGAAGAGGATGATGAGAATGAGGTAGAGGAAAACCCTACTACCCGCACTAGGCGTGAGTCTTGGGTGTGGCGGTTATTTACCATTCATGGTAATGTTACTAAGGCTCGTGCGAACTGTGTTACCTGCAATGAGTGCAAAATGATACTCAGTCACGGGAAGCACGGTAAGTACAGCTTTGGGACCACTACTATGAAGCGACACCTGAGGTCATTTCACTCTGGGGCTATTCGCAGGGTTGTACCTTGAGAAGAACGTAGCAGGTTGATTTTCTCTACTTCATCCTCTGTTTCTGATCCTGTCACCACAAGGACCACCTCTGTGGGACGGCGTCTTCCTCAAGCTGCCTCACAGGCCATACAGAATGCTGATTACCCTTACCTTTCGAGGGTCACAGTTGTATGTATGTACTCTGACACAGTACTCTGCAGGGGGATGCGACTTCGGAGTGCTTTTGAGACTATCGAATCAGAGCACGAGAAGACCTGCTCACTACCCAAATAAAACCCACTCTACATCTTCCTCTCTCAGCTCGCCCTTTCTTATCCCTGTGGTTGGTGTCTCCCCCTTTACCCTCCTTTACCCTCCTCTCCTAGTGTGTCGTGTCTGAAAAACCAAAAAAAATACAAAATTACAAAAATCAAAAAAAATAAGGCTCTTTCAGAGCCACCTTTCCCAGTTAAAAAATAGAAGTGAAAATAAATGAAGCAGGGCTCTTTGTATTTTTTAGAAGTCCGCGGACAGTGCGCGAACATTAAAAAAATTGGGTTGCTACTCCATCACAAACATTGTAATTTTCTCTGGAAAGAAGTGGTGGCTCTGAAAAGAGCCTTTGGGTGTTGTTTGTAAGTCAACAATTGTAAATGCTTAACATCTACTTCAAAATCGTTGTTGTAATTCCAAAAAAGGTTGCAATGCATTTTGTACATTTCTCAGAAAAATCTGATTGTCAGCATAAGTAAGATGGACTCCATCTCTGCGAAAAATATATGTACTACAAAACATAATATTTTCATTGTGAAAAGAAGACATGCCAAAATCTCTTAGAAAGGCACAAACAGCCTTATTAACATTGCGCCTTGCTTTTTCCATTTGTGGACCAAATGAAGAAAAACGAATCCACATTTGTCTCTGCGCAATCCGTGAAAATATCACTTGAGAATTAGGAAACATGTCCATAACCTTCCTAAATCCTTCTTTCATAGCAAATTGCAAAAAAATTCCAGTCACATGTCCTAAACTGGTCCCTCCACAATGAATTACAATTATGTCTGGATGTTGCTCTGTCTCCAAAGTAGCACAGAGAGGTAGCAAGTCCAACCACTTCATTCCACGTACTCCATGCCAGTGTACTTCCACATGTGGGAATCCAAGATCTACAGCTACTCCACAGCTTTCTGCATGCACCTTCAACCAATGTATCCACGAATCTCCTAAAATCCAAACAATCTGTTTTCTGAAACACACAGCCATAGCTATCTTTTGTTCTCTCAGCAAAAAGAGTATCTGAGAAAATCTCTCCTGGCACAACACACCCACCAAACTTTCCTGACCAATCCCTTTCAGTGCTTATTCTCATTTGCATGACTTCTGAACCCAAAAATCCCCGGATGTAACTCCCGATGTCCGCGAACTACCGCCATGTCCGCGGACATATCGTAACATGAACACCCCTTCTACCATTTCCACTACACTCTCTCTGCCATTCCCTCATTGGATGTACCTCAAAAATCCCATGACCATGCACCAATCACATTCCAGACCTCTACATCTAACTGCATCATCATAGATCAGCACTTCAAATGTACTCTGAATCTCTCTGAGTACAAGTGTCATATCATTGGCAAGCACCATCTACCAGAAATACTGTACAAGTCTTCAAGATTTCTACTTGCAGCTCCATGCATATCCATATGCATGAACACAAACTTCAGGTATGCATATTTTCTGTATAGTAGATGAACACATTTTCAAACAGACTTTTACCTTGTAAAATCTGTAAAATGAATTTACTGTACTTTTTTCAATTTCCTAAAATCAACTATCACGTATAAACCTTTATACTATTTACTTTCTTTATACACACACACTCAAATCATGTTAAACTAACATTTTTTAAATTAAATATATAGACTACATATATTCAAACAAAATTGCATGCAAACACAATCTATGTTTAAACCTTTATAAAAATACTTACACAATTTCATATTTTTTGTTTTTATTTATTTATTTACTTAATTACTTTAAATTAGACATGACATTGAGGCGCTATTACCTAGAACAGTTTACTTACAGAAATAGTGGTATTCACTAATATATTATAAATTTCACAAGACATAGTAAAGATATTTTTTTTTGCTACAGTTAGTCATTCAATTCAATTTGTTCATTAAGAACATATCATATGTACTGAACTGATGCAATGTATCTTATGTAAGTACATTAGTTTAATGGTTTTACAGAAGGCACTGAGGATTTCAATTAAAAAAATCAATATCTAAATTAAAAACAGTGCTATATACAAACAAAGTTACTAATTTGAAGCTTTTACAATTGCAGTGAAGACCAGTTTCCTGAAAAGAAGCAGCCAAATTCAAAGAAGAAAGAAAAACTAAGAAGTTACCTGTTAATTTAAAAAAAAGTAAGTAAAATATCACCATAATATTTGTATTATTAATCAAATATACTATAACATTAGTACAAGCTATTTTGGTTTCTAAAAATAGAGATTTTGTACCATTTTGTCCAAAAAATGTCCATGTCTTAAACAGCAATTTATAGCCAGAATGGCCCACAAATTTCTATTTTTGGACACAGAAATTACCCAACTGAACCACTACAATTTTCATATTATAGAACTAACAACTTAATTGTATACATTAGATTTACTATTTGTACTTTTCCACACCACTAGCTTACTTTTATTTTGTCATCTGAACCCCAGTTTAGTAACACATAAATTCAAGAATACCTATCCCTACTAGTTTTAGTTCCCAATGCACAATCACACACCATTACATACATCTTTATCATCTTACTCAAACACTCAAGCACACAGCACACATACATTCCAGAACACCCCAACCCATATCTTCTTTATTTTTTTCAACAGACCCTAAAGAATGCCTACCAAAAGTCAAGTCCGTAGAAAGCAACACAAAAGTAGAGCAAATGAAAATAAAGGTGTCCAACATAAGCATCCATCTCTAGCAGAATTTGTAAAAAAAGTTGAAACAAAACAGCTAATACAATCATTTAGTGAAACACAAGAAGTTTCAAGTACAACAACTTTGCTTCCTCTATCAAAATGTAAAACAAACCTAAAAACAATTAACAGAAAATCAGCTATCAGTACAGATAAAACTACTTCTTCAAATTTTAATATAGTGCAAAGTAAGCATACCAAGAAAAGTATTTTAGCCAAAATATACCGTCACAAAGTCCTTCAAAATCTTATAAAAACAGGAGAGAAATCAGGTTCAAAGCTTAAAACCTATCGTAGGAAATTAATCTTAGAAGCATTGATGGACAGTGCAATTCTTCTCAAAAGAAATTTATTTATTTTACTGTTAAACAAAATGAAACCACTAACAAAACTAATAACTAAATTACAAAAAAGACTTCTCAATAAGCGAAATGTCAACAGAAAGAACTTCTTAAGTATCTGCGGAGGTGAATGGAATCACACAGGAGCACAGAACCATATTTTAATGAAGAAGCATACAAACAAAAGCAAACAAATACAATTGCCATAAATAGCAGTGATCGAGGTTATGAAAAAGTGAATAATACCATAATGGAACAAGAAGTACTCCTTACAAAAATATGCCCTGAAAACTTAGAATTACCCCTCCATTCGACTGAATCAGAATGTCTAGTTTACAAATGGCCATGCACGTCAATGTGTAACATTCCCAAACAATGTTTCAAATCTTTACGCTAATTCCTCAATAAATATGTAAAAAGCAAAGACAAAATCAAAATTAAATTACTGCAAAATATAGATACCTGTCCAGTGCGCAAGTACACAGGACTACAAGGACATTCATTGGCCTGCATTACAGGACCTACTTGTAAAACCACTTTCCATGATATCAAAAGGATATCAACACATCATTCAACTATAAGAAATCTAGTCTATAAACTGTACTATGCTAAAAGTCCTGCTTTAGCACTAGCAATGTTAAATAACATCCTTCTACATGGTACAGCAAAAGACCTACTTGAAGAAATTCACTATATCCAGAAAAAAATATTTTGGAAGTGAAACCCATTTACAGAATGAAATAGCTTTGAACCAATTAAGCAACAATTCTACACATGGCAACCTTTTGCTAAACACATACAAAAAAGAAATACTAAAATTTAAAAGTACATCAGTTGAAGTACCAAACCATGTATGTGTATGTTGCCGTAGAAATTTTTATAAAAGTAACACAAAAACTGTGGACCTATCATACAAAATAGAAGACAATGAAGATTCTAAATGGTTTGAATTAGCTCTCTACCTTGTAGCAGAAAACAAATATGAAATAACTGAGCCCTTAATACTTTGCAGTTATTGCACTACAAAACTTGACAACAACCAAACTCCTTCACGTTCTATCACAAATAATTTGGAATTATACCCAGTACCAAAACCTCTACAACAACCTAATTTATATGAGAGCATCATAATTCAAACAGTACACCCATTTCAAGCAATAATACGCCTTCAACCAAAAACAGCAAAATTACCTCCCTCTGAATTGGTAAAAGGCATTCGTGGAAAAGTAGTTTATTTACCATTAAATCTAAAAGAAAATGTGCATACTCTAGGAGTGGAACGTCCAATGCAGCAATCTTTAATTATATTAGTAAATGGAGTACCTACAAAAGACAAAAAAATATGGCAATAGCTGGTAGATTTATATAAAGTTAGACAAGCCTTCCAATATCTTAAAGAGAATAATGAATATTACAAAGAAATTTATATTGAAGAAAACTTGAAAGATACAACTGAAATAATTCAAGAAACACAAGGAGCTGGTCAATTTGAGCTACTAGATCCTGCTACAATATCAAATACTTTAGACCATTATACAATTCATCCTTTGCACTGTAATGACACCGTACAAGATGTACTGGAAACTTACCAAATGCGTCAAACAAAAGGATCGCCAATCAGTATATGGGAAAAAAGTATAGAAGCACATGCTTTTCCTCTAATCTTTCCTACTGGCAAAGGAGGAAGGTATGATGATAGACCTATTCAAATATCAGCTTCAGAATACCGCTCATTACGGTTGTATTCTGAAGATCCCAGATTTAGACAAAATGTGGAATACATATTCCACCTACTCTTTGAAAGTGAACTAGCAACTTTATGTTACGGAGTTGCACACATATTAAAATCAGGATCACACTTTCAAAATATGACAGCTACACAATTATTAGAGAAAGTGCAACAAAATGATGAGGTTTTACAATCAAATAATACAAATCTATGAGCAAATATGCGTGGTACTAAAGAGTACTGGTTTCAACGTCATGGAGATGTACATTGTATGATCAGAAACCTTGGCCCACCCACTTGGTTTGTTACATTAAGTTGTGCAGAATATGCATGGGAAGATTTACATGACTTCCTACCCATATCAAATAAAAACAAAACAAACATAGATATTCTAACACCTGGAGAACTTTGTTCTTTGGATCCTGTTAATGTTTCAAGATATTTTCACCATCGCTTCATTGCTATGCTACATTTTATTTGTAATAAAACTGTTCCTCCCCTTGGAGAAGTGCAACACTTCTTTTGGAGAAAAGAATACCAAGCCAGAGGAGCACCACATATCCACATGCTTTAATGGATTAAAGATGCTCCTAAATTTGGTCAAGACAGTGATGCCACTGTTTTACAGTTTATTGAAAAATATGTCACTTGTGAAATTCCATCAGAAGCCACAAATAGTGATCTTCATGCACAAATTTTACAATTTCAAAGACACAAATGTGGAAAATATTGTCGTCGCAAATACAAAAACAAAGGCAAATACTACACCAAATTCCGATTTGGTTTCCCTAGACCAGTTACAAATACAGGTCAAGTAAACAACCTCATGTATTCAGTTAGACATAATGTTAAAGGTAAGTCACCTAAAATACATATTACATAAAAAGAAAAGAAGAAGAAAAATATATCAATGATTATAATGCAATCAATGCCCACTTATGGAATGCAAACATAGATGTGCAGTACATTGCAGACAATTCTACTGAAGTTGCACGATATGTCACAGCATACTTAACTAAAGCAGAAAAGACAGAGCTCCAAGACCTCTGGAATGACCTGTCATCAGATAAAACAGTATCTCAGAAATTATACAGCTTGGGCATAAAAATGCTCACCCATAGAGAATGTGGATCTTATGAAGCAGCTGATCGTTTAACTGGTACTTCATTGTTTGGTAAATCTGAAAATATAGTATGGCTAAGTCTTGGTCCAGCTAAATCTAGAAAAAGAGTTCTAAAATCAAATGAAGATATAGAAACAATAGCCAAACATGATCCCAACAGCCAAGACATTTTAAAAAACAATTTATTGGACACATACTACCCAAACAGAAGGAATACTTTGGAAAACATGTGTCTTTACCAAATAGCCCAAAACTACACATACAAAAATAATATGAAACCTGATGAAAAAAAAGGTAAATATAGAGTGACAGACTGTGAAGGCAGCTTAGTTAAACTCACTAAACCAAATGTAATTAATCATATCAAATTGTCATTGAAGACTCCTCAACATAAAGAAGTATATTACATGTCCCTGCTACAACTCTTCAAACCATGGAGAAAAGAAGAACAATTACTAGATAACTATGACTCATATGAGGATGCTTTCAAAGCAAATGAAAGCACTATAACTGATGTAAACTTTACACAGTACAAAACAATGTTGCACAATGAACAGCAACATGATGAAGAACTCCAAGCCCAACTAGATAAGGATACTCCTGACAGTAGTCAACCTTCTGTAACAGGAAGCCAAGAACCACTGGGAGAACCACTAATAACAAATGAGGCAGAATTAGCTGTGATAGAAGTAGAAAACACCATGTGTCAGTATACTACAATCAAAACTAAACAATGAGCAAAGTAGCATTTTTCAAGAAGTAACAAAACAAATTGCACATGGTGTAAAACATGAAAATAAAGAATGTTCCTGCCATAATTATAAACCTATACTGGGGGGCGTGGCTTGGAGCCGATGGAGGGCAGAAGCTGATCTGCCGGGCTCCGGCCGAGACGCCGCTTCCTGATCCTTTTTCTCCGGTACAAGAGTGGTTGCAGCCAGCGGAAAAGCACGCATCGGTGGGGGAAGTGCTCCCCATTAGGAATTACTCGAGTGTTGGAATTTTCGGAGCCCCCGTGAGGAAGAGCGGGCTCCGGATCCCACCCTCCCCTCCGCCGCGCATTGATCCAAGATGGCGCCTGGCACAGCTTCACGCAGCCCCTGAACCAGCATCCCCTGACAGAGCGCTTTGGGGATCGGCAACAAGGCCGGGGGGGGCGACCCCTGTCTGACACTGGTTCGGAATCGACACAGGCCCCCAGGCCCCTGACTCCGTTACCCCTGGGCTGGCCCAATTTATGCAACGCGGACTACAACTAGAACCACGTGGATGGCATCACATAAAGAGAAACTCGCCACCTCTGAGAAGCAGCACCCCGCCCCACGGCCATCACCCGAACGACCTGATTCCAGCCGAAGCACTCGTGGGCCCTGAAACTCAAGGTGCGTGAGCCTACATAATACCCTTTGGTGGGCCCCTGACCACCACCGCACCCTTGGGCCGCCTGCACTTGGCTCCCCGACTCGGCTGCCCCGGGGCACGCACTTGCCCCTGCATGTTCGGCGATCTACGTCCAGCGGCTCAAGAAGGCCACCAAGAACAAGAGCAGGGCCGCCACCATGGACTCCTTTGTCTCGACCAAGGCGAAGACCTCCACCCAGTCCAGACCTAGCCTCTCCGAAAACACTCATCCGAACGAAGGGGAGGTCAACGACAATCGCTTTCAGATATTGGATGCCATTGCCTCACTGAGAACCCACATTGACTCCAAGATTGATGAGTTCAAAATAGACATACAACTCATCCGCCAAGATGCCCGCAACTTGACGGAGAGGGTAACGACCGTCGAGAATTCCACGACGGAGCTGTCCGGGGCCACCACAACCCTGAAGTCCGAAGTCTCCGATCTAAAGAGGAGGGTCGCCTTCCTGGAGGAAAGGGCGGAGGAAGCCGAAGGACGGGCCAGACGGGGGAACATCAGGATCCTGGGTATCCCGGAGGGAACAGAGGGCCTAAACACCACATCCTATGTCGAAACCCTTCTGCTACAAGAGATCGGGGCCGGAAAACTAACCCACGGCTTTGCGGTCGAAAGGGCACATAGATCCCTCCAGAGACGTCCTCCCCCCGGCTCGCATCCACGGCCAATAATAGCCAAAATATTGAATTTTCAAGATAGAGAAACCATCCTACGGCACTCCAGGGAAGCAGGTCCCATTGAAAGGGGGGACTCAAAAATTACTATTTACCCCGACTACACCCAGAAAGTGCAGAGGGAAAGGAACTCATTCGTCCCGATCAAGGCGAAGCTTCGCCAACTGGACATTAAATACAGGCTGCTGTACCCCGCGCGCCTGAGAGTTGTTTATAATGGGCGAGCGATATTTCTCGAAAACCCAATATGTGGCTAGAAGATAATAACCTAGCCGATGGCAAGGATCCTCCTCGGAATGATGATTAAGTCCCGAGTCTCCTCGCACCACCAGTAACCGGACCCCAGCAGGTAATCCAAACAAAAGTTTAACTTACGGAAGCGGCCCTCGCACGGCCCTGCCGCCTCGCACCAACCCTACCCCCAGCAGAAAATCCAATTGGGCCAGTTCACCGCCCGACCCAGCTCACGCCCGATTCCCGGATGGGTTCAGACAGCTCGAGAGCGCCTGAGCACCGCGACAGTGTTGTAGTCGCTGGGCGCACCAGTTTGTGTTATGTTATTAGTTTAGTTGGTTTTGCAGTCTACGAATCATCAATGTTGGTAAAGTACAAGATGGTGGCAAGTTACGACACAAGACTTCATGAACCAGGGGCCCCCCGCCCGCAGAACGCCACCTGTGGTTCGTTGTGCCACCGGGCCAGCGGGCCAGAACTCCAAGACGAATTCAGAACACCGATCCGATGGCGTCGCAACTTGTTGTGATGACATGGAATGTGAGGGGAATGGCTTCATACCTCAGAAGGAACCGCGTACAGTCCTACCTCAGGAGGAAGAAGGTCTCGATTGCGCTATTACAAGAGACCCACCTTACAGCGGACTCCATGTCTAAGTTAACAGATCGATGGGATGGGACCACGAGGGGGTCTCCTTACTCCAAATATGCGAGAGGCGTACTGATATGGGTGAACCCGAATGTGCCTTTCCAGCTAGAAGGCTGGGATTCTGACAAGGAAGGGAGATATACATCAATGTGGGGCACCATAGAACAAACCCCAGTGTGCTTCATTAACACATACTTTCCGCAGCATGGAATCCCGTCATACTTAAGCACGTTGAGTGCTAGACTGGCACAACACCGAGGCAGGACCTTCGTGTGGGGGGGAGACTTCAACTGCGTCATGGACTTAAGCAAGGACAGATCGCACCCTCCTCCTCAGCCAAGCAATCCCGCATCCACCTCCTTGACGGAAACACTCGACCAGCTCAACCTGGTAGACATCTGGAGAGTGCAACATCCAGAGGCCAGAATTTACTCACACTACTCAGCTCCACATGGCGTCCACACAAGGATCGACTACTTGTTTGTTGATAAGGAACAATCTCCACTGGCCACATCCACTGAATATTTGGGGAGATCGATCTCCGACCACTCCCCGCTCGCCATGCATTGGCAGCTGCGTGGACCCAAACCTCCAATTCCCATGTGGAGAATGCCTACAGCAGCGTTGGATGATCCAGAGTTCAGAGAGGACCTTGCTGAGAAGCTAGAGGAATATGTCGAAATCAATAAGGGATCGGTGGCTACCTGGTCCACACTGTGGGAGGCCATGAAGGTGGTTACCATGGGAGAAATCATTTCAAGAGCGGGCGGAACCCGCAGACAACTACAGTCCTCTCTTGAGGCCCAGGAATTAGAGATCGCAAGACTAGAGTCCGCCCCTGACATTTCCCCAGAGTCCGAGAAGATCCTTAAAACAGCCCGTATAAAATGTCAGGAATCATGGGTCAGACTGGAGAAATTTGACTTCGCAACACATACCGCCAGATCCCACAGCGAGTCTGACAAACCCGGCAGATTGCTTGCCTGGCTCTGCAAGCGGGAACACCCTAAACACCTGCCAACGGAGATAAAGGACGAAAAAGGAGTAACACACAAGACGCAGATGGAGATCAACGAGACTTTTGCTAAGTTCTACTCCAAATTGTATGCCCACGAGTCCCAGGTGCCCGCCGCAGAATTAATCAAAACATTGGAGGAGATAGGCCTCCCTCAAATCTCCAACGAGCAGAGGGAGGAACTGGACTCGGAAATCACTTCCGAAGATGTGACAGCGGCCATCAGATCGCTCGCTAATGGCAAAGCCCCCGGCAGTGATGGTCTCCCGCCCGAATTCTACAAGACCTACGAACCCATTCTCACCCCCATCCTGCATGAAGTTTATCAAGAAGCCTACACAAATGGCATCCTGCCCAACACCATGAAAGAGACCATAATTATTCCAATGCTCAAGCCGCACAAGTCACCCACCGATTGTGATTCTTATCGACCTTTGGCCATGCTGAATTACGACAGCAAGATCCTCACTTCTATATTAGCCAACAGACTCGCCAGAGTGGTAGGATCCATAATTCACGAAGATCAAAATGGATTCGTCCCAGGACGCAACACCACGGCCAACCTCAGGAGACTACAACACATCATGGCCGAAACCCACGACCGAGAGGAGGACCTGGCGATACTGTCACTTGATGCCATCAAGGCCTTCGACTCTATCTATTGGGAGTGGCTTGTGGAGGTTTTGAGGGGCTTCGGCTTTGGTGCGGGCTTCATCAGATGGATCCAGGTACTTTATAATTCGCCAATGGCAAGGGTTAAAACAGGCAGAATTGTCTCGGGATCCTGGGCAATACAAAGGGGCACGAGACAGGGGTGCCCACTCTCGCCCATGCTGTATATATTGGGCCTAGAACCAATAGCCATATACTTTCGCCAACAGTTTTTTGATGCGGGCATTAAGGTGGGCAACGTTTACAACATAATTTCATTATACGCGGATGATGTACTTCTCTACTTGAGGAACCCTGAGCTCAACGCACCCACAACGCTAGAAGTTCTCGACAATTATGCAAAGTACTCAGGGATACGATTCAGCAGACACAAATCAACTGCATTCCCCCTAGCTAGCCTGAGGGGCATTGCAGTAGACGACCTCCCGCCTATCGGAATACAGTGGCAACCTGACAAGTTCCGGTACCTGGGAATCAATGTGGGTCACACCCCGCTACTCACACACGAACATAACACTATAGCAGCAGTCACCGGCCTTCGGCGTTCAATCAAATTTTGGTCCAAACTACCACTGTCAATGGTGGGTAGAGCGGCGATTGCCAAAATGATAATCCTTCCTCGATTCCTGTACTTCTTTGCCAATATTTGCCACTACGTTCGCCCGCCTTTCTTCAAGACACTAGAGGCCATCATCAAGGACTTCTTGTGGGGTCCGCGCAGACACAAGCTCACACTGGCCACGCTGTCTCTCCCACATAAGGAAGGCGGAATAAAACTCCCAGACCTTCACCTTTACTACTTGGCGGCCCAGCTCAGTCACATTACGAAGTGGCTGTCTGATGACACATCGGCCGAACTGGAACTACTCAGGCAATCTTCCACAAACTTAATCCCCAAAGAAACTCTATGGTTTCCCCCTCGGCTACCTCCCGAAACTCCGCTGATTGTCAAGCTGGGCAGGCAGATATGGGCCAGGGCCTGTCACATAAGGCAAGTGAAACATCCGTACTCACCGGATAACCCCATAATGGTGGATGTGTGCAAGTCGGAGGCGGAACTTCCCACTCCCAGGAGATGGGAGGAAGCAGGCATATATACATGGGGAGACATGTTCACTGATGGGGAATTCAGGGACTTCAAGTCGTTACAGAACATTGAAGGACTATCCAAGGGCCAGTTCCTCTGGTACCACAGGATCAAACAGATCGCTAAGAAGCAGTGGAACAGCTGGCCGGAAGAGCCCACCCCAGACCCACTGCTACAGGAAATGCACAACCTCTCTGATGGATGGAGACCAGTTTCCAGACTTTACAACAGACTCATAGACAAGCCTAACCCCAAAGGTCAGGCACTGAAGGCGAAATGGGAGGCAGATCTTGAATCACCACTTACTGACAAGGAATGGGAGAGAGCACTGATCTACCCCAAGAAAGTGTCCCGGAATTCCAGATTCGGACAAATACAGCTGAATGTCCTTTACCGGACATATATGACTCCCCACAGGATTGCCTCATTCAACCCGAAAATACCCCCGACGTGCCCATGGTGCGGAAATGACAAGGCAGACATGATCCACATGTTCTGGTCCTGCATCAAAGTGAAATCACTCTGGTTCAAAGCCAAACAATCCTGCGCAGAAGCTGGCATGGTAAGATACGACTGGACGCACGGAGAGTGCCTACTAGGTATATATCCTAGACCGGGCAAATTTAAACATTTGGTGAAACTAATGGACATCTCATGCATTTTGGTCAAGAGAACAATAGCGATGGCCTGGAAGACTCCAGCGGGGCCCCAGCCATGCTCGGTGGCTGAGCGAACTGGCGAGATGGACGACTGCTGAAACCAGGGCCTGGCAAGACAGGATCACAACCAGCGGAGAAGCCACAAGTGGAACCCTGGACTCCTGGAAAGCCCTCCTGAGTGACATGCGCTTCAAGGCAGACTATAAGCCTCCCTGAGGGACTGTAGCGTCCTACAACACCCGATTTTTCATACTGATACAGAGATGGAATTACCCGAATCTGTTCCCCTCGCTTCCTGTAACATCGGAACTATAATTTTTACTTGCCACCAAACATCTCATAATTAACGCTACATGTAGACTGCTGTTGTTTTGGTTGTTCTCACATTACTTTTTTTTGTTGTATCGTTTCTTTATTACCACACTTGTAAGTTTGTAATGTTTCTCACTTTCTTGAAAAAACCAATAAAATACTTTACAAAAAAAATAAATAAACCTATACTACTGTACGTCAGTGGTGAAGCTGGTTCTGGCAAAACATTCCTAATCAAAATCATTAGTAAGTTCCTTCAACAATTGACAAACAACAAACTGTCAGCTGTTGTCACTGCCCACACAGGTTTAGCTGCCTACAACATAGGTGGTGTTACATTACATCGATTACTACTATTACCAGTAGAACACCAGAACAAATTAGACTATTACAAACTTTCTGCAGAAGCTGCAATGGAATTACGCAGAGTATTGAAACAAATGAAAATGCTACAAATAGATGAAGTGAGCATGGTCTCCAACCTGATGTTAGCTTCGATTCACCTCAGATTACAAGAAGTGCTCAAAACAGAGAATGAAGAGCTCTTTGCAGGAAAACACATTATTGTTTTTGGAGATCTGCTTCAATTAACACCAGTAAAAGATGAACCTATTTTTAAAACATTAGGGCACAAACTCTGCCGTAAAACTGTTGGCAGCATTGGAAATGTCAACCTTTGGCAACATTTCCAATACAGAGAATTAACAGAAAACATGCGCCAATCTGCAGATCTAACTTATGCCAACATTTTAAAAAGTTTGAGAGTTGGTATACTTTCTAAAGAAGCAGAAGCAACATTGAAAACCCGGCACATTAATGCACTTTATGGCGATAATGCATGTGCTACAGATGTTATGGAACAATTGGCCCACAAAAACGTCAATTGTATGGCCTTAATGCCAACTCTTGCAAGCTGTCTCAAATTCAATGAAATAATGTTAAGTAAAGAAATGCAACCAATAATGGAAATTAGCGCCACAGACAAACTAGATGTACATGGTATGACACTACCCATGTGTGACCAAGCCACAACAAGACTAAATAATTTAGAAAAATCAATCTCAAACACAGCAGGCTTAGAAAAGATGTTAAAATTATCCTTAAATTGCTGAGTAATGCTTAAACGTAAACTTGATGTGGACCAAGGACTAGTTAATGGAGCACTGGGTACAGTTGTTGGCTTTCAAACATACCCACATGACAACAAAATTCAGTTTGTCAATATACTCTTTGACAAACTTTCAGAAGTAAAATGGATAGGACGTTAGATTCCTTCTCTTCAAAGATATGTGTGTACGCAGAGAACAATTTTCTCTAACTCTTGCATACGCAGTCACGATTCATAAATCACAAGGTCTTACCCTAGACAAAGCATTGATAGATATTGGTAACACAGTCTTTAAAGAAGGCATGAGCTACGTAGCACTATCACGCTTACGTACACTTGACGGTCTATTTCTAATCAACGTTGATGCAAGTAAAGTAAACGCTGATATTCCTTGCATTTTAGAATATAATAAACTTCGCTCACTATACACTCCCCATCTAAACACATATTCTGTTCCACAAAAACTAAAACGTTGTAAAAGAAAACTAAATCAAACAGAAATGCAACAGGACGTCACTGCAAATCCTCCAAAGAGACTAAAAGAAACTAATACTTCATCAAGTACCACAAACAAAAAAGAATCAATTAGAGAAAGTAAACCAGGTACTTCTTTAAAGAATGAAGACAAACTCCAAAAAAAGCAGTTAGATACAGAACTACCTGGACCATTTAAATTCTCAAATATAGTTGGTGTAAGTTGCTATGCAAATGTAGCAATGAATATTCTATTTCAATTACCACCAATTGTTGACAACATTTACTTACACAGTACAGACCCTTTGTGTTTGCAAATGTTAGTACTTCACAGAAATGCAGCAAACAATCCTGACAACACATATAGTGTTTTTGGAATAAGACGACAATTGGACTACTGTGCTGGAATGGTGAAATTCACTATAAACTCACAGGAAGATCCACAAGAATGTCTAATGTACTTACTATTAGTACTGGAAAACAAAAACATACCTATAAATGAAATCTTCCAGATTTCATACATGTGGAAACATACATGCACTCTGTGCAACAATGTGACACAAGAAGAAATTCCCAATGAACGCTTCATATATATATCAATACCAAATTGTGAATCCATTCCATTTCAGCAACTTGTACAAAATGCAAACCATGGTAGATTATGCTCTCCCTGCAATTCAGATAATCGCTCCACGTTAGTAATACAAACACATAGTAAATATGTAATACTAATACTTCTACGTTACAATGCAGATGGTACCAAAAACAACTGCAAGCTGACTGGATTCACACATAGTCAAATATCACTTGGTAAGAAAACCTTCACAACAATAGGTATAATCTACCACGCAGGAGCCACAACCAATTCAGGGCACTACACGGCATATATAAAAAAGAAATGTGGATGGTTTGAATGTAATGATAGTACCATTACTCTAAAGCAGAGATTACCAGCAAATCTTGCAAACGCTTATTTGATGTTCTTAAAACCAAAATTTGATAACTAAACTGTATTTAAACCTTTAAGTAAATTTGTGTTAAAAAATATAAACTGTTAGAATACTCCAAAAGCTATCTAACTGCTCAAAGATTCTACAACAACTAATCAGATAAATGCATACCACTAAATTAGACCAAAAAATACACAGTTAGAATACGCCAATTGGTATCTAACAGTCCAAAATTTAACAATATCCAAATAGATACATCAAAACCACTAAAATATATTAAAAAAATAGACAGTTAGAATACGCCAATTGGTATCTAACTGCTCCAAAATTTTATAATATCAAAACAAATGAAGAATCTGTAACTGCTCCAAAAAAATACAACAAGGCAAAGTATAAAGCATTAGCCAGAAACAAAAAGTGAACACTGAAAACAAACAAACAAATAAACTGTAGCATAACAGAAAAAGGTTTTTTTTTTAATCCAACATGGATTTTCTTTTTCTCCCACAGACCCAATGATTTTAGCAACAAATACAGAAACTGAGCAAATTGCACAGTACTCTGATTTGTACTCTACTAAATATGAGGGTCGTAACAAAATAAAAGTATATTGCTCATACAATGTAATAAGTCATTACAAAATACCAATACTAACATGCTATTTTCTTTTATCACAGAAATGAAGAAGAAAAACATGGACTCCCATTACTAGACCAAACAGTAAGTATACAATAATAAGGACAACAATAGCAGCATATCACATCCATAGTATCTAATACCTTTGTTCCTTATACATTTGTTTTTCACCCAAAGTTATAAGCAAATATGAATGTGATATGCTACGGTGGTTGTTGCCAGGGCATAGAGTCTTGGGTGCATGGCCAAATGGCCAAATGGCCATGCACACAAGACTCTATGCCCTGGCAACAACCACTGCAGCATATCACATCCATAGAGTCAAACATTTCAACTATGATCTATGGGAAACTTGTAATGTCCGCGAACAATGTGAGTGTTCTTAGAACATTTTGAACTTGCCAGCGAACAATACGGACAGCGTCCTCAGGACACCCCCTACGAACATTCCAAGACACCGGGAGTGTTCTTAGAAGCGTCTTCAGAACACCACCATCTTGTTTATTTGCGAACATTTCAGGACACCGCGAGTGCTCTTAGGACACATTCAACTTGACAGAGAACAATACGGACAGCGTCCTCAGGACACCCCCTACGAACACTCCCCGGACACCGTGAGTGTTCTTAGAAGCGTCTTCAGAACACCCCCATTTTGTTTATTTGCGAACATTTCAGGACACCGCGGGTGTTCTTAGAACACATTCAACTTGACAGAGAACAATACGGACAGCGTCCTCAGGACACCCCCTACAAACATTTCAGGACACTGGGAGTGTTCTCAAAAAACGTCTTCAGAACACCCCCCTTTTGTTTATTTGCGAACATTTTTCAGGACACCGCGGGTGTTCTTAGAACACATTCAACTTGACAGAGAACAATACGGACAGCGTCCTCAGGACACCCGCTACGAACATTTCAGGACACCGGGAGTGTTCTCAAAAACATCCTCAGAACACCCCCATTTTGTTTATTTGCGAACATTTCAGGACACCGCGCGTGTTCTTAGAACACATTCAACTTGACAGAGAACAATATGGACAGCGTCCTCAGGACACCCCCTACGAACACTCCCCGGACACTGCGAGTGTTCTTAGAACAGTTTCACTTGCTTGCGAACAAAACGGACACATATTGAGTCCTTAGAACACCCCCCATTCAATTTATTTAGAACATTTCAGAACACCTGTGATGTCCGCAAACAAATCGAACACAAAAAGAACATCTAACACATAAAAAACACAACTTTCATCCTATCTCATACACTCCCACCCTCCCCAAACACTCCTACACACCAACACACTCTATAAAATACACATTTTGAACAAATTTGCAAAAGCACGCTTTCGGGACCAAGCCGCTGCTCCTGGTCCAAATTTGGTGGAAATCCGTCCAGCGGTTTGGGCTGTAGGCGCGAGCAAAAAAAATGTCCCATTCAGCCTATGGGAAAAAAAAAAGTTTTGGGACCCCCCCTATAACTTTGCCCCCCCCTGGACGAATCCTCACCAAACAGAGTGACCCAAATACTTTTTTTGCAAAGTTTGGTGAGGATCCGTCCAGGGAGAGCGAAGTTATAAGCCACCCAAAAAGTGTTCTTCCTATGGAAACAGCAACTTAACCATAACTACATGGCCACTACCGTGGCCATGTAATACATATATATATATATATATATATATATATATATATATATATATATATATATATATATATATATATATATATATATATATATATATATATATATATATATATATATATATCTTTTTTTCTTCACACTGATGGAATCAGGTAAAACTGAGCAGCACTCTTCATTTAGCCCAAAAAGTTAATCCGGAAATCCAATTTCACAATTAAAAAGTCATCTTTATTGGTGCCTTGCAGGACGGCACAAACATATTAAAAAGCCATTAACATAAGGCTCCCCCAAAGTGCAAAAAAGATGTGCGCGTTGGGAACGTTAACGCGTTTCGCGGCTTTCCCTGCCGCTTGGTCACAACAATTCGTTCCCTTAGAACCATAGAGTTTAAAAACAGTGATGCAGAGTGAGACAGCGCTCATTACCGCCGAAATGGAAGAGGGACTCTGATGAAAAGTACACCCATCCAGAGCAAGTCAGAGGCTGACATGTTTGACATATAAAAACTGTATTGACTAAAACACTGTTAGATTGGAATTAATATTCTAACCCCCATAGATAATATGTATGGGGATATTTTCTATAAGGAATTTAGACCAACTAGACATATGTGAGTATATATAAAAACTTTCTGTATTAGGTACACTAAAATCTAAAATAAAACATTTTTTTTTTTTTTTTTTTTTAAACAGAAATGTTCTTTGGAATGGCTGGAAGAAAATTTTCCTAGGGATGAAATGAGTGAAGACAGTGATACAAATGGTAGACACTACACTTCTCTATATAAGCCAATGTTTAAGCATTACGTATTGTGTACTTAACCATTTTTTTAACAGACCATACAGACATTAAAAATAATATAGAAAGAGAGACGTTAGAAAATCCTCTGCAGGGAACGGAGCTAAAAATGGATCTGTTAATGAAAAATGTCATTCTTTTAAAAAACTTTGTGGAGGAACATATAAAAGAAAAAAAAATCTCACTGTCCCACATGTGCCTGTTCCCCTTCTCCATGTACCAGCCAACTATCCCCAAAAACACCCAAGCAAGAAAAACGTTATGATGAGACTTCAATCCCTTCCTCCCCTACCATCCATCATGTCTAAACCCCTAAATCCCCTGTATTTGTATCTGTTTCTGCTTCCCCCTCTCTTTCATAATTTTTATACTTTTATACAATAATAAAATATTAAATGTGTTGTTAGTATATTCCTCTGTGTCTTATTATTTTTTTAAAGGCAGTAAGGGTGTCCGCAGACAGCGTGGCTGTCCGGGATGTCCTCAATTAACCAAAATCGGGGTTTCCTAAGGACACACAAGATGTCCACCTGTCCACAATTAACCAAAATGGGGGTGTCCTAAGGACACTATACCTGTTCGCACTGTCCTCAATAAAAATTGAAGTGTCCTTAGGACTCACAAGATGTCCGCCTGTTCGTAATTAACCAAAATGGGGTTGTCCTAAGGACACCATACCTGTTAAAATTGCCATACTCAAAATGGGGGTGTCCGCAGAACACTAAAGATGTCCGAATGTTCGTAGCTATGCAAAATAAAGAGTCCTACTGTAGAAAACATAGCCCGTCCGCCCGTCTGCAAAGTTGTGACACACATTTATTTTTTTCGGGGACCTGAACAATGTCAGTAGAACACCAGCACGCATGTGTAGCACACCCTTGCCCCTACACACATCATGCCTGTCTGCAACTGTACGCCGTATGTGTTTCACACTTCTAATTAGTTTGGGGACTGGAAAACTGTCCGTAGAACACCCGCACGCATGCATAGACCCAACCCCACGCATTTGGTTTCCTACGGACAGCTGTCCCATTCGCCAATGTGTCCTCAACATCACCATGTGACCGCACCTGCGCTAAGCGTAATGAAAACTGTGCGGGCCCCCAGACACCTAAACAGTGTTTTTTTCAGCAATCCAAGGTATCTTCCTGGGAAAGTTCACCCTTGCACATGTCCCACACTATGTCCCTGGCGATCTGCAAACTTTTAGGAATTTTTTGATCCCTTTCTTGGTGTTCGAAGTGTCCTATGACAGCGCGGGTATCCGTGAAGAGTGCCCCAGCACCCCCATAAAAGGCCATACCCCAGAACTGCTCCTTATTCTGTTTTTGGACTTCCAGGATAGAGACTTCTCGTGTGGCATTGGATTGCTCTTGCTCTTTGAAACAGCTGTTCTGATGGCATTCATGGCTGCTGCTGGTGATACTGCTGTCTCAGCAGCATCCCCACCCCCTCCACCACCAACACCTCCCCGAGGGCCTACAGAGGGGAACAGGCGTCAGGATACAGAGGAGAGTGATGAAGAGGATGAGGTAGTGGAAGTCCCTACTACTAGTTCTCACCGTGAATCTTGGGTGTGGAGGTTATTTACCGCTCTTGATGGAGTACCAAAAGCACGTGCCCACAAGGTGACCTGCAATCAGTGCAAGGTGGTGCTGAGTCATGGGAAACTGGGTTTGTACAGCTATGGTACTACCTCAATGAAACAACACTTAAAATCATTCCACGGTGGGGCTATTGGTAAGGTTGTACCTTGCGATAAACGTAGTAGGTTGAGTTCCCCTGCAGCATCCTCAGTTTCTGCTCCTGCCACCACAAGAGAAAATCCTGTGTGGCAGCACATCCCTCCAGCTGCCTCGCAGGCCATATATGATGCTGTTGATCCTTACCTTTCGAGGGTCACAGTATTGTGCATGTACTGCAATGCAGTACTCTGCAGGGGGGAGAACCTTCAAAGTGCTTTCAAAACTGTGGTCAAGGAGCATGTGAAGAACTACTACCTACCTGAATCTGGCCTACCCTACATCTTCATCTCTCCACCTGCCCTTTCTTATCCCCATGGTTGGTGTCCCTTCCTTACTCTCCTTTCCCTTCCTTTCCTTGTGTGTCGTGTTTAAAAAACCAAAAAAATATGAAACAGCAAACCCCTCCCCCAAAAAAGGCTCTTTTCAGAGCCGCCTTTCACAGTTTAAAAAGAGAAGTGTCAATGAAATGCACATGGCCCTGTGCATTTTTAGATATCCGCATACTGTCCGCAAACCTCTTAAATCTTTGCAGTGCTGCCCTGTCACAACCATTGCACTTTTCTCTGGGAGGAAGTGCTGGGTTATGAAAAGAGCCTTTTTGTGGTGTTATTTTGTGTTTCAAATGGTTAACACATATTGCAAAATGGATTGCGGTAATTCCAAAAAAGGTTGGAACGCATTTTGTATATTTTGCAGAAAAATCTGATTGCCGGCATAAGTAATAAGTATTCCATCTCTGTGAAAAATGTGTGTACTACGAAACATAATGTTTTCATTGTGAAAAGAGGACATACAAACATCTCTCAAAAAAGGCACAGACAGCCTTGTTAACGTTGCGCCTTGCTTTCTCCATTTGTGGACGAAATGAAGAAGAACGCAGCCACATTTGTCTCTGCACAATATGGGAAAAAAATACTCTGGTGTTTGGATATATGTGCATGACATTCCCAAGTACTTCTTTCATTGCAAATTGCAAAGAGATTCCAGAAACATATCCTAAACTGTTCCCTCTACAATGAATAATAATAATGTCTGGATGACACTGTCACCAAAGTAGCACAAATAGGTACCAAATCCAGCCACTTCATTACACGCACTCGATGCCAGTGCGCTTCCACATGAGGGAATCCAAGCTGTACAGCCACTCTGCAGCAACCCACAGGCACCTCCAACCAATTTATCCACAAATCTCCCAAAATCCAGACAATCTGCTTTCTGAAACACAGAGCAGACAGCGTGGCTGTCCGGGATGTCCTCAATTAACCAAAATCGTGGTGTCCTAAGGACACACAAGATGTCCGCCTGTCCGCAATTAACCAAAATGGGGCTGTCCTAAGGACACTATACCTGTTTGCACTGTCCTCAATAAAAATGGAAGTGTCCTTAGGACTCACAAGATGTCTGCCTGTTCGTAATTAACCAACATGGGGTTGTCCTAAGGACACTATACCTGTTAAAATTGCCGTACTCAAAATGGGGGTGTCTGCAGAACACTAAAGACGTCCGAATGTTCGTAGCTGTGCAAAATAAAGTGTCCTACTGTAGAAAACATAGCCCCTCCGCCCGTCTGCAAAGTTGTGACACACATTTATTTTTTTCGGGGACCTGAACAATGTCCGTAGAACACTAGCACGCATGCGTAGCACACCCTTGCCCCTACAAACATTGTGCCTGTCTGCAACTGTCCACCGCATGTAGGAAACTAAAAGCTATCTCCTCTCTTCTCAGGAAAAAATAATTTTGGAAAAATCTCTGCTCACACCCAGCAAACCCTATTGACCAATCCCTTGCTGTGCTAAGTCTCATTTGCATCCCCCTCAATCTCAAAAATCCCATATGTAATACGCGGTGTCCAGAGACAAATCGAAAAATCTGAGCTCGGGAAATAAAATTTTAAATAGTGTGCCCCATTTCACCTTTGAGGTTGGCTCTGAAAAGAGCTTTTTTTGTTGGTTTTTTTGCAGATGCTCAGAAACACCTTTTATTTTGTATTTTTTTGTGTATATTCACATTAGCTTCTCCAAAGCAACCCTTATGTTCCAAAACAGCATGGCATTTCCCATAAAAGATAAAGACACGCCGACTTCTTTAAAGTAATCAACATTACCAGAGTCAATGTTCTCATTGTTGCAAAAGAACACGCCAGCTCTATTCATAAAAGCAAACATGCCTCGTTGATTAAGCACCTAGCAACATTTTGCTGAGGACCAAAAACAGAACTATTGTCTCATATTGGCCTAGGTATCAAACCAGAGAAAATAATCTTGGCATTTGGAAGTAGTTTCATTACTGCCTGAACCAAGTTTTGCAGTTCTTCCAACAAAGTAGGAGCACTGACATAACCCAAATGCAAAGCACGACAGTGCAGGTTAACCACATGTGGACTGTTAAGCCTAGCCATATCTTGGCAAACTTCTACCATTGCCTGCAAATTGAAACCAGGCACAGTGCGCCACACCACCTCCACTCCTTTTCCCACAAACCTACATTTTGCATACTGCTCCAACCCATTCACAAACGTATCTCCAAGCACCACCACACTGACTTTCTCCACCTCTGCCATCTTCACTACACACATCCCCTCTCAATACGAAACAGAACCTCAACACCTGATTGGCTAATCCCCAAATTACACTCCCATTTCATGCTCGGAAGCCCCAGGTGTGGCATGTCTTGTCTGCGAACAGCCGCGCTGTCCGCAGAGCATGTAAGTAACACTGGGGCAGCCCTTCAACCCTTTCCACTTCACTCTGTGCACAATTCCCTCATTGGCTACTCTTAAACAGTCACACAACCATCCACCAATCAAATGCAAGACCTCTACATCTAACTCCATCATCACAATTCAGCACTTTAGATGTACTGTTGATCACTCTGAGGAAAATTGCGCTGTGACTGCAAAGCACCTACAGCAACTACTAGTAAACTCTCCAACATTTCTGCTTGCACATTGATGCACATGCACAAACAGAAAAACAGGTATGAATATTTTTTGCACAGTACATCATACATGCCAACATTCCGACCCACCTGGGAGGGACATTTCCTCCGAAAATTTGTGAGACAACATTTGTGTCATAAGAATGCATTGAGCAAAGATGTATTTTCGGCAGGAGAACATGAAAAATTACAATATTTATAACAACAATTATTAACAACTATACTTACACAGTACAGACCAATTGTGTTTGCAAATGTTAGTCCTTCATAGAAATGCAACTAACAATCCTGACGACACTTACAGTGGTTCTGGAATAAGGCAGGAATTGGACTACTGTGCTGGAAGGGCCAAATTCACTATAAACGCACAAGAAGATTCACAAGAATTTCTAATGTACTTGCTACAAGTACTAGAAATCAACAAAAAAAAAAAAAAATGAAATGTTCCAGATTTCATACATGTGGAAACATACATGCACTCTTTGCAGGCATGTAGTACAAGAAGAAGTTCCTAATGAACGCTTTGTGTATGTATCCATACATAACTGTGAATTCATTCCATTTCAGCAACTTGTACAAAATGCAAACCATGGCAGATTATGTACTACCTGCAATTCTGATAACCGTTCCACCTTACAAGTACAGACACATAGTAAATACGTATTAGTAATGCTTTTATGTTATAATGCAGATGGTAGCAAAAACAACTGCAAGCTGACTGGATTCACACCTGGTCAAGTATCACTTGGTAAGAAAACCTTCCCAACCATAGGTATAATCTACCATGCAGGAGCCACAACCAATGCAGGTCACTACACTGCATATATAAAAAATAATTGTGGATGGTTCAAATTTAATGATAGTACCAGTAAAGCAGAGATTACAAGCAAATCATGTAAACGCGTACTTAATATTCTTAAAACCAAAATGTAATAACTAATCTGTGTATGAACAGGTATCTAACTGCCCCAAGAATCTGCAATCTTGCACCTTCAACCATGCACCCCAGACTCTAGGCCCTGAGCACAACCACTGCAGCATAACACACCCATAGAAACAAACACCTATCAAATGACCAAAACTTAAAAACATAATACATCCACCTTAAAACTATCCACTTGAATTAACATTCTGAAAAATAATTACAACCAACGTACAAACTCTTTAATACATACCCTCTTCACCCAATGTTCTTCTTATGACCCAAAACCAACATCATGCTAAACTAAAATAGCCAGTAGTGCGCCCAGTGTTTAGTATGACCGTGGACAACAGCGGTGACCGCAGACACCGCAAACACATCACGGCCTTCTCACACCTAAACAAATACTGCATTTGACACATCTCTTACTCCCCCACCCTCTCCAAGCCCTCTCCAGCCTCTCCCTCCACCCTCTCCAAGCACTCATACACACCAACCCACTCCCCAAAATTGGATTTATGCTCACGTCCTGTTAGGGAGAATTCTCCAGAATGGCTAATTTCCCTTACCTACTGAGTCCCTCAGCAGCTTTGCTGGATTTCTAGGATTTTTTTTTTCACCATTTTTTTTTCACCTGGTAAGAGTGTGAACCTTTGTTTCCCACTCTTACATGTGTTTTGCTGTGTGTGTTTAACATTTTCTTGTGTTCATAGACTGTGGAGACTCACCTACTCCATGGGCCTCATCCTTTTACTGTGTGTTACACAGCACCTTCAGTGCAGTGACACAGGGTTGTCTTTTAGGACTTCCCAACTCAGACTCCATTTTGTGGGACTGACTACTGTTTCCCAGAGCATCTAAAGTTGCCATTGACTTTATTAGTCTCTTTTAAAACTCACAGACCCAGTACAAACTATCTTACACTGGAAACAGTTAATGCTCATCCCTTTTTGTCTGTTTCTCTTGGAACATTGTTTTGTTCCCTTTTCATTAAGACTTGGCTGGTGGCAGTGGTAAATACCCCATTTTTCCTACTGCGGTTATCTTAAATAGCCCTGGTATTGATTTAGGCTATCTTGGGTGGCTCGAACTTAAACCCGCTAGACCATATACATGTTTATACGGTTCCGGCTGGGTTTATTTGCTATTTCTTTTTGTAAAAGTCTTTCTCGTGTTTTACTCTGTGCGCCAAACCAGGTTTGGTTCCTTTGTTCACCGTCCTTTCACGGGCTTCTGCACAGAAGACCTCCTTAGGCGCCTGTATGTCTGAGGGGGACAGGATGTGAGGGGGGAAACTGCATAAAAAGCAGGTCTCTGGGACTGAGAAGGCAGAGTCACCGCTGGATCGAGAGAGCCGACGAGAAGCTGACAGAAGAGGACCTCTTCCATGACTGAACCTCCCGGTGAAGCCCTGCTGCGGGTGAAGCCCTGCTGCGGGTGAAGCCCTGCTGCGGGTCAGAATCTTCAAACTTCGAAGGAAAGATCTGCTAGTAATCGTCTCCCCATGAGCTGGTGGGAACAACCAGTACACCAAACTGCAAGCCAGGCCTCCCTCCTCTGGTCGAATTTGCTGTACAGAGCTACAGTGAAACGGATAGCCAGGTGGAACGGACCCTGCTTGGGTTTTAAGGAGCGCACCGTTTATTCGTTGCTTTGCTCCATTGCTGGTTTCTTCCCTGGGCAGTGCAGGACCCTTCAATCTTCCTCCTTCTTGTCAGTCCGACAGATGCTTCAGGAACCGTGAGCCTGTAGGACCTGCCAGGAACGTCTGACGCAGATACAGCATTCTTCTGCTCTAAAGGTACTGTGCTAACCCGGTTGTTAGTTTTGTTCAGCCGCAGTGAAAGTGTGTGAAATCTTTCACCAATCTGAGGGCTTGTCCTTCTCCATTCTTTAAAGTAATTTTTCATCTGACCAGCTTCGTTCTGAACTCTTGGCAAAGACTTAACCTCAAACTACTCTGAACTGTGTGGTCCTCTGCAAAGACTTTGGGCCATTGACTTTGGGTCAGGCCCTTTAATTTGATTTGCTCAGTGTAGTTCCTTTTTCTAGATTGCCCTGCTTACTTACTTGTTGGTGCTGCTCAATTCCTGCCTAACTTTGTCTTTCCCTCCCTTTTAAATTGCTGGAGTGCCATTTTGCTCACACTTTGTTTTGAGCCTAACTTGTCCAGAATCTATTGGGTGCGGGGTAGTGTATTAGAATGTGATTTTTCAACTGCTTGATAATAGTGAAATGTTTAATAACTGATATGTAAATAAATGTATATTCTTTTACTCGGAAACCTTGAGTCAGTGTTTGTTTGAATCATAGTAATTGCTGTCCTTTGTGTAACTATTGATACTGCTAACTTACTCTTGAGATAAGTCTGGCTGCTCAGCCATCGTTACCACTTTACTGTGTAGTACAGGCTTGACCCAAGGATGAATTTGCACTGTCACTTGTAGTCCTAATTGTGGGTGGTGTTCCCAAAGGGTACTGCATATAATTCTGCCTAACACTTCCAGCGCATGTCTGCGCATCCAATATGTTGGGCGCATTGAAACAATGTGACGCACATCACGCCTCATCCCAGCCAATCAGAGAACATGTCACGTGTCCGTGGACATGATGCAAGCCGATTATCCAATTGGTGTCCTGTCCACGGAGCGAACAGGGAAGTGTGTCCGCAGAGCAGACGTAGATATCACTAATTTTTTTAGATCTACTTTTTGGTCGTTTTAAATGAAACTACTGGATGGATTTTCACCAAATTTACAAAAGTACGCTTTCGGGACCAAGCCGCCACCCAAGCCGCAAATTTGGTGAATTTTATTCTCCATTCAGTCTATGGGAAAAAAAGAAATGTTGGGTACCCCCCTATATCTTTGCCCGCCCTGGAGCAAACCTCATCAAACTATGCAAGAACATTTAGAGTGGGCCATATACTTTTTTTGCAAAGTTTGGTAAAGATTCGTCCAGGGGGAGCGAAGTTATGTGCTGCCCAAAAAGTGCTCTTCCTATGGGTTTAGCAACTTAACTATAACTACATGGCCGCATATCACTAAAAAAACTTTGTTAAAGGGACGTTGTGGTTATGTTGGACTAATAAAAACCTATGAAATTCAAAGAAAGAACGTTGTTAAAGGGATGTTATGGTTTCAAGTAAAATCGAAAAACCCCAGAAATTCGCCAGTTATGGTAAGCTAAACAACCATAACTCGCGCCACCACCGTGCACTGTTAAGACTAACACCCAGGACATCACTGATGACATCACAAATGTCATTGATGACATCACTGATGACATCACATATCTGGGCCACTTGAATTTGTTTATTGACATATATAGGACAGGTGGTTTTGTTCACTGGCAGACGTTAACCTTGTCATATGTTCTTTGAGTACTTTCCTTAGGGTTTGGTCTCAGCTCATGGTGCACACACATGGGGAAATGAGCAGGCCTCAAACACACAATTCATTTGTATACATGAAGATAAACTTAAATGTCATTAACATTTTCTGATGATGCAGTTTCTTTCTTCTTTACTTTAGTATCCCTTTATGTGCCTCTGATTTGTATGCATTGTGGTTCTTCATATGTATTGTATATTGTATAAGTGCTGTATAAGTGCTGTAAGTCTTGAATTGTTAACTAGTTATTACATGTTTAACATTACTCAAAACTCTGATATGGTAGCATTCATTATTGTACTATCCAAAATTACAAGATTATAAATAGTGTACTTCTATGGTGCATGCTGAAGTCATGGCCTATGTTTATATATGATTAGGTTTCTGTATTAACGACAACACATCAATACAATGATATTAGATGAGTACATTCTTTAATAGATTAAGTAGTTTGTGATGGGCCTCTCGATCACCCCTGACATCTTGTTACCAACAATATAAACACATCTCCTTGTAGGGACTTCTCATCGAAATGTATTTCACATGTGATGTAATCAGTGATGTCATCAATGACATTTGTGATGCCATCTTTGATGTCCTGGGTGTTAGTCTTAGCAGTGCACAGTGGTGGCGCGAGTTATGGTTGTTTAGCTTACCATAACTGGCGAATTGCGAATTTCTGGGGGTTTTCGATTTTACTTGAAACCATAACGTCCCTTTAACAAAGTTTTTTCTTTGAATATATATATATATATATATATATATATATATATATATATATATATATATATATATATATATATATATATATATATTCAGTGAAAACACTTTATTAAAGGGACGTTATGGTTCCAAGTAAAACCGAAAAACCCCAGAAATTCGCCAGTTATGGTAAGCTAAGCAACCATAACTCGCGCCACCACCGTGCACTCCTAAGACCAACACCCACGACATCAAAGATGACATCACAAATGGCATTAATGACATCACTGATGACATCACATGTCTGGCTCACTCTTTTTCTTTTGCTGACATCTAGGCCACATGGTTTTCTTCAGTAACAGTCAGAAACTAAAAATAGTATTTTATTTGTAGATGTATCGTACAAGTAGGTTCTTATAGTAATTCCCTTAGAGTCCAGTCACATCATATGAAACATACATAGGGGAAGACACAAGCTTTAAAGACAGCATTATTTTCATGCAAATAAATGATTGCTCTGTTTCAAAGCTGCTATTTACCCTATGTATATGTATATTGGTATGTGTTCTTGTTTCTTTGTGTTTTGTCTATAGTAATGCAATTATGTAATACATGGGTTTTATTAGCTACTTATTACATATTTCACAGTACACAAAAATCTATTAAGAAAACAATTATCATTTCATTATTCAACATATTAACATTACGAATATTATACCTTCATCTTGTACGCTGCACACAATGCTATGTTTCTGCATTAGTAGCTTAGTATACTAGATAGAACCCCATAATAGAATGCTATTTATATCAATGCATCGTTGAAAGCACTAATTAGGGTATGATATTTATTGCAATGATCCTTGACACTTTTTACGCAACATTATGATAAGAATCCCTTGTACACATATTTCATGAAAAGTACATACACATGTGTGATGTCATCTTTGATGTTGTGGGTGTTAGTCTTAGCAGTGCACGGTGGTGGCACGAGTTATGGTTGCTTAGCTTACCATAACTGGTACATTTCAGGGGTTTTTCGGTTTTACTTGGAACCATAACGTCCCTTTAACAAAGTTTTTTCACTGAATTTCATAGGTTTTTAGTAGCGCAACTTAACCATAACGTCCCGTTAACAACGTTTTTTTACTGAATTTCATAGGTTTGTAGAAGCGCAACTTCACCATAAACTCCCTTTAACAAACTTTTTTAGCACGCAAAACAATATACAAGGAAGGAGTATAAAAAGCAATTTCTCAGAGATGGCTTTACACAGAATGTTGCAAAGTAAGAATTTATGGTCGTTCACAGTGAAGGTCAGCTGCTTCCATTTTTTGCTCGCGTGCCGGAGTGGCCCACAACTCGCACTATAAGGTTGTATTGTTTTTTGACCTTGACAGACAGGGATCGTGCTAAAAGACTTCTTTTGAATGAGGGTTACAAAAACGTAAGACACAATAAGGATGACATTTCTGAAAATGAAACCACTTTTATATATTATATCACTATGAGAAAGATCGTTGGCACAGACAGAGTCGTATTTTGGGACTGTATTACGCGTAGACAATGGAAAATGCCAATATAATGTAAGTAACCCTTTAGATTATTTTACACCGGAATATAATAACAATAGCGTGGCGTTAAAGCCCGGTTAAATTGTACTTGTTTGTTCAATGTGGCATATTGTTTTGTACCGCACACTATCACCGCCAAAGTGGTCCCCTGTCGCTTAGAGGGCTCTGAAAAAGGCAGAGGAGAGAGGGTGGGTTAATGGGAATAAGTTAACATACTTTGTTGCACTATCCTCGCTAGCAAATATTTTCATGCCCTAATAAATAAAATGAATATTTTTAATGAAGATCGGCTGGTGACACTAATTTATGTTTTTTAAAACAGGTACATTCTTCCCTACTGTCAATGCCACGATTTTCAGACCCCAGACGATGTTTTTTTTAACTGCCAGGTGCAGCTCCATGTAAGCAACTTCATGACCCTCACCATTTTATGGGACAATCGCCAAGGACCAATATGCCCTTACGCGGTACTAGCAGCTAGAAGCAACATACCAACCATTATGGTGGTCTAATGCCTTGTTGTTGGAGCAGCCTTCCGATTATCAGTGCGACCATTTGCTTCTTTTATCATAAACCAACAGCCTGTGTACCGCAAAGGAACAGCGCGTGGCTCAAGATGAACTTTTGCTGATCCATAGCAAAGACAAATGCAAATCGCTGAATATTCTCTAAACATTTCATGTGAAATAAATGTACTTTACCAAATGTACAATCTTGCTGTTTGCTTTTAAATCACAGTTTCATATTCCAAATTGTGGCGCACTGTGTTGTGAGATGATCTAACACTCTCTGTACCGCAAAGGAACAGCGCGTGGCTCAAGATTAACTTTTGCGGATCGACAGCAAAGACAAATGCAAATCGCTGAATTTTCTCTAAACATTTCATGCCAAATAAATGTACTTTACGAAATGTAGAATCTTGCTGTTTGCTTTTAAATCACAGTTTCATATTCCGAATTGTGGCGCGCTGTGTTGTGAGATGATGTGTGTTGTTTTCCGGGTTCTGTGTAAAGTCGCGTAGGACTGGAGACGACTGGGCGCATTTGACTACGCACCCTGTAACGTCACGGCGAGAGGCAGGGAATATGAATGCTTTGATAATGTCAGGCTTAGGGGTGGGAGATATGATTTAGTGTCGCAAAAGCAGGTCAGCCAGGTCGATGGGGCAAGTGATAGGATTATCACATAATGTCGGCGCACAGCAGCCTGATTTATCGTTTGTTTAGTGGACAAAAAGTCAGGTAAGGCCTATAGGAAATTGTAATATCAGCGGACATAAGGAGAGTTCTTAGAACACTTTCGACCTGACAATGAACAATATGAACAGCGTTCTCAGAACACCCCCATTTTGTTTAATTGCAAACATTTCGGGACACCGCGAGTGTTCTTAGACCACATTCAACTTGCCAGAGTACAATACGGACAGCATCCTCAGGACACCCCCATTTTGTTTGTGTACGAACATTTAAGGACACCGCGAGTGTTCTTAGCTCAATTTTAGCTTGCTTTGCGAACAATACGGACACATACTCCGTCCTCAGAACACCCCACCATTTAGTTTATTTAGAAAATTTCAGAACAGCCGTGTTGTCCGCAGACAAATCGAATACAACAAAGGCGTCTAGCACATAAAAAAACAGAACATTCAACCTATCTCATACTCCCCCCACCCTCCCCAAACACTCTTACACACCAACACACTCCTCTAAATACAAGTTTTAATCCAAGTTTCACTGCGCTGTCCACGGTCATCGGCGAATGCAAGATGGCCAGCGCCAAAGAAAATCTGACGCACTCCACGCTCCACACCGTCCAATCAGCGAACACGTCGCATTTCCGCGGACATCACGCAAGCCGCTCGGCCAATCGGGGCGCTGTCCGCGGAGCGAACCGGGAAGTCCGTCCGCGGAGCGAACAGAGATATCACTCATTTTTTTGCCTTACGTTTTGGTCATTTTAAAAAAACTACTGGACGGATTTACACCAAATTTGCAAAAGCATGCTTTCGGGACCAAGCCCCCGCTCCTGCCGCAAATTTGGTGTAAATCCGTCCAGCGGTTTGGGCTGTAGGCATATGCAAAGTTTTTTCCCATTATGTCTATGGGAAAAAACACAAGTTTTGGGACCCCCCCTATAACTTTGCCCCCCCTGGACCAAACCTCTCCAAACTGCAAAAGAATTCAGAGTGGGCCATATACTTTTTTTGCAAAGTTTGGTGAGGATTCGTCCAGAGGGAGCGAAGTTATAAGCCACCCAAAAAATGCTCTTCCTATGGAAACACCAACTTAACCATAACTACATGGACGCTACCGCGTCCATGTAATATATATTTTTTAAAGATAATAGCCGTGGCTATTGGAGAAGTGATGTGATTGGGCAAAATGCACATGCAAATAATAGCAGCAACGACTGGATGGCGTACCTGTGGCTATGCAAGCACTAATTCTTGCACGGCACATGTAGTCGCGTGCACCCCTTGTGTAATGGCCAGTGGTACGTTGTGTTTTTTCCATAGCCGTGGCTACCTAACGTTTTGATCGAAATGCATTACAGAAATGACAAGTGGTATCTGGGGAATGGAAGAGGGTAGGGGAGGTGAGGAGGACATTAGGGGAGTTGGGAGAGGTGACACAGATAGTGGGGGCACTTGGTGAGGGCTAAGTAGTGCAAACAAAAATTGCAAATCTAATTTGTATTCCTTTATCTATAGCTACGAAACAAACAAGTTTGTTTAGCCAGCTAATACTCGCGGGTATATTCACAGCATCACGTTCATTCAAACAAAATGCTGACTTAAGATAGGCGCCATGGAGACAGAAGGCAGAGTTCCATGCAGAACCCTGCTTCCATTTCCACAGCAGATGGTGAGCCAGGATGGAGGCTGGAGTCATAGCAGCAGTTAGCGCTGCAAAATCTATAAGGTGAGTGGGATAAGGGTGCGGGGAGGGGAATGAATGGTGACGGCGGAGTGGAGGGAAGATGGCTTGACAGACAGAAGCTGCCAGACTGCTCTGAACACTGTAGGATTCAGCTCGCTATGCAAGCCACCTGATTAGTTGGCTCCCCACCCTGGGTGCTAATGTTCCTCTCTATATAAGCAGAGTCCAGGTAATGAACAGTGTCATAGAATGTAATGGCCTTGGAATGTTCGTAGAAGGTGAGAACTTATATTTGCCTTGCACTCCCACTTTACCTTTCTGTTATACCATCTCAATGGCAAACGAATCATCAGCTCACCACCGATTCTGAAAAGCAGAAACGATGGATCCTTCTAGTGATCAGAACTCCAATTGAGCAACTTAGCGAAAATCGCTCAGTGTAGAGGGAGATAACAATTTATAACTGGAAAAGGCGCTGTGAAGCCAATCGACCAAAGCAGTGACCGATTTTCCTCCAGATTACAATGTGGTCGTATCACCTACTATGGAATTGCTGGCATTTGGTGGAAAATTAGCTGTTGGAAATTCCACCAGGGGTACTTCCGCCATATTTTAAGTAAAGTGTATAAATGCACTTCAGTAAAGTTCTGGAGGTTTTTCATCCACTTAACCTACAAACGTGGAATATGGACATGTGAAAACATTAGCAGTGTTGCCACCATTACCAACTCTTTTTTACCACACCACCATACTCGTAATGAAACCTATATGTCGTTCTCAGAGTTCTGGATTTAGTACAGCCATAGAAGCTGGCCGACTATGGTCATTTGTAAAAATGATGCACATGTGTTTTACTTTATAATCACTGTACTATTTCTGCCAACTTCACAACATTATTATTGGCGTTTTGTTTGAACGGTAGTATGTTAGGTCCATTGGGGGAAAATAAAACATTGGAGAACATTTTCAAACTCAACTCCAAAACTGCTCCCTTTTCCCGGTTATGTACTCAGACCTCCCCATTACAGTACCAATGACATGATCATGAAGCCATACCAGCATAGATAAGATTAAACACAGCGCAGTACATCACCACAAGTCATAGTACTGTCGGGGGGGAAATTCTGCTGGGGTCGGCCGGGCCGTCCGCAGACCTCCAGGCAGGGAGGCCCCAACTCCTCCCGTGTATATCCCAGGTGAGATAGAGTATGAGACAAACACAAGGAGCAAGGTGACTCTGCTGTTTATTAGACAAAACGGCAGGGATGGGTCAAGGAGCGTACGCGTCCGTCCTGACACACACACAATCGTGGGGCTCGCAGGCCCTTTTTACTGTATTATGACGCGCTACTTGCGTCACTTCAGAAAGTTAACAAAAAACCTATCGCCACTCTTAATTGGTTGCTCGAGTGGTAGGGTTAGTATAGCACACATATAGAGAACAATGTTAGTGGACAAAGGGTAGTCAGGTGATATATCTGGGTCGTCCCTACAATTAGATACATGAGAATTGTTACATGAAGACTCCTGAGGATTGGTTAATATTACTGTCGTCAGTGATAGGAGCCCCATGTTCTGATTGGTGCGCCCGTTAGCCTCCCAGCCTGGGACCACCGCCGTTCCCAGCTCTCGGTGTACCTGCAATTTGCAACAATGTTTCAGTATGGGTACGTGCAGACAATGTGAGGGTTTATTCATAGCTGGAAGGCTGACCGCTCCCACTGTCGCAGATGTCCATTGCCTTTCAAGTGTATCTGCCTGTGTCTCGTAGCGAGGGATCCAGACGCCTCTTTTCTCCTGGGTTTGGCACCTCGTCAGGTTCGGCTTGGTCACGTGGGGAGGGACCGTGTTTGAGGCAGAATTCTGCATAATTAATATTGCTTTTCCACTGTGTGTCTGGTTTAATTTGCAGGTGTGACCTTAACGTTGGTGCGCGGAGTGCGAGGTTGCAACATCGTGCCTTTGATGCTTTGCTCTTGGAATGTGGGTTTGCAACATTGCGACCTTGGCTGGTTGTTCCACCCGGCTCTTTCTGCAGGATCAGCAACTTGACTCTTGCTTTGTTAATGTCCACGGGAGCTCTTGTTTGAGGCCTACTTGGGCCTGGTGCATAAGTGGTCCGTTTGGTGCATAGGTGCTTTAGGTTATAGTAGCATATAGTTCCATGACCAGTATCGTGTCTTCATTACACTTCTCATGGTGGTAACTGGTTTCAAGAGAAGTGTGAGCAAGCTTTGTAGATGAGTTCATGATGCGTCTTGCGTTTCTGCATTCTGAAAGCCTATGTAAAAATAATAAAGATGCATGTCCGTGAATATGCCTGTCGCTTACGTCATAGCACTGAGTATATTCTTCATGTAGATCGGTGTGGGAATGTTCAGTGTGTATATTTGTACAGATGTGCTTCCCGTTGTCTAGGTCGTCATGGCATCTCTAACGACGTGTAGATTTTAGTCTAGTTGGTCCGTGCCGCAGGTGTCGGCATGGGCGGGGCGGGCTGCTGGGCAGGCAGATGGACACATCCGTATGTTCCTGTACCAGGGTATCTGGTCGTCTGGTAGATGGGCAAACTCTTCTCGTGGCGGGTGCTTGGGCCGTGAACCTTTAGGCCAAGCTCGAGAGGTGAAGGACGGGAGCCTGGTCTTCCATTCTCCCACTTCAGTCCCCCCTCTGGTCGACTTGTCGACCACAAACATATCCTTCTCGTTATCTCCTCTTACTCGCCATATCTTAGTTATTCCTCCTAGATGTCCATAATGATTCACATGATCTTCGAATGACCAATACATATATTCAGAGGTTCCTCCAGGAGTACAGTATACCCATTTCCCTATGTAGCTCCTGGGGTTTCTTGGGTTCTCGATCTTCACTGATGGTGGGTCTAGATGGTTGGTGATGATTTGGGTGCGCAACTTCTCCCTCTCCTGTATTATCACACCTGTATGTTGGCCGTCATCTGCTGGCATCAAGGGGTGCATTCCCACCATTTCGAGCAACTCGTCAGTGGTACGTGCCTTCCGGGCTTTCCAAAATCTAATTATGATCAGCGTAGCTCCAGCCAAAATAGTGCACCCCACTATTATTTTTAGTCCATCTGACAGCCAGGATGGCATCCATGACCATAATAGTGAGAACCAGCTCTTATCCTTGTTTACACCGTTACTTTCATCCATCATTTTGGAGTGCATCTGGGCCAATTGTGAAACTGCTTCAGTCAGTGTACCATTGTCAGCATCGTTGGCAGGTATGAACGTGCAGCATGATTGTCCTATCTTTGCACAAACTCCTCCTTCCATTGCTGTGAGAAGGTCCAATACATATCTGTTCTGTAGTGCTACCATCCTTATAGCTCGCAGCTCCTCTTTTATTGCGTTGAACCCATTTACTGTAGAATTGATGGTCATCATTAGTTCCCATCTAGTTATTTGGAGCCATTTTGCATTTGCGTAAGCCTGCAGTCCCGGATGTATTATTGAGGAGAAGAACATTGCTGCTCTGCTGAATAGTCTGTGTTCTGGCGGTATTGAGGTTAGTGCCGTTTCCGACCTTCCCCACAGGTAATTTCCTGTCAGTGGCTCTCCTTGTCTTTTTCTTCTATTTAGGACAGTATCATTGCTGTTGGTCCTGTTCCCTTGCTCCTCCTGAAGTGGTGCAGACCTCTTTTTTCTTTTGTCCCCTTCATCCATTTTGGGAAAGTTCGCCACATTGACATGCTTCTTAGGTACCACTAGTGATGGTATATTGACGTGCACCATTGTGCACACACCATTCCACAGGGGAGGCAGTGTATGGTATGCCTTTTCTCCACAAGCCCAATAATGGTCCATTATTACTGCTGTTCCTGCTCCCCCCTCAGGTAACTCCATCACACTTGCACAATTGGTGTTATATCCTACGTCCACCTCTCCTTTATGCTGGTAGCATACCTTGGGCGCAGTCAACGGTAGTATTGTTATTGGGTCTTCATCTGTTTCTACCCACGTGAGCATTGGTACATACTTGATCCACGTCGTCCAACATCGGTGATTGTGTGCCTCGATAGTTGAGATAGTTTCTTTTGTTACCATGTTGCTGCCAAACACTCCAATCTCCCAGCTGTTGTCCAGATACACCTTTCCTGTTATCGTCACCAACGGCCTCTCCCAGCATCCTTGTTTACCCGGAACTTCAGTGGCGTACCAATCACATGGTAGATACTGTAGTGTTACTTTCTTTGTTTCTCCTTTTGCGGGGCCACTTGTTTTGTATCTGAATGCCTCAGCATGTAAACTGCTCTTGTGGTAACTCAAATAGGTCTTGAGGAAGTTGTTTTCATATGGGTATGAGTCTCGTGTTTTCCATGTCATGTGCACTACTGTCCCTTGAAATCTTCCTTTCGTTTGGAACAGTGCCAAGTATATTATGCACTGTGCTGTCTTTTCATCTATTTCTGTGGCAACAAATGTTCGTGAAGCACTCATGGCGTATGGTATTAATGAGCAAACGTAGCAGCTGTCCTCAGTTGTCTGCTTACCAATGCGGGTCATGTGTTGGTACCATATGTTGTTTGTGACGTGTGCTGAATCTTGTATATAATTATCAATACCTTTATTGTCTGAGTATGTGTTGCGTTTAACTCTATCTTGCTTGGGTGCAATGTGACTACTATCACCTGACGTAACACCTGTTGCAGCAGTGGACGGGGGTATATTAGGTTTGGGTGCAGCAATAAAATCAATAGCATAGCTGTACTGCCATACAGAGGCAGCCAAGAACCCGGTTATCATCAAAATCCCTATTACTTTTATTACATATGCTACTCTCACCGGCATTTTTGCTCTTACCTTGCTGCAGTCCTGGCAGCGTATTCGTGCGACGTTAAAGTTGCCCACCTAAAAATTCTCAAAAATGCTTGTTATTTAATGTTAGTTTTTTGTTTCCTTTAAGCTCTCCCTATCAAATAGTTATTCAGTGCCCAGGCGAAGAGCTGTTCCCACGCTACTCTAAGCAATCTGTCTCTTAGGACCGGCAAGTATTGGCGGAGGTGGGGCATGGAATATTCTATGGCCAAGAGGAATGCTGTGTAGTAGACACGTACCCTTCTCTTTTTTAGGTATGTTGGCCTTTTTATTTCGTATACAAATTGGTGTGACAATTCTTCTGGGTAGTCATCGTCTGGGAGTACCATCTACGCCTGGGCAGTGAACTTGTTAGTCAGATATTTTCTTAACAATACAATAATACGCAGTTCCTGTATGTGCGAGAGAAAAAAGAGAACATTCACGTGTTTACATGTGTATTTGTGCAGGCAATGTCTTTCAGTTCAGTTATAACTATACTTGGGGGTCAATGGGCGGGGGGTTTGGGCTCAGATGGCGGAAGTATTTTTACTCTTTGAGCATGTGACCATGGGGTGGGCAGTATGGGGATCACCCCTTTCTTCGTCAGTTATTGTCTCCGGGGAAGCTGGATAGTGACATGGTAAGGGAACAATTGGGTCGTTGTCTGTGGTAGAACTTCCTTCCGCTGTCAGGGATGTTGTTGTTGTTCTTCCAATGGACCTGTCGTTGGCGCTGGGGCGGGTCTGCAGTTTGTAGATCTTTACATCATGTAGGTGATTCCAGGCACGCTTGTCCTTCAGTTTTACTGCTCTTGTTGATACGTCCTCTACCAGATGGGGGCCAGTGAACCTCCTATCGTTCCATTTCCTATTGAAATTGCGGAGTAGCACGTGGTCACCTTTGGCAAGTTTGCACAAGTTCTCCTTTTCCAATTCTGTACTGGCGCCTTCTTCTTGATTGCTGGTAGACCCGCCCCGTGTGCGCTCGAGCTGTTGAGACACAAACACAACACTAGTAATCAAAGAAGACACATATTGATACATTTCATCACCTAACACACTTGCTGAACTTTCGTGGTCAGTGAATGCCCTTGACGTTGGCGTTAGGGGAAGGCGCATTTGACGTCCAGTAACCACCTCGTGAGGGGTGAGGTGGTGGTCGGACCCTGGCCTATTCCTTAATTCAAATAGGGCTAATGGAAGGCAATATAACCAGCTCTTCTTTGTTGTTTGTTGTATTTTTGCAATTGCCTCCTTCAATAGGCCATTCAGGCGTTCACATACACCATTAGCCTGTGGGTGGTATGCACATGCAAATTTGTGTTTTATGCTCAGTAGGGATGTGATATGCTGGAACATTTCGTTTGCGAAATGCGGGCCATTGTCTGACCTTAAAACCTCGCACACTCCCCACCTGGGGAAGACCTCCCTTACTAGGAATTTGGCTGCTCTAAATGCATCTGGGTGTGAACAGGGCCCTGCTTCAATCCACCTAGAAAATGGGCATACTACTACAATCATATACCTATTACCTTCACATATGTTGATCATATCAACATAGTCAATATGGAGATGTCGGAAAGGTCCCTCTGGCCGGGGTATGGTACCTCTTATCACCTTTAGGGTATGACCGGCCGTAAACTGTTGACATGTGAGACAATTGCTGATAAAATTCGACACATGAGAATTTAACTCTGGACAGAACCAATCTTCTCTAATTCGTGCTGCAATTATTTCCTTGCCTGTATGGGCTGGGTGATGTAATTGGCTCAGGGTGGTGTTTAAAAGTGCCAATGGTATTACAACTTTTCCAGTGCCACCCTGGCGCCATAGTGCGTCGGTTGGTGACATTGTACATCCTCTTTTTACCCATATTTCTTTTTCGGCCATTGGTGCAGCCGCTTGTAGCTCCATAATCTGTGTGGCTGGGAGATGGGTGTACCCTTCTCTTATCAACATCTCCCTAGCCATTCCCCTTCCTCTCCCTCTCTGTGAGTCTGTGGGGTTCCATATCTCACCAAAGTATGCAGCATATTTCGCATGTGCATCTGCTGCTGCATTCCCTTTTGAGACGTGGTCTTCACCATTGGTGTGTGCGGTACATTTGACTAGGGCTAGTTCTTGGGGGTCGTTTATTACTTCAATTAGTTCAGCCAATAAGAGGGCATGTTGTACTGGAGTGCCATCAGCTCTCCTAAACCCTCTTCTGCTCCATTTTGATAGCCCTGAGTGGACAGTGGATGTAACATATGCACTGTCAGAATATATGGTTACTCGTTTGTCAAAACTTTCCTTTAATGCCAATATTAGTGCAACCAGTTCCGCGGCTTGAGCAGAGTAATGCTGTGGTAATTGTACACATTTCACAGCCACACACACCGGCGCCTCCATCATTTTTACCACTGCTGCCCCAGTCCTCCGTATCCCATCTCCTTGATCAATAGTTGATGACCCATCAATAAACAAAAGCTCACCTCCCTCTAGTGCGTTTTCTTCAACTTTTCTAGTACATGAGTACATTTCAGTTATTTGGGTGCAGTCATGGGCGTAATCTCCCTCCTCAATTACTTCTGCTAGGAACCTTGCAGGGTTAACCGTGCTACATCTAACAATTGCTAGTTCAGCTCTAGACAAAATTATCTCATAACCTGATGCCCTCTGTGTTGTTAGTGTGGACTTGGGTTTATTCAGTATTGCAAATAGTGCATGCTCCACAAACAGTGTAGTTGGCACCCCATGGTTATTGCTGATGCTTTTTCCACTGCAAAAGCAGCTGCAGCGAGGCCTTGTTCGCAAGGGAAGTGACCTAACATCACAGGGTCTAAGTGGCCGCTGTAAAATGCTACTGGTTTATAGCCCATGCTAGTTTTTTGGGCCAATACTGCTTTCATCACTGCTGAGTCGCAATGTGAAAATATGAAAAATCGTCGCCCATAGTCTGGGGATGCCAGTACTGGAGCAGTTGATATCGCGTCTTTCAATTCGTCAAAGGCCGCCCTCATTTCCATAGTCCACCCCAACTTTTTCTCCCCTTTATTTGCTTCCTTCAAACCCTCAAGCAGGGGTCCTATGTATGAACTGTAATCAAACACCCATGCTCTACAGTAGTTGCACAGCCCCAGAAATTGCTGCAGTTCTCTCACAGTCTGTGGCATTGGAGTGTTTGAAATGGCCTGTGCTCTTTGTGGTGCAATCCTTCTTCCATGTTGGGATATCAGTTGGCCAATGTAAAGTATCTGTTCCTGACAGTATTGTATCTTTTCCATGTCTACCTTGTACCCTTTTTCAGCCAATATCGTCAACATTTTTAACGAGTCCTCTCTGCATTTACTTTCGTTTGTACTGCAAATTATTATGTCATCCACATACTGTAACACTGTGCTTTCCACTTCAACGTTACCCAAATCCATCTGTATTACTCTATTGAAAATTGAGGGTGATTCACAATACCCCTGTGGTAGTCTGGTATGTTTCCACTTTGTATTTCGGTAAGTGAAGCTTGTCAAATCTTGTGAGTCTGGGTGTAATGGTATTGAGAAAAAAGCATTTTTAAGGTCAATCGCTGTAAATCGTGATGCTTCTGCTGGAATGCCACATAATATCGTGGCCGGGTTTGCTGTTACTGGATACTCTGCTTCTACTATGTTGTTCAAGGGCCTGAGGTCCTGTATGAAGCGCCAAGACCCCCCTTTAGCCTTGCGCACTGGGTACACAGCCGTGTTACATGGTGACTCTGAGGGGACCAATATGCCATTGTTTATAAGGGCCGTTATGGTTTCATATATGCCCTCATCTGCCTCTTTTGACAGTGGGTACTGTTTCACTCTTGGTAGTATGGCACCTTTTTTTAATTTTATCCTTACACCCCCTATGCTTTTTATGCATCCCACGTCATAAGGGCTAATAGTCCATAATGATTTGGGCACCCTTGACATATCCTCCTTAAAGAATGGGACTGGGGTGCATGCTGGTGCCTCAAGTGCCATTGCAATTTTCTGTGCTACTTGTTTGTGAGCCACTCTTAACCATATTTCTACACTCATCATGAACACCATTTCACCTTCCTCCTTTTCTTCTGAAAACAGCTCCTCATCTGACACCTGGGTCAGCCTACATCCTTCTGCTAGTGCTATCACTGCCCTCCATGCTCTCCCTTCTTTATATTGGGCGTGCACAGCAATATAATCAGCTGTTGCAATAATGCTCTCAATGTCCATTACAAACACCTTTCCTTCTGGTTCATTAACAGGTGTTTCTGGTCGGAACAGATAGGCTGCTGGCCTTCTCCATGTTTTCCCTTCTATCCCTGGCATCCATGCAAATGCCATGTCTGTTCCATACTGGAATAGCTCGCCATCTACTGGCTCCGCCCTAATCGCTGTCTGTCCACAGTATGCTTGCATAATTTGTCGTGCTGCGAGCATGTTAATCCCTGGAGTAGAGCAAATTATGCCATCCTCTGTAAAGGAGATCGTCATATTCAACCTGTTCATTATGTCCCTCCCCAGTATATTTACTGGTGAGGTACTATAATACAAAAGTGGAACCGACAGATCATAATCTCCAATAGATAAGGGAACGTTATCAGTAAAGGGAACCAACCCTTTAGCCCCAGAAAATCCTTGGGTGTTCATGGCTTCGCCTGACATCTTAAATTTACCTTCCCTTATGCAAGACCGGGTTGCCCCGGTGTCAACAAGGAATGATAATTTTTTGTCACCTATCGTTACCTCTATGCGTGGCTCCTCCGCACTATTAGGTGTTACTGACAGGATGGGACACACCAAGGCCGTCTGTGGGCTGTCCTATTGGGGGTACAATGATTGGCCATTCCCTGTGTAAGGGTTGTGTCGCAACACCGTCACCCTACCCAATTGCGTTTGTTGAGTTTGGGGTTGTTGTGTTAGCGCTACTTGTTGTTGTGGCTGTTGTTGTGTTAATTGTTGTTGTTGGTCACTTCCTTGTTGTAACGTCTGCTGTTGTTGTATGCCCTGCTGTTCTTGTGAGGTCCTAGGTTGTGCCTGTTCATTCCATGCTGGTGTACCTGGCCTGACCTTACACGTACGTGACATGTGTCCTAATAATCCGCAACTCCAACACACGGGTGGTTCCCTGCTTTGCCATGGGAAGCTCCCTGTGTTATCCTGGTATACTGGTTGCCCTGTGGGGTAGGAATTTCTAAGTCCTTCCACCTGCTGTTGGGTATTATATCCGTATCCTCTCCCTCTCATTAATCCTCCTCTCCCTCTGTTATAACTATAATACCCAGCTCCTTGCATTGGGTACCCTCCTCCCATGTTTGGTGCGCGTAATTGTAGTGGCGGGACTTGTTGTGTTATAGTCTGTGGAGGTGCTATTTGAGCGGGATCTTGTGCAGCCACTACTTGTATGGGGCTTTGGGCCATTGGTGTGGGCGTAGTTATTAGTGCCCCTTCCATTGTATATTTAGTAAGTTTTTTCTGTACTAGTTTAGCCTCTTCTGTCTTCCTGTCTTCTTCCTTTTGTTTCATTTTTCCTTGCCATGTCCTGCAATGATGTACTATAGTCAGTTGTATTTCTGGCCATGGTTTTGCTTCCATTCCCACTACTTTCTTTAGTTGTTTCTGAACCCCTTCTGGGAGCCCTTGTACTAGTATATGATAAAATATGGCTGGTGTTTTGTCCCATTGTTCTCTAGTTTCCATGCGCCACTTCTCTTGGATATCCTGGATATAATCAACAGGATCCTCATTCTCACGCATCTTACGGGAAGTAATTGCTCCTATGTCTGATGTGTCTGGGTACTGTACTCTCAGTGCCTGCCATAGCGCATGTCTGCAGTTTGCAAATGGTGCCCCATCATGCGATGTGTTTGTTATTGTTACCCCATGGAATCCCGCTCTCTTCCAAATGTCATCCGCTCTATCCCCTAATATTGATATTAACAGGCCCTTCACGTCTCCTACTGCTAGTTTCTGTCCTGCGGTGTGTTTTTCCATTTCATATATCCACTTACCCGCACCTCCACTTAGTGATGGGAGCCTACATTGTATATTTTCTTTATCCGTATGCTTCCAAGGGACGTACTGTGGTCTAACCCCTCCTCTCTCCAACAATGGCATTAAGTTGTGTCTTGTGTCACCCTTTATGTTCCATAATATCGAGTCCTCACAGCCCTCCTCTTCTTCCTGTTCCTTTACCTCTTCAATCTCGTCCTTATTACCCCTGCTCCTAACTCCTTCTCCATCCTTTCCCCTCTTTTCGTCATTTCCTATGTTTAATGCGGGCGTGTTTATTTGTCTGTCTTGCCTGCGACTAGGGAGGTCTCTAAGCCGACATGCATAGGGTGTTAGTTTGTCCCTGAATGGCGCGAGCTTTATTTTGTGCACCGAGCGTGCGGTGGTTGAATATGTAGGGTGTGATGGGGGAGGGCGTGATGGAGATGGTGATGGTGTGGTTTCATGGGTTTCTCTTTCCACTAGTCCTTTCACTCCCTCCTCACTTCTCTCCAGTTCCTCCCTTCTCCTACTGATCCATGGCGAGTCTATGTTTGTTCGAGTGAGGTATAGCTTATCTAAGCTTTCCCTTTCACTCTTCCTTCCTTTCCTCTCTACTCCCTCTTCCTCCTCACTACAAAAATCGTTCATAAATGGTACCCCCCACTCTGCCTTTTTCCCTTTTATTGTTACGGTTTCTAAATCTATTAGGTCTCTTTCTCCTTTTCCTTTGTTATCGACTGCTCCCCCTAATGCTGATGTTGTTGCTACTTCTCTACTTCTATATACATCCCCCCATTTTTCACTCTCCCTACTCCTCCCTTCTCTTTCCCCTTCACTTCTCTCCTCCATCTCCCTACTATTTTCCTCCCTTTTCCTTTTCAATTCCTCCATTACTTCGTTGCTCATCTGTTCCAGTATCCTTTCATCCTCCTTCTTCCTTTCCCATTTCACGCTTTCTCTTTCTACTATACTTTCTATTACTTTCCCCTCTTCATATTTCTTAGCTGTCTCTGATAGTACCCTCCTCTTCCATATTTCCATTTCCTTTTCCTTTTCTTCTTCTTCCTTCTTCTTCTCTCTCAGCACTACTCTTGATACCCTGTCTGCTGCTGCTTTTACCCTTTCAGCTTCTCTCCTTTGCTCCGCATTTCGTTCCCTTAATTTTTCCAATTCGTTCTTACCTTCTTTCCTTTTCCTCACTCTCTCTCTTTCCTCCCTCTCAAGCTGTTTGATCAATTCATTCTGCTCATCCCTTAGCTTTGCTAATATTTCCTCCAAAATCTCTTCCCTTTGCCGTAATAGCTCCTCCCCCCTCATTTCACTCTCTCTTGCACTATCCTCGTCTGTTCTCTTTACTACCTCCCTCTCTTCTCCAGTTAGTGAACCTCGTAATTTTAATAATATTTGTGCAGCTACCCACTCATCATTTCCTATCTCTACAGTCTGTTCTTCTCCAATCCTCCCCTCCCCCACTGGTATCTTCCTATGAGCCACATATGGTGGAGGGCTGTATGCCGGGTTCGAGTATCCTTCAGCCGCCCTTAACTGTCCTTCTATTTCTCCTAATTCTCTTAAAGGGTACAACCCTCCTCCCTCTGTTTTCACTCCCGGTGTTATGGGTATCTCGTTGCTTGGTTCCTTCTTTATGTCCTCTGATTTATCAATCTTTTCTCCTCCCTCTCCTCCGTTCCCTGTATTCTTTGTGCATTCACGCCCCTTTTTCCCATCGTCTCCTTCTTTCTTAATCTCCTTTTCTTCCAGTGTTTCCCCCATAGTGAACATTCCATTTGGTCCTGGTCCGGACCCCTGGAACATCCTCCATAAGTTAAACACCTCCACATGGTTTGCCAACTTCTTCCCCTTGTATGTATTGTGCAGATGGTTTAGCAGTGAATGTTGGGCATATGGATCGAAACTACCATTAGGCGGCCATGGTGTTAACATTTTGTTATCCGTCCCCTGGGTCCACTCTATGCTGTACTTAATTAATTTCTCCCTATGGGGTGGCAGTGTGGTGCATATGTGTTGTAGTGGGGTAGTGAGGGTGTTCCCCCACCCTCCCGACCCTGTCCCGTGTGACATAGTGGCGCTCCACTTGTTACCCTTCCCTTCACTAGCAGTTTACAATATACAACCTTATATTGTTTACCTAGCCCCGCAAATGTGGGGACTTACAACAATCCTTTGACAGATTATGCACTAAAAAATTATTAAAAAAAAAAATATATATATATGTATATATGTATATTATTTTATTTTGTATATTCCTTCCCTTACGGCCCCCTGCGGCTGAAGCGCACGCAGCCCCCTGCGGCTGCGTACCCTTTACGATGCTCTTATACAGTCGTCCTGTTTCCCCGTCTCCTCCCCCTTTTACACTTGCCGTGGCCGGCGTTCTCCGTGCTCAGCCACGCCTCTCTCCCCTTCTCCTTTTCCCGATCCACTCGTTTATCGTTTATCTCTGTGTCCGCTCCCTTATCATATTTCTCTTCCCCACTACTCTCAAAACCAAAGTTCCTCGTGCTCGCGATATCCTATTAAAGCCCTACTGGTGACGTCACCGATTTCTTCGAGCTACTGGTACATTCTTCATATGTTCTTTAAGTTCAAAATACACTTGCGACCTACCCCCGCTAACCCTACAGCTGTCTTCCTGTCACTCGTGGAACAAGGTAATCAAATCAATAATATAATCGGACTGCGCACACTGCGTCGCCTCGCGTGTGATACGCCCCTCAACAGCTTGGCAGGGCTTAACCAGCCAATTATCTTCCGTATTGGGCAACTAGGCAACTAGCTGCTGCCTACAGGGAAACGTCATCTACCTATCGAGTTTCTTGCTCGAACAATAGGGATCCTCGTCTACTCATTGATCAATAAATGCCAAATCGTAGGAAACCACACACACCCACCCTTACACGTAGTCGCGATTTAGGCCAATCAGTGTCTTACGAGCGGCCGCACGTGATGTTTTCGTGCTCCGCCCCCCTCTTCCGCGTAACGTAGCCGACTGCTCTCGCACTCGTTTCGCTACCAGTCATTCCATTGGCAACACTAAGTTGTTACACCTTCGCCGTGCATCTGTACAACACCTCCCTCTTCCCTTATTTACTTCCTCCGCCTCCCTCACAATTTCACATTGCTTGTTGTGCGTGTCATGCTCACCAAGTTCTCTCGATGCAGGGCCGCTCAACTGCGTGCACCCCTCCAAGCGGCTCGCCACCTCCCCTCGTCTGGACCACGTCTGGACACTCGCCAACCGCGGCCGGGATACTTCTCAACCGGCTCCCGAGGGCCAATATCCGGATTGCGCTGTCCGGTCTTCTCGCAGCTCCGCGATGGTCCTGTAGTCCTCAGAAGGGGGCAACGGCAGAGGGGGCCGCGCCGCCGGGCCTCCTCGCAACGGGAGTGCCTTTAAAAAGTAAAAAAAAAAAAAAAAGTCGATCTTAAACAGATCTCAGCAGTGCCTCCAACTTGTCGGGGGGAAATTCTGCCGGGGTCGGCCGGGCCGTTCGCAGACCTCCAGGCAGGGAGGCCCCAACTCCTCCCGTGTATATCCCAGGTGAGATAGAGTATGAGACACACACAAGGAGCAAGGTGACTCTGCTGTTTATTAGACAAAACGGCAGGGATGGGTCAAGGAGCGTACGCGTCCGTCCTGACACACACACAATCGTGGGGCTCGCAGGCCCTTTTTACTGTATTATGACGCGCTACTTGCGTCACTTCAGAAAGTTAACAAAAAACCTATCGCCACTCTTAATTGGTTGCTCGAGTGGTAGGTTAGTATAGCACACATATAGAGAACAATGTTAGTGGACAAAGGGTAGTCAGGTGATATATCTGGGTCGTCCCTACAATTAGATACATGAGAATTGTTACATGAAGACTCCTGAGGATTGGTTAATATTACTGTCGTCAGTGATAGGAGCCCCATGTTCTGATTGGTGCGCCCGTGAGCCTCCCAGCCTGGGACCACCGCCGTTCCCAGCTCTCGGTGTACCTGCAATTTGCAACAATGTTTCAGTATGGGTACGTGCAGACAATGTGAGGGTTTATTCATAGCTGGAAGGCTGACCGCTCCCACTGTCGCAGATGTCCATTGCCTTTCAAGTGTATCTGCCTGTGTCTCGTAGCGAGGGATCCAGACGCCTCTTTTCTCCTGGGTTTGGCACCTCGTCAGGTTCGGCTTGGTCACGTGGGGAGGGACCGTGTTTGAGGCAGAATTCTGCATAATTAATATTGCTTTTCCACTGTGTGTCTGGTTTAATTTGCAGGTGTGACCTTAACGTTGGTGCGCGGAGTGCGAGGTTGCAACATCGTGCCTTTGATGCTTTGCTCTTGGAATGTGGGTTTGCAACATTGCGACCTTGGCTGGTTGTTCCACCCGGCTCTTTCTGCAGGATCAGCAACTTGACTCTTGCTTTGTTAATGTCCACGGGAGCTCTTGTTTGAGGCCTACTTGGGCCTGGTGCATAAGTGGTCCGTTTGGTGCATAGGTGCTTTAGGTTATAGTAGCATATAGTTCCATGACCAGTATCGTGTCTTCATTACACTTCTCATGGTGGTAACTGGTTTCAAGAGAAGCGTGAGCAAGCTTTGTAGATGAGTTCATGATGCGTCTTGCGTTTCTGCATTCTGAAAGCCTATGTAAAAATAATAAAGATGCATGTCCGTGAATATGCCTGTCGCCTACGTCATAGCACTGAGTATATTCTTCATGTAGATCGGTGTGGGAATGTTCAGTGTGTATATTTGTACAGATGTGCTTCCCGTTGTCTAGGTCGTCATGGCATCTCTAACGACGTGTAGATTTTAGTCTAGTTGGTCCGTGCCGCAGGTGTCGGCATGGGCGGGGCGGGCTGCTGGGCAGGCAGATGGACACATCCGTATGTTCCTGTACCAGGGTATCTGGTCGTCTGGTAGATGGGCAAACTCTTCTCGTGGCGGGTGCTTGGGCCGTGAACCTTTAGGCCAAGCTCGAGAGGTGAAGGACGGGAGCCTGGTCTTCCATTCTCCCACTTCAGTACGCCACCAGGTGTTCAGCCCCATGCTTGCAATAGCATCCAGTGCCTGCTGTGCGGGTCAGCAGACAATGCAAAATGTCGGGTATGGCCCACATCCATGCACAGTGGCAATGTGGTTCGCATGTAGTACCACCCTGTGGACGGGGTGAAGTTAGTTTATCTTTGGGATCATTGGTGAAGGAACAAAAAAAGAAAATAAATGTGTCAGAAGGTGCTTTCTGAGACGGCTTGTACTGTGGCAGAAGCTTCAAATAGTGTCTCAATGGAAATTAAAGACAAGCTTGTTAGTACTAATACTTTTGTTCTGCACATACAGCGAATTCCTTCGATCAATAGGATGCTATGAGCCCTCCACAGCACAGAGATTAGACATTGCTGATGTGGTGTAACATCTGTTATTGCAATGCAGTTTTTGGATCAGATGCATTTGCACGTCGTAGCCTGCAGAAGGCGTCCTTTCCACATCGTTTTATCAATGTCAAAACACGGAATTGTCACACGAGTTCCAAATCAGTAATTATTTTGTCAACAACAATGCAATTAAAAAAGTGAGGTTTGTCAATTCCTTTGCAAATATCTTCCTCAGCTGTCATCCCCCATATGAACCATGAAGTTCTGTGCCTACGTTCCATACACACAATGTTATCATAATGAAGGATACCAGTAATTGTTGCACAGAGTCATTATATAGCTCTCCAAATAACTATGCTCATAGCAATCACGGCGTAATGAAGGGATCACCTGTTATCGTGTGGAGTTAGTCACAGATATCACCTCTAAAATATTGGCCAGACCACCGTTTTGCACTTCACGGTTCACCATGTCAGAAACACTAATTCATTTCCTGTAAATAATGCATTAACTTGCAGCACGATGATTGTTTGTTATGCGTCCCCACAGGAGTGCATTTTAATGAACACAGCTATTTTTAAAACATGAAAAATAATTGGAAGATTGAGCTGGGAATAACAAGAAAAAAATATTCTCAAATGTCAGCCACAGATAAAGTGCTTTCAAATACTTCACATGATGAACAGCAGTGCAGATATTAAATCTAAAATAATGAATCTGCTGGGAGTATTAGACTAGATCGGGCATGATGTTCTAAATATGCATTAGGAAGCGTGCACACAAGAAAACACACTGGCCAAGTCATGTTACACCTGCTTCTGCAAAATAAATATAGGCTTTATCGCAAATAGTAATGTTAGATTTTATATTTTCATAGACAATATTTCGAACATTGGTTTGAAAAAGCTTTAACGACTTGAGAAGAATAACGCTGACACTAACATCTGTAGCCCATGCCCACTAGGCAGTCCAGGAATGTACAGCATGTGGGCAGGGCATGGCCACAGGTAATTACTATATCCTGCAGGATCTTCATGTAGTGGCACTGTGCACAGGCATGGGCTTGAGCTCACGATGATGCCAATGCAAATGCCCCTTTGTGACGGCATCTGGCATGTCAGAGATGAGCTCATGATCAGTGCGTGAATCCCGTTAAAGGGAAAGTTATGGTTTCACAGCATATGAAGTCCATGAATAGGATTCATGTATAGGTGTTGCATCTTTGTCATATTCAGCGACCGTTCACTAACGATTACCATAAACTCCCTTATGATAAGGGCATTATGTCATGTGTGTAACTTGGGTCCCTGATCAACAATATGCAATAATCTTCCCTAAGAAAACAATATGTGGCATGGAAGTGCAGGAAATGTATAAGGGGTCCAACAAAAAATAACTAAGTTAATCAATTTATTAAGAATTATGGTGTGGTCCAACTTGTGTGTTTTTCAGCCCTTTAGTGAAAATGCCCTCCAGTGATTTTTTTTTTATTATTGGGTTTTACAACTGTTTGCAAACTACATTTCAACCAGATGTCACTAATGAATGCCACACTGACAATTATTAGCCTGACTGAGCCTTCTCCAATGGCGCACATCCAATGAGTATATACCGTGCTAAACGCTGAAACGCGCTCACTTCTAAGCACTTAGCCCCATGCTTCTCAACTGACTGTGAGCCCTCTGGTTAGTCTAACCCTAACAGTGAATAATGATTTCTTGTTCCTGAAAGCATTGCACTTTCATCAATTAACATTGTCTCCTGCTCGAAATAAAATGTGCGTCCTCCTTTAACAGTTATACAATAAATATACTATACTTCCATGTAGGCCATGAATGGAGCTAACATCTCGCCACTGCTCCTAAAATTGCACCATTGATTTCCCCTCCTACTTATAAGCGCATAAATGTACACAC